>NC_058088.1:96718368-97400962 GCF_014858855.1 Bufo gargarizans | reverse complement strand
AGAGACCCCAACAGCCCAGGTGTCAGAAATAAGCTGCACTGCACATGGTGATGGCACTTGATAAACTATGTCTCCCTGTTGCCCCCATACAGGAGCAACAAGAAAACATTATACTGATGGCGGAGGGGTTACAAATGTTGTCCCATACAGTATAATGTCACCTTGTTGTCCCCGTGCAGTATAGTTCCTAAGTCCAGACAGTATGTCTCCTGGTGGCCCATGCAGTATAGTGACTCTTGTGGCCCACTGCCTGCCGAGCAGCCAGCCCATATAGTATATAATGTCTCCTTATGCCCCGCTGCCTGCCCATACAGTATATAATGTCTCCTTTTTGCTGCCCCAGTGCTCCATACAGTATAACGTTTCCTTGTGGCCTCAAGTGTTTTTTTTTCTTCTAAATGGGTATTTATCGTGATATATATCGTTATCGCGATAAATTTCTTAATATCGTTATCGTGGGAATATTTTTGATATCGCCCAGCCCTAGATACAACTATCAGAAATTGGGTCGGACATGAAAGCTGCAGGTATGTACAGCTTTCACTGGGACTCATTTCTAAGGGTTGTAACTTGCGGGGTAGCTAGTCTAGAATAGATTATACACTTTAAAACTAGACCAAAATTGTAACTGTAGCCCAATGACAGTCCAATGCCTTAGGCCTCATGTACACACCAGTGCATTACTGTATTGCGGCGGCAGCAGGGAGGGCACGGCGTCATAGCAACCAATGACGCCGTGCGCTCATACTGTCAGGAGGAATCCCGGCCGGGTTTCCACGGTCCGCTCTCGGCAGCGGAACACGGCCGTGTACATGAGGCCTTACTCACACATCAGTGTTCAGTCAGCGATTTCCATCAGTGATTTTGAGCCAAAACCAGGTGCGGCTCTAAACACAGAACAGGTGCAGATCTCTCAATTATACCTCATCTCTCTGTAGCACCGTTCCTGGTTTTGGCTCACAATCCCTGGTGGAAATCACTGACCAAAAAAAACTGACGTGTACATTCAAAACAGTACTGTTCTTTCCTGCCTACGGGTGGCTGCACAGGAAGGTCATCAAATAAAATCAGGATCTCTAGTAAGTTCTAAAAAGTAACAAACTAGCGGGGCACTTTCAAAACACAACACACTTAACTTACCTGTATTGGTATGGGAATGTTTTAATCATGCCCCAAAGTTCCTCGGACAAACATGCATTACAATCCATTAACGTTAATGACGGGAGTAAAACTTGGTCCGTGATGCTTAAAAAGCAGCTGAACAGGACTTCCTGTGGTAAAGGAAAATATATTGGATCGGTGAGAAGTGGTTATACCAGAAACCAAATTACCTCCATGTCTTTCCGTACAAAAAGAAAAAGCGTGAGAAGATTCCCATTTTGCTAACCATGCTACAGGCAAAAATACACTGGGCTAGTCTGATCAGTGACTGGAGGACAAGACCATCAAAGACAGAGGCCGATGACAGACACTTTCTGACTGCATTCTATTGACTCCAAAATGATCTTAGCAGAATGATGACCTAATCATTTTGACAGGTCCCTGGCATCACCTCAATAGATGTGTGGTAGGTATGTTAGCTCACATGTATAAACACAAGCATATACAGAATGCATTATCCATCCGTGTTACTGTCCCAACCATGGATTTAGCAGACCCAAATTGATAGCTACCTACAGCCCATGGTCAGGCCATGATACACTTGAGAAACACTGACTGATAACACGCCGCGGCGCGCACACAAATCCCGCCTAAAACTCTATTAGGTTATAACTCCTGTTTTAGCAGACATTACTTTGTTACAGTAAAGTCCCAACTTTAAAACCACAACACTTACAATCCTCTCTCTCTCTTCTGCTTTACTTGCATCAGTCTGAAACTGAGAATAAAAGAGCAAATTACGCAGTTTGCATTTGACTGTTCTGTAGAGCATGCAACTGAAGCACGGTATTTCATTATAAATGTATATACTTATTATGCATAAAAACGCTCATTACTAATTTGAAATTAAAAGTAACATAACTACAGGGTCTTTAAGGCCAGTATGAAGACTTAAGCTAGTGCCAATCGACCCGTTTCATCATATAAAGGAGCGCATTATGGCCCAACATCAGGCGTTAAATAGGACCCTCATATACAGCACTAACCTATAGAACAGAGATCAGCAACCTCTGGCACCCCAGGTGTTCTGAAACTACAACTCCCAGAATCCTCTTCACTTCTATGGGAGTTACAAGACCAGCCAAGTATGCATGCTGGGAGTTGTAGTTTCACAGCAGCTGGAGGTTGCTGATCCCTGCTATAGAAGAAAATGCAGGAAATAAAAGAATGCACACATGGGGAAATAATTTCACTACACATTACCTAAGGTGAACAACTCAGAAATAGACAGGAATTTACAGAGAAATGGCTGACTGGTATAAAAAACTTTACTAAACCTTATAAACTAAACTGACAACTGAGGGTCTGTCCGTGTACTCATATTGGTAGACACCAAGGGGCTCATTTATGAACTTAAATACAGAAGACTGGTGCAAAGGAAAGGCTGAAGTATGTGACCACAGAAAGCAGACTCCTCAGTTTCAGAGGCACGTCGTAAGGCTACTTTCACACCTGCGTTAGGTGCGGATCCGTCTGGTATCTGCACAGACGGATCCACACCTACAAAGCAAACGCTTGTATCCATTCAGAACGGATCAGTTTGCATTTTTTTTATTTTTTTTAAGTCTAAGTCAAAACGGATCCATCCCAACTTACATTGAAAGTCAATGGGGGACGGATCAGTTTTCAACTGCACCATATTGTGTCAGTGAAAACTGATCCATCCCCATTGACTTACATTGTAAGTCAGGACGGATCCGTTTTGACTTTTTAAAAGCCTAAGTCGTTTTGGTGTCTGCATCCAGTGCGGAATGGAGGCAGAACAGAGTCAAACTGATGCATTCTGAACGGATCCTTATCCATTCACAATGCATTGGTGCTGAACTGATCTGTTTTGAACAGTTTGTGAGATCCCTAAAACGGATCTCACAAACGGAATTCAAAACGCCAGTGTGAAAGTAGCCTAAAAATAAAAAAGTGGCAACTTGGTTGGTTGCCAATTGCTCTAATTCTCCTTTTCATCAGCTCTGCTCTATTGCCCATTCAGTATCCCAGTATATTGTGTGAGGGAAAATGCTGACATGGGACACAGTATACAGCACTACCGAAGTCATGCAGGGTTATAGCTGACAGTGCAGTATAATACACTACACCACAGCATCTGGCTTGTGGCCATGCTGCCATATCTAGATGTACTGAAACATTCCTCTGAATGAAACCCAAGAGGAAGGGCACGTTAGATGAATCTGGGCAAAGCTGAGAATGGTGGACTTTACCAGGACAATAATTCGGTCCGGAAGTCCTGATCATTTACAACACCACAGGGTTAAAATAGGACACGCCATTCCTCGACATAAGTCAGTGACAACCAATAAAACCTAGGGGAGAATGAGCTCTTTGAATTGGGGAAATCTATTCTATTTGACTTCCTTGAATTCAGTCCCCACACATCTAGAGTCATTCTTGTGGTTTCCATGTAATGGGGAACGCAGATTTTATGATGTTATCAAATTATGAAAAAGCTTTCAGATAAAAGTTTAGAAGCACTTGGGGGAAATAAGTAAAACCAACACAAGAGAAAAGAGAAGACATTGGGGGTTATTTAGTAAAACTACCTGCGCCCTTTTTGATAAAGTCGCACAGCCCTGTTATGCGGCTTTTTAAACATATTACAGCACTTAAATTTTAGGGGCTGTCTGCTTTTTTACACCACCCTCGGCACTGGGAAGTGGCCAATAATCCGGCAAATTCACCAACATTTATACCAAGAAACTGGCATAAATGACTGAAATCTCCTGCAGTCAGGGGCTGGAGTAGATTTCAGTCGAGGCGCATGGACTGTTGGAGGATGTGCCTAATTTATGACGAGGCCTGTATCTTCTGGCAGTGGAGGGAGTATCAAACTGATAAATCACCCCCCATTATCGACCGTAGCCAAAATGAAAGACTCAAACCTCATAAGCCTTCATGAAAGATTTGCCCAGACGGACTATTTTTGCTAGTAAAATGGGATCATGGGACAGGTATGGTCCAAGGAAACAAAGCATGCTGAAAACATCCCTTCTTAAGTCTTCAAAGCATTCCACTGGTTTGGGGGCCTTCTTGCTGCACACTGAGAACACACGAGATCCCTTGGCACCTTTGGGCACTCCAACCCTAGGAGACAATTAAAAAAAATTAAAAAAATAATAAAAAAGATATTACATACAAAATGTACAGCACATAGATTCTGCCATATGGCCTTATTCAAAATGTTGCGCCACTTGGCTTCTGTAGCTTGTATGTGTCACAGTATAGAACAGTCGCCAGCTGCCGCTCAGTCTCCAGCTCTTCTCAGCTGATTTATGGCCAGATCAGTGTATCAATAATTATCAGTCCAGCCCTATCAACAGTGGTATTAGTAGGAATGGCAATCAATGTGCGCGTGACGCCAAACTGATCACCATAAATTGCAACAGGGCTGAAAAATATTTTAATATCGTTGTCTGAGCAACATTTGACCTTATCAATAGAGATTACAACAGCAAGACTTAGAAAACACAATCAGTTTTGTGTTAGAAGAAAAAAAAAAAAAAAAAAAAAAAGCCCTTTAAAAGGGGTGCTCCTATTTTCTCATATTGATGACCAAGGTCATCAATATTAGATCTGCGGGGGTCCAAGTCGCAACCCCACTGCAGATCAGCTGTTTTAGAAGGCACTGGAGCTCGCAGCTTAGCCTAGGCAATGTGACATCACTGTACATCAATCACGGCCTAGGAGCAGCTCAGCCCCATTGTGGGGATGAGCTGCGATACCAAGCACAGCCGCTATACAATGTACGGCACTGTGCTAGGTAAGAGAAGGCTGCGGCACTACTGCTAGGCACTGGACCCACACCAATCACATACCGATGACCTATCCCGAGGGTAGGTCATCAGTATAAAAACCATGGAAAGCCCCTTTAATAACCAAATGTTATTTCAGCCTCCTCTTACCTGCCTTTATTTTGGATCCCTCATTAAGAGACCAGAATAATAACTAGTTAAATAATTAAACAATGCAGTATTATTTGGATTATTTAAAGGGGCTGTATCATTTTGCTGTTTCCTGGTGAAATGGTACTAAGAACTGGCCCCAAGCAGCTGAGCCCCCTCAGACCCCCCTACAGATCCTATACTGATAACTTATGCAGGGAATAGGTCATCAGTATAAAGGTCTTGGAAAACCCCTCTAAACTTTGACAGACACTCCCATTATTCCTTTACAAACATTAAATATCTAGCGTTACACTGAAAAGACCATGGGGAGTTACTCTCCTTGACAATGGTAATTAAAGGACTGGTGAAAGTACCTTCGGTACAGGGGCTCTATAGTGACATGGATAAGGTGACACAGTGCTAATGCAATTGGCTTATGTGATGTGGCATAAAATGGAGGCATCTGATCCATTATGCTTTGGGCATGCTGCCAGTCCCCGATCTTCAGAAGAGCTTCCAGTAATCCAAGTTTCTGGTTGTCAGGAGCCTGAGAAGAAACCAACCGCAATCAGTAAGGCCTTGTTCACATTGCCATTCTTATTAACATTGTACTGATCCGTTATAGGAGCAGCACAACAAAATTGCCAAATTGTCCCGTTGTTCAGCATGCAGAATTATTTTGCCTGGCATTTCTGACGGACGCAGATATGAACACAGCCCAAGTAAGCCAAGCCAGAGAGATAGTGGCTTGTATCAGACCGTATTCACAAGTGACTTATAAGACTTAACACTTGGTTGGTCCACACCTCCGTTTAGCTTATCTGGTACAGGATACCAGATCTGGCCTAGTCGGATGCTGCCTGTCACTGCAGGACCTCACTGACTATAATCGGATCTGGCAGGGATCTACACTGGCATGAGTGCCAGGTTTCGCTCACACAAAAAATGCTGCATGCATTGTTATTTCTTTAGCCAAAACTGCGCATTCTTGCTGGAAGGCGGCCACGGATCCAATTATAGTCAATGGGGTCCGGCGGCGAAAGGCAGTATCCGACTAGGCCAGATCTGTCTCTCTGATTCTCTGCCTGAACAGCCTGCTGGACCAGTGAAACGGATGTGTGAGCTAACTCGGCATCACTGTAACCAAGTAAAGCTTTTCAATAATGGTTCGAGTTAGGCCAGTCATAAGCAGGGGTGGTCTGGAGTCCAGAAACCACCCTGCCAACTCCACCATTAGAAGTGATCAGCATAGATCAGTGGGCATATTTCTGTCAAAATGCTGAGAATAAGTCTGTCAGATAACACCGACATTGGCTTTTCTGCCAGAGGAACATATGATTGGGCACGTTTATAATCCGATATGCGCAATCATGCGTTTCCCAATACACAGCCGACATTTAGCTAAAGTATAAGGGAAGCTTTAAACAATGTTTACTTTGATAAAGTATGCTCTCTGTTCACTTGGTGGGCCCCATTCTGGACATAGCAGCAGGTCTTAGGAGTGGGACCCTCACCCATCTGACTAGGAATGAGCGAATCGACTTCAGATGAAACCTCCAAAGTTGAATCGCATAAAACTTTGTTCTAATACTGTACGGAGGAGGAGCTCTGTAAAGTATTCGAATGTATTGGCTCAGATGAGACGAAGTTATTGCTTCGCAAAGCAAGTGGTACCTTGGAACCGAACCAGAGTTCGGGAATTTATATATATATATTTTTTCCAGTACAAACTAATTTATGAAGTTAACACGCGAAGCAATAACTTCGGCTCATCGGAGCTCCGTACAGTATTAGAACTGAGTTTTATGCGAATAGACTTCAGATGTTTCATCCGAAGTCGATACGCTCATCCCTATATCGGACTTTTATGACATTTTCTAACTGTTGAGATGGGAATATCCCTTTAAAATAAAAACCATCTTAAAAGTTTACAAAAATGTCTTAAGACGACTTTCCTGAAAAGTAAAAAGGGCATCAAAGTAACATGTCTGCAGAAGTAATAAATATGCTGGGACACCGGGAAATAATGAACATTCTTTGTAAGTTAATAATTTTACCGCTGAGCATATAATGAAATTATGCTGCTTTCAACAATAAAATATGAATTGAAGCTTGCGTTCGGCTCATTTTCGCTGCCTCTTGAGGACAGTTCTGCAATTTTATTTACATCCTCGGCACTAAACTAAACAAAGCATGAAGTCATTCTGCACAATCCAATTTCAAAGAAAACTTAAGGAAAAGAATCAGAATAATACCAAGAACATAAAACACTACAGGCAAATGCAATGGGTGGAAATGAGGTTCTGTTTGCAGGTACCAGTTGCCATTAGCAGGACAACCATAAGAATGGAGAATGTATGAGACTCATGAATTAGAAAGCAAAAAGACATTATTTTCCAAATGCCACGTCAGTCACCAATGCCCATAGTTATCTAAAAGTACACAGCGGCTACTACAACACGACCACAAACACACCTCCCACGTTTCCTCCCTTCCATGCAGAAATGACAGATCCAATATGCATTATGCAGAAGTGTCAACTCCAGTGGCCACTGGGAATAGCGTCTTTTACCATTTCACCGCTAGCGCCATTAGCTAGGACAGTTTAGTTTTTGATACGCACAAATAACACAAATTACGAAATAGAAAAGTCATACAGGCAAATTTCCCAAACTGTACTCGGCACTTCGAGCACAGAGGCGCCTTCATGCAATTTTGTGGCAACGTGTCAATTCACATTTTTTTTAAAAATGCTTAATGATTAAAAAGAAAAAGTCTGAACCAAACAGAAATTTTGACACCTAACACACACAGATAGATATAGATATATATATATATATAGATATATATATATATAGATATATATATATATAGATATATATATATATATAGATATATATATATATATATATATATATATATATATATATATATATATATATAGAGATAGATAGATAGATATATATATATACAGATATATCTATCTATCTATATATCACACACACACCCACCAGTTTAAGATTAGCGTGAATCCCAGAGGTTTGTCCCGCATCTCAGACATTTATAGCATAACCTGTGGATATCCCATAACTGTCCAACATGAAAATAATCCTTTAAACAGAATTAGTGCAATCTCCAAACATATATCATAGTGATATAGTTTTCTAGTAAAAAAAAAAAATATTTTGTAAAACTTGTGATTTATTCATTAATGTGTCTGCTCTAAGCTCCGCAGCCCAGAGAGTGGCCCCATCAGCGACTGACAGCTCTCTATACCCACACACTTATACAGGATATAATATTAGAGATATATCTCTATCTCATCGCAAACAACTATGGAAAACGTGTAATTTTCACACATTCTAATCTCGTTCTGAGTTTAAGACGGCCCATTTGGCAATTATCAGTGATTGATAACGTTCTCTGTGTAAGTGTATATACCTAGAGAGCTGTCAGTCATTGAAAATATGGCCTCCATATACAAACATACTCAGAAGGAGCAGTGACCTAATATATTAATTACACATTATGCTGAATCTTCTTACAAGGCTATAGATCACTCTGCTCAGCTCCTCCATGCTGGTTTCTCTCTATTCCCTGCGTTTCTCAGTTACTGCGCACAAGGAAGAGAGAACAGAACTGCCAGTGGTTAGCGAATGTCCCTGTATAGCTACTGTAAGGTTAATCCAGCGTCACACCTACTGCTCTGCCGCTGAGGAAGGTCACACTAGACCGAAACGTCTGGGAATTATGATTTATGTGGCGACATACTAATTATTCACTCTGGATGTATATAACAATAATCTATAAACAAAATAAAATGTAAAAACATTTGCACAAGAATTGGAGTGCCGTGGATTAACCTTACACTTGTTCTACCACTCTCACAGGCACCCACATTGGATTCAAGGTGTGCGGAGTACACATCTCTTCAACCTGTATAGCTACTGTCAGTGCTGAGCGCTGGAAAACCGTTCTCCTCTCAGCAACTAACAGGGAATAGGGTTTCTAGCGTTCAGGGCCTGACAGTAGGTATACAGGGACATAGTGCACAGTCAGCACTAAGCACCGTCAGTTCTGTTCACTCTTCACGCGCTCAGCGAACACAGATAAACAGCAGAGCCGCCAGCAGTTTTTTCTACTTGCAGCAAGTCAGATAGGCAGGCAGAGAAGGCACATATAGCAAGGCTGGGGTAGTGAGCTCCAGCCTGCCTCTGTATGTACAGTTGTCTTCAGCATTAAGTAGAATACTGAAGACAAGAGTCTCTTGGTAAAGCTCATTTAGAGACTTTTGACACCCTGTTTTCTAGCAAAAATAAATACATTTCCCTAATAAAGTTTATTACAGAAATATTTAATATTCCTGTCACTACACTATATAATAAATACAGTTACACTTTAATAGCAGCACACAAAATTATCCGCCAGCACCGGGGGCCTGAATTCCACTAATTGCTAGTGGAATAGGCCTGGGAAGGAAGCAGATACCATTTTGTGCATGGATGTACTTCTGACCTAACTAATGAGCAGTTTGAGCACTTGGCCTTTTCAGCCCTTCTCTGACATTGTATGTGCATGTTTCTCAAACTTATTTTTTTTTTGGAGGGGAAGGGGGGGGGGGGGTACCCCTTGTTTTGCCCCTGAATTTTTATGTAGCTACCTATAGTCTGTCTAATCCTTATTTTTTTTTACATCTTCTATTACAGCTTTTTATTATACTTTTCAGATTACAAAAAAAATCCAGCCCCTTTCTACTTTGCCTTCTGCACATTTTGTCCTAAAATTGTCGTCACAACTTTGTTTTTAAAATTGTTGGAAACGTTCAAAGTGGTAGACCACTTTATACGAATATGACTTACATTAGGTATACAGGGCATGCTGTGGCACAATAAACCCACAGCTGGCCGATTCAGCCACTGTCCAGTGCCCGCGCTGAGAACTATGCAGCTGTCAGAGTAAACCATATGACTGCCACTACTGACGGCGTGCCCGTTCCGCAGATGGCCAGCAGGGGACTTCTTAGCAGCAGGCCAGTGTACAGCCATTTTATTTATTTTTATGCACTTATACAGCGCTACTATATTCCGCAGACATTAGCATCCAACTGTCCCCAATGGGGCTCACAATCTAAGGTCTATCAGTATGGGAGAAAACCGGAGAACCCAAAGGAAACACACGCAAACACGGGGAGAACATAAACTCCATGCAGATGTTGTCCTTGGTCCGATTCAAACCTAGGACCCCAGCGCTGCAAGGCACGAGTGTTTAATGTATATCCTTATGTCAAAACCCTTCAAGAAAGGCAGAATACACATAAATAATCACCAGTATGCATAACGAGAATTTCAGAAATCAGCAAAGGTTTAGCAGACTATAACTTTTACCTTCTCTGCTTTTTCCTCGTCCTTTTCTTTCTCCTTATCTTTTTCTTCAGACTTTTCAGATGAAAGAACCACCATCGTCATTTTTCTCATTAGCTGTCTCGCTTCTACAACTTCTTTTTTGTGTTCTTCAAGAATGCTGCTATCTAATGGCAGAAGCTAGAGCAAAAAGTTACATAGTGAATACTTGAAGAGCAATTTTTAGATTATTTGCGAATACAGAAGACTAACCTGTCAAACAGCATCTGACAACAAGTAAGATAACTTTTCTCACTTTTAGACTTACATGTACATAAAGGTCTTCCAAATCAATCAAATTATATTGTAGAAGAACAGCAGCGACTCTGTACAAAGAAGTGGGGGTCTCTCCATTAGGCTCCTACAAAGACAAGCAGCTCATGAAGACCAAAAGCAATAGAAAACCAAACCCAGTACTCAAACATTATAAATGGAACTACCGGCTTTACCTGGTAAAACTTGAATTTAAATCCAAGGATGTGGCAGAGCGTCTGAGGTTCACACATACCCATGTAAGATTCAAGTAGTGGGACAAAAAAATCATCATGATCTGGTCTGCATTCATATATTTCCAAGATGATATCTAAAACTCTATTTGGATCCAAGTTAAAACATCCTTAAAAAAATAAAATCAATTTAGAAAATATTAAAGGGGCGATCTAGACAGAATTAAAATATATTATATTATAATATAATAAAATATGACACACAATAGACCAAAACACGTTATTTTTATTTTTAAAGACCTGTCTCTGCCATTCAGCTCAGACAGGAATCTGAATACCTGAGAGCATAAAGCAGGGCTGAGGTCAACCTGGCACAATCTAAATGCGGCCATTACAAGGGAAGGCCAGTTGGCACCTATGGCATTTCCGGCTGCAGTCCTTGCTGATCAATGTCAGTGCAAATACAAATAATGAGACTGACCTTCAAGTCATTCTCATTCCTCTCAACTATTTCATAGGTCGGCACAAATTGATTTTTGTGCCCATTATCTACAGGTGAAACTCGAAAAATTAGAATATCGTGCAAAGTTCATTTATTTCAGTAATGCAACTTAAAAGGTGAAACCAACATATGTGACAGACTCATTACATGCAAAGCGAGATATTTCAAGCCTTTGTTATAATTTGGATGATTATGTCTTACAGCTTATGAAACCCCAAAGTCAAAATTTTGAGGTACCCTTTGCTCAGGGGGTATGGATTAATTAGCTGACTAGAGTGTGACACTTTGAGCCTAGAATATTGAACCTTTCCACAAAATTCTAATTTTAAGCTGCATTAATGCAATTATTTTTAATTTGCATTACCAAAATAAATATAGACTTTTGCACAATATTCTAATTTTTCGAGTTTCACCTGTATGTGCTCATCTCTAACAGTGACTGAATTGACAGAGACATGGTTCGATACGCAGATGACAATATTTCCAAGTGTGAAATAATTACTGCAATGCGCTGTAAAAACCAAATAAAAATTATAGGGGTTGTACAAAGATTGACACTCATCACCTATCCACAGGACAGATGATAATCGGTAGGAGCCCGAATGCTGGGACCCCAGCGATCATGAGAAAAAGGGGACCCATTTGAAAGGAGTGCTGGTCGAGCATGTCCACGGCTGCTCCATGTAATTTTTACGAGACTGCCGAAGATAACATATGGTCACATGACATAAGGGGAACCGGTCACCTCCGCGGCCAGCGATTAGCTGCAGCAATGTCAAACTGGAGCATCGCAGGCCTGGAGGAGAAGGAACAGGGGAGCCAGCAAGCAGGTAAACAAACTTCCCTTTATTGTTCCAGCCAAGTGTGTGTGTGGGGGGGGTAAGTACTCCCCATTCTTGCACATCCCCCATTAATGACCACTCCCCAGGATAGGTTATCAATATCTGATCGCTGAAGGTCTGACACCCGAAACTCCTGCTCATCAGCAACTGGACGGGGCTGCAGCATTTTGCCGAGCACTGCAGCCTCTTCCTTGGTAGTTCAGCCGCAAGTGACTTGGACAGATCAGTACTGAGCAGCAATAACCATCCCAGCTATTATACAGGTGAAACTCGAAAAATTAGAATATCATGCAAAAGTCCATTTATTTCAGAAATGCTAAAAAAAAAAAAAAAGGGAATTGCATTAATGCCGCTTAAAATTTGAATTTTGTGAAAAAGGTTCAATATTCTAGGCTCAGTGTCACACTCTAGTCGGCTAATTAATCCATACCCCCTGAGCAAAGGGTACCTGAGATTGTGACTTTGGGGTTTCATAAGCGGTGAGCCATAATCATCCAAATTATAACAAATAAAGGCTTGAAATATCTCGCTTTGCATGTAACATATGTCACATAAATTTACATTACTGAAATAAATGAACTTTGCACAATATTCAAATTTATCGAGTTTCAACTGTATAATGTTGGTTACTTTGCTCGATATACTAGGAAGGGGCCGCAGCGGAAGGCCGGGAGTTGAACCCCCACAGTTCAGATACTGATGACCTATCCTGAGGGTAGGTTACCAACACTTAATTCCCCCCCAAAAAAAACATTAAATATCTTACCATTTTAATATAATACGGTGGTACATAAAAAGAAGGAAATTAGAAGGCCAAAATTTCACAGTTGTCAATAAGTTTGACAACTGTGTATATAAAAACTTCTGGGAAACTGAGTGCAAGTGGAATAAATGAGCTGCTCCTCATGGTATTAATGGTCAAATAAAGGGGTACACTCCTTCACTTGCGCAGCTATTTTCTGAAGTCCCATAGCGGTAAATGGAGAGGACGCTGCGCATGCGCAGTTAGCTCTCTGTTCACTTTGAGACCCTGTTCTTGAGACAGAAGCAAGTCAATACACTCTGAATGTCCCAGATAGAACTCTTTCAAGAGGAAAATTTTATGGTTTTAAAATTAGAAAGAAAAACAAACAAAAAAAACCTGTAATTTCAATAGAATATGATATTTCTGGTTATAGAGGCCTTTTGGGTGCATTTTACTTTACTGGAATGTATTCATGACTAAAATCAATCGTTGGTATATTCTCATATACTGCAAGCTTCTCAGCACCCCTCAGTGTGAAATCTATCAGCCGAGCTCCTGCCCGTACTCACTGCGCTGCGGCTCCATTGATAGAATGTCTACAGCCCGTACTCTGCATACAAGTCAAGTAAATTTTAAGCGCACGGCAAAACGTGTGCTTTAGGTAGAGAAAGGTATAATAAAAATACGAAATACATGAATAAACTAGATTACAAAAAGTGTTATTAGAGCATTAGGAACAGGTTAACAAAAATGTAAAGTAAAGTTTAATTACTCTTTAATAAAACCCAATTACAAAAACAAATACGTTCCAGTAAAGAAGAAAAAAAAACAAAAAAAAAATAAAACCGCTGAAACATTCCTTTAATACAATAGCAATATCGATCAAAACTGTTCATGAGAAACAAAGAACATGGCTAAGAAACCCGCCATACCAATCAAGGATTTGATATTCTCCAGGATTAAATCGCTTGTTATACTCCCCGACAGATCTTGCCCAAGCTCTGAAATTAATTTAGCATATCCTTCATTTTCTTCTCGTAATAAATTGAATTTCTGCTGTTTATAACTGCAATGGAGAAAAAAAAAAAAAAAAAAAACATTTTATATATCAGTAAATGGCATGTTCTGAAAGACTGTACAGTCACAGGAATCTGACAGCATTGAAACAGACAGACAGCAAACACAATAGGGCCAGTGAATGCCAAGCTGTGTGAATGCAGGCCGTCTGTCCCATCTGCCAAAATGTGCTTACATGGGCATCATCGGGCAATCAGATGACATTTGCCTGTGGAGACTGGGTTGTAAACAACAGAAAACAACAGACATGCCAACACCAAGGCCAACTCTGCTCTGTGTGAATCCTCCCGTCTGCTTCTCAGTTCCTGGCACACTGGTTAATGGTCGTTTTATGTTACGGGCCACAAATATAGACAGAATGAGGTGGGGTTGGGGGGGGGGGGGTCTTTATGGTGACCTTGCAATGCCATACTGTAGCATAATGAAAGTTGCACCGCTACCCGCAGGTTGTCAGGTCTGCGACACATAAATAGCCAGAATTTCTGTAGATTTGGTGACTTGTGCATCAAGGTAACTTGCAGGTCGCTACATGGCCCCATTCACTTTCATTATGTTATGATGTACAGTAGCACAGCGACGTTTACGATAATTGGTTGTGCAACAGCTAAAGTTGCCGTGTAGCCATAGCCTAATGGCACGCAGCTTATCAGATCAGTCCGAATCAAGTGAATGCAACCTGATACCAGGCGCGGGCATCAAACGTACGGAGCTCCAACAGGTCAATGGTGGTTTCTGAGGTCAAATCCTCAAAATCTGGGGATTAAGCTAGCCAGAGAAGCTGCTGGATACCATGGAAGAGCATGTTTAGTGGTGCCGCCAAGTTATCTTTTTGGGGCTCCTGTGCGTCTCCGCACTATGCATGATGGCAGATGCCCTCCAGTCCATCTGATAATGCTCATGCAGCAATCAATAGCATTCAATGAAGAAAGCAGAGGCTGCCATGGTACTACTGATGGCCACATCAGAGCACTACACAACATGTTCCTCCGGGCATCCAGCAGCTCCCCTGACCAGCTCGAACACTAGATCTCCATTCACAGAAGCCAACAACCATCTTGGCTGAACTACAGCTGCAAGTTTAAAGAGCTTAGAATGTGTTGCCACAGGAGGCTATCCGACATCTTCACGACCGTTACCATACCACGGAGGCGAGGCGATGCCTCCCAGTATTATTGTCGGGGCAAATAAATATAAATATATATATCTATATCTTTTTGAGGAAAATATTACCATTCAAAAGGTTATTCCATCATGAAATAAAGATTTGTTTTTTAATGATTTAGAATAAGGCTGTATATGCTAAAAAAATAATAATTGGTAAATAAATTCCATTAATTCATTCACAATGTCATGTCACAGTTTCTCTGCCTACAAGATATTACCACAGATGCTTGGTTTAGGCCACTTTCACACTCGCGTTTGGTGCGCATCCGTACAGATAATACAAACGTCTGCATCCGTTCAGAACATATCCGTTTGTATTATCTTTAACATGGTCAAGACGGATCCGTCTTGAATACCATTGAAAGTTAATGGAGGACGGATCCGTTTTCTATTGTGCCAGATTGGATCATAACAAACGGATCCGTCCTCATTGACTTACATTGTATGCCAGGACAGGCTCAATTTCGTCAGACGGACAGCAAAACACTGCAAAGCGGAATGGAGACAGAACGGAGGCAAACTGATGCATTCTGAGCGGATCCTTTTCCATTCAGAATGCATTAGGGCAAAACTGATCCGTTTTGGACTGCTTGTAAGAGCCTTGAACGGATCTCACAAACGGAAAGCCAAAACGCCAGTGTGAAAGTAGCCTTACTTTTGCAGTTCCCAAAACTGAATTTGACTCAGCAGAGATCACATGGCTCTTTCGTCACAGCAAAAATGTTATTACATGAACAGAGTTGAAAAAAAGACCTTAATCCTAACTTCTACAAACCTATGAATACAGAATCAACCTAATCAAACTAATATGAAAAGTTATTCTAAAAATCTTCATCTACTTGCATATTATAAGTTATACCAGCAAGAATTAGTCTGAGGCCTCATGCACACGACCGTTGTGTGCATCCGTGGCCGTTGTGCCGTTTTTTTTTCGCGGACCCATTGACTTTCAATGGGTCCGTGGAAAAATCGGAAAATGCACCGTTTTGCAGCCGAGGCCGTGATCCGTGTATCCTGTCCGTCAAAAAAATATGACCTGTCCTACGGTTCACGGACCCATTCAAGTCAATGGGTCCGTGAAAGAACACGGATGCACACAAGATTGGCATCCGTGGCCGTGATCCGTGGCCGTAGGTTGCTTTCATACAGACGGATCCGAAGATCCATCTGCATAAAAGCTTTTTCAGATCTAAGTTTTCACTTTGTGAAAACTCATCCGACAGTATATCGTAACACAGAGGCGTTCCCATGGTGATGGGGACGCTTCTATTTAGAATATACTACAAACTGTATACAATACTGCCTCCTGCTGCCTGGCAGCACCCGATCTCTTACAGGGGGCCGTGATCCGTACAATTAACCCCTTCAGGTGCGGCACCTGAAGGGGTTAATTGTACTATCATATCCCCCTGTAAGGCTACTTTCACACTAGCGTTCGATCGGATCCGTTCTGAACGGATCTGATCATAATAATGCAGACGGAGGCTCCGTTCAGAACGGATCCGTCTGCATTATATTTGCAAAAAAAAAGCTAAGTGTGAAATTAGCCTGAGCGGATCCGTCCAGACTTTTACATTGAAAGTCAATGGGGGGACGGATCCGCTTGAAGATTGAGCCATATTGTGGCATCTTCAAACGGATCCGTCCCCATTGACTTACATTGTAAGTCTGGACGGATCCGCACGCCTCCGCACGGCCAGGCGGACATCCAAACGCTGCAAGCAGCGTTCAGGTGTCCGCCTGCTGAGCGGAGCGGAGGCTGAACGCCGCCAGACTGATGCAGTCTGAGCGGATCCGCATCCATTCAGACTGCATCAGGGCTGGACGGAAGCGTTCCCTTCAAACGGAGCTCACGAGCGGACAGCCGAACGCTAGTGTGAAACTAACCTAAGAGATCAGGGCTGCCCCCCCCCCCTCCCCAGTTTGAATATCATTGGTGGCCAGTGCGGCCCCCCCCCCCTCCCTCTATTGTAATAATAGCTTGGTGGCCAGTGTGCGCCCCCCCATCGGGCCCCCCCTCCCTCCCTCTATTGTAATAAATAGTTGGTGGCACAGTGTGCGCCCCCCATCGGCCCCCCCTCCCTCTATAGCAGTAACAACATTGGTGGCCAGTGTGCGGCCTCCCATCTCCCCCCCCCATTGGTGGCAGCGGAGTTCCGATCGGAGTCCCAGTTTAATCGCTGGGGCTCCGATCGGTAACCATGGCAACCAGGACGCTACTGCAGTCCTGGTTGCCATGGTTACTTAGCAATAGTACAATAGTAGAAGATTCATAGTTACCTGCTTGCTGCTGCGATGTTCGTGTCGGGCCGGGAGCTCCGCCTACTGGTAAGTGACAGGTCTGTGCGGCGCATTGCTAAATGAACTGTCACTTACCAGTAGGAGGAGCTCCTGGCCGGTCACAGACATCGCAGCAGCAAGCAGGTAAGTATGAATCTTCTACTATTGTACTATTGCTAAGTAACCATGGCAACCAGGGCTGCAGTAGCTTCCTGGTTGCCATGGTTACCGATCGGAGCCCCACACTGGCCACCAATGTTGTTACTGCTATAGAGGGAGGGGGGCCGATAGGGGGCGCACACTGTGCCACCAACGATTTATTACAATAGAGGGAGGAATGGGGGGGCCCCGATGGGGGGGCGCACACTGTGCCACCAACAATTTATTACAATAGAGGGAGGGGGGCGCACACTGTGCCACCAACGATTTATTACAATAGAGGGAGGGAGGGGGGGCCGCACTGGCCACCAATGATATTCAAACTGGGGAGGGGTCTGCCCCCTGCTGCCTGGCAGCCCTGATCTCTTACAGGGGGATATGACAGTACAATTAACCCCTTCAGGTGCGGCACCTGAGGAGTTAATTGTGCTGATCACGGCCCCCTGTAAGAGATCGGGTGCTGCCAGGCAGCAGGGGGCAGTCATGTACACAGTTTCTAGTATATTCTAACCTGAAGCGTCCCCATCACCATGGGAACGCCTCTGTGTTAGAATATACTGTCGGATCTGAGTTTCACGATGTAGCTCATATCCGACAGTATATTCTAACATAGAGGCGTTCCCATGGTGATGGGGACGCTTCAAGTTAAAATATACCATCGGATTGGAGAAAACTCCGATCCGATGGTATAAAAAGAACTCCAGACTTTACATTGAAAGTCAATGGGGACGGAGCCGTTTGAAATGGCACCATATTGTGTCAACGTCAAACGGATCCGTCCCCATTGACTTGCATTATAATTCAAGACGGATCCGTTTGGCTCCGCACGGCCAGGCGGACACCAAAACGACATTTTTTTCATGTCCGTGGATCCTCCAAAAATCAAGGAAGACCCACGGACGAAAAAACGGTCACGGACCTACGGACCCCGTTTTTGCGGACCGTGAAAATAAACTGTCGTGTGCATGAGGCCTTAATGTAGAAAACTATGATTTAAATCAAGCCTTACTGACTAGTGATTTAAATCAGTTTGATTTAAATCAAATACACCCTGATTATTGTGACCCTGTCTCAACATATGCCCTGCTGCAGAACCCAAAAAGGAGATTTTTGTATAACTTACCAGTTAAATCTCTTTCTCGCTCTTCCTTGGGGGACACAGACCTTGGGTATAGCTCAGCTCCCTAGGAGGCGTGACACTAAGTAAAACTGTTAAGCCCCTCCTCCATCAGCTATACCCTCAGCCTGGAGATAGAGGCTACCAGTTGCGTGTCCAAGTAGTGAAAGGATAACAACCAATAACGGAAACAACCAGCCAGCAACCCAACGGGGCGCCAGACCATAACCCTGTAACCAAACACAGAAGGGTGGGTGCTGTGTCCCCCAAGGAAGAGCGAGAAAGAGATTTAACTGGTAAGTTATACAAAAATCTCCTTTTCTCGCCCATTTTCCTTGGGGGACACAGACCTTGGGACGTTCAAGAGCAGTCCAAGAAGGGAGGGACCACAAACCCAAGGCGGAACACCACCAGAGCATCAGGAAACCGCTGCCTGCAAAACCAGGCGGCCCAAAGCAGCATCCGCTGATGCATGCGTATGCACCCTATAGAACTTTGTGAAAGTGTGCAGAGAGGACCAAGTGGCTGCTTTGCACAACTGTTCAGCCGAGGCCCGATGCCTCTGCGCCCAGGAAGCTCCGACTGCTCTGGTGGAATGAGCAGTGACGCCGAAAGGCGGAGGTCTGCCCTTGGCTCGATAAGCCTCAGACACCGCCAGTTTAATGAAACGGGCAATAGCCACCTTGGAGACCGCCAACCCTTTGCGCGAACCCTCCGGAACCACAAACAGGGAGTCCGTGCGCCGAAAGGACCCGGTGACCTCCAAGTAAATCCTCAACGCCCTGACCACATCCAGACGGTGCAGTTCCCGTTCTCTGGGGTGGGAAGGAGAGGGACAGAGCGACGGAAGGACGATGTCCTCATTGATGTGAAAGGCGGAGACCACCTTTGGCAGGAAAGTCGGGACAGGCCGAAGCACAACCTTATCCTGGTGGAAGATCAGGAAAGGTTCGGAGCAAGAAAGAGCCGCTAACTCCGACACCCGTCGGAGAGACGTGACGGCCACAAGAAAGATGACCTTGCAGGACAGAAGGCGAAGGGAGACCTCCCGTAAAGGCTCGAAGGGGGCTGATTGGAGCGACGAGAGCACCACATTCAGGTCCCAGGAAGGAACTGGAGGGCGGCACGGCGGAACAGAGTGAGCCACCCCTTGTAAAAAGGTCTTAATTGGCCCTAGAGGGGCCAGGGGACGCTGGAGAAGAATAGACAGCGCCGAAATCTGACCCTTCAGAGAACTGAGGCACAGCCCCAGGTCCAGACCCGACTGGAGGAAGGACAGGATTGTGGGAAGAGAAAACCGGAGAGGTGGGATGCTCCGGGACTCATAGAACCCCAGATAGGACCTCCAAACCCGATAGTAGATCCTAGAGGATACGGGCTTACGAGCCCGGATCATGGTGCGGACTACGTCCGCGGAGAAACCCCGTCGCGTTAAGACGGCGGTCTCAATAGCCACGCCGTCAAACGTAGCGAGCCTAAATGCTCGTGGAAGATCGGTCCCTGAGAGAGAAGGTCTTCCCTGGAGGGCAGTGGCCACGGTGCGTCTGCCAACAGCAACATTAGGTCGGCGTACCAAGACCGGCGGGGCCAATCCGGGGCGATTAGAATCGCGGGGACGCCCTCTGCCGCGATCCTCCGAAGAACCCGTGGCAGGAGGGGAAAAGGAGGAAAGACGTACAGAAGGGAGAATTCGCGCCACGGAAGGACGAGCGCGTCGGCGCCGTATGCCTTCGGGTCCCGTGCCCTGGCCAGGTATAGGGGGACCTTGTGGTTGAATTTGGAGGCCATGAGGTCCACGTCGGGGCGACCCCAGCGAAGACAAAGGGCTTCGAACACCTCTGGGTGCAGGGACCATTCTCCCGGGTCGATGGTGGACCGGCTGAGGAAATCCGCCGCCCAGTTGTCCACCCCCGGGATGTAAATCGCAGATAAGGCCGGCACGTGCGTCTCCGCCCAGAGGAGAATGAGGGTCACCTCTTGCATCGCTGCGAGTGCCTCCCTGATGGTTTATGTATGCCACAGCCGTGGCATTGTCCGATTGGATCCGAACAGGGTGGCCCCTCAGCAGATGGGTCCAGTGTCTGAGGGACAGAAGAATCGCCCTCAGTTCCAGAATATTGATTGGAAGTCTGGACTCCGATAGAGACCAAACGCCCTGGACGGACCGGGGAGGGAAAACCCCCCCCCACCCCCGTAAGCTGGCATCTGTGGTAATCACCAGCCAGTTCAGTGGAAGGAAGGACTTCCCCCTTAGAGGGATATGCAACCACCAGCCGAGGGAAGCCCGAGCCAGGGGAGGCAGAAGAAAGGTCCTGTCCAGACTCCTCGGTGATTTGTCCCAGGCCGACAGAATTGCCCTCAGAAAGGTGCGGGATCGGAATTGTGCGAACGGCACCGCTTCGAAACAGGCAACCATCTTTCCCAACAACCGCATGCTGGATCTGAGGGAAGGGCGGTGATGACGGAGGAGACTGCGAACCGACCCGCGAAGGGCCAGACGCTTGTCCAACGGAAGGCGGACCTCCGCCAACTCTGTATCCAGGAGCATCCCCAGGAAGATCAGCCGTCTGGAGGGGGTAAGGGAAGATTTGGGGTGGTTGATAATCCAACCGAACCGCGTCAGGGTCTCCAGAGTGAGTTCCACACTGCGGGATGTCTGAGAGAAGGAGGGTGCCTTGACCAGGATGTCGTCCAAGTATGGGAGAAGAAAAACACTTCTTGAACGTAGAAGGGCCAAGACAGGGGCCAGGACCTTGGTGAACACTCGAGGAGCCGTCGCCAGACCAAAGGGAAGGGCGACGAATTGGAAGTGATCGTCCCCCACCGCGAAGCGCAGGAAGCGGTGATGACATGGAGCAACCGGAACGTGGAGGTATGCATCCTGAATGTCGATTGAGGCCATGAAATCCCCTCTTTCCAGGGAGGCCACTGCGGACCTGAGAGACTCCATCCGGAATCTCTGCAGTCGGAGAAAACGGTTCAGGCGTTTTAGGTCCAAGATCGGACGCACTGAGCCTTCCTTCTTGGGAACCACAAAGAGGTTCGAGTAGAACCCCCTGAACCTTTCCGTCGGAGGCACGGGGGCGACGACACCCTTGTCCATTAGAGAGTGAATGGCCGCGAAGAAGGCGGCCACTCGTACGGGATCTCGCGGAGGACGGGATCGGAAGAAACGGTCTGGCGGAATGGACGCAAATTCGATTTTGTATCCGCAAGATACAATCTCGAGCGCCCATGCGTCTGAGATGTGGGCCCGCCATACGTTCCTGAATAGGAGAAGGCGGCCCCCCACCCGGGTGGGTGGGGGCGCACCTTCAGGCAGAGGGCTGCTGGCCTGTGGGAGCCCGTGCAGGCTGGGACTTGCGCCAGGTAGGTTGCGTCCGAAAAAACGGCTTCTTGCGTCTATCCTGGGCTGGGCCAGAGGAAGAAGAACTGGCCGCGGGTCTAGACCCGGTGGGCTTGCGAAAGGACCGAAAACGGGACGAACCAGCGCGACCACGGGGGGCGCCCATTGGCCTGGACTGGGGGAGGTGAGTACTCTTCCCACCCGTGGCCTCTGATATAAGTTCGTCCAGACGGGTTCCGAACAGGCGGGAACCCGTGAATGGTAGGCCGGCCAAAGAGCGTTTGGAAGCGGCGTCCGCCGCCCAAACCTTCAGCCAGAGTTCCCTCCTGACAGAAACTGCCAGGGCAGAGGAACGGGCAATGAGGGCACCCGCATCAAGGGAGGCCTCACAGACGAATTTTCCGGCCTGAACAATTAGTTGGGCTAAGGAACGGAGGTCCTGAACAGGGACGTCCGACCCTAACTCCCGTTCCAGTTGCAAACCCCATTCAGAGACCGCTTTGCCAACCCAGGCGGAGGCAAAGACCGGTCTAAGGGCCGAACCAGAGGCAGTAAATATGGCCTTGGAGAGGGATTCCGTACGACGGTCCTCAACAGACTGGAGGGAAGATCCGTCCTGTACAGGAATAGTAGTGCTTTTGGACAGGCGAGCCACGGGAGGATCAACCTTAGGCGGGGATGTCCACGTGGTCACAGAATCCGCTGGAAAGGGATAACAAATGTCCAGCTTTTTGGGTGTAATAAAGCGGACGTTAGGCCGAGTCCAAGCCTTGGATACCACAGAAGAAAAATCAGCGAGTATGGGAAAAACCTTGGAGGCCTGTTTGGGGCGGAGAAAGGACACGCCGGCCTGTTCAGAGCTGGGGGGGTCATCGTGTAGCTGAAAGGTATCACGGATGCTAGTGACAAGATGCCCCACCGCGGACGCCAATTTGGACGGAAGCTCTGAGTCCATGTCCACGTCCGAATCCGCCAGTTCTCCCTCAGAAAGCGTATCCCTTTGAGAGGATAGACTTGACTGAGCTCGCACGCATGGCGGAGAGAGCGAAGCATCTGGAGAAGATGTGCGCTCAACCCTTGAACGTTTCTGAGTATGCCGGGCCCTGGAAGATTCGCTGCGAGGCAGGGAACCAGTGGGGGCGGCAGAAACGGTAGTCCCAGCGGGTGCGACAGGGATTGTGGCAGCCTGCGGGAGAGGCGGTCTATCCACGAGACGGCCCACTACGTGTGTAAGGCTTTCCACCGCCTGAGACAGAGACCTAGCCCAGTCAGGGGGTTCAGAGGCACCGGGGGGCGCAGCGGGAAGCGGGCCCTGCACCGGGGCCTGACATGCAAGGCAATGCGGCTCAGATTGCCCACGCGGAAAAAGTTCCTTACAGGCGGTACAGGCATGGTACCAGGGTTTGGGGGCACCTGTGGGATCTGACATGCTGAAGTGTGGTTGTACTCTAATATAGAGACCACAAAGGGTTATAGCAGCTATGACCAGGAGGGTTAGGAGAGGGTTAACTGTCCTACCAGTGCCTCAGAAGAACGTCAGGAGATGGCCCAGATCAGCAGCAGCAGAGAAGCAGTGAACAGCAGTGAGCAGCAGAGAGCGCCCACAGAAGCCGAGCGATGTACACAGGAGGTTAGAGTCCCCCACCGTGTCCCAGCTTCCTGTCAGGAGTGAGGAAGCGCGGGAAACCTCAGCAGAAAGCACGGGGAACAAGCTCCGCCCCCTCCAGCGCTTGAAATGTCTCCTGTGAAGGAGAACGTAGCTCCGCCCCCAAAATGACGCGCGCGTAAGCCCCGGCCCCTACCGGGACCGCTAAGCCCCGCCCCCCGTTCTCGGCGGGAAGGGGGAGAGAGAGAAGAGAAAAATGGAGTCAGCCCTGAATGAGGGGGAGGGGGGGGGGGGAAGATAGCAGCGTGGGGGGGAACGGCGTGGGGGTGCTGAGGATGCTGCTGTGCTGCATTGTCCTGCAGATGAGCGCTCAGAATGAGCGACCACGGGTGCCCCCCTTACCCAGAGGGGTAGATGCTGCAGATAGGGACGGGGTATGGGCTGGAATAGCCATCTCACCGTCCGACGTCTTCACCCTCAGTCCTTTCCAGCAGGGTCGCCCCTTCAGCCACTGGCACCGCAGTGGCAGGAAGCTGGAAGAGGGGCTTGGCGTGCGGGCGACCCCCTAGCTGGCGGGATGTAGGGGAGTCATTGCTGCCCAGATCCTCCTATTGCTTCTGTGGGGGAGGCAGCAGTGCAGATAAGTTGGCACTGGCGCAGCTCAACCCCGGGAGAGCAGAGAGGTCTAATGCGTCTCTGGTATCCCTAGGAAAAAATAAAATAACAAAATTAGAAGAAAAAGTTAAAATAACAAGGAGAAAACAGCCCTGCAGTAGCAGGGAGTGTCTTGCCTCCTTGGACACTAAGCTAAAACTGGTAGCCTCTATCTCCAGGCTGAGGGTATAGCTGATGGAGGAGGGGCTTAACAGTTTTACTTAGTGTCACGCCTCCTAGGGAGCTGAGCTATACCCAAGGTCTGTGTCCCCCAAGGAAAATGGGCGAGAAATAAAGGATGCATCACCTTGGTCGTGTGATCACTGATCAAGCACCGCTAGCAGTTTATACGTGGTCAATCCCAGCTCAGTCGTATTAAGTCTTCGTTATTTTCCAGTAGCGTAAGGGATAATTCCCATTTTGCAAAACTCACTTTTGTCTCAAAGCAAAACCTTGTATAGATAACACAGGATGATTGACACCATTTACAATAGGTGATGTCCCAGCTAATCATCTCCCCCTCCCTGTACAATGAGCTGTGCGCAGTTCACAGCTAGAAAACTCCCAGACGTCAATGAACATCTCCAGTCTATTGTGCCTAGGGTCCGCATTTGGATGTCAAAGGACCATCATGTATTACAAATTCATTATTCCAATATAACTAACCAGACAAACTAGAGCAAGAATTGACTTCTGAGCTGTAGAACAGTATAATAAGATTTTACAATACCACAAATTATTCACAAGCCTGCAATACGAAAACCAGCGGAAGTTTATTTAGAGCAATCGGTGGTAAATCCCAGCTCATAAATTACTGAAGCACCAGAACAGACGCCAGGTTTTAAAGTCAATAACATTCACACAGGATATTTAAAGGGAACCTGCCATCAGGTTATATACCTATTAACCATTACCAAGACTCACACAAGCAAATACATTTACAGACTCCTAGATCCCCAATGATGTGGCATATGGGAGAAAGTTATAAAAAAAATGGGAAGCGGAGCGTGTGCAGAATGAAAAAGATTCCTCTGCTCACATAAGGGAATTCACATTCCCAGAGTCTGCTTCACAAGCATGAGATCTGAAGCATACAGCGAATGACATAGGAGTCACACACAGAGGCCGCACAACGTTTTTTCCTGAAGAGTAAAAATATTTTTAGCCGAGGAGAAGTATGAAAGCTGCAGTAATATAAATGAATAATAGATAGGCATATATAATGTTAAGCGTTTGTTCACACCTGCGTTGCAGATTCTGCAAGACAAAAACACTTGCATGCAGGATTTTTCTGTCCGGTAAAAATACGAGATCCTGAAATAAAACTGAACGGACTCCATCATAATCAATAGAGCTCCTTTTGGTTTGGCACCTCATTTTTTTGTTGTTCAGCTCCTCTAACAGAGCAGAAGAACAGAAATAAATAGTGGTGTGAACAAGCCCCAAGAGGTGGGAAAACATTACTAGTCTAATTAACAATCTCTCCTCCCTGTACAGCCCCCTCCAACATACAGTCCCATGGAAATAACATCGTTCTCTGCCCTCCAGCATAGGGTTAATAAGCCCCTGGGGATGGTCTGGAGCGAATGCTTCGCAGGCAAATTATAGCAAAGTGATAAAATCCAGTTCAATATAGTGTATCTGACTTCCATGTACTTTATCATTGGGCTATAATGTGCTGCAGAGATTTTGTGGGATCAGCGGGTAAGCCTATCAAGAATGCAGGGTCTGTAGCCCAGTTGTTCAGAGCATTATAAATACCAAAGATGATGGCCATTGTCAAGGTACAGGCCCATATCAAAGAGCAAACAAAGGAGGCAGAATGTAAACGTAGGGCAGATGCAAAGCAGGCTGCCCCGTTACCCCTCCCTGTGCATACTGTGGACATAGAACCTCAAGGGGAGGTGGATGTGGACCTTCTCCAGAAATTACAGGAGCAATCTCCTAAACAAGAAAAGGAACAGTGGGAAAAGAGAAAGGCCCAGAAGAACCAGGAAGGTTTGTATGCCATAGATGCTAATATATGCCTTCCTAGGGTACTATACTCCATGATGTGTGCCCTATCACATGGCCTAACCCATCAGTCCAAGGAAGCAATGGTAAGTCTGGTCAGTCAAGGATGGGTGGCCCCGGGGATCAACAATGCCACTGCTAAGTATGTCCAGGGGTGCATGGTCTGTGCTTTCCATAACATAGGAAGGACTGTCAAGGTGCCCCCCAGGTGCACTCCAAAGCCACTATACCCTTTTCAGAGACTGCAGTTGCACTTCATACAACTTCCAAAAGGTAGGCACATATGAGAATGTTCCGATATATGTGGGCCTCTTTTCAGGTTGGCCAGAGGCCTGGCCTACAGCCAAATCGAATGCAAAAACAGAAGCTAAGAAAATTTTGTCTAAAATGGTGTAGATTTGCAGTTCCTAAAGTGATTAAAAAGTGACAGAGGAACTCATTTCACTTCACAAGTGTTACAGGAGATACTTCATGTTCTAGGCATACAGCAGGCATTTCACACACCCCCACAGGCCACAAAACAGCGGAAAGGTAGAACGTCTGAATGGAACATTGAAGCTAAAAATCCTGAAAGCAATGGGCGAGACTGGTAAGCCATGGACAGAACGTTTGCCTATAGCTTTATACACAACTCCTCAGAGGAAAACACAGCTGAGTCCCTATGAGATATTATTTGGCACTGCGCCAAGGACAGGCCTGTATTTTCCCCAATAGCTCCAAACCATGCATTCAGACATGACAGTATGTAGGAGCATTGCACAGGAGATTACAGCAGATTCATAATCGTGTTCTTAGTTCCATTCCAGATCCCTCTCCAGTGGAAGGAACTCATTAACTAAACCCTGGAGATTGGGTCACTGTGAGAAGGCACGTAAGAAGGTCATTAGAACCTTGATTTGACAGTCCATTCCAAGTCCAGCTGACTACACCAACCTCTGAAGCTGGAAGGAAGGCCAACCTGGATTCACGGCTCCCACTGCAAAAAGTTGCTTAAACTATGACTCTGGGGAAGTATTTGTTTTTATTCTATCTAGTTCCATGCATTGTATTACATTGCACTTCTGAGGCATATGATGATGACAATAGTGAATGGGAAAATAAATGTGACAAGTACCAAGTAAAATTGTTGCCCAAATGAGAAATGCATCCGATTGATGGATTTGTAGCCACTTATTTCTGCCAATTCCATGCCATATGCTGCAAATCCCCCTTCAGAAAAGGAGCTACTGTCTTTGCCCTGTTGGGACTTACTCCCTTTGAGATTAGAATTTACCAATAAAGAAACCGCACTAGCTTTACCAGTAACGGGATGGATAAAGTATCCTTGGTGGCAACTGAATATAACAACAAGGGTGAAAGGAAGGATGCTCGCAGTATAGCTGAACCTTAATTTTGTTCTATTTGAATTCTGTCTGAACTTTATCATTTTATCCACTGTTCCATAACAACTTGGCCTTAGAACACATTCTGAAGGCCATCCGTACTTGTGCGGTGACACGGATATTTGTAAGGAAAAGGGAGTATTTCACTAAATTCGGAACACAATGAAGAAGATTGCAAAAGATGCAGTGTGAGCAGATATGTATCAATGTTCTCAGGGATTCTAGGAAATGTTTGTTGATTTTCCACATATAATGGATCCAGATGGTCAGTATTCGTGTCCAAATTGGGTCCAGTTTCAGACAATTGAACTATCACATGTCATTACGTAATCTGCTACGTCTAACTTTAAGTATTGTAACCGCCCTGAAACTCCCAGTTACTCCCATTATTCTAAGGTATATTAATAAAGATATTTGGGAGGGGTCTTTCAGATTTCCTTAGATATAGCAAGCATTGTCTGTGTCTTTGTTATCAGACGATTTATTTAATTACTTTCTTCCTAAAATTTGAACTACTCTGACACTACAAACGTCACTCACTGCTTCCTTTCTACTCTTCCGTTACATCAATGGCCCGGGAGCTCCCCCCTCCTTTCAAGTACAGCTATTATTCCCGCCAGCTGCCCCCGGCTGCAGGGCACGATATCGCTCCCTATCTGGCAGTCCATCCAAACCGACCAGTAAGAAAACTTCTTGCTGTTCAGAGCTTTGTTATTGGTTATTTCAGGTTCCGGCAGCAGCGCTCCGCTGCTTGTACTGTTCATAGCATGCCCTGCGCTCATGAATGGCGTCAGGCTTTTTTTAGGGAGTAAAATGGCCTGGGTCTATGACGCTTGTACAAGCGTTATTGTGATGTCAATCAACAAAACAAGGGCTGGGTTAGGCCGATTCTGAGAGACACACCCCGTTAACAGCTCAGGGTAAGGGCTTATGCATGCAACCATGATCGGCCCGGGAAACAGTCCGTATGTCAGCCACGTATCCCGGACAGACTATCATAATAATTTACGATACAGACAGTCTCAATTTGATTGCGAGGCTATTCAATAGACCCGTGAGCAAATATGAACTGACTGGGGTCGATCAGGGTCGTGTGCATGAGCATCTGTCAGCTCATACCTTGATATATATTAGCCCTTTAGTGAATCTAAGGTGTTGCCGTTGAATCCATGTTTGTTGCTGGCCGCACCTCCACCACTTTGACTGACAGGGCCAGGCAGTGCAGACATACTCGCAACTGGACCTGACGTCTCGTACCAGCGCATTCAGAACACAAGCAGTACATGGCTGGAGATCACCATGCAGGTGGAATTCTGCTTGGCAATCTTCAGAAATTTACTGCACATGCACCGAATGCGCTGCAGTGAGATTTTGAGGCCAGAAGTGGTGGGGGATGCCGCTTGGAAGAGAATGAGTAGAGGCGAAATGAGGTCCAACAACAACAACCCCCATGTAGCACCAATGGGCTAATTTGCATAGAATGTAAAGGCTGATTTCTCAAAACGGGGGGCATGGATTGTAATGGGACTAAGAGCATTGCATTGTACTGACCAGCAAGTCAGATGGCTATATATTAAGGTATGTGCTGACATAATACAACTCAAGAGTTTAATAACTCTTATCTCAGATAGGCTACACTGCTGTGGACCAATAACCTTAAGTTAGCAATTGTATTTACAACTGCGTGGTTGTTAAAGGGACCAAACCTGGTTCCCTTTGACTGATAGAGATTTATTTCAATCTGGACATTTATGTCATATCCACAGGATACGCCATAAATATCCAACAATCAAGGTCCTATTAGGAGACCTGACTCCTATCTCGCAGCTCCTATGATAGATAGCCATCTCCATTCAAATCTATGGGAGTAAGGCTGAGTTCACACGAGCGTGACAGATTTGGTCCGGATGCGTTCAGGGTGCGTTCAGTTAAACTCGCACCATTTTGCAAGCAAGTTCAGTCAGTTTTGGCTGCAATTGCGTTTAGTTGTTCAGTTTTTTCCGCGCGGGTGCAATGCGTTTTGATGCGTTTTTCACACGCGTGATAAAAAAACTGAAGGTTTACAAACAACATCTCCTAGCAACCATCAGTGAAAAACGCATTGCATCCGCACTTGCTTGCAGATGCAATGCGTTATTAACGCAGCCCCATTCACTTCTATGGAGCCAGGACTGCGTGAAAAACGCAGAATATAGAACATGCTGCGATTTTAAAGCATTGCAGAAGTGATGCATGAAAAAAAATGCTCATGTGCACAGCCCCATTGAAATGAATGGGTCAGGATTTAGTGCAGGTGCAATGCGTTCACCTACTGCATTGCACCCGCCCGTGTGAACGCAGCCTAAAGAGCTGGGTAAGCATGCTTGAGTATTTTCAGGGTTCCCAGCGGAAGTGAATAGAATGAGATGCAAATGCATAACCATCTCTCCCCTCTCAAGGGTTCCAGATCTGTGAACCAGAGACATCTGAAAACAAAAGGATGGTGCCCTCACCACATGTCCTTTACAGGAACACGACTTAATAAAATAGGTCTAGTCTACTCACAAAAGTTTGGTCTTTATTTTGACAGATTTCTGATTGAATTGCTGGGACTGCTTGATGAGTCCTAATGATTCCAGTGTTTCAGGATCCAGACGCTCCTTCAGGATAGTGTCAGATACCAGATACTGTTAATAAGAGACAGACAGTAAATGTTACTAAACTCATTCATCCCATAAATGGAGTTTCCAGGAAATCTACACCTGGGTGCGCTGTTGTCGAGACATAATTAGTATTTTAGCTGCGCCTGCAATGTCATTCTGCACCCAAAAGTGGTGCATTTTTATCACACAGTGGGGCAGATTCACTATTGTAAATGTGACAGTCTAGGTTTGCGAAGGTTCAGGGTAAGTCCACGCAAGTTTTACGGCAGCAGCAAAGTAAATAAGATTTTAAGAAATGCACACTGCAAAATAAAATTCTGAGCAAATTAATGTCTCATGTCGCCGTTATTAAGACGAGATGAAGCACAGTCCCAACCACCAGCTGGCTGGTGCTCGCGGTTTCAGTCGTTACCATTGCAGTGCATGAGAGCTACGGAAACAGTGTAGCACAGCAAGCCATGCTCCGAGTTAGGGTAACAGCATAGTTTGCTGTGCTACGCCGCTTCCTTAGTGCTCATGCACTTTAGTGGGAGATACTGAAAAATCGAGCGCAGGAGTGTTCTGTTGTTTCCTGGCCGGTTGGTGGTCGGCCTGTGCGTCATCTCACTTTAGTAACGGTGAGATGAGACAACCCCTTTAACCTGCAGCGTGGAGTCTCTAAAGAAGCACATATATAACTAATGCTAAAGCACCATTGCACACTGAATCATTCTGACGAGTATGCAAATGAGGCACAAAGTGCCTAGTTGGGCATTTTTAAGAACCCAGTTCCTAACCCTTGCGCTGCCACATTCGTCCCCTCTGCCTGAGCCACCATTAATCCCCTTTCCCTCTGCCTACAATATCACCAAACCTCTCAATCGAAATCTCGCTCAGGCACCTACTGGTAATCAGCCTGCACCACCACATTACAGCACATACTGCGGACAACAGCGTCAGAGACCAAACTGGGCATGCGCCACTGATGTCTTCAGCGCCCAAGATTTAGATGCAGATGCTTGCCGATATTGCAGATGAGGATTGTTACCATAGATTCCTACGGATTCGTGTCATTAGAAAGGAACAAATTAAAGGGGTATTCTGGTTATAGCAAGTTATCCTCTAATCACAGGATAGGGGGATAACTATCAGATCGGTGGGGTCCCAGCAGTAGGACACTCACCAATCATGAGAACGGGGGCGCTGTATCCTGTGGAGCTTCCCTGAAATATACAGACAGGCTGGTTGGAAATGCGTGCAGCCCCTCCAGAGATAGAGCACTGAATGCCCATTTAATCCACCAAACGCTATAACATCTGCTATCCAATATATAAAAGTAAATCTAATCATTAATCCGTGTAAAGCATGTTAACCCCTGAGTTACATCCTCTTCTCAACATACACATGAAATACTCCAATATAAATGTAAAACTATCTTACCAGACACGATGAGACCAACTGGGTAAAATGATCTCTCTTCCATTTCTCCTCCAAACAGCTTGTTTCAATGTCTGTCAAAAAAGGACAAAAACATACATAGAATATCCCTTTAAATGAGTCTTCCATGACATATACGCACCGATTCCCCATCCTAGTGTGCAGGAGTACACAGTAGGGAGTTACACCTAGAGGCTCCGCGCCCTCTGCACTTTAGAGGTCAAAGAACAGAACAGAAAGAACAGCTGCAACAGGTAGGCCAGTTTTATAGGTACAAAACTGCTGACAGATGCCTGTTAACATTGAAAATGCACACACACAAAAACAGCCCCACACTTCTCTTCCCACAGGAGGCCCCGTCCTCCTGGACAGAAACACAGCTGATCGTGCGATCAGCTGCGTTTCTGCCCGCAGCGCCGCACGATGAAGCATTACAGCTTCTGCTCCCGCACTGTAACAGGAGCAGGTCTGTTCACGGCTGTAAGTGACAGCGGGGGAGCCGAGGAGAAGGCAGAAGCAGTGTATCAGCGCTTCTGCCTTCTCCTCAGATAGGCGAGTGTTATGCAGGGTGGACCCGGCTTGGGGGCAGAGGAGTGCAGAACTGCAGGGCCAGGAGACCGTTCTCAGCTCTACCTGTGTACAATGCACCCACCGCAGGCTGGTTTTCCCTGTAACTGGGGCTGCTTTGTTTGCCCCAGTTACAGTGGAAATGGTGCAAAAAAAAGTCTGTGTCCCCAAAGGTCTTTCAGTGACCTCTTGGTAATAAAAGAATAAAACACAAATAAAAGAATATATAAAATGATTCGGCAAACAAATACTAAATTATAAAAAAATAATAAAATACAAATAAAACAAAAAAAAAATTTAAGGAAAAATTGCAAAATATAAGAGAGTGTTCACTGTCCCCCAAGTCTTTTTATGATCCCTTGGGGGACACATTTTGCTGCAAAATATAAAAAAAAAAATAGTAGTGTGTTCATTGTCCCACGACAGTCTTTTAATGACCTCTTGGGTGACATATTATATGGCAAAACCCTGTAAAGCAGGGGTGCACAACCTGCGGCCCGGGGGACACATGCGGCCCTTGATACCATTCTGTGCGGCCCCCAACCATCTGGTAACAGACATGTATGCCTATGTCTTGTGGCTGCTCACATGTATTTTTTATGTATTTCTCCCATTAGATGGGAGTCCTGGAAGTGTAACTAGACATTAATGGTACATAATGTGTGTTCAATATGCCATAAGTACAATATTTCAGTTGTTAAAGGGAACCTGTCACCGGGATTTAGGGTATAGAGCTGAGGACATTGGTTGCTAGATGGCCACTAGCACATCCGCAATAACCAGTCCCCATAGCTCTGTGTGCCTTTATTGTGGAAAAAACCCGATTTGATACATATGCAAATTAACCTGAGAGGAGTCCTGTCCCTGACTCATCTCACATACAGGACTCATCTCAGGTTAATTTGCATATGTATCAAATCGTGTTTTTTCCACAATAAAAGCACACAGAGCTCTGGGGACTGGGTATTGCAGATGTGCCAGCGGCCATCTAGCAACCCATGTCCTGAGCTCTATACCCAAAATCCCGGTGACAGGTTCCCTTTAATACACCTTTAAATTTTTATTTCGGCCCTCGTCATTGGTTTAGTCTGGCAATGTGGCCCCCAACCAGGAAACGTTGTGCACCCCTGCTGTAAAGGGAAGCTTACTTACCTGCTTCCCGGAGGAGGCTCTCCGCTGCTTCTCCTCCAGGTCTGTGATGCTCCTCACATCACCGCAGCCAATCTCTAGGCATGGCAGTGACCAGCTTCCCTTACACCATGACAAATAGTCACATGACATAAGGGGGTCCTGTCTCCCTCCAGCGATTGGCTGTGGTGATGTCAAACCGGATGTGTTCAGTGAGGGAGCCTAGTGGAGCATCGCAAGCCTGGATGAGAAGAAGGAGAGGGGTGCTAATGCCTGGTGGCTTTTACAGGCCTGGCCAAAAGGAGGGAAGGGGAGAGGCATTTTCTAAACTCCCTCAATTCTTGCACAACCCTTTTAACCTTACCCTGTGTTGATTTTTACTTATAAAAAAAATAAATAAATTGTAAAACCATTAATAAAGATGTAATTAAAATAATTCATGACTAAAAGCTATGTTTTAGTAGAGTAAAGTTGGTCAAAGGAAAAAGATGATGAAGAATCATGGAGCCCACACCATATATTTCTACGACCGTTAGCGCTTTGTAATAAAGTTAATACAAATTTATATTCATTCTTAAAGGGCTTCTGTCACCCCATTAAACCGCCTGCGCAGATTGAAGAGAGGTACGGCCGCGGCGCAGGCGCCAGATATTGAATCAAAACAGGCAGGGCCAGCAGAGAAAGGGCCAGCGGACGGGATCTGTCAATCAACAAGCAGAGGGGGCGTCATTACCATCGGAGGACGCGGCTGCTACCAGCAAGTAGCCGCCCTAGTTTCTGGTAGCAAGGTAATTTACATATTTTTAAAAAATCGATTTTTAACAAATTCTACTGAACGAAAATCATTAATTAGCTTATGTATGATGAGATTGCAGTGTAGGGATTATTAGTAAAGAAAAAAAAAAAGAAAAAAACGGTTTAATGGGGTGACAGAAGCCCTTTAAAATATTTGTCATTTTTAATGTGACAGAACTTACCCAGAACACAGAAGACATCTGCTAGGATAGAAGGCATGTCATCCCTGAAATCCTGGTCACAAAGAAAGAAAAAAGTCGTATGTGGAAATACGCATGTACAAATGAAATAAGGCTTTGCTGAGTCTGTCCCATCGGACGTACAAACCAGACAAGTACTCACTATGATCTCGGTCAGCACTCCAGCAGCTTGATCCTGCTTCAGATTTCCTTTAATTACATGACAGGCTAGCTCATAAAGAGCCTGCTCCATATCTAGTGCAGACAGAAGAGACATTCAGGATATAGAGGACACAATACACACCAACCAAACTAAGAGGCAAATATGAGAACTCCTAACATCTCACCACCGTGATGGAAAGACTCGTAAGTGCAGGGGCGGCGGACGTTCTGTCTAGCAACAGGTATCAAACATCTATGATGAGATGGGAGGTAGGTAGTACTTACATGACCCTATTGTGCTAGTGGTTATCTGCACAGCCCCCCCTCTAAAGACACAGTGATTTTTAAAGGAAATGTTCACCAAAACATTTTCTGCAAGAAAAAGCCAGATAGCGACACATTTTTTTTTTCTAATCAGTTTTTATTTTCTGATTGCAGATTTCTTCTATTTTCTGAACATGATTATGGGGGCGGCCATCTTGCCTGAGCTGTTCCTAACAGCATTTAGAAAGCATTAAAGAGGATCTTTCATGGGATTGTATGTTACAAACAGGTATGCTTAACAGATAAGGCAGCCCCTACAGATGCAAGCACTTTTTTTTAATTAAATACCCCTCCGTTCCGCCGCTGTGTTCCCCGCCTGATATGTTCATTTAGAACATCGGTATAGAGAGGAGGAGACATTTGATATTCTCAATGGGCGTCTCCTTCTCCCTGGCTGTAGCGCAATCCAATTGCAGAGGAGAGAGTCACAGCCAGAGAGAAGGAGACGCCCATTGAGAAAACCAAATGTCTCCTCCTCCCTGTACAGATGGTCTAAATCAGACATGCTCAACCGGCAGCCCTCCAGCTGTTGTAAAACTACAACTCCCACAATGCCCTGCAGTAGGCTGATAGCTGTAGGCTGTTCGGGCATGCTGGGAGTTGTAGATTTGCAACAGCTGGAGGGACACAGGTTGAGCATGCCTGGTCTAAATGAACATATCAGGCGCCAAACACAACGGCGGAACGAAGGGGTATTTAAGAAAAAAAAAAAGCGCTTGCATCTGTAGAGGCTGCCCTATCTGGTAAGCATACCAGTTTGTAACACATCATCCCATGAAAGGTCATCTTTACGGCAGCCCCATGGGCCATAGACAATGGTCAGGGGGGACCTCAGTGACTTCTATAGGAGAGTTTTCTGGGCAGGCTCTGTGACCTGTGCAGAGGTCATTGTACAAGGGAAGAATAGATAAGATTTGACAATTGTGAATGGTGGATCCTGTCATTCTAATCCTGCCTAACCCTCCTCCCGAAATGAAAGGAGTGGCCGGTTGGGCATGTGCATGACCACTCCTTTGATTTCTTTTGGCAGTCCGGAGATGGCAGAGGGCTATACTCTGCTATCTCCAGAACTCCTACAGAAATTACAGTGCAAGTGTCTGTTCGCGTGACTTTTGGCGATCCCAGAGGTAGCACCCTCAGCAATCTAATAGTTAATTGATAACGTAACTGGAACACCCCATTTCACCACTTCCAGACCGGGCCATTTAACCCCTACCTGACCAGGCCTAATTTAGAAAATCTGACATGTCAATTTACGTGGTAATAAATTTGCAACGCTTTTACTTATCCAAGCCAGAGATTGTTTTCTCGTGACACATTGTACTTCATGTACTAACAAGTCAATATGTTTTACCTTTATTTATTTATTTAAAAATAATCCATTTTCTAAATTTGAATCTAAATTTGAATCTCTCTGCTTTTAAGACAGTTAGTAATGCCTCATAAAATATTCATTAACATTCCCCATATGTCTACTTTATGTTGGCATCATTTTAGTAATGTCATTTTATTTTTTTAGGACGGGTTTAGAATTTTAGAAGCAATTTTTTAAGTTTTGAAGAAAAAATTTCCAAAGTCAACTTTTTTAAAAAGGACCAGTTAAGTTCGGAAGTCACTTTGTGGGGCTTAAATAATAGAGCCAACCCATAAATGACCCCATTTTAGAAAGGACACCGCTCAAACTATTCAAAACTGGTTTAGAAATGTTGTTAACCCTTTAGGTATTCCACAGGAATTAAAGCAAAATAGATGTGAAATTTCAAAACGTCACTTTGTTTTGCAGATGTTCCATATTAATAAATTTTTTCCTGGAACACATCAAGGGTTAACAACAAAACAAACCTCAATATTTATTATCTTGATTATGCAGTTTGCAGAAACACCCCATATGTGGTCGTATACTGCCATTTGGGCGAAGAAGGCAAGGAGCGTTGTATGGTTTTTGGAGGTCAGATTTAGCTGAAATGGTCTTTGAGCACCATATTGCATTTGAAGAGACCCTGAGGTAACCCCACAGTGAAAACCCCCTAAAAAGTGACCACATTTTGTAAACTACACCAGCCAAGGAATTTTTAAGGGGTGTAGCGAGCATTTCACTCAACAGCTTTTCATAGAATTTTTAATACTTTAAAAATTATTAAAAACGACTTTTTTTTCACAAGAAAATTGTGCTTTAGGCCCAAACTTCTTTTCACAAAAGATAACAGGAGAATTTCTCCCCCCCCCCCCCCACAATTTTCTACCCGCTTTCTCCTGAATACAGTAACACCCCAAATGTGGTTGTAAACAGTTATTTGGGGATCAGAAGGGAAGGAGCGGCATCTGGATTTTCTAACATGGTATTTTCTGTCATGGTTTTTAAGAGCAATAACTTTTTTAATTTTTTGCTGACTGAGCTGCGTGAAAGCTTTTGTGCGAGACAAGCTATAGTTTTTATTGGCACCATTTTGGGATACATTTGGCTTTCTGGTTGCTTTTTATCTCATTTTTGGGAGGTGAACTCTCACAAAAAAATTACAATTATACAATGCGATTTCCTGAATTTTGGATTTTTTTTATTCTGTCTCTGAGTGGGAATGCACCCACAATGTGAATTTCAAACCCTCCATGATTTGTAAGTGGGGGAACTTCCAACATTGCAGGTTGTTCAAATACTTCTGTTCCTCACTGTACGACTTTTTGTCACATAAAATGATGGACTATGTGATGTGACAAAAAGGATTCGTTTGTGTTATGTGACCACGGCGCGGGAGTGAAGCGCTTACTTTTACTCACCGCTCCATGGTCACCCACCGGCCCGCACTGTATCCTGACATCGTCAGTTCATAGTGCACGTAAGCGCGCACTATGACCGGATGCTGTGTGACATCAGGACGACAGTGCAGCAGCACCCCTACAGGAAAGTTAAGTACTGGCGTTGGGGACACGGCTAGGAGGGGCAGCTTGATGGCACAAAAATATAAATAGATCAGGGGCCAGCAACCTCAGGCACTCCAGCTGTGGTAAAACTACAACTCCTAGCATGCATTCCTGCTTGGTTGTTATCAGTACTCTCATCAAAGCGAATGGAGCATGCTGGGAGCTGTAGTGACGGAGGCTGCTGATCCCTGGTCTATATGGAACACATACTATGTCTTTTGCTCAGGAAATTAGCAGTGGTCCAAAATAACAGAAGTCACAGCCTTCTCAGATGTACGTGTGACATATCAGCAGAGCATTTGAATAGTTTACCTTTTAAGGGCTCATGCACACGACTGTGTGCTGGCAGGGCCCGTGCTGCGGACCGCAAATCACTTGAACGGGGTCCGCGATCCACATCCGACAGTCCGCACCTCAAAAAAGTAATGCATGCAGTGTGGAGGCACGGCCAGAAACACCACGGAAGCACTCCGTAGTGCGGACCAAATTCAAGTGAATGCAATACGGCTTCGGGGGGGCAATGGCCGTGTGCATGAGCCCTAAGACAAAGGCTTTCCCTCCTCTCACCATAAGGCTACATTCACACATCACTAATGCCTTATGAGAAACAGATGTTAAAAAACATTCCCCTCAGTTTTATTGGGGCTGTTGGTCAGTAAAAACGGGCATGACAGAACACGTTTATATTTTGACGTCCCATATTCACTGGCCATCAAAAAACAGCAGTGCGAATGACCCCATAGACTACCATTGTTCTTAAAAGGGACGCCTGATGGTCGTTCAAAAATTTCCATTCTTCACTTTTGTGTGAATGTAGCCTTAAGTGTCTGTACACATTGCATCAGGTGGATTGCATCATTTACCAGCCATGACATTTAGGCTTGGTTCGCACATGACCAAATAGCTGTGGATATCCATGATTCAAATCCGCAGCGTTGTAGTAGCAGAAAAAGAAACTGCAGCGAAATCCGCAGCATGTCAAGGTAGGCTGCGGTTCTCCCAAGTGGATTTCACTTTGATAATATGCTGCTGCTGATGCTCTTATGGCCACGAGTGGGTGGGGCCAAAAATGGGTTTCCTGTGCCCCCCTGTATAGATGTAGAGGCGGGGCCGACACCATTCATCATTGTGGGACTGTCAAAGAGGATCAAAGTGTAGTCCTCAACTACTTCAGTCAGTCCCACAGAGGTAAACAGAGCCGCAGCGCACATGCTTGACCGCTGCTTCATTAATACAGGACCCCCGGTCTCATGATCAGTGGGGGCCCAGCAGTTAGACAGCCACCGTTTAGACACTTAAAGAGGTTCTCCAGAAATAATTTTAAATGGTGGCCAACAACCTGTCCTAGAATGTGAACAGGACTGGTTGCCTGCACTTGCAGAGCTGCCCAGGGGTGTGGGGCCTCACCACACACTACGCTCGGGCGCTGGCTGAGAGTTCCTGCCAGGCTACTCAGCCATGGTGGCATTTTGTAGGCAGGGTCGCTTCATTACCATCTACTGTAGAGCAGTGCAGTGAGGCCCTGTCCCTTCACCCCCATTTGCAACTGGTAGCAACCAGCCTTGCTGACAGGCTACTGGAGGCCATTTTGAATCACTCAGAAACCCCTTTTTAAGCTCTATACTGTAGATTTGTGATGATTTTTAAGGAGCATGTAAGCAACCAATCAGATTCTCTCTCTCTCTCTTTTGTCCATGAAAGTAACAATCTTATTGGTTGCTACAGGCAGCCCCTTACTTTTCCCCTGTGCTCCCCCATCATACAAACGCTCGTTTCTGATAATAGGCCCATGCCGGCAAACAAAGGAAAGGTAAAAGGGGTGTGCTGCTGAAATCACGGAACATGATGAAGGATGAGCGCTCATCGTCCCCCACGCACGGTCCATCGGCCTTTCTCATGGGGCGCTGGCGGACTTGTGTCATGTCAATGAATGTTCAATGCGCTGCCACATAAAATGTTTACCTTTGAACGTCACATTTTCCTGTCCTTTTTCACTGAGGCTGCGACACAACTGTACGCTGTGGAAACATAGTATAGGAAGAAGGTGAGCAACGACCAGAAAGTCAGTAGTTCAGTCAAAAACCGAACTTTTCGAAATTATCAAATATAATCAATGGAAGGATCCTGCAAGGAAGCAGACCATTTAAATGGCATCCGTCAGCAGACTTGTACCTATGACACTGGCTGACCTGCTGCATCTGCACTTGGCAGCTGAAGACGTCTGTGTTGGTCCCATGTTCATATGTGTCCTCATTGCTGAGAAAAATGATGTCTTACTATATGCAAATGAGCCTCTAGGAGCAATGGGGGCGTTGCCGTTACTCCTAGAGGCTCTGCCCACCCTGCAACTGCTGCAGGAGGCGACAGCTGCAGAGAACTCGGAGCCTCTAGGAGTAACACCAACGCCCCCTTTGCTCCTAAAGGCTCATTTGCATATAGTAAAAGATCATTTTCCTCAGCAATGTGGGCACATATGAACATGGGACCAACACAGATGTAGGTCAGATAGTTTCAAATCTGTTGACAGGTGCCCTTTAAAGGGATCTATTTAATCCTACAACCGGGTTCCCTGGACTAGATAAATAACATTCACACTGTTCTAGAACAGCATGGCTTCCTACAAGTTATTTTCTGCTGGCAAGAAAAAAAAAAAAAAAAATAATGATTGTTGGACGGCTCCCAACGGTTGGTGAAACAGCCATTAAAGGGGTTGTCCAGTGTTTTAGGAGGAACCTGGAGAACACTCAGCGAGTGACTGCAAGAATAGACCATGACTTAAAAAGCAGGTCCTGTCTGCAGTAGTGATGTCACACTGACGACACATGCCCACTGCAGCCACTTGCCTCAGCAGTCCGCTGCTCGAGGGCAAAGACTGGCTGCAGCAGCCATGTCAACGTGACATCACCGCTGAAGCCTGGTCAACAGAGCCCAGCCAGGAGAAAAAGGACATCTGCAGCGCAGGATTTGCAATGTAAGTAACGGTCTCTATTCTTCATTGCAGGCACTCCCCAAGTGTTGTCTGCTTTCCTCCTGAAACTGCACTGCCCCTTTAAGAGAAGAGCATTCTAAAAACACAAGCTGCCATAGACCGCGCCTGATGACCGGTATGTGTCCGAGGACTCACACACACGAGGATACATTTCTTGTGCTTTTCAACTTTTATTTTTTGCATGTTTTCTGTGGAACAGTGCAGCCATTAAGGGGTCATCCAACCCCTAAAAAGCCCCGGCACCGCACACAGGTTAAATATTTACCCCGCTTCCCGGCACCCACGTCACTCCTGATGCCCGAACCATCTCTCACGATTGGGGGGTGGCAATAGCAGGCCGCAACAGGAACTAGCCTCCATAGAACCACCTGGTGGTCCCCATAGCGGCCCGCTACTGGCTGGGTAGATGCTAATCTGTTCCTTGTGGACTGAAATACGGACATGGCCACGTGCACAAAGCCGTAGAGGGATTCCGTTTTAGAGCCCGGAGGATTATTTGCCCACGTTCACACTAGGCAGATTTTCCATACTCAGATCCACAACAAAAAGCCCTAATTTAGGCAATTATTTTCCATGCAGATATTGTTGTAGACAGGCTGAAGAAGACGCTATCCAATATGTCTGGAGGGGCATCACCGCCTTCTATAAACGTCTGATAGGTGCGGGTCCCACATGTATCTGCAGAACAGGGGTGGGCAGATGCCCACTGCATACAGGGGGCTATTCCGGAGAAAGGTACGGGTTCCAGGGGCGACATTTATAGCATGTCCATATTAACACATCCCATGAACGGCGTGTAAGTCTAGCAGATCAGACCGCACATCCGGAAAAATGGCCAATAGCGTGATTAGTGGTCCTAACGTGGTTGTTACCACGACAAAAAGACAACTGTGCAAAAAATATCCGCGCCTTCAGATAAAAGACCCCAGAAGTCAATCACTGGACCCTGCTGAGGCCAGGGCTGGGCTGCAGAGGTCACAAAGGTAGACATGCACATCATCACAGTACAGAAACACCGCTGGGAACCACTGGAGCGGCAGCCATATAACTGCAGGAAATTTACCAGGTGCCTAGGCTTTTATTATTATTTTTATGGTAATTCTTCTCAGAAAACCCCCTTACGGCTGGGGCTACATGGCAACGTTGGCCGTGACAAGGCAGCGCTGCGTAAAACCGCAGCCGTAGAAATGAACGAGGACACAGCGCAAGTCGCCGCCACTCCAGAATGCTCAGACAGATGGAGCAGGGTTGGATTTTTCGCCACAGTGGCACTGTGACCCCATTTGTTTCCCTGGTCACGGCCAAGATCCTCAGGTAGCCCCAGCTCTTGGAGAAGTCAGCAGAAACACTGCTATACCCTGCTGCAGCCAATCAAATCACTGCTCTAATCTGCAACCCCCACCACGGAGAAATGAGAGCCGCCTCCTGATTGGCTCAAAGTGTTACAGCCAAAAGGAGCGGAGGTGCCGCGCACGGCCTTCGTGCAGTAAAGCGAGACCCCAGGCCGGCCCGCACACCCCCGGGCGCTCAGCGGCCCTCTCCCGCCGCGTCCCGTCCGGCCCTCCCCACACTCTCACGTTAAGCGGCCTCCGGCGCGGCTGTCCGGCTCTCTCCCTCCCGCGCCCACATCTCCGCTTCCGTTACAAACCCGCAAACCCCTCGCGCCCCGCACCGACCCCCAGTCCCCCGAAACTCCGACTTACAAGTCATTTTTTCCGGATTTTTCCCAATTCTTTATCCAATCAGCAGGTAGTACTGCCGCCGCCATCTTCCCTCTATAGTACAGATAGCCCGGATGTTTAGCACATCACTAGAGGTCAAAGGGGAGGTGGGAGGAGCGGTGCATGCCGGGAACGAGGCCTGCCCTGCTGATTGGTGCGGGGCGGCCCGTGGCAGGGTGTACCGACGGCTCCGCTCCTAGTGCGGGGGCCCGAGGTCTCATGAGCCGTCACTGCTTCTGTTCAATAAAACGACATTGTTACTTTTTATTACTCTTGTAACCTTTTATTTATTTTAATTTGTATTACATTTTTATGCACTTTTGCCTTTTTAGAGGGGATTTTTTTGTACCTGCGCTTTTGCTACAAAAATTACAGTTCCAGATGTTAGCTGAAGGTCTATAGCAGTGATGCCCGACCTGCCGCCCTCCAGCTGTTGCAAAACTACAACTCCCAGCATGCCAAGACAGGCCTACAGCAGGGCATGATGGGAGTCATAGTTTTACAACAGCTGGAGGGACGCAGGTTAGGCATCCTTGGTCTACAGCAGTCATCCTCAAACTGCGGTCCTCCAGCTGTTGTAAAACTACAACTCCCACAATGCCCTGCTGTAGGCTGATACCTGTAGGCTGTTCGGGCATGCTGGGAGTTGTAGTTTTGCAACAGCTGGAGGGCCGCAGTTGGAGGATGCCTGGTCTAGAGGGATTTTGTTTTCTGCTTCTGACGTTTTGCATGCACACTAACGTCTTTTTTGTCTATGTCTGTTCCTGTTTTTTTGCGGCTCATATGCAGAACTATTCACTTCAGTGGGGCCGCGGAAATGACTCTGTGTGCATTCCATGTCCGTTCCTATTATTGTCCGCTCTACAGACAGGGACAGTACTGTACTAGTATGGATCGGCCGTTTGGTTTTGAAAAATGCATAACGCACACGGCCGTTACCCGTGTTTTGCGGATCCGCAATTTTATAACGCTTTATAATTCTTTGTAACCCTTAAGCCACCTGCACATGTTGTAGAATATCTGTAGCTTATCCGCCCGGATTCCTGTGTAGAAAAAACGCATTGTACAGTACCAATTAAGTGTATGAGATTACACAAATCTCATGTATGCGTTTCTGCGCGGAAATTGGCCTGCCACGTGGATTTCCAAATCCGCAGCATGTCTGCGATGTTAGCTGCAAATTTCACACTTTACCAATGAAAGGTGAGATCATCAAATCCTCACCAAAAACGCTGTTAGAGATTGCGGATTTTGGTGCAGATATGCAGCAGGAACGCGCATTAATCCACACGGAAATTTGTGCGGATCTTATGTCCGCTCACCTGCACCCGTGTGAAGGTGGCCTTGGGGTACAGACAAGTTTTGGAAGCCAAAATCAGGAGTAGATGATAAAAAGAAATAAAGGACAGATATGATTTCTCTTCTTTGAATTCACCAAGCACAAGGCCGTACATAGTATAGCGACTGTGTTTGGAATTACAGCTCAGCCCCATTGACCTCAATGGGGCTGAGCTGCAACTAGGCCATGTGAACGATGTATGGTGACATCACATGGCCATGAATGAGTCCACGGCGCTGGGCGCCCAGCCTCGGACCTCTGTCAGTCTGATACTGATATATTCTGCAGACAGGTCAATATTAATTCCCAGATAACCTTTTTAACCACCTCCGGACCGCCTAACGCACATGTGCGTTCCGGAGGTGGCAGGCTGGCGCACAGTCACGCATATACGCGTCATCTCGCGAGACGCGAGATTTCCTGTGAACGCGCGCACACAGGCGCGCGCGCTCACAGGAACGGAAGGTAAGCGAGTGGATCTCCAGCCTGCCAGCGGCGATCGTTCGCTGGCAGGCTGGAGATCCGAATTTTTTAACCCCTAACAGGTATATTAGACGCTGTTTTCATAACAGCGTCTAATATACCTCCTACCTGATCCTCTGGTGGTCCCTTTTGTTAGGATCGACCACCAGAGGACTCAGGTAGCTCAGTACAGTCCCACCAAACACTACACTACACTACACCCCCCACCCCGTCACTTATTAACCCCTTATAAACCCCTGATCACCCCATATAAACTCCCTGATCACCCCCCTGTCATTGATCACCGCCCTGTCATTGATCACCGCCCTGTCAGGCTCCATTCAGACGTCCGCATGATTTTTACGGATCCGATCCATGTATCCATGGATCCGTAAAAATCATGCGGACGTCTGAATGGAGCCTTACAGGGGGGTGATCAATGACAGGCGGGTGATCACCCATATACACTCCCTGATCACCCCCTGTCATTGATCACCGCCCTGTCAGGCTCCATTCAGACGTCCGCATGATTTTTACGGATCCGATCCATGTATCCATGGATCCGTAAAAATCATGCGGACGTCTGAATGGAGCCTTACAGGGGGGTGATCAATGACAGGCGGGTGATCACCCATATACACTCCCTGATCACCCCCCTGTCATTGATCACCCCCCTGTCATTGATCACCCCCCTGTCAGGCTCCATTCAGACGTCCGCATGATTTTTACGGATCCGATCCATGTATCCATGTATCCGTAAAAATCATGCGGACGTCTGAATGGAGCCTTACAGGGGGGGTGATCAGTGACAGGGGGGTGATCACCCTGATCACCCTCTGTCATTGATAACCCCCCTGTAAGGCTCCATTCAGACGTCCGCATGCGTTCTGTGGATCCGATCCATGGATCCGTAAAAAATCATGCGGATGTCTGAATGGAGCCTTACAGGGGGGGTGATCAGTGACAGGGGGGTGATCACCCTGATTACCCTGATCACCCCCTGTCATTGATAACCCCCCTGTAAGGCTCCATTCAGACGTCCGCATGCGTTCTGTGGATCCGATCCATGTATCCATGGATCCGTAAAAAATCATGCGGATGTCTGAATGGAGCCTTACAGGGGGGGTGATCAGTGACAGGGGGGTGATCACCCTGATTACCCTGATCACCCCTGTCATTGATAACCCCCCTGTAAGGCTCCATTCAGACGTCCGCATGCGTTCTGTGGATCCGATCCATGTATCCATGGATCCGTAAAAAATCATGCGGATGTCTGAATGGAGCCTTACAGGGGGGGTGATCAGTGACAGGGGGGTGATCACCCTGATTACCCTGATCACCCCTGTCATTGATAACCCCCCTGTAAGGCTCCATTCAGACGTCCGCATGCGTTCTGTGGATCCGATCCATGTATCCATGGATCCGTAAAAAATCATGCGGATGTCTGAATGGAGCCTTACAGGGAGGGTGATCAGTGACAGGGGGGTGATCACCCTGATTACCCTGATCACCCCCTGTCATTGATAACCCCCCTGTAAGGCTCCATTCAGACGTCCGCATGCGTTTTGTGGATCCGATCCATGTATCCGTAAAAAATCATGCGGATGTCTGAATGGAGCCTTACAGGGGGGGTGATCAGTGACAGGGGGGTGATCACCCTGATTACCCTGATCACCCCCTGTCATTGATAACCCCCCTGTAAGGCTCCATTCAGACGTCCGCATGCGTTCTGTGGATCCGATCCATGTATCCATAGATCCGTAAAAAATCATGCGGATGTCTGAATGGAGCCTTACAGGGGGGGTGATCAGTGACAGGGGGGTGATCACCCTGATTACCCTGATCACCCCCTGTCATTGATAACCCCCCTGTAAGGCTCCATTCAGACGTCCGCATGCGTTCTGTGGATCCGATCCATGTATCCATGGATCCGTAAAAAATCATGCGGATGTCTGAATGGAGCCTTACAGGGGGGGTGATCAGTGACAGGGGGGTGATCACCCTGATTACCCTGATCACCCCTGTCATTGATAACCCCCCTGTAAGGCTCCATTCAGACGTCCGCATGCGTTCTGTGGATCCGATCCATGTATCCATGGATCCGTAAAAAATCATGCGGATGTCTGAATGGAGCCTTACAGGGAGGGTGATCAGTGACAGGGGGGTGATCACCCTGATTACCCTGATCACCCCCTGTCATTGATAACCCCCCTGTAAGGCTCCATTCAGACGTCCGCATGCGTTTTGTGGATCCGATCCATGTATCCATGGATCCGTAAAAAATCATGCGGATGTCTGAATGGAGCCTTACAGGGGGGTGATCAATGACAGGGGGGGTGATCAATGACAGGGGGGTGATCAATGACAGGGGGGTGATCAGGGAGTCTATATGGGTGATCACCCCCCTGTCATTGATCACTCCCCTGTCATTGATCACTCCCCCCCTGGTAAGGCTCCATTCAGCCATTTTTTTTGGCACAAGTTAGCGGACATTTTTTGTTTGTTTTTGTTTTTTCTTACAAAGTCTCATATTCCACTAACTTGTGTCAAAAAATAAAATCTCACATGAACTCGCCATACCCCTCACGGAATCCAAATGCGTAAACATTTTTAGACATTTATATTCCAGACTTCTCACGCTTTAGGGCCCCTAAAAAGCCAGGGCAGTATAAATACCCCACATGTGACCCCATTTCGGAAAGAAGACACCCCAAGGTATTCCGTGAGGGGCATATTGAGTCCATGAAAGATTGAAATTTTTGTCCTAAGTTAGCGGAAAGTGAGACTTTGTGAGAAAAAAAACAAAAAAAATCAATATCCGCTAACTTATGCAAAAAAAAAAAAATTTCTATGAACTCGCCAGGCCCCTCATTGAATACCTTGGGGTGTCTTCTTTCCAAAGTGGGGTCACATGTGGGGTATTTATACTGCCCTGGCTTTTTAGGGGCCCGAAAGGGTGAGAAGAAGTCTGGGATCCAAATGTCTAAAAATGCCCTCCTAAAAGGAATTTGGGCCCCTTTGCGCATCTAGGCTGCAAAAAAGTGTGACACATCTGGTATCGCCGTACTCAGGAGAAGTTGGGCAATGTGTTTTGGGGTGTCATTTTACATATACCCATGCTGGGTGAGAAAAATATCTTGGTCAAATGCCAACTTTGTATAAAAAAATGGGAAAAGTTGTCTTTTGCCAAGATATTTCTCTCACCCAGCATGGGTATATGTAAAATGACCCCCCAAAACACATTGCCCAACTTCTCCTGAGTACGGCGATACCAGATGTGTCACACTTTTTTGCTGCCAAGGTGGGCAAAGGGGCACATATTCCAAAGTGCACCTTTCGGATTTTGCAGGGCATTTTTTACACATTTTGATTGCAAAGTTCTTCTCACACATTTGGGCCCCTAAATTGCCAGGGCAGTATAACTACGCCACAAGTGACCCCATTTTGGAAAGAAGACACCCCAAGGTATTCCGTGAGGGGCATGGCGAGTTCCTAGAATTTTTTATTTTTTGTCGCAAGTTAGTGGAATATGAGACTTTGTAAGGAAAAAAGAGAAAAAAAAAAATCATCATTTTCCGCTAACTTGTGACAAAAAATAAAAAATTCTAGGAACTCGCCGTGCCCCTCACGGAATACCTTGGGGTGTCTTCTTTCCAAAATGGGGTCACTTGTGGCGTAGTTATACTGCCCTGGCAATTTAGGGGCCCAAATGTGTGAGAAGAACTTTGCAATCAAAATGTGTAAAAAATGCCCTGCAAAATCCGAAAGGTGCACTTTGGAATATGTGCCCCTTTGCCCACCTTGGCAGCAAAAAAGTGTGACACATCTGGTATCGCCGTACTCAGGAGAAGTTGGGGAATGTGTTTTGGGGTGTCATTTTACATATACCCATGCTGGGTGAGAAAAATATCTTGGTCAAATGCCAACTTTGTATAAAAAAATGGGAAAAGTTGTCTTTTGCCAAGATATTTCTCTCACCCAGCATGGGTATATGTAAAATGACAGCCCAAAACACATTCCCCAACTTCTCCTGAGTACGGCGATACCAGATGTGTGACACTTTTTTGCTGCCAAGGTGGGCAAAGGGGCACATATTCCAAAGTGCACCTTTCGGATTTCACCGGTCATTTCTTACACATTTTGATTGCAAAGTTCTTCTCACACATTTGGGCCCCTAAATTGCCAGGGCAGTATAACTACCCCACAAGTGACCCCATTTTGGAAAGAAGACACCCCAAGGTATTCTGTGAGGGGCATGGTGAGTTCCTAGAATTTTTTATTTTTTGTCGCAAGTTAGTGGAATATGAGACTTTGTAAGAAAAAAATAAAAATAAAAAAATCATCATCATTTTCCGCTAACTTGTGACAAAAAATAAAAAGTTCTATGAACTCACTATGCCCATCAGCGAATACCTTAGGGTGTCTACTTTCCGAAATGGGGTCATTTGTGGGGTTTTTCTACTGTTTGGGCATTGTAGAACCTCAGGAAACATGACATGTGCTCAGAAAATCAGAGCCGTTTCAAAAAGCGGAAATTCACATTTTTGTACCATAGTTTGTAAATGCTATAACTTTTACCCAAACCATTTTTTTTTTTGCCCAAACATTTTTTTTTTATCAAAGACATGTAGAACTATAAATTTAGTGAAAAATTTATATATGGATGTCGTTTTTTTTGCAAAATTTCACAGCTGAAAGTGAAAAATGTCATTTTTTTGCAAAAAAATCGTTACATTTTGATTAATAACAAAAAAAGTAAAAATGTCAGCAGCAATAAAATACCACCAAATGAAAGCTCCATTAGTGAGAAGAAAAGGAGGTAAAATTCATTTGGGTGGTAAGTTGCATGACCGAGCGATAAACGGTGAAAGTAGTGTAGTGCAGAAGTGTAAAAAGTGGCCTGGTCATGAAGGGGGTTTCACCTAGCGGGGCTGAAGTGGTTAATTAGGACTCATGCACACGACCGTCTGCCCTCTGAGACCTAGGTCCGTGAGCGAGCCACATGTCCCGGAGCGGCATACATCGAGCGCATATGATTATATGAGTGCAGGACAATAGCCCCGCGGGCAGCCCGATGCGCACAATATCATAGTAACCTATGATGCTGTGCGCTCCCGTGCGCACAATGTATGCCGCTCCGGGACATATGGCTCGGTCACGGACCTAGGTCTGGGAGGGCATACGGTCGTGTGAATGAGCCCTTAGAGTATTTTGTTTCTGTCCTCATAACTTTTACCCAGAATGTTGCCACTGCACTGAACGATGAAAAATAGTCATAGAGACCCTGAGCATCTGAATGTGCATCACTTGTAGGTTTTCTGGAAGAGAGAACTTTTTTAAGCGCTTTTAAAATGCTTGGCAGTTTTTGAGCAACTAGACATACAGCCTCTATTCTAGAGCTCCACTTAGACCATGCAAGGACCTTTCAACTTCATCAAGCAAGGTTCCCCATCTCTCAGAGCGTATAGCCAGTTCACACTTCCCAAAAAAAAGTCTTCATGTCAGGGCAGCTTGTAAGAGCATGCACACCCACAAGGTTTAAAGAATGGGCAGCTTGGGGACAAAAGAGACCTCTCGGATATTTCTCTTGGATTTTGGATCTTACACCTTCAATCCCACCAAACATGTTTGCTCCATTATCATACCCCTGGCCTCTGCAGTCTTTGAGGTCAATAGAATTTTCAGTTAATCTTTACATAATTATGTCGGCAATTTCTTCACCAATTTTCAGGAAAAAAAAACACAAACCTTTCTTGAACATGGCAAATTTTAATTTGGGGATCTCTGCAGACATATCTCAAAATAATACCGTCCTGTTTAGTATGTGAAACATAAGACATAGCATCACAAATAACAAAAAAAAGAAATTGCTATCAAGCAACAGGGAAATGTCCCAGACCCAAGGGTCGGTGTGGGGCTGAGGAAGGACTCTGTCTCTGGCGAGTCACGAGATATTTAGGAGGAAGGCATCAGCTTTTGCCACATTGTCTTGTTTGTTTTCTGTGATTAGCTACAATGTATAACTATATATGTGCCATGTTAGAATAAGGAAGACACTGTGCTATAGTAGATATAATTAATAGATAGAAAACCGGACAGCACTCCAGGTAAAAAACAAGTGGTTTTATTCACCCATGTGGTATAGGCAACGTTTCAGCTCATACAAAGAGCCTTTTTCAAGCAATGAACACAAGTGCATCATGGGGATATATAGTCCAACCCCTCCATACAATAATAGACAAAGCAATAAACATCAATCAACATATTAAGCATAAATTAGAATGTGGCAAATGCATTATTCATATAAAGTGCATATGGTCCATGTGAGGACATAACCATATAAAGGTAAAGTGCATACATGTTAGCGATCATAATAAATTACACAGAAAAGTGCCAAGTGCCATTAATAGGATACATGTGTGCGTCCACAATTAATAAGTGAATGGGAGGAGTGATGTAATGCATGGAATCTGCACAATAGAGCGAGGGGACAATGACATACCCTGCAGGAACACCTGAGTCCCACACGCGGACTATCGCCAAACCCGGCGTTTGGAAGTTGCTGCTGCGCAAGCGCCAGGTTGCATCAAAGACCTACGGCATGAGGTCACAGAGTACCGTATGTGGAGCATGCGCTCTAGCTATAGGCCATACAGGCGGCCATTTTACAATTGGTAGAGACATCTGCTACCCTGCGCGCATGCCCATTCGTGCTAAGATTAGGGCAGCGCCATCACGGAGTATGGCAGTTAACACAACATGTGTGCAGGGTATCTTAGAGGATATATGCGGGGAGGCTGTACCTCGTCAGAGGTACAGACTCTCTACCCAGGTGGGCATAGTGTGTCGGCAAGCATGACGGGGCACGCCACGCTTATCTCCACAGAGCCCTCAATTCACCTCTATTTTATACCCCTATCAGGAATCTCCTAATAACCAAAAGTTAATATTCAGCAAAAGATATGTATATTTGACACAACCTGGAATACAACATAATTGCTATTGATAATATATAACATAAGCATGTGGACACAGTGTTCCTATGCAGGGCACGTCCGCTCCTCATACTCCAGCATCCATCCCAAGGTATAGCTTGTTTGTGTTCATAGTCCACTATCTCCACCCAGGATCACGACTATATCACAAATGCAGAAACATCGTAGGGCAAACCGCCTCCCTAGGAATACAGTCCCGGATTGTAATCCATGTTAAGCCCATTAGGTTTCAAACAATCCAAAGTGTATATCCAATATAACTCCTTTTTGAACATCAATACTCGATTTCCCCCACGTCTAGGCATGGGAATATGATCTATGATCCAGCATTTGAGATCCTTCTCCGAATGTTTGAAATCAGAGAAATGTTCCCGGCGAACATAGCTTGTTCGCGTTTGCCGCGGCGGGCAAACATATGCGATGTTCGGTCTGCCCCCTATACATCATCATTGAGTAAACTTTGACCCTGTACCTCACAGTCAGCAGACACATTCCAGCCAATCAGCAGCAGACCCTCCCTCCCAGACCCTCCCACCTCCTGGACAGCATCCATTTTAGATTCATTCGGAATCTGCATTCTTAGTGAGAGGAGGGAGAGTGTAGCTGCTGCTGATCTAATAGGGAAAGCGTTAGCTAGGGCATTGTTCTGTGTCCACAGACTCATCTGCTGTAAGGACAGCGTCATGACAGCACCCCAAAAAGCCCTTTTCAGGGCTGGTTCATCAGTCTGCTTTTTTTTTTTTTTTTCCTGTGTAATCTAATTGCAGTTGCCTGCCAGCGTGTGTGTCAGGCTCACAGCGTATACTGTGACCACTTCCCCAGTGCCACCACTTATATCTGGTGTCACAGTAGCTTGCATTAAAAAAAAATAAAAATAACAATTTTGACTGTGAAATAATAGCAGTCAGTTGCCTGCACGCATGTGTGTTTCAGGCCCTGCAAGCACATAGTGTCACCAGAGCAACTCATATCTGGTGTCATCACAGTAGATTACATAAAAAATAAATAAAAAATTGTGTCACAGTAGCTTGCACGCATAGTACAACTAAACTAATCTAAAAAAAATGACAGGCAGAGGCAGGCCACCTCGCAGGGGCCGTCGTGGTCATGGTGCTGTGATTCCCTTTGGCCCTAGAATAATGCCCAGTGTTCAGAGGCCACGTACCCTGAACTCGAAAAGTTCTGAGGACATAGTTCACTGGCTAACACAAGACCTTGACGCGCCATCCTCCTCCAGCTCAGCTTCGGGCACCTCTCAAGTTACCACTCGCCCGCCTGCCGCCACCACCAACACTAGCACTACAGCTGCTTGCAGAGGAGTTATTTACACATCAGTTGGAAGAAATGAGTGATGCACAACCATTAATGCAAGAGGATGTAGATAACAGGGATATGTCTCAGTCAGGCAGCATTACACACATGGACATACGGTGTGATGATAATGATGATGTTGTACCAGCTGCTGCTTCCTTTGCTGAGTTGTCAGATACAAGTGAAGCGGTTGATGATGACGATGTGTCCGTGGGTGCCCGCTCGAAGAGAAGAAGAACAGGGGGAAAGTTCAGATGGGGAGACAGAGAGAAGGAGGAGACGAGTTGGAAGCAGGGGGAGGTCATCGCAAGGAGCTAGTGGCACAGTCAGACAGCATGTATCAGCACCCGGGGTCAGCCAGACAGCACGCCAATCAACGCATGCTGTTGCCACCACCAGAATGCCGTCATTGCAAAGCTCAGCAGTGTGGCATTTTTTTGTGTGTCTGCCTCTGATAACAGCAATGCCATTTGCAACCTGTGCCAAAAGAAACTGAGTCGTGGGAAGTCCAACACCCACCTCGGTACAACTGCTTTGCGAAGGCACATGATCTCACATCACAAACGCCTATGGGAGCAACACATGAGTACAAGTAGCACACAAACTCAAAGCCACCATCCTCCTCCTGGTCCACGTCAACGTCAACCACTGCTGTCCTCCTTGCCCCCTCTCAACCACTCACCACTCCCCCTCTCGCCTTGAGCAGTTCCTGCTCATCTGCCCACAGTCAGGTGTCTGTGAAGGACATGTTTAAGCGTAAGAAGCCAATGTCACAGAGTCACCCCCTTGCCCGGCATTTGACAGCTGGCTTGTCGGAACTCTTAGCCCGCCAGCTTTTACCATACAAGCTGGTGGAGTCTGAGGCCTTCAAAAAATGTGTAGCTATTGGGACACCGCAGTGGAAGGTACCCGGCCGAAATTTCTTTTCACAAAAGGCAATCCCCAACCTGTACTCTATTGTGCAAAAGGAAGTCATGGCATGTCTGGCACACAGTGTTGCGGCAAGGGTCCACTGATACCTTGTCTGCAAAGCACGGACAGGGCAGGTATATCACCTACACTGCGCATTGGGTAAACCTGCTGACAGCTGCCAAGCATGGAATGCGTGGCTCTGCAGAGCAGTTGGTGACACCGCCACGACTTGCAGGCAGGCCTGCTGCCACCTCCTCTACTCCTCCTACTCCATCCTCTTCGCTAACCTCCTCGGCTGAGTCCTCTTCTGCTGCTGCGTCTTGCTCCACATCAACTGCCCCCCCCTAGCTCCCCAGGGGCTATTCCACATCCCGGATACGACAGTGTCACGCTGTCTTGGGGTTTACTTGCCTGAAAGCAGAGAGTCACACCGGACCAGAACTCCTGTCCGCCCTGAACAGTGGCTGACGGTGGATCAGTGGCTGACTCTGCACCAACTGGAGATCGGCAAAGTGGTGTGTGACAACGGAAGCAATTTGTTGGCGGCATTGAATTTGTTGGAATTCAACACTCCTAATGTTCGACCGCCTGCTCCAACAAGAAAAAGCCACCGAGTATTTGTATGACCGGGGTGCTAGGACAGCCTCTGCGGAGCTGGGAATTTTTTTGCCACGTTACTGGACTCTCATGCGCAATGCCTGTAGGCTGATGCGTCCTTTTAAGGAGGTGACATACCTAGTCAGTCGCACCGAAGGCACCATCAGCGACATCAGGCCGTAGATGAGCGTGAAGAGGAAGAGTTGTGGTCACCATCATCACCACCAGAAACAGCCTTATCAGCATCGCTTGCTGGACCTGCGGCAACGCTGGAAGAGGAGTCTGAGGAAGAGGAGTCAGAGGAGGAATGTGGCTTTGAGGAGGAGGAAGACCAACCACAGCAGGCATCCCAGGGTGCTCGTTGTTGTCACCTATCTGGGACCCATGGTGTTGTACGTGGCTGGGGGGAAGAACAGACCTTCAGTGAGATCAGTGAGGACGAGGAACAGGACATGAGGAGCTCGGCATCCAGCCTTGTGCAAATGGGGTCTTTCATGCTGTCGTGCCTGTTGAGGGACCCTCGTATAAAAAGGCTGAAGGAGAACGACCTGTACTTAATCAGTAATTTATGAAAGCAGGTTTATTGCACCCCTCAATCTGTATTTTGTGGAAACAGAAATATCAAACCCTTTAATCAGTATTTTGTGGAAGCAGGTATATCAAACCCCTTAATCAGTATTTTGTGGATGCAGGTATATTGCACCCCTCAATCTGTATTTCGTGGAAGCAGGTATATCAAAACTCTTAATCAGTATTTTGCGGAAGCAGGTATATTCGCACCCCTCAATCAGTATTTTGTGGAAGAAGGTATATAGAAGCCCTTAATCAGCATTTTGTAGAAGTAGGTATATCGCACCCCTCAATCAGTATTTTGTGGAAACAGGTATATCAAACCCCTTAATCAGAATTTTGTGGAAGCAGGTATATCGCAACCTTCAATCTGTATTTTGTGGAAGCATGTATATCAAACCCCTTAATCAGCATTTTGTGGAAGCAGGTATATCAAACTCCTTAATCATTATTTTGTAGAATCAGGTATATCGCACCCCTCAATCAATATTTTGTGGAAACAGGTATATAGAATACCTGAATCAATATTTGGTAAAAGCAGGTATATCGCACCCCTCAATCTGCATTTTGTGGAAGCAGGTATATCAAACCCCTTAATCAGTATTTTGTGGAAACAGGTATATCGCACCCCTCAATCAGTATTTGGTGGAAGCTGGAATATCAAACCCCTTAATCAGTATTTTGTAGAAGCAGGTATATTGCACCCCTCAATCAGTATTTTTTGGCGACAAGTATATAGAATCCCTGAATCAATATTTAGTGGAAGCAGGTATATCGCACCCTTCAATCAGTATTTTGTGGAAGCCAGTGTATCGCAGGCCTCAGTCAATATTTGGTGGAAGCAGGAATATCGCAGCCCTCAATCAGTATTTTGTGGAAGCCGGTGTATTGCAGGCCTCAATCAATATTTGGTGGAAGCAGGTATATCACACCCCTCAATCAGTATTTTGTGGAAGCAGGTATATAGAACCCCTTAATGGTTATTTTGTAGAAGCAGGTATATCATAATCCTCAATCAGTATTTTGTGGACACAGGTATATAGAACACACAAATCAATATTTGGTGAAAGCAGGTATATAGAACCCCTTTAATAAGTAATTTGTAGAAGCAGGTATATCACACCCCTCAATCAGTATTTTGTGGAAACAGGTATATAGAACACATGAATAAATATTTGGTGGAAGCAGGTATATCACACCCCTCAATCTGTATTTTGTGGAAGCAGCTATATCAAACCCCTTAATCAGTATTTTGTGGAAGCAGGTATATCGAACCTCTAAGTCAATATTTTGTGGAAGCTGGTATATAGAACCCCTTAATCAGTATTTTGTAGAAGCAGGTACATCACACACCTCAATCAGTATTTTGTGGAAACAGGTATATAGAACAACTGAATCTATATTTGGTGGAAGCAGGTATATCGCACCCCTCAATCAGTATTTTGTGGAGACAGGTATATAGAACCCCTGAATCAATATTTGGTGGAAGCAGGTATATCGCACCCTTCAATCAGTATTTTGTAGAAGCCGGTGTATCGCAGGCCTCAATCAATATTTGGTAGAAGCAGGTATATAGAACTCCTCAATCAGTATTTTGTAGAAGCAGGTATATTGCACCCCTTAATCAGTATTTTGTGGAAACAGGTATATAGAACACATGAATCAATATTTTGTGAAAGCAGGTATATCAAACCCCTTAAGCAGTATTTTGTGGAAGCAGCTATATCGCACCTCTCAGTCAATATTTTGTGGAAGCTGGTATATAGAACCCCTTAATCAGTATTTTGTAGAAGCAGGTACATCACACACCTCAATCAGTATTTTGTGGAAACAGGTATATAGAACAACTGAATCTATATTTGGTGGAAGCAGGTATATCGCACCCCTCAATCAGTATTTTGTGGAGACAGGTATATAGAACCCCATAATCAATATTTGGTGGAAGCAGGTATATCGCACCCTTCAATCAGTATTTTGTAGAAGCCGGTGTATCGCAGGCCTCAATCAATATTTGGTAGAAGCAGGTATATAGAACTCCTCAATCAGTATTTTGTAGAAGCAGGTACGTATATTGCACCCCTCAATCAGTATTTTGTGGAAACAGGTATATAGAACACATGAATCAATATTTTGTGAAAGCAGGTACAGTCATGTGAAAAAATTAGGACACCCTTTGAAAGCATGTGGTTTTTTGTAACATTTTTAATAAAAGGTTATTTCATCTCCGTTTCAACAATACAGAGAGATTAAAGTAATCCAACTAAACAAAGAAAACTGAAGAAAAGTCTTTTCAAGATCTTCTGTAAATGTCATTCTACAAAAATGCCTATTCTAACTGAGGAAAAAGATAGGACACCCTCACATGTATTCCCTCTTAAATTGGCTCAGATCTCACACAGGTATATCACACCAGGTGCACATAATTAGTAGATTGTTACTCTGCATGTTGAATGAGGCTTGCCCTATTTAAACCTCAGACATTTAGTTTGGTGTGCTCCTGACTGTTGAAGTGAGAGTGAGCACCATGGTGAGAGCAAAAGAGCTGTCAGAGGACTTCAGAAAAAAGATTGTAGCAGCCTATGAGTCTGGGAAGGGATTTAAAAAGATCTCAAAAGATTTTGAAATCAGCCATTCCACTGTCCGGAAGATAGTCTACAAGTGGAGGGCTTTCAAAACAACTGCCAACATGCCCAGGACTGGTCGCCCCAGCAAGTTCACCCCAAGAGCAGACCGCAAGATGCTAAAAGAGGTCTCCAAAAACCCTAAAGTGTCATCTCGAGAACTACAGCAGGCTCTGGCTACTGTTGATGTAGAAGTACATGCCTCTACAATCAGAAAGAGACTGTACAAGTTTAACTTGCATGGGAGGTGTGCAAGGAGGAAACCTTTGCTTTCCAAGAGAAACATCGAGGCCAGACTGACATTTGCCAGAGATAAAGTTGACAAAGACCAGGACTTCTGGAATAATGTTCTTTGGACAGATGAGTCCAAAATTGAATTATTTGGACACAACAGCAGAGGACATGTTTGGCGTAAACCAAACACAGCATTCCAAGAAAAGAACCTCATACCAACTGTGAAGCATGGAGGTGGAAGTGTCATGGTTTGGGGCTGCTTTGCTGCAGCAGGACCTGGTCAGCTCACCATCATAGAATCCACGATGAATTCTACTGTGTATCAGAAGGTGCTTGAAGAACATGTGAGACCATCAGTTAGAAAATTAAAGCTGAAGCGGAACTGGACCATGCAACATGACAATGACCCAAAACATACTAGTAAATCAACCAAAGATTGGCTGAAAAAGAAGAAATGGAGAGTCCTGGAATGGCCAAGTCAAAGTCCAGATTTGAATCCCATTGAGATGCTGTGGGGTGACTTGAAAAGGGCTGTACGTGCAAGAAACCCCTCAAACATCTCACAGCTGAAAAAGTTCTGCATTGAGGAGTGGGGTAAAATTTCCTCAGACCGATGTCGAAGACTGGTAGATGGCTACAAGAACCGTCTCACTGCAGTTATTTCAGCCAAAGGAGGTAACACTCGCTATTAGGGGCAAGGGTGTCCTATCTTTTTCCTCAGTTAGAATAGGCATTTTTGTAGAATGACATTTACAGAAGATCTTGAAAAGACTTTTCTTCAGTTTTCTTTGTTTAGTTGGATTACTTTAATCTCTCTGTATTGTTGAAACGGAGATGAAATAACCTTTTATTAAAAATGTTACAAAAAACCACATGCTTTCAAAGGGTGTCCTAATTTTTTCACATGACTGTATATCAAACCCCTTAAGCAGTATTTTGTGGAAGCAGCTATATCGCACCTCTCAGTCAATATTTTGTGGAAGCTGGTATATAGAACCCCTTAATCAGTATTTTGTAGAAGCAGGTACATCACACACCTCAATTAGTATTTTGTGGAAACAGGTATATAGAACAACTGAATTTATATTTGGTGGAAGCAGGTATATCACACCTCTCAATCTGTATTTTGTGGAAGTAGGTATATCAAACCCCTTAATCAGTATTTTGTGGAAGCAGGTATATCGCACCCCTCAATCAATATTTTGTGGAAGCAGGTATATAGAACTCCTTAATCAGTATTTTACAAAAGCAGGTATATCGCACCCCTCAATCAGTATTTTATGGAGACAAGTATATAGAACCCCTAAATCAATATTTTGTGGAAGCAGGTATATCGCACCTTTCAATCAGTAGTTTGCAGAATCCGATGCATCGCACCCCTCAGTCAGTATTTTGTGGAAGCTGGTGTATCGCAGGCCTCAATCAATATTTTGTAGAAGCAGGTATATCGTACCACTCAATCAGTATTTTGTGGAAACAGGTATATAGAACCCCTGAATCAATATTTGGTGGAAGCAGGTATATCGCACCCCTCAGTCAGTATTTTGTGGAAGCCGGTGTATTGCAGGCCTCAATTAATATTTGTAATGACCGGCGTCACGCAAAGGGAGGGAAAAGGGAAGGCCCTGCCAAGGGAGAGAGAAAGGTGGTGACCCCTGACTCACCTTGCGGCTGACACCTGACTGCCCTGACGTCCCTAGACGGGTTCCTCACCCTTGCGGCGATCACGTGCCTAAACCCTGGCTTTCCCTAAAATGAGCCCTAGATAGTGAACGGGCCGGTGGGATCGCTAGTCCGCACCACTGACACTAAGAGGGAAACACCAGGGAGAGGACAGACAATACAGACAAACACATAAACCCAGGTGGGCGACCACAGCAGACCACAAAGGTCCAACAGGGATCCGGAGGGAAACGTTCTGGACCAACAACCAGAGAACGCAGCAACACAGCTCCAGTGGGTCAGTATAGAAGTCCAGGCAGGAAGCTCTATATCTGGCAACCAGAGAAGTGTGAGAGGGGAATATAAGGAGGTTGGGAGTGCTGGACAAGGAACAGCTGAGGAGAAGGAGCTACAGATCCCTGAGTGAGCCAAAAAGGGTTGCAAAGCAAACCCAGAAAGCTACCATAAGGAAACAGCCCTATCTTACATAGAGCGCGCAGCCAACCGCTGCGACTTCCTTACCCCGGATATAACGGAGTCAGGCGTGGTTCTTGACACCCTCGTGACAATATTTGGTGGAAGCAGGTATATTGCACCCCTCAATCAGTATTTTGTAGAAGCAGGTATATCGCACCCCTCAATCAGTATTTTGTGAAAGTAGGTATAAAGAACCCCTTAATCAACATTTTGTAGAAGCAGGTATATCGCACCCCTCAATCAGTTTTTTGTGGAAAAAGGTATATAGAACCTCTGAATCAATATTTGGTGGTAGCAGGTATATCGAACCCCTCAATCAGTATTTTGTGGAAGCCGGTGTATCGCAGGCCTCAATCAATATTTGCTGGAAGCTGGTATATCGCAACCCTCAATCAATATATTCGGCGACTTATTGCCTCCAGAACAAGGCCAACCCTCTAGATGTTTAGGAAGAGTTTGGTGAGCTGTTCAAGGCTGATCCTGTCCAGGCCGCAGCTGAAGATAATCGGCAGCACCATCGTCAGGCGGTATGGGTTAATGGGCAGCCGGCCCAGGGACTTCGTGATTCCGGGTCTATGATTACCCTTATTCAGCCTCACATGGTTCCTCAGTCGGCCCGAACCGGCCAGACTGTGGCAGTCAGGGTAGCAGGGGGCAAGGTGCTGCGTTTATCCGGGAAGCGGATCCGGGAATACTTCCTACTCTCCACGAAGTCCCGAAGTAGCTGTTTTAGGGTCCCATTAAATCTCTCGCACAGCCCGTTCGTTTGAGGGTGGTAGGGTGTGCTCTGGAGGGTTTTAATTCCACAGAGGTGCCAGAGCTGCTTGGTCAGCTCGGCGGTGAACTGATTTCCTTGATCAGACAATATCTACTGGGGAAATCCTACCCTGGTAAACACCCGCAGTAAGGCATCAGCTACCGTGTCAGCCTGGATATTGGATAGGGGAATAGCTTCCGGGTAGCGGGTGGCGTAATCCACCACTGTAAGAATATACTTCTTCCCAGTGGCACTGGGTGGGCCAGTGGGCCAATAATGTCTACTGCTATCCGGCTAAAGGGTTCCCTAATTATCGGCATGGGGTGCAGAGAGGCTTTTGGATGATCCCCCTCCTTTCCTACTCTCTGGCAAGTCTCACAGGTCCGGCAGTATTCTCGTACCTCTGCATGTAACCTAGGCCAGAAGAAACCACGAGAGAACCGACTCCGGGTCTTAGCTATCCCTAAATGTTTGGCCAAGGGAATATCGTGAGCCAGCCTCAATTGCTCCTGTCTGTACTTATGGGGTACGACTAGATGTTTGTGGGGGCCCTCGCGCTTCCCGTTGCCCAACCCTTCAGTGTAATGATAAAGAAGCCCTCCCTCCCACTCTATTCTGTCTTCCCCTAATTCCCCTGGATCCTTGCCCGCCCTGTCCCAATAGCACGCTAAAGTAGGGTCTCTCGCCTAACGTCGGAAGGAGAATCCCAGGACATGGGGTTGTCAAGTTGGGGTAACGTGGCAGGATTTGGTCTTACCTGGGTCCCCATAGGAGTGGAGTTGCCTTGTAGGTGGCTTTGTTGTCGGGTGGCCTTGGCGGTCAAATGCCCCAAGTCGTTCCCCAAAATTACTTCCACGGGTAACTCACAGAGTATCCCTACTCGCACTTGTCGCTTCCCTGAGCCCCAATCCAGGTGAACTCTGGCGGTGGATAAACGCAGCACCTTGCCCCCTGCTACCCTGACTGCCACAGTCTGGCCGACTGAGGAAACATGTGAGGCTGAATAAGGGTAAATCGTAGCCCGGAATCACGAAGTCCCTGGGCCAGCTGCCCATTAACCCATACCGCCTGACGATGGTGCTGCCAATTATCTTCAGCTGTGGCCTGGACGGGATCAGCCTCGAACAGCTCACACCAAACTCTTCCTGAACATAAGAGGCAATAAGTCGCCGACCTGGATAACTGGGCAGTCTCTTGGTACCTCGGGGATCGGTTAGGGCAATAACGCTGCAGGTGACCCATCTGATTACATGTATAGCACTTAGGCCCGGTAAAAGGTTTTGATCGGGCTAAGGGTCTAGAGGCAGATACTGAAGTTGGGCTCGAGGTCAGTACACTGGGCCGCGGTAGTGGATAGTGCTGGCCTCCAATGGATCTCTGAGAGTCCAGATATTCATCGGCCAAAGTCGCTGCTTGCTGTACCGTCTGTGGCCGCTTATCTTGCACCCAATCCCGTACTATCGAAGGGGTGTGGTCAAAGAACTGCTCTAAGAGAACTAGCTGGGTGATGTCCTCTATGGTATGAGCATGGCTTCCCTGGAACCAGCCCTTGAGGTTCCGCTGCAGACGATGTGCCCACTCCACGTAGGTTAGGTTGCCTTGTTTCCGGGATTCTCGAAACTTAATACGGCTGGCTTTAGGGGTAATGGCAAATCGGGCTAGCAGGGCTTCTTTTACCCGGTTATAATCCATGGTGAATCGCGAACTAGCAAAGTTCGCCGTGAAACGACTGCCAGGTGAGCTGCAAGGCCACCTCTACTTATCAGTAGGATAACAATTGAGCTATAATGAGTGCTTATGTCAGAGAGCAGAGATGATTTTGAGCTAAAAAGTACAATGCAATAATAAAAAATATAAAAAATTCTCCTAAAGGTGTAAATAGTCCTTTAAAGAAAATGTAATATCCCAATAGCCAGAAATGCTTTCTGCTGCAGCCTTGACCTCTTGAACCTTCTTCTGGGTCACTGTCAGATGACCCTGAAGAAGGTGCAAAAAGTCAAGGCTGCAACAGAAAGCATTTTTGTCTACTGGGATACAAACGTATTTATATTATATAAGCCATTACCTTGTGGGGTGTATTATTTATTTAGCACAAGAAGAAGATGGCACTACCAAATACCGGCAGATAGGAAATGGTTAAGCTCTGCCCTGATCCACTATTCTCCTCAGGAATCTCTTTGTCACTGTCTCTCAGTCAGCGCCGCAACCGATTTGACTTGTGACTCGACGTCCAGGAAAGTAAGTGACGTCAGACACTACCGGAAAATTACTGCAGGGCCATTTTTAGAGCGGTCAGCAGCCTCCCTCCTGTACTGGATAAGGGTAGGCTGCTGGACTTGACATCCGCTCTGACTGACTGGGCTCGGAGGCTGGCAAAATCAAGTAGAATGACTGCGAGCCCAGGTTTAGTTGGGCAGCACAAGCTGGCTACTACATAGTGGATTTATTTAATTTTCTGTTCATCTGATCTTTCAGAAAAAAAAAACAAAAAACAAGATCCTTTAAAAAAAAAAAAAAGGATCCTGTTTTAGCATCAATTTTTTTACATGGAAAATAAAGTACTGCATGCAGGACATGAAGAACGGAAACTGAAATGGAGATGTGAACTCTCCGTTACTGCTTCTGGATCCGTACCCAGCACAGGTGACTGCTGAAAAAAGTTGATCGATGGGAGTGCTGGCTGTCGACCCCCGACAAGTCTGATACTGATTTCCTTTACTGAGGATAGGCCATCGATATCTCCAGGTTGTGAATCCCCTACACCTATCGAGAAATATTTAGACCTGGAAAAATAACATTGATATGAATAATAAAATGAAAAAGAAGCCACGCAATCCTGAAATTATGTTGGTGTCATTTTATTGATTATTGATGCTGCAAGTGCCTGAGGAGTTGCAGATCTTCTTTCTTCACACTTGACGCATAGTTCACATTCCTGCCATGGATTGTCAGAACACTATAAAAGAAAAGTAAAAAGAAAGACTTTTCGTTACTAGAGATGTCAGAAAATAAATACTACGTTTTTGAAGAGCATACAATTTTCTCTCATGGTAGCAGATCCAATAACATAGCTATAGGAGTTGTAGTGGCTGCTGTTGCAATAGGGCCTAGAAGCCACATCGCTGAGTCACGTGGCTCAGCTAGTCTACTAACTGCTGTCCTTGTGGTTTGTTATCACTTCTGATCCTCCTGCTCAGACGATCTGTAAAGTCTGTATTAGACGGAGCGAATATCGTACCGAATGTGGTTAATGTGAACGAAATTGTAATAAGTATAAGCGATTAAACGACGAGGAATTTCTCGCCAATTCTGATCTTTCATCATGCTAAAAAATTATTATTCCTGTCACAGATCCGTTCGTATAATATGGAGTCGACTACTCATTTACAGATCACATAGAGGCGTGGTACTTTGTAGCAAACAATTAATGAGAAAAAGTACAAACATCACTCGCACATTTTTGGTCACTAATAGGGATGAGCGAACTCGAACTGTATAGTTCGGGTTCGTACCGAATTTTGGGGTGTCCGTGACACGGACCCGAACCCGGACATTTTCGTAAAAGTCCGGGTTCGGGGTTTGTCGCTTTCTTGTCGCTTTTGTGACGCTTTCTTGGCGCTTTTTGAAAGGCTGCAAAGCAGCCAATCAACAAGCGTCATACTACTTGCCCCAAGAGGCCGTCACAGCCATGCCTACTATTGGCATGGCTGTGATTGGCCAGAGCACCATGTGACCCAGCCTCTATTTAAGCTGGAGTCACATAGCGCCGCCCATCACTCTGCTCTGATTAGCGTAGGGAGAGGTTGCGGCTGCGACAGTAGGGCGAGATTAGGCAGATTAACTCCTCCAAAGGACTTGATTAATCGATCGATCTGCAGCTGTGCATCATTGAGCTGCTGAAATTCAATTGCTCACTGTTTTTAGGCTGCCCAGACCGTTTGTCAGTCACTTTTTTCTGGGGTGATCGGCGGCCATTTTGTGTCTTGTGGTGCGCCAGCACAAGCTGCGACCAAGTGCATTTAACCCTCAATGGTGTGGTTGTTTTTTGGCTAAAGCCTACATCAGGGTGAAGCTGTCACACCAAGTGCATTTAACCAGCAATAGTCTGTTCATTTTTTGGCCATATACTACATCAGGGGCAAGCTGCGCCCGTCACCAAGTGCATTTAACCCTCAGTAGTGTGGTTGGTCAAGCTGTCACACCAAGTGCATTTAACCAGCAATAGTCTGTTCATTTTTTGGCCATATACTACATCAGGGGCAAGCTGCGCCCGTCACCAAGTGCATTTAACCCTCAGTAGTGTGGTTGGTCAAGCTGTCACACCAAGTGCATTTAACCAGCAATAGTGTGGTTATTTTTTGGCCATATCCCAGTCTAATTCTGTCAGTAAATCCATACCGGTCACCCAGCGCCTAAATACTAGGCCTCAAATTTATATCCCGCTAAATCTGTCGTTACCGCTGTACTGTTGTGGCTGGGCAAGTTATTTAGTGTCCGTCAAAGCACATTTTTTGTTCAGGGTTGAAATACAATTCCCAATTTAGCAATTTCATAATTTAGTGGTTTCTGCTATATCAGAGCTATTTGAAATCTATCCCTAAAAGGGTATATAATATTCAAGGTGCACATAGGGTCATTCAGAATAACTTCACACACACGCTACTGTGCATTTCCAAGTCTAATTCTGTCACTAAATCCATACCGGTCACCCAGCGCCTAAATACTAGGCCTCAAATTTATATTCAGCTGAATTTGAATACAATACATTGGGCCAAATAATATTTTTGTTGTTGTGGTGAACCATAACAATGAGGAAAACATCTAGTAAGGGACGAGGACGTGGACATGGTCGTGGTGGTGTTAGTGGACCCTCTGGTGCTGGGAGAGGACGTGGCCGTTCTGCCACATCCACACGTCCTAGTGTACCAACTACCTCAGGTCCCAGTAGCCGCCAGAATTTACAGCGATATATGGTGGGGCCCAATGCCGTTCTAAGGATGGTAAGGCCTGAGCAGGTACAGGCATTAGTCAATTGGGTGGCCGACAGTGGATCCAGCACGTTCACATTATCTCCCACCCAGTCTTCTGCAGAAAGCGCACAGATGGCGCCTGAAAACCAACCCCATCAGTCTGTCACATCACCCCCATGCATATCAGGGAAACTGTCTGAGCCTCAAGTTATGCAGCAGTCTCTTATGCTGTTTGAAGACTCCGCTGGCAGGGTTTCCCAAGGGCATCCACCTAGCCCTTCCCCAGCGGTGGAAGACATAGACTGCACTGACGCACAACCACTTATGTTTCCTGATGATGAGGACATGGGAATACCACCTCAGCATGTCTCTGATGATGAAGAAACACAGGTGCCAACTGCTGCGTCTTTCTGCAGTGTGCAGACTGAACAGGAGGTCAGGGATCAAGACTGGGTGGAAGACGATGCAGGGGACGATGAGGTCCTAGACCCCACATGGAATGAAGGTCGTGCCACTGACTTTCACAGTTCGGAGGAAGAGGCAGTGGTGAGACCGAGCCAACAGCGTAGCAAAAGAGGGAGCAGTGGGCAAAAGCAGAACACCCGCCGCCAAGAGACTCCGCCTGCTACTGACCGCCGCCATCTGGGACCGAGCACCCCAAAGGCAGCTTCAAGGAGTTCCCTGGCACAGCACTTCTTCAAACAATGTGCTGACGACAAGACCCGAGTGGTTTGCACGCTGTGCCATCAGAGCCTGAAGCGAGGCATTAACGTTCTGAACCTGAGCACAACCTGCATGACCAGGCACCTGCATGCAAAGCATGAACTGCAGTGGAGTAAACACCTTAAAACCAAGGAAGTCACTCAGGCTCCCCCTGCTACCTCTTCTGCTGCTGCCGCCTCGGCCTCTTCTGCTGCTGCCGCCTCGGCCTCTTCCTCCGCCTCTGGAGGAACGTTGGCACCTGCCGCCCAGCAAACAGGGGATGTACCACCAACACCACCACCACCTCCGTCACCAAGCGTCTCAACCATGTCACATGGCAGCGTTCAGCTCTCCATCTCACAAACATTTGAGAGAAAGCGTAAATTCCCACCTAGCCACCCTCGATCCCTGGCCCTGAATGCCAGCATTTCTAAACTACTGGCCTATGAAATGCTGTCATTTAGGCTGGTGGACACAGACAGCTTCAAACAGCTCATGTCGCTTGCTGTCCCACAGTATGTTGTTCCCAGCTGCCACTACTTCTCCAAGAGAGCCGTGCCTTCCCTGCACAACCAAGTATCCGATAAAATCAAGTGTGCACTGCGCAACGCCATCTGTAGCAAGGTCCACCTAACCACAGATACGTGGACCAGTAAGCACGGCCAGGGACGCTATATCTCCCTAACTGCACACTGGGTAAATGTAGTGGCAGCTGGGCCCCAGGCGGAGAGCTGTTTGGCGCACGTCCTTCCGCCGCCAAGGATCGCAGGGCAACATTCTTTGCCTCCTGTTGCCACCTCTTCCTTCTCGGCTTCCTCCTCCTCTTCTTCCACCTGCTCATCCAGTCAGCCACACACCTTCACCACCAACTTCAGCACAGCCCGGGGTAAACGTCAGCAGGCCATTCTGAAACTCATATGTTTGGGGGACAGGCCCCACACCACACAGGAGTTGTGGCGGGGTATAGAACAACAGACCGACGAGTGGTTGCTGCCGGTGAGCCTCAAGCCCGGCCTGGTGGTGTGTGATAATGGGCGAAATCTCGTTGCAGCTCTGGGACTAGCCAATTTGACGCACATCCCTTGCTTGGCGCATGTGCTGAATTTGGTGGTGCAGAAGTTCATTCACAACTACCCCGACATGTCAGAGCTGCTGCATAAAGTGCGGGCCGTCTGTTCGCGCTTCCGGCGTTCACATCCTGCTGCTGCTCGCCTGTCTGCGCTACAGCGTAACTTCGGCCTTCCCGCTCACCGCCTCATATGCGACGTGCCCACCAGATGGAACTCCACCTCGCACATGTTGGACAGACTGTGCGAGCAGCAGCAGGCCATAGTGGAGTTTCAGCTGCAGCACGCACGGGTCAGTCGCACTACAGAACAGCACCACTTCACCACCAATGACTGGGCCTCCATGCGAGACCTGTGTGCCCTGTTGCGCTGTTTCGAGTACTCCACCAACATGGCCAGTGGCGATGACGCCGTTATCAGCGTTACAATACCACTTCTATGTCTCCTTGAGAAAACACTTAGGGCGATGATGGAAGAGGAGGTGGCCCAGGAGGAGGAGGAGGAAGAGGGGTAATTTTTAGCACTTTCAGGCCAGTCTCTTCAAAGTGACTCAGAGGGAGGTTTTTGGCAACAGCAGAGGCCAGGTACAAATGTGGCCAGCCAGGGCCCACTACTGGAGGACGAGGATGAGGAGGAGGTGGAGGAGGATGAGGATGAAGCATGGTCACAGCGGGGTGGCACCCAACTCAGCTCGGGTCCATCACTGGTGCGTGGCTGGGGGGAAAGGCAGGACGATGACGATACGCCTCCCACAGAGGACAGCTTGTCCTTACCCCTGGGCAGCCTGGCACACATGAGCGACTACATGCTGCAGTGCCTGCGCAACGACAGCAGAGTCGCCCACATTTTAACCTGTGCGGACTACTGGGTTGCCACCCTGCTGGATCCACGCTACAAAGACAATGTGCCCACCTTACTTCCTGCACTGGAGCGTGATAGGAAGATGCGCGAGTACAAGCGCACGTTGGTAGACGCGCTACTGAGAGCATTCCCAAATGTCACAGGGGAACAAGTGGAAGCCCAAGGCCAAGGCAGAGGAGGAGCAAGAGGTCGCCAAGGCAGCTGTGTCACGGCCAGCTCATCTGAGGGCAGGGTTAGCATGGCAGAGATGTGGAAAAGTTTTGTCAACACGCCACAGCTAACTGCACCACCACCTGATACGCAACGTGTTAGCAGGAGGCAACATTTCACTAACATGGTGGAACAGTACGTGTGCACACCCCTCCACGTACTGACTGATGGTTCGGCCCCATTCAACTTCTGGGTCTCTAAATTGTCCACGTGGCCAGAGCTAGCCTTTTATGCCTTGGAGGTGCTGGCCTGCCCGGCGGCCAGCGTTTTGTCTGAACGTGTATTCAGCACGGCAGGGGGCGTCATTACAGACAAACGCAGCCGCCTGTATACAGCCAATGTGGACAAGCTGACGTTCATAAAAATGAACCAGGCATGGATCCCACAGGACCTGTCCGTCCCTTGTCCAGATTAGACATTAACTACCTCCCCTTAACCATATATTATTGGACTCCAGGGCACTTCCTCATTCAATCCTATTTTTATTTTCATTTTACCATTATATTGCGAGGCTACCCAAAGTTGAATGAACCTCTCCTCTGTCTGGGTGCCGGGGCCTAAATATATGCCAATGGACTGTTCCAATGTTGGGTGACGTGAAGCCTGATTTTCTGCTATGACATGCAGACTGATTCTCTGCTGACATGAAGCCAGATCCTCTGTTACGGGACCTCTCTCCTCTGCCTGGGTGCTGGGCCTAAATATCTGACAATGGACTGTTGCAGTGGTGGCTGACGTGAAGCCTGATTTTCTGCTATGACATGCAGACTGATTCTCTGCTGACATGAAGCCAGATCCTCTGTTACGGGACCTCTCTCCTCTGCCTGGGTGCTGGGCCTAAATATCTGACAATGGACTGTTGCAGTGGTGGCTGACATGAAGCCAGATCCTCTGTTTCTGGACCTCTCTCCTCTGCCTGGGTGCTGGGCCTAAATATCTGACAATGGACTGTTGCAGTGGTGGCTGACGTGAAGCCTGATTTTCTGCTATGACATGCAGACTGATTCTCTGCTGACATGAAGCCAGATCCTCTGTTACGGGACCTCTCTCCTCTCCCTGGGTGCTGGGCCTAAATATCTGACAATGGACTGTTGCAGTGGTGGCTGACGTGAAGCCTGATTCTCTGCTATGACATGCAGACTAATTCTCTGCTGACATGAAGCCAGATTCTCTGTTACGGGACCTCTCTCCTCTGCCTGGGTGCTGGGCCTAAATTTATGACAATGGACTGTTGCAGTGGTGGCTGACGTGAAGCCTGATTTTCTGCTATGACATGCAGACTGATTCTCTGCTGACATGAAGCCAGATCCTCTGTTACGGGACCTCTCTCCTCTGCCTGGGTGCTGGGCCTAAATATCTGACAATGGACTGTTGCAGTGGTGGCTGACGTGAAGCCTGATTCTCTGCTATGACATGCAGACTGATTCTCTGCTGACATGAAGACAGATTCTCTGTTACGGGACCTCTCTCCTCTGCCTGGGTGCCGGGGCCTAAATATCTGAGAATAGACTGTTCCAGTGGTGTCATGGTCTTACCTTCTTGCTGTTCTCCTTCGTTTGACATGTGCTGGTGGCCATCTTGGTTTCTGGGTTTCTTGTAGCCTCCCACCCTGCGGCTTCTCCTTCCCACTGGGAGGAGCTGGATGCCTAGCTCATATATATAGGAGGTCTGTGGCTTCAGTTCCTTGCTTGGTCCTCCTGTGTTCACATGCTTCTAAGACTGCTGCTGCTTCTGGTTCCTGATCCTGGCTTCGTCTGACTACCCTGCTGGTTCCTGATCCAGGCTTCGTCTGACTACCCTGCTGGTTCCTGATCCAGGCTTCGTCTGACTACCCTTCTGGTTCCTGACCTCTGGCTTCGCAAGACCCTGCTTCGGTTTAGCCATCCGTTTGGACTTTTGCCTCACAGCTTGATTTTCAATAAAGCCTTCTTATTTCCACTTATCTCTTGTTGTACGTCTGGTTCATGGTTCCATGACATTAGGACCAAGCCATGAATTCTGACGGTACTGGGCCATCCTCGCTACCTACGCTGGTTGCCAGACTTGATCAGCAGGATCACCTGTTGGGTCGGTTCGCTGTGGCGTTGCAAACCCTGCTTGAACGCACGGCTCATTTAGCTTCCGTTGCCGATGGGTCGGTTGTCGCTCCTGGGCCCGCTCCTACTGCCGCTCCGGTTGTTGCGCCAGAGTCTACCCCGACACCTGTTGCTGCGCCTGCGGTGTTTCGGGGTATGACCGGTTCTGCCCCCCTTCCACAGCGCTTTGGGGGAGAGCCAACTCAGTGCCGAGGTTTCCTTAACCAGGTGGGCATTTATTTCGAGTTGCTGCCACATGCCTTTCCCACTGAGAGATCAAAGGTGGGCTTCTTGATCTCGCTGCTCTCGGACAAGGCCTTGGCCTGGGCCAGCCCTTTATGGGAGAACAACAATCCGGTGGTTGCCGAGTTTTCCGGTTTTGTTGCTTCTCTTCGGAAGGTATTCGATGTGCCGGCTCGTGCTGCCTCTGCTGCGAAGCTCCTTATGTCCATCAGACAGGGTTCACGATCCGTAGCTGAATACGCCATTGAGTTTCGTACCCTGGCAGCAGAGGTGGGCTGGAATAATGAGGCTCTGGTCGCTGCTATCTCTCATGGTCTCTCGGATGCCTTGAAGGATGAGGTTGCAGCTAAGGACCTACCAGTGGAGCTCGAGTCTCTTATTTCTTTCCTGATTTTGATTGACACCAGACTCAGGGAAAGACCTTCCTTTAAGGAGAGCCTGCGGAGGTCTTCTAACAGATTGGCGCCTACGTTTGCTGTCCCACCCGTGCCTCCCTCTCCTCCCACGCCTCCTGGGGATGACTTGTCTGGGGGTGAACCCATGCAGCTGGGGTTTGCTCGCCTGTCCGAGGGGGAGAGGGCACTCCGGAGACGCGAGGGCCGATGCATGTACTGTGGTCTCGGTGGGCATTTTCGGTTGGCATGCCCGAACCGTCCGGGAAACGCTCGCACCTGAGATCCTGTCGGGGGCAGATCTTGGGTGGAGTCTCCTCGTCCCCGGTTTCCCGTGTTGACAAACCACTGATTACTGTTGTCCTCTCCTGGGTCGGGGGCTCGGTGACGACCCAGGCGTTGGTGGACTCTGGTGCTGGTGGTTTGTTCATTGATAGTGTGTTCGCTGCCGCCAATTCCATTCCTCTGCAGCCTCGAGGTTCCCCACTGGCTCTTGAGGCGATAGACGGCAGACCCCTTCTGCCGTCACACGTGACTCATGAGACCCTTCCAGTGGGGATGGCCATTGGTGCCGTTCACAGAGAGTCGGTCTGTCTCCAGGTTATTTCGTCTCCACACTACTCGGTGGTCTTGGGGTACCCCTGGCTCCAGAAGCATAATCCGACTTTCGATTGGAGATCGGCCGAGATCCTCTCGTGGTCACCGCAGTGTGGGGCTAGTTGCATCCATGGGTCTGTCAAGTTGCTGTGTACTTCCTCGGACTCTCTGTTGCCTCCTGAATACGAGGAGTACCGGGATGTATTCGATAAGGTGCGTGCGGTTGCCCTACCTCCGCACCGCCCATACGATTGTGCCATAGAGTTACAATCTGGTGCCGTTCCTCCTCGTGGCAAAGTCTATCCACTGTCGGTAGCGGAGAATGAGGCCATGGAGGAGTACGTGAGGGAGGCGCTTTCACGCGGACACATTCGCAAATCCTCGTCCCCGGCAGGGGCTGGATTTTTCTTTGTGAAAAAGAAGGGCGGTGAGTTGAGGCCTTGCATCGATTACAGGGGTCTCAATCGCATCACGATCAAGAACGCTTACCCGATACCCTTGATTTCCGAGCTGTTCGATCGCCTCAAAGGGGCCACGGTCTTTACCAAACTCGACCTGAGGGCGGCATATAACCTGGTAAGGATCAAGGCGGGCGATGAGTGGAAGACCGCGTTTAACACCAGGACCGGTCATTATGAATCCTTGGTTATGCCCTTTGGGTTGTGCAATGCGCCCGCAGTCTTCCAGGAATTCATCAACGATGTTTTCCGTGACCTGTTGCAGCAGTGTGTGGTGGTCTATTTGGATGACATCTTGGTATATTCTGAATCCATGGAGGCCCACATTCTGGATGTCAGACGAGTGTTGCAACGGTTACGAGAGAACAAGCTGTTCGGTAAGCTTGAGAAATGCGAATTTCACCGATCCCAGGTAACCTTCTTAGGTTACATCATTTCCGCTGAGGGGTTCTCCATGGATCCTGAGAAGGTTTCGGCTGTCTTACAGTGGCCCCAGCCCAGTGGTCTTCGTGCCCTGCAGCGCTTTTTGGGCTTCGCCAATTATTATCGGAAGTTCATCGGGGACTTTTCCATGCTAGCCAAGCCTCTCACGGATCTGACCAGGAAGGGCAGTAATCCCCAGGTCTGGCCACTCGAGGCCATCCGAGCTTTTGAGGCTCTAAAGTCCGCCTTTGTGTCGGCTCCGATTCTGTCGCATCCCAACCCTGGGTTGCCTTTTGTCCTCGAGGTGGACGCGTCTGAGACGGGAGTAGGCGCCCTTCTGTCTCAGCGTAGAACACCAGAGGGTCCTCTGCTTCCTTGTGGGTTTTACTCCCGGAAACTGTCTTCCGCGGAGTGCAACTATCAGATTGGTGACAGGGAGTTATTGGCCATCGTGCAGGCCCTTAAAGAATGGAGGCACTTGCTCGAGGGCTCGGTGGTTCCGGTTCTCATCCTGACGGACCACAAGAATCTGACCTACCTCTCTGAGGCCAAGAGATTGACACCACGTCAGGCCAGATGGGCTCTGTTCTTGTCACGTTTTAACCACCTCCGGACCGCCTAACGCGCCGATGCGTCCGGAAGGTGGTTGCTTTTCTCCTCCTGGACGCATATACGCGTCATCTCGCGAGACGCGAGATTTCCTGTGAACGCGCGCACACAGGCGCGCGCGCTCACAGGAACGGAAGGTAAGCGAGTGGATCTCCAGCATGCCAGTGGCGATCGTTCGCTGGCAGGCTGGAGATCCGAATTTTTTAACCCCTAACAGGTATATTAGACGCTGTTTTCATAACAGCGTCTAATATACCTCCTACCTGGTCCTCTGGTGGTCCCTTTTGTTAGGATCGACCACCAGAGGACTCAGGTAGGTCAGTACAGTCGCACCAAACACTACACTACACTACACCCCCCCCCCCGTCACTTATTAACCCCTTATAAACCCCTGATCACCCATGATCACCCCCTATAAACTCCCTGATCACCCCCCTGTCATTGATCACCGCCCTGTCATTGATCACCCCCCTGTCATTGATCACCCCCCTGTCAGGCTCCGTTCAGACGTCCGTATGATTTTTACGGATCCACGGATACATGGATCGGATCCGCAAAACGCATACGGACGTCTAAATGGAGCCTTACAGGGGGGTGATCAATGACAGGCGGGTGATCACCCATATACACTCCCTGATCACCCCCTGTCATTGATCACCCCCCTGTCATTGATCACCCCCCTGTAAGGCTCCATTCAAACGTCCGCATGATTTTTACGGATCCATGGATACATGGATCGGATCCGCAAAAACACATGCGGACGTCTGAATGGAGCCTTACAGGGGGGTGATCACCCATATACACTCCCTGATCACCCCCCTGTCATTGATCACCCCCCTGTAAGGCTCCATTCAGACGTCCGCATGTTTTTTGTGGATCCGATCCATGTATCCATGGATCCCTAAAAAATCATGCGGATGTCTGAATGGAGCCTTACAGGGGGGGTGATCAGTGACAGGGGGGTGATCACCCCCTGTCATTGATAACCCCCCTGTAAGGCTCCATTCAGACGTCCGCATGTTTTTTGTGGATCCGATCCATGTATCCATGGATCCGTAAAAAATCATGCGGATGTCTGAATGGAACCTTACAGGGGGGGTGATCAGTGACAGGGGGGTGATCACCCTGATCACCCCCTGTCATTGATAACCCCCCTGTAAGGCTCCATTCAGACGTCCGCATGTTTTTTGTGGATCCGATCCATGTATCCATGGATCCGTAAAAAATCATGCGGATGTCTGAATGGAGCCTTACAGGGGGTGTGATCAGTGACAGGGGGGTGATCACCCTGATCACCCCCTGTCATTGATAACCCCCCTGTAAGGCTCCATTCAGACGTCCGCATGTTTTTTGTGGATCCGATCCATGTATCCATGGATCCGTAAAAAATCATGCGGATGTCTGAATGGAGCCTTACAGGGGGTGTGATCAGTGACAGGGGGGTGATCACCCTGATCACCCTGATCACCCCCTGTCATTGATAACCCCCCTGTAAGGCTCCATTCAGACGTCCGCATGTTTTTTGTGGATCCGATCCATGTATCCATGGATCCGTAAAAAATCATGCGGATGTCTGAATGGAGCCTTACAGGGGGTGTGATCAGTGACAGGGGGGTGATCACCCTGATCACCCCCTGTCATTGATAACCCCCCTGTAAGGCTCCATTCAGACGTCCGCATGTTTTTTGTGGATCCGATCCATGTATCCATGGATCCGTAAAAAATCATGCGGATGTCTGAATGGAGCCTTACAGGGGGTGTGATCAGTGACAGGGGGGTGATCACCCTGATCACCCCCTGTCATTGATAACCCCCCTGTAAGGCTCCATTCAGACGTCCGCATGTTTTTTGTGGATCCGATCCATGTATCCATGGATCCGTAAAAAATCATGCGGATGTCTGAATGGAGCCTTACAGGGGGTGTGATCAGTGACAGGGGGGTGATCACCCTGATCACCCCCTGTCATTGATAACCCCCCTGTAAGGCTCCATTCAGACGTCCGCATGTTTTTTGTGGATCCGATCCATGTATCCATGGATCCGTAAAAAATCATGCGGATGTCTGAATGGAGCCTTACAGGGGGGGTGATCAGTGACAGGGGGGTGATCACCCTGATCACCCCCTGTCATTGATAACCCCCCCTGTAAGGCTCCATTCAGACGTCCGCATGTGTTTTGCGGATCCGATCCATGGATCCGTAAAAATTATACGGACGTCTGAATGGAGCCTTACCAGGGGGGTGATCAATGACAGGGGGGTGATCCGGGAGTCTATATGGGTGATCACCCCCCTGTCATTGATCACCCCCCCTGTCATTGATCACCCCCCCTGTCATTGATCACCCCCCCCCCCTGTAAGGCTAAATTCAGACATTTTTTTTGGCACAAGTTAGCGGAAATTTTTTTTTTGTTTTTGTTTTTTCTTACTAAGTCTCATATTCCACTAACTTGTGTCAAAAAATAAAATCTCCCATGGACGCACCATACCCCTCACGGAATCCAAATGCGTAAACATTTTTAGACATTTATATTCCAGACTTCTTCTCACGCTTTAGGGCCCCTAAAAAGCCAGGGCAGTATAAATACCCCACATGTGACCCCATTTCGGAAAGAAGACACCCCAGAGGTATTCGCTGAGGGGCATATTGAGTCCATGAAAGATTGAAATTTTTGTCCTAAGTTAGCGGAAAGTGAGACTTTGTGAGAAAAAAACTAAAAAAAATCAATTTCCGCTAACTTATGCAAAAAATAAAAAATTTCTAGGAACTCGCCAGGCCCCTCATTGAATACCTTGGGGTGTCTTCTTTCCAAAGTGGGGTCACATGTGGGGTATTTATACTGCCCTGGCTTTTTAGGGGCCCGAAAGTGTGAGAAGAAGTCTGGGATCCAAATGTCTAAAAATGCCCTCCTAAAAGGAATTTGGGCCCCTTTGCGCATCTAGGCTGCAAAAAAGTGTGACACATCTGGTATCGCCGTACTCAGGAGAAGTTGGGGAATGTGTTTTGGGGTGTCATTTTACATATACCCATGCTGGGTGAGAGAAATATCTTGGTCAAATGCCAACTTTGTATAAAAAAATAGGAAAAGTTGTCTTTTGCCAAGATATTTCTCTCACCCAGCATGGGTATATGTAAAATGACATCCCAAAACACATTCCCCAACTTCTCCTGAGTACGGCGATACCACATGTGTGACACTTTTTTGCAGCCAAGGTGGGCAAAGGGGCACACATTCCAAAGTGCACCTTTCGGATTTCACAGGCCATTTTTTACAGATTTTGATTGCAAGGTACTTCTTACACATTTGGGCCCCTAAATTGCCAGGGCAGTATAACTACGCCACAAGTGACCCCATTTTGGAAAGAAGACACCCCAAGGTATTCCGTGAGGGGCACGGCGAGTTCCTAGAATTTTTTATTTTTTGTCACAAGTTAGCGGAAAATGATGATTTTTCTTTTTTTTTCTTTTTTCCTTACAAAGTCTCATATTCCACTAACTTGCGACAAAAAAAAAAAAAATTCTAGGAACTCGCCATGCCCCTCACAGAATACCTTGGGGTGTCTTCTTTCCAAAATGGGGTCACTTGTGGCGTAGTTATACTGCCCTGGCAATTTAGGGGCCCAAATGTGTGAGAAGAACTTTGCAATCAAAATGTGTAAAAAATGACCGGTGAAATCCGAAAGGTGCACTTTGGAATATGTGCCCCTTTGCCCACCTTGGCAGCAAAAAAGTGTGACACATCTGGTATCGCCGTACTCAGGAGAAGTTGGGGAATGTGTTTTGGGGTGTCATTTTACATATACCCATGCTGGGTGAGAAAAATATCTTGGTCAAATGCCAACTTTGTATAAAAAAATGGGAAAAGTTGTCTTTTGCCAAGATATTTCTCTCACCCAGCATGGGTATATGTAAAATGACACCCCAAAACACATTCCCCAACTTCTCCTGAGTACGGCGATACCAGATGTGTGACACTTTTTTGCTGCCAAGGTGGGCAAAGGGGCACATATTCCAAAGTGCACCTTTCAGATTTTGCAGGCCATTTTACACAGATTTTGATTGCAAAGTTCTTCTCACACATTTGGGCCCCTAAATTGCCAGGGCAGTATAACTACGCCACAAGTGACCCCATTTTGGAAAGAAGACACCCCAAGGTATTCCGTGAGGGGCATGGCGAGTTCCTAGAATTTTTTATTTTTTGTCGCAAGTTAGTGGAATATGAGACTTTGTAAGAAAAATAAAAAAAATAAAAATCATCATCATTTTCCGCTAACTTGTGACAAAAAATAAAAAGTTCTATGAACTCACTATGCCCATCAGCGAATACCTTAGGGTGTCTACTTTCCGAAATGGGGTCATTTGTGGGGGTTTTCTACTGTCTGGGCATTGTAGAACCTCAGGAATCATGACAGGTGCTCAGAAAGTCAGAGCTGTTTCAAAAAGCGGAAATTCACATTTTTGTACCATAGTTTGTAACTTTTACCCAAACCATTTATTTTTTGCTCAAACATTTTTTTTTTATCAAAGACATGTAGAACAATAAATTTGGCGAAAAATTATATATGGATGTCGTTTTTTTTGCAAAATTTTACAGCTGAAAGTGAAAAATGTCATTTTTTTGCAAAAAAATCGTTACATTTTGATTAATAACAAAAAAAGTAAAAATGTCAGCAGCAATAAAATACCACCAAATGAAAGCTCCATTAGTGAGAAGAAAAGGAGGTAAAATTCATTTGGGTGGTAAGTTGCATGACCGAGCGATAAACGGTGAAAGGAGTGTAGTGCAGAAGTGTAAAAAGTGCTCTGGTCATGAAGGGGGTTTCACCTAGCGGGGCTGAAGTGGTTAATTATGTGGTCTCCTACCTACCCGGTTCCAAGAACATCAGAGCGGATGCCTTATCATGGCAGTACTCCGAGCTGTCCGGGGAGGAGTCGATTCCGACTTCGGTCATACCTCCGAATCAGATCCTGGCTGCCATTCGCACCAGCCTGACCTCTCCCCTGGGTGAGCAGATTTTGGCGGCTCAATCTGGTGCTCCCTCTGGGAGACCCAACGGCAGATGTTTTGTGCCTGAGGAGTTGCGCACTCGGTTGTTGCGAACCTACCATAACTCCAAGGCCGCGGGGCATCCTGGAAAGAATCAGCTGTCATGGGCTGTTTCACGTCTGTTCTGGTGGCCTTCTCTACGTTCCGACATCGCCGCATATGTAGCGGCATGCTCCGTTTGTGCCCAGAGTAAATCCCCTCGGCACCGTCCGTTGGGCCTTTTGCAACCCATAGCCACCGGGGAGCGTCCATGGTCACACCTGGGGATGGATTTCATTGTGGACCTCCCTGCATCCCGAGGCCATACGGTCATTCTCATGATTGTGGATCGGTTTTCCAAAATGTGCCACTGTGTTCCTCTCAAGAAGTTACCCTCTGCACGAGAGTTGGCCACGATTTTTGCCAGGGAGGTCTTCCGGTTGCACGGTTTGCCCAAGGAGATTGTGTCGGATCGGGGGAGTCAGTTTGTGTCCAGGTTCTGGCGCTCCTTTTGCTCCCAGTTGGGGATTCATCTCTCTTTCTCCTCGGCCTACCACCCTCAGTCCAATGGGGCCGCAGAACGATCCAATCAGGCCTTGGAGCAATTCCTTCGTTGCTATGTCTCCGATCACCAAGACAATTGGGTTGACCTCCTGCCTTGGGCTGAGTTTGCCAGGAACACGGCGGTGAACTCTTCCTCTGGGACGTCTCCCTTCATGGCCAATTATGGGTTCCAACCTGCCGTGTTACCGGAGGTATTCTCTCCCCAGGATATTCCGGCTGTGGAGGATCACCTTTCCGTCCTACGTGCTTCTTGGGTACAGATCCAGAGGTCCCTTGAGGTCTCTGCGCAGCGCCAGAGACTCCAGGCTGATCGCAGACGAGCGCCCGCTTCTTCCTACCAGGTCGGAGACTGCGTATGGTTGTCCACCCGCAACCTCAACCTTCGAGTGCCCACTCCCAAGCTGGCGCCTCGCTTTGTTGGTCCCTTCCGAGTGCTTCGCAGGGTAAACCCGGTAGCCTATGCCCTTGCGCTTCCTCCTGGCATGCGGATCTCCAACGTGTTTCATGTCTCCCTGTTGAAGCCACTGGTGTGTAATCGTTTCACTTCCTCGGTTCCTCGGCCTCGTCCGGTCCAAGTGGGCAATCGTGAGGAGTATGAGGTGAGCAATATCCTGGACTCACGCCTGGTCCGCGGTCGGGTGCAGTTTTTGGTCCATTGGCGTGGTTATGGTCCAGAGGAGCGTTCCTGGGTTCCCTCCGCAGATGTCCATGCTCCTGCCTTGCTCCGAGCCTTCCACGCACGCTTCCCTCAGAAACCGTTCTTTACTCCGCGGAGGAGGGGCCCTTGAGGGGGAGGTACTGTCATGGTCTTACCTTCTTGCTGTTCTCCTTCGTTTGACATGTGCTGGCGGCCATCTTGGTTTCTGGGTTTCTTGTAGCCTCCCACCCTGCGGCTTCTCCTTCCCACTGGGAGGAGCTGGATGCCTAGCTCATATATATAGGAGGTCTGTGGCTTCAGTTCCTTGCTTGGTCCTCCTGTGTTCACATGCTTCTAAGACTGCTGCTGCTTCTGGTTCCTGATCCTGGCTTCGTCTGACTACCCTGCTGGTTCCTGATCCAGGCTTCGTCTGACTACCCTGCTGGTTCCTGATCCAGGCTTCGTCTGACTACCCTTCTGGTTCCTGACCTCTGGCTTCGCAAGACCCTGCTTCGGTTTAGCCATCCGTTTGGACTTTTGCCTCACAGCTTGATTTTCAATAAAGCCTTCTTATTTCCACTTATCTCTTGTTGTACGTCTGGTTCATGGTTCCATGACAAGTGGTGGCTGACGTGAAGCCTGATTCTCTGCTATGACATGCAGACTAATTCTCTGCTGACATGAAGCCAGATTGTCTGTTACGGGACCTCTCTCCTCTGCCTGGGTGCTGGGCCTAAATTTATGAAAATGGACTCTTACAGTGGTGGGTGACGTGAAGCCTGATTCTCTGCTATGATATGAAGACTGATTCTCTGCTGACATGAAGCCAGATTGTCTGTTACGGGACCTCTCTCCTCTGCCTGGGTGCTGGGCCTAAATTTATGACAATGGACTGTTGCAGTGGTGGCTGACGTGAAGCCTGATTCTCTGCTATGACATGAAGACTGATTCTCTGCTGACATGAAGCCAGATTGTCTGTTACGGGACCTCTCTCCTCTGCCTGGGTGCTGGGCCTAAATTTATGACAATGGACTGTTGCAGTGGTGGCTGACGTGAAGCCTGATTCTCTGCTATGACATGCAGACTGATTCTCTGCTGACATGAAGACAGATTCTCTGTTACGGGACCTCTCTCCTCTGCCTGGGTGCCGGGGCCTAAATATCTGAGAATAGACTGTTCCAGTGGTGGGTGACGTGAAGCCAGATTCTCTGCTATGGGACCTCTCTCCAATTGATTTTGGTTAATTTTTATTTATTTAATTTTTATTTTTATTCATTTCCCTATCCACATTTGTTTGCAGGGGATTTACCTACATGTTGCTGCCTTTTGCAGCCCTCTAGCCCTTTCCTGGGCTGTTTTACAGCCTTTTTAGTACCGAAAAGTTCGGGTCCCCATTGACTTCAATGGGGTTCGGGTTCGGGACGAAGTTCGGATCGGGTTCGGATCCCGAACCCGAACATTTCCGGGAAGTTCGGCCGAACTTCTCGAACCCGAACATCCAGGTGTTCGCTCAACTCTAGTCACTAACAAATCGCAAAATTTTCGATCTATAATCGTTATTTGCAAGACATCAGCTGGTCTAATCCAAGCCGAAGTAGCTCCTAGATGGCAACTGTGTGCTTGTTTGTCATGCTGAGCAGCCACACCTGAGGGCTATCTAATCAACATGACAGATCATATAATTGTCATGTACTGTATATGACATCAGTAATAAGCAAATATATAAATAAAAATTAAGCCTGTACTTAAGGCTAAATCAGATGGTTAAGTCCTTGCACCAAACGCGGACCCACGAGACTTCAGGGTCAAGTGTGAGTACGTCTTCACTGCCTGGCCCTGTCAGTCAAAGTGGTGAGGGTGTGGTTAGCAGTGAAGATGAGCAGAGACTCAGTGCAACTGCACCGCCCTCGTTTCACCCAGGGGCTAATTAGCATAATATAAAAACCTGTTTTCCCCCCAATGGAGGCACTGATGGATACAGAACAAAGACCATTAAAAGGAACCTGTCACCTCCTAAAAGCATCCCAAGCCGGCAGCAGTACCTGAGAGTAGCCAGCAGCGTGTTTGTAACGATCATTGTCTTCCTGCAGGTAGGTGAAGCAAAAGCTGTAAAAACGATCTTTAATCCCCTGACGGCGCGCTTCTCTAGTCAGGCTTGAAGTCCCGGAGGAAGCGGCCCCCTTGCTTCAAATCACGGTAGCCACGCCCCCTTCCCTGCCCCTTCGTGTGGTTACTATGACTTGAAGAAAGGAGGCTGCTGCCTCCGTGACTTCGAGCCTAATCAGAGAAGCGCGCCGGCAGGGGATTAAAGAAAGTTTTTACAGCTTTTGCTTCAACTACCTGCAGGAAGAAAATTATCATTACAAACACGCTGCTGGCTACTCTCAGGTAGAGATGTCACGAACATAAAATTTTCCGTTCGCGAACGGTGAACGCGAATTTTCGCAAATGTTCGCGAACGGGTGAACCGGGCAAACCGCCATTGACTTCAATGGGCAGGCGAATTTTAAAACCCACAGGGACTCTTTCTGGCCACAATAGTGATGGAAAAGTTGTTTCAAGGGAACTAACACCTGGACTGTGGCATGCCGGAGGGGGATCCATGGCAAAACTCCCATGGAAAATTACGTAGTTGACGCAGAGTCGGGTTTTAATCCATAAAGGGCATAAATCACCTAACATTCCTAAATTGTTTGGAATAACGTGCTTTAAAACATCAGGTATGATGTTGTATCGATCAGGTAGTGTAACGGTTATGCCCAATTCACAGTGACAGACCAAACTCCCTGTTTAACGCACCATAAACAACCGCAAACAGTCCATTTGCACAACTGCAAACTCCCTATTTGCACAAGCTTGGATACCAAATTAGCCATGCCCCGTTCCTTGTCCTCACTGATGTCGTTGAAGGGCTCTTCCTTCACCCAGGCACGTACAACACCAAGGGTCCCCGAATAGTGACAACAAGCCCCCTGGGATGCCTGCTGTGTTTGGTCTTCCACCTCCTCAAAGCCACCTTCCTCCTCTGACTCCTCTCTTTGCATTGCCTCTCTGTGTGTTATTATAAGGTGTGTTAAGTAGTACTATTCCTATCAGTTTAATCCCTGTTACGTCCCCTATCAGGGGACGTGTATATGGCATTGATTTTAGGAACCGGGAGATGGAAAAAGATGCTTGGTCGGTCCTCCTACTTCAAATTTGGGGCACTGCGCATGCAATCTAATGTGCCACCAGATATGAGTGGCGTGTTAAGTAGTACTATTCTTATCAGTTTAATCCCTGTTACGTCCCCTATCAGGGGATGTGTATGGAATAGATTTTAGACAACTGCAAAGAGTTGTCAATAGTTGACACACTCATGACATAAATTTTATTTCTCTATGCGTCAATCTTGGTGTAGTGATGACTGTGCTTGTGCGCACGTTTGGGAAATTGCAGGCGATGGGGTTTTTCCTAAGTCTATGGTCGTGCTGAGGTAGTTCAGTGACAGTTAAGTGACCCAGAAAACAATGATTCTGCAGTGTAGGCCCAAAATACGGAACATGAACGGACCGGGTCAGAACCAAGAGAGCTACGCAGTACAAAGGGTTAAGCAAAGAATGGTCAGGAGAAGCCGGGGTCAAATACCAGCAGAGTAGAGAAATACCAGAGGAGTTCGCAAAGAGTGGTCAGGTGGGAGCCGAGGTCACAATACCAGGACGGATGCGCAGTACAGGAGGAGCAGGCAAAGGATAGTCAGGGAACAGGATCAGGTGAGTATTCAGTAGCCCAACAAATAGCCAGGAACCTAGAATTAACAGGCAACCTGTGGCCAGCAGGCTGCCTGTATTTATAGTGGGGTCTGAGGGTCATGTGACGTGGCCAGCGTCACATGACCGACAGACAGACAAGTCGAGCATGGAGCCTCCCAGCTAGCAAAGCTGCCCTGGGAACGAGGCCAAACACAGATCCTCGCTCCCGAAGCTAAGCAGCAGGTCTGCGGCTGATGGGAGACCGAGTGCGCCTTTGACGCCCCGTGACAGTTTGGTTTTTGAAGCCACAGTGCAGCACCAGAGGCCAGAAAAATTAGGTATTGCTTTAGCAGCGGACAGAAAAATTGATGTTTGTTTCCCAGGCAGAAAGTGCCCTAAAACATTGCGGTTTGAACCCTAGTTGGTGGCGGATAAGTCATGCAAGTCATCCGGCATTCAGAGATAAAATACAGCAGCATGTGGACCATTTTTAGCCCAAGGCAGATCATCTCATCACCAGGCCTTTTTTAGTCGAATGTATCGCCCACTGTCAGTCCCTTCGGGATCCATCCCTCATTCATCTTAATAAAGGTGAGGTAATCTAGACTTTTTTTTACCTAGGCTACTTCTCTTCTCAGTGACAATACCTCCTGCTGCACTGAAGGTCCTTTCTGACAGGACACTCGAAGCGGGGTAGGCCAGAAGTTCTATCGCAAATTGGGATAACTCAGGTCACAGGTCAAGCCTGCACACCCAGTAGTCAAGGGGTTCATCGCTCCCCAGAGTGTCGATATCTGCCATTAGGGCCAGGTAGTCTGCTACCTGTCAAAAGGACGCATGAGCCTACAGGCATTGCGCATGAGCGTCCAGTAAGGTGGCAAAAAAATTCACAGCTCCGCAGAGGCTGTTCTAGCACCCCGGTCATACAAATACTCGTTGACAGCTTTTTCTTGTTGAAGCAGGCGGTTGAACATTAGGAGTGTTGAATTCCAACGTGTCGGGCTGTCGCAAATCAAGCGCCTCACTGGCATGTTGTTTCGCCGCGGGATGTCTGAAAAGTGCGCCATGGCTGTGTAGGAACGCCTGAAATGGCCACACACCTTCCTGGCCTGCTTGAGGACGTCCTGTAAGCCTGGGTACTTATGCACAAAGCGTTGTACGATCAGATTACACACATCAACCGCTTCACCTGTATCTGACAACTCAGCAAAGGAAGCAGCAGCGGGTACAACATCATCATCATCACACCGTACGTCCATCTGTGTAATGCTGCCTGACTGAGACATATCCCTGTTATCTACATCCTCTGGCAATAATGGTTGCGCATCATTCATTTCTTCCAACTGATGTGTAAATAACTCCTCTGACAGATCAAGTGAAGTGGCTGTGGTGCTAATGTTGGTGGTGGCGGCAGGCGGGCGAGTGGTAACTTGAGAGGTGCCCGAAGCTAAGCTGGAGGAGGATGGTGCGTCAAGGTTCCTAGCCGGAGCTGTAGAAGATTGGGTGTCCTGTGTTAGCCAGTCAACTATGTCCTCAGTACTTTTCGAGTTCAGGGTACGTGGCCTTTGAACACTGGGCATTATTCTAGGGCCAAAGGGAATCACAGCACCGCGACCACGACGGCCCCTGCGGGGTGGCCTGCCTCTGCCTCTCATTTTCTTTCCGATTAGTGGTACTATGCGTGCAAGCTACTGTGACACCAGATATGAGTGGCACTGTGCAGTGGCAGAGAAGACGCTGTAGGCCTGACACACACGCTTGCAGATAACTAACTGCTATTCAAATTTCTATTTTTTTTTTAATGTACACTACTGTTACACCAGATATGAGTTGCACTGGTGTGACACTGTGCCCTGGCAGGCCCTGAAACGCACACGCGTGAAGGGCAGGCAACTGACTGCTATTATTTCACAGTCAAATTTCTATTTTTTTTTAAATGAACACTACTGTTACACCAGATATGAGTGCCACTGGTGTGACACTGTGCTCTGGCAGGCCCTGAAACGTACACGTGTGAAGCGCAGGCAATTGACTGCTATTATTTCACAGTCAAATTTCTAGTTTTATTAAATGAACACTACTGTTACACCAGATATGAGTTGCACTGGTGTGACACTGTGCCCTGGCAGGCCCTGAAACACACACGTGTGAAGCGCAGGCAATTGACCGCTATTATTTCACAGTCAAGTTTCTAGTTTTATTAAATGAATGCTACTGTTACACCAGATATGAGTTGCACTGGTGTGACACTGTGCCCTGGCAGGCCCTGAAACGCACACGTGTGAAGGAAACTGACTGCTATTATTTCACAGTCAAAAAAGTTATTTTTTTATTTTTTATGCAAGCTATGTGACACCAGATATGAGTGGTGGCACTGGGCAAGTGGGCACAGTATACGCTGTGAGCCTGGCACACACGCTGGCAGGCAACTGCAATTAGATTACACAGGGAAAAAAAAAAAAACAGACTGATGTTCTAGCCCTAAAAAGGGCTTTTTGGAGTGCTGTCCTTACAGCAGAGATCAGATGAGTCCTTCAGGACTGTAGTGGATGCTGAATACACTAGCCTAGCTATCGATTTCCCTATTGAATCAGCAGCAGCTACACTGTCCCTGCTCTCACTAAGAATGCAGCTTCCGAATGAATCTAAAATGGATGCTGTCCAGGAGGTGGGAGGGTCTGCTGCTGATTGGCTGGAATGTGTCTGCTGACTGTGAGGTACAGGGACAAAGTTTACTCAATGATGACGAATAGGGGGCGGACCGAACATCGCATATGTTCGCCCGCCGTGGCGAACGCAAACAAGCGATGTTTGCCGGGAACTATTCGCCGGCGAACTATTCGGGACATCTCTACTCTCAGGTACTGCTGTCGGCTTGGGATGTTTTTAGGAGGTGACAGGTTCCCTTTAAAACCTTCTGCCAGGCATGCATCTGGCATTTAGGAAGGATTTATAGCCAGGTATGTGGTCACAGATTCCCTTTAAGAATGAGCAGTCAAAAAGGAGGGAATGCTTGCATCAGCCTGTAAATGAAATGCACATATAAGGCTATAGGACTTTACAACCTTTAATTGGGTCTAAACTTTAAGGCTTCTGGCCCCTAGACATATCATTGTGGCAGCTTACAAGTACTGCTTTTAGGGTCTGCACCACAGTGAGAATTGTAGACATCTTGTGAGGATTTCACCCCTTGGCTAAATTGGGATGTGAAGTTCTGTTTTTTGAAAGCTATCTCTGCAGGATGCTCCTGGGGATAACCCACTGATTTAGCCCTAGAATCTGCTGTAATTTTGTTGGCATTTTTTTTAAGAATTCCACCTCCATCTCGTGTAAGATTGTAGTAGCTCTCTGGCATACTGGCTGCAGTGGATTCCGTGTAGGCTGGTTGAAATGACCTACGTGTAGTTGCGGCAGCCTGTGTGTAAACTGCTACTTGTGTACGCATGCCCCCCTCCCTGTTGTCTCAGTTCTGGTGGGGTTAGTGGTCTGTCTCTTATGTAGTCAGATGACCTTGTTATCCTGCTCTTTATTTACCTGTGAGCTTTGGGCTTGAAGTGAGTCTGTGTCCAGCTTTGCTGGGTGCAGGAGCTATACACCTGACCTGGGGATATTCCATCTGCCCTGTCTGTGTGGTCACCTAGTGAGACTTCAAGGTCACCTTATTAAGTTTCATGTCTTGTGTGCAGCTCTGTCTGTTCGCCCATAGACTAACTCCGCATGGGGAACAGGCAGCTGCTAGTCCGGTTCTATGTCTTGTGTGCAGTGGTCTGTTCACCCATGGACTAGCTGCGCATGGGGAACAGGCATCTGCTATTCCGGTTCTGTGTCTTGTGGTGCAACTGTCTGTTAGCCCATGGACTAACTCCGTATGGGGAACAGGCATCTGCTAGTCCAAGTCTGCCTTTGGTGAGAGGGCGCCCAGGTTCTTCAAAGGGAAGACATCTAGTTTGTGTGCAGATCTGCCTGTGACCGCCATGTGTTGTTCCACATGGGGTCCAGGCATCTGGTTGTCTGTGTGTCTGCCGTACATCCGTTTTGCATGGGGTTCAGGCATCTGCTTGTTTTTTGGCTCCCATTATCTTGTGTGAACTATGTCCTGTGCAGTTGTTTGGGTTCCAGTTCATGTGCCAGTCCTTGTTTGTGTGGACCATTGGTGCTTGCACCATCAGTCTGCAGGTAAGTGGCCAAGTGCATCGGGACCATCCTGGAGGTGTGATCAGTGAGCCCTCGGCCCCACCATCAGGGGCTCTGTAAACAAGTCAATCCGGTGCACTTGGTCCAGTGCTATTACCTGCCACTGGTCCCTTACCTGCTGATCCAGTTTTCTGCCATGTCTGGTATCTGTGAATAAAGTATTGATGTTGATCATTGCCTTGTCTGATTACTTGCCTTGAGTTATTTTCCCGAGATATTTTCTAGGGGGTCAGGTGGACCATTGCTAGAACATGACAAATGTTTTCCCTCCTGGTATTCATCCTTTAACAACTACAGGAATCTGGACTTTGCTGCAGGGGAACCACCAGGCCGCTACCTCTCAGAGTAGTCTATGTTCTAGTGATCTAGAGACACCAGTGCAGGACACTGAGGGATCAGGCAGTTTTGTAGTCAGGAACAAGCCAAGGTACATGAAATGCAGAAAGACTCCAAGGTCAGGGCAGACAGCTCACGGTCAGCAATGAGATCAGGCAGAAGTAAGGACAGGCAGCAATGTGTCAAAATCTGGGAAACAGGCAGCAATCAGTACATAGGCAGAATGTAATCAGCACACCTTAGCAGGAACTAGTCGACTGGAACTTATTGCTCAGACACCCTACCACGGTGGAAGGTTCCATACTCCTAGGTGACCAGCCATTGACTGTCAAATATGTCACGGACGGTGTACAGGAAACAAGGCAAAGCAACATGTATAAATGACTCGCTGGATCCAAAAGCTAAGGAACCAAGGGAGACCCCTGCAGAAGACCTGGCACTTTCCCTGGCTGCTCAGCCTATGCAAAGATCCTAATGGTGGAGGTTTGCATATCCACGAACCTTGACTATAAAGCCCTGAGCACCCTACAATAGTGAGGGCACACGACCACTGGCTCCCTACACAAGATACGGAGGGAGTCAGGGTCACCTGGGATCCAGCAAACAGAAAATAACAGATAAAGGTACAACACTTAGCTTTGTAGCAGACAGGAGAACAAGGTCAGCATGCACACACACTCCAGGAAGAAGTATAAGCCGCCCAGAAAAGCATTCTGGGGAGGAATTTAAAGGGAAGCAATTAGTCCAACACATGACAGCTGAGAGAGGCTAACGAGAGGAGGAACTGAATACCACAACACAGAAACTCAAGGAGGAGGTTCTGAAAGGCCTCTGTCAGAGCTTCTCAGCTGTCTGGTTGTGACAATTAGGGTGTGTGCACTGGCTCTTTCAGAGTTGGGGAGAGAGTGGGCCCCCTACAGGCAAAGAGAGGCAGTGTTGGCAAGATGCAGGCCACTGTTTGCATGAAGAACCCAGCTGGGCCTGCTGGGAAGAAAGAGGAGAAGACAGGCAGGTCTCAGCCGACAGAAGAATTGAGCAGGTCAGCTGAGTGTCGGCTGTGTCCACCAGAGAGAGAGCAGAGTGGTGGCAGGCACAGGCTGCTGCTGTAAAAGCCTTTAACGCTAAATATTTATGAACTTTTCTAAGTTAATTATGCAAATAGCACTCTAAATATAAGCTATATATCACAAATACTGTAAGTGATGTGATCCACAACCCATAATCTTCAAAAAGACATCACGATGTTGCATTTACAACCCAGCACTATGTTAACCTTTGTTTTTTATGGCCAATAGAACACATGTCCACATTTGCTCAGATACCATACTTCCACACTCTGTTCATACAGATCACCCAAAATTTATAGAATACATAAAACGATTAGTGGTTACTAAAGAGAGGCCAGATGAACACCCTCTTCACAGCTCCTTAGATATTTTTAAAAGTTATGGGGTTCAGAATATGAGAATTAAAAGAAATATTTTTTTCAACGTTTTTCTTTTTTTAAGTAATAAAACAAAAGAAAAACTATATAAATGTGTATGGCTGTAAACGTACTGACCCAGAGAATAAAGGAAACAGGTCAGTTCCATCACATTGAATGCTGTAAAAACAAAAACTATGGTGGAACTGCATTTTCTCCACAATTCTACCTCATTCGGATGTTTTTTCCAGCTTCCCACTACATTGTATGGAATAGTAAATTATGCCATTAGAAAGTTCAGCTTGTACTACAGAAAATAAGCCCACATACGGCTATGTGAACAGAAAATATTAAAGTTATGACTTTTGGAAGGCAGGGAGGAAAAAAAATGAAAATGGGCCTGGTCATGGCAGTAAATCTGACATGTACCTCTGCATTCAGTATTGTTTGAATTAGGCCTGAGGGAGACTCCTGTTCATCCTTCCTTTTAGAGTAACAGGTAGTCTCATCCCTGCCATTAGTACCCAGGGTCCTATGTGGCTAGATTGGACTCTAGGTATTCCTGCGTGTGAACTCACCTACCTTTGGGGTCTGTTCATACTGATCGTCAGTCAGGATTTTGGTTAGGGTTTTCACTAGGAGGTGTCCATCTTCCTTCCCTAGTTCTCAGGCCTGATTCCCTGCCCCCCCCCCTCCTTCCCTCCTATGCTCGGTGTGGTGTTTCCCTCCCACACAGAAGAGTGACAGTGAGTTTTTAGCTGCTGGTTCCGGGAAGGGGGTCCAGCATCAACATTAAAAATAAAACATAAAAATTTAAATGTATCTACTGGATTGATTCTGGATATATTTGCTCTTCTCCCTCCCGACACCCCTGCACTGGATGTTGTTTGCTGAAGGACACACAAAGTCATAATGATAGGTGGTGACAGGTCAGTGACATCTACAGCTAAACAAGAGCAAGGGGGGGGGGGGGGGGTAAACATGTATTCTCATCTTGGATTTAATTTTTTTTTTTACATCATCGCTGCAGGACAAAACAAATGGGGACTGAAAAAGAGACGATGGAGAAGCAGGACATTTAATTGGTGACGTTTTTTCTTTATTATATACAGGTTCTTACTAGGTGGACAATTGTAAAAAAGAATCTCGGAAGCTCCCTTTAAGTTAGGGTTCTAGTCTGGGGTCTGATATTAATATAGGGATCTGAAATCAATTTAGGGGCCTGGTCTGGGGTCTGATTTGAGAGTACAATATCAATATATAGTCTGTTGTGGGATATGATAATAATATAGAGGGCCTGGTCTTGGTATCTGATACTAATATAGGGGGTCTGGTCTTGATATAATATTAAAGGGGTTTTGAGGGGACCTTTCACCGATCCTGACATTAAAATATAAAGTTCCTGGCACTGTAGAGAATTATTAGTAGATGTCATCGCTGTCACAGCCACGAAGAAGGTGAGCTTTTTTTTTCTCCCTGTGAAATGCTCTGCTGAGATTGAACAGCTCACCGCCACAGAGAAGGAGACACCCCCTGAGAAAAGCTGGTGTCTCCTCCTCCCTGTACCGATGCTATCTATTAGCATACAGGGTGTGAAACAAGAACGGAGGGCACAGCACGGCAACAGAGCAGCTGATCTGAAAAAAGTTACAGCAATGACATCGACTAATAATTTCCTACAGTGCAAGGTAGTTATATTGTAATGTCAGGACCGGTGAAAGGTCTTCTTAAACCCCTTAGTGACCACCCATGCGTGTTTTTTACGGCAGTGAGTAAGAGGCCTTAGGCTGGGCCGCCTTTTTTTTACGGCGGCCCAGTCTAAGTGCTGCACAGGTCTCCCGTGCAGCGGGCACCCGGCTCTCACATGAGAGCCGCCGCCCTGCTCTAACAGCCCAGCCACCCCTTTAACAGTGACTTTCACAGTGGCCGCCCCTTTAACAGTGACTTTCACAGTGGCCGCCCCTTTAAAAACAGTGACTTTCACAGTGGCCGCCTCTTTAAGCAGTAAAGAAAAATGGCTGGGTTGTTATGGAAACCTGGAGTAAAACTGTGTTTATGGCAGTTGGGATTTAAAGAGAAAGACTTGCAGGCTTGTATTGGCTAATGTGGGAATATCTCAAGAACGGTATGTCCTAGAGAGCTGAGACCCGGTCTAAAACCTTCCCAGACACCTGATGTACCTGTGTGCCAAATTTGGTCGTTTGGTCGCGCATAAAGAACGTCCAGACAGACGTCTAGACAGACAGAAATTCATTTTTATATATATGAGACTAGCAGAAGGACCCGGCTTTACACGGGTATATTTCATTTCTATAGTCTTTCCACATGCAACATCTCTCAAGTGCAACTCCTTAAGTGCACAGACTGAATTATACCAGAATTGGACCAGAAGGGGACCTCAGGTAATTAGACATAGTCATTGCAAACAATGTTTAAATTTTTCCTCTTACTCCTCCTACTTTTCCACAACCTCCTGAAATACCCCCACATCCATTCACCCAGCAAGGAACTATTCATCTCTTCTTCCATCTTACCTTCTCATCTGATAGCTTGCACAAACCTGTTTGCAAACATAAAACACTTCCTTCCAAAACACACACAGACACCTCATGCCCGCTCTTATTCTCACCTATTAACACTTTCTCTGCTTCTCCTTACTGCTGGTGATATCTCTCCAAATCCAGGACCCCCTCAGCAAATCCCCACCATCACCTCCATGTACCACTACAAATCTCTTTCTACAAATTCCTGCAACCCCTTAAACCTAATTACCATTCCTCTGACCCCTGCCCCTTTGGCTCCTCTTGCAGGAGCACTATGGAACGCGCGCTCTGTCCGTAACAAACTGTCGTACATTCACGAACTGTTTATCTCTCAAAACCTTTCCTTTCTGGGTCTCACAGAAACATGGCTGACACCCTCAGACACCTCCTCCCCTGCTGCACTCTCTTATAGTGGATTTCAATTCACTCACACCCCCCGCCCCGGCTGCAAACATGGTGGAGGAGTTGGTATTCTCCTATCAGACACCTGCTCCTACAGCCCAACTCCACTGCCACCCTCCATTACGCTCACCTCATTTGAAGTACACTCTGTTCGCATCTACTCTCCCTCCAACCTTCAAGTAGCTGTCATTTACCGCCCTCCAGGCCCAGCAACCATCTTTCTTGACCACTTCAACACCTGGCTACTACACTTTCTTTCTGCCGACATCCCCACTATCATCATGGGTGACTTCAACATCCCTATTGACACCTGCCACTCGGCCGCCTCTAAACTCCTGTCGCTCTCTTCCTCCTTCGGCCTATCACAGTGGTCCTCAGCTCCCACCCACAGAGATGGTCACACTCTGGATCTGATCTTTACCCGCTTTTGCTCCCTATCTAACCTTTCTAACTCGCCTCTCCCCCTATCCGACCACAACCTACTCACCTTCTCTTCACTGGTCTCTTCTGTAGCCCCCCCGGTCCACACACCAGCACACCCCCGCAGGAACCTTAAACATCTCGACTTTCGCTTGCTTTCTGACTCTCTTCTCCCACTCTCTACCATCTGTTGCCTCCAAGACCCAGAAGCTGCTACCACCCTATACAACACCACAATAAGTACAGCTCTGGACACTGTTGCCCCCCCTCACACATAACAAAATCCAGAAAATCAACAGACAACCCTGGCACACCAACCTGACCAAGAAACTCAGACAAGCTTCCAGGGCTGCTGAGCGACGATGGAAAAAATCCCCTTCTATAGATCATCTCACTGCATACAAGCAATCCCTTCTCATATTCAAATCCTCACTCGCTGATGCAAAACAGGCCTACTTCTCATCTCTCATATCTTCCCTGTCACACAGCCCTAAACAACTTTTTAGCACTTTTAACTCCCTTCTCCGCCCTCCAGCGCCCCCACCCTCTCCTCTCTTCTCAGCTGAGGACTTTGCCAAATATTTCAAACAAAAGATAGTCCACATCAGAGAAAGCTTTACTACGCAGTCCCCACAGACCCTCTACACAACTGCTCGGTCCTCTCCCCCTAAAACCCGCTTCTCCACCATTACAGAAGAAAAACTCTCCACTCTACTCTCCAGATCACATCTCACCACCTGTGCACTTGACCCGATCCCATCCCACCTCATCCCTAACCTCACCCCAGTGTTTATCCCAGCCCTAACTCATCTCTTCAATCTATCACTAAACTCTGGTGTCTTCCCCTCTGCTTTTAAACATGCTACCATTACACCCATCCTCAAAAAGCCTTCACTTGACCCATCTTCCTTGTCCAGTTATCGCCCCATATCACTTCTTCCGTATGCCTCAAAGCTACTTGAACAACATGTCCATTCTGAACTGTCCTCCCACCTCTCCTCTTGCTCCCTCTTTGACCGCCTTCAATCCAGCTTCCGAATCCACCACTCGACCGAGACTGCCCTTACCAAAGTCACCAATGACCTACTGACAGCCAAAACCAAGAAACAATACTCTGTCCTCCTTCTCCTTGACCTGTCCTCTGCCTTCGACACTGTTGACCACACCCTTCTGTTGCAAACTCTCTCATCTCTTGGCATCACTGACCTGGCTCTCTCCTGGATCACATCATACCTCACAGACCGGACGTTTAGCGTCTCCCACTCCCGCACCACCTCCTCGTCTCATGCCCTCTCTGTTGGTGTCCCGCAAGGCTCTGTCCTAGGACCCCTGCTCTTCTCAATCTACACTTTTGGCCTGGGACAGCTCATAGAGTCCCATGGCTTTCAGTATCACTCCTATGCTGATGACACACAAATCTACCTTTCTGGGCCAGACATCACCACCTTACTATCAAGAATCCCACAATGTCTATCTTCTATATCATCCTTCTTCGCCTCTCGCTTTCTTAAACTTAACATGGATAAGACAGAATTCATAATCTTTCCCCCATCTTGTTCAACCCCCCCCAACAGACCTATCTATCACGATCAATGGCTGCACATTATCCCCAGTCAAAAAAGCCCGCTGCCTTGGAGTGACCTTAGATTCTGCCCTTTCCTTCCGACTGCACATCCAAGCCCTTTCCACCACCTGCCGCCTCCAACTCAAAAACATCTCCCGCATCCGTGCTTTCCTTAACTTTGAATCTGCGAAAATGCTCGTACATGCCCTCATTATCTCCCGCCTAGACTACTGCAACATTCTCCTCTGTGGCCTTCCATCTAGCACCCTCGCACCCCTCCAATCTATCCTCAACTCCGCTGCCCGACTAATCCACCTCTCACCTTATTACTCCTCTGCCTCTCCCCTCTGCCAATCCCTTCACTGGCTCCCCATTGCCCAACGAATCCACTTCAAAGTACTGACAAACGCATACAAGGCCGTCCATAACCTGTCCCCTCCCTACATCTCTGAGCTACTTTCCCGATACATCCCCACACGCACTCTCCGATCCTCACAAGACCTCCTTCTCTCCTCTCCTCTTATCGCCTCTTCCCACAATCGACTCCAAGATTTCTCCCGTGCATCCCCCATACTCTGGAACTCGCTACCCCAACATATCAGACTCTCACCTACAGTGGAATCCTTCAAAAGAAACCTGAAAACCCACCTCTTCAGACAAGCCTACAACCAATGACCCTGCTGCCTCTATACCGCCATGACCAACTCAACCCGCACCTACTGTGTCCTTCTCCCATACCATGTAGATTGTAAGCCCTCACGGGCAGGGCCCTCTCTCCTTCTGTACCAGTTTGTAACTCATCTTGTTTATGATTAGTACAATTGTCTGTTATGTATGTGCACCGCTTATCATATGTACAGCGCTATGGAATGAATGGCGCTTAAATAATAAATAATAATAATAATGTGTTGTTAAAAAATATTGACAGTATCCCCCATAACAGTGACCTCTACAGCACCTGGCCCTTTAAAAATTACCTCCACAGTGCCCGCCCCTTTAACATTGACCTCTACAGTGCCCGCCCCTTTAACAATGACTTTCACAGTGCCCGCTCCTTTAACAGTGACCTCCACAGTGCCCACCCTTTTAACAGTGACTGCCCCTTTACCATCGATTACACCTTTAACAGTGACTATCACAGTGACCGCCCCTTTAACAGTGACTATCACAGTGACCGCCCCTTTAACAGTGACTATCACAGTGATCGCCCCTTTAACAGTGACTTTCACAGTGATCGCCCCTTTAACAGTGACTTTCACAGTGATCGCCCCTTTAACAGTGACTTTCACAGTGATCGCCCCTTTAACAGTGACTTTCACATTGGCCGCCCCTTTACCAGTGACTTTCATAGTGACCGCCTCTTTAACAGTGACTATCACAGTGACAGCCCCTTTAACAGTGACTTTCAGTGACCGACACTTTAACAGTGACCTCCACAGCGCCCGCCCATTTAATAACAGTGACCTCCACAGTGCCCGCCCATTTAATAACAGTGACCTCCACTGTGCCCGCCCCTTTAAAAACAGTGACCTCCACATTGCCCGCCCCTTTAAGTAGTAAAGAAAAATGGCTGGGTTGTTATGGAAACCTGGAGTAAAACTGTGTTTATAGCAGTTGGGATTTGAAGAGAAAGACTTGCAGGCTTGTATTGGGGGGCCTAATTTTTGGGGAATATCTCAGGAACGGTACGTCCTAGAGAGCTGAGACCCGATCTAAAACCTTCCCGGACACCTGATGTACCTGTGTGCCAAATTTGGTGAAGATCGGTCCAGTCGTTTGGTCACGCATAAAGAACAGACTGACAGACAGACAACACATTTTTATATATATAAGAGATAGGTTAATCATGTCCCCCCTTAGACTTCTCTTCTCAAGACTAAAAAAAATTCAATTCTTTTAATCTTTCTTCCTCAAGACCCTCCACGCCCCTTATCATTTTAGTCGCTCTCCTCTGTACTTTTTCCAGCTGTAGTGTGTCCTTTCTATGGACTTAAAAGTTAATCAGAAAGTTATGTGCACCCCAAAATGGCGCCATTAAAAACTACAACTTGTCCTGCAAAAAACAAGCCGTCATAAAGCTATATAGATGGAAAAATAAAAAAAAGTTATAGCTCTTGGAACGCGACGAAAAAAGGAAGAAAAACCCTTAGGCCTAGTTCACACGAACGTTTTTTTTGCGGGTGTACGGGCCGTTTTTTTGTGTTCCGTATACGGAACCATTCATTTCAATGGTTCCGCAAAAAAAAACGGAATGTGTTCCGTATGCATTCCGTTTCCGTATTTCCGTTCCGTTGAAAGATAGAGCTTGTCCTATATTTGGCCGTAAATCACGGGTCGTTGCTCCATTCAAGTCAATGGGTCCGCAAAAAAAACGGAACACATACGGAAATGCATCCGTATGTCTTCCGTTTCCGTTACGTTTTTTCTGACTAATCTATTGAAAATGTTATGCCCAGCCCAATTTATTCTATGTAATTACTGTATACTGTATATGCCATACGGAAAAACGGAACGGAAAAACGGAAAGGAAACGGAACTTAAAAACGGAACAACGGATCCGTGAAAAACGGACCGCAAAAAACAATAAAAGCCATACGGTCGTGTGAACTAGGCCTTAGTCAGTAAGGCCCAAAACAGGCTGGTCACTAAGGGGTTAATATGCCTTCTGAATATTTAGCAAAGTCCTTTCATATAAGTAACGCTCACCAAAGAGGCCACCTGCCACCTTTCTGTGATCTGCTGCTCAAATATCACTTCATGAAGGGTTCTCCCAGACTGACACCTTTTTATTATGACCAAGCACAAAGATCATCAGAAAAAAAGACAACACAAACAGCCCTTTTTATGACATTTAGCCATTAATCTGCTGATCTAATATATAAAGCTGAATGTATGTATGTGTGTGTATGTATGCATGTTCGCTAAAGGAAGCGGCACCGTCGCATTTACAATCACAAAATTTGGCACACGAGTACATCAGGTGTCCGGAAAGGTTTTAGACCAGGTCTCAGCTCTCTAGGACGTACCGTCCCCGAGATATACCCAAAAAATGCATTAGCCAATAGAAGCTTGGTCACATGACCCTTATCAGCCAATAGAAGCTTGCAGGTCCTCCAGTCTCCACATACACAATTTTACTCTAGGTTTCAATAACAACCCAGCCATTTATCTTCACTGCTATAGAAGAGCTTTAAAGGAAATCTGTCACCAGGATAATTGCTATTGAAGTAAAGCCATGGCCTAGCACTTAGTAACTTATTTTCAGATGTTCCTTTGTTCCGGCAATAGATGTTTTTATCATCTGAAAATCCAGTTTATTTGGTATGCAAATGAGCCAGTAAGGTGCCCAGAGGGGCGTCACTTTTGCAGGAAGGAGCCCAGACATACCCCCTGCCACAATCTGTCCACCGTCAAAATACTTAACCCCCCCGCCCCCCAGGTCTGGCTAAGCCAAGCCCCTGATCTGGTTAGGACACACACCCTCCCGTTCCTGAGACAACAGGGATTGAAAAAATTATGGTAAAAATCAACTTCTGTCAGCTGCAGAGGTGGGAGGGAGGGTGACTTTCTCCCTGCAGCTTACAATCAGACAGTACAGTGCTGCTGTCTTAGAGTGAGCTGTTCAAAAGGACACCCCCCCCCCCCCCCCCGATCCAGTAAAGGTCAAACTTAAGGGAGTGGGCTGCTGTGGAGGTCCAATTTTAAGAGACGGGGCACTGTGGGGAGGTCAGTGTCAAGGGGTGGGGGATTGTGGAGGTCAATGTTTTGGGGGCAGGGTGCTGTAGATGTCACTGTTATAGTGGATAGTGTTTATATATTTTAACGACACACACAAACATTAAATGAAATATATTAAATATACCCGAGCGAAGCCGGGTCCTTCACCTAGTCATATCATAAATGTCAAAATTATAAATGTCTCTTCTTCAGGCTCCCTCTTGAAACGGACATGTGATGGCTGCAGCCAATCACTGGCCATAGCGAGTCATTGGAACCTGCGCGTTAGGAGATTGATAAAGTATGACTTCTTTTGTTATTTTATAACATGTGAAGCTGTTTTCTAAATAGTTTTTTCTGACTGGACAACCCCTTAAGGACCTCCGCTGTATATGTACGGCGAGGTCCAGTCCCTAAACATGCCACCTGCTCACATGTTCAGCGGGCGCCATAGCCACCGGGTTTCTGCTATTTTAAATAGCAGAGACACACGGCACATGCATGCGATCAGCCATAAGGCGATCAGCCATGCGGTAAAAAAAACGATTTGATACATATGCAAATTAACATAAGAGTCATATCTTACTTGTGTGACCAGAGAAGAGTCATATTTTCAAGCTCTGACTCATCTCAGGTTAATTTGCATATGCATCAAATCGTTTTTTTTACACAATAAAAGCACACAGAGCTATGGGGACTGGGTATTGCAGATGTGCTAGCGGCGATCTAGCAACCCATGTCCTCAGCTCTATGCACAAAATCCTGGTGACAGGTTCCCTTTAAAGCTGCTCGGTTCTTTGAAGGGTGGTTTAAAGATACATTTGGACAAGACTCTCTTGTCTCCATCATTTGCAATAGAAAGGGCGCACAGGGTGCCATTCCGCCCGCCACCGCCAGGGGCATCCCCCCCCAGGCAGATCTTGCTTAGGATTCTGCACTTTCAAGACCGGGACACTATCCTTCGCAAAGCAAGAGATCATGCGGATCTACTCATAAATAGGACTCACATATTTCCATCTGACTGATGGGAACAGATTAACCTATGTGGATGTATATCCTACACATTTAAGTACTTTTCTAAATGATGGCAGGTAGGGCTCAGATCATAGTAAGGAATGTCAGGGGCCTGGGAGATGCCACAAAACGGCAGGCAGTCTATATGGCCGTACAAATGTATCAACTGGCCATATGAGGTCTCATAGAAACGCATCTTTCCAAACACTCCCAAAGACTGCTCTATAAACTGTGGATCTCACACGCCTTCCATTCCACCTTCTCCACACATGCCTGAGGGGTCAGTGTCCTAGTTCACAGGGCTATTCCCTTTGAGTGCTATTCCACGGAAATTGATCCTGACGGCAGATACGTCTGCCTACACTGTTCTTTATATAGGGTACAATTCTTTCTGATTGCTATGTATATTCCACCACCGTATTCCTGTGAAGTGATAAAACAGGTGATGGCAGGTGATGCAGGCAACAGAAAATTGCATTAGGCTTGTCAGTAAAAGCAAAAAAATGAAGAGACCACTGTGGTACTCAGCAGAAGTGGCCAAAATCATTAAAAACAAAAAGATAGCATTTAGGAATTATAAAAAAAAAAACAAAAAAAAACACGAGTATGACAGACAAATTTATAAGATTAGGCAGAGCGAGGCCAAACAAGTTATAAGAGCTTCTAAAGCACAGGCAGAAGAGAAATTAGCTCAGTCAGGGAAAAAAGGCGATAAGGCATTCTTCAGATATATAAATGAAAAAAGGAAACTAAAACAAGGAATTACCAAATGAAAAACAAAAGAAGGAAGGTATATGGAAGAAGATAAAGAACTAGCTGACTGCCTCAATGAATACTTCTGTTCAGTCTTTACAAAGGAAAATGAAGGAGAAGGACCTCAGTTAGGAAAGAAGACTAATGAATCTTTTGATGCATGTGTCTTTACAGAGGAAGAGGTTCTAAGTCAACTGTCTAAAATTAATACAAATAAGTCACAGGGGCCTGATGGGATACACCCAAAGCTATTAAAAGAGCTCAGCGGTGAACTAGCAAAACCATTAACAGATTTATTTAACCAATGACTGGCAACAGGAGTCGTCCCAGAAGATTGGAAATTAGCAAATGTTGTGCCCATTCACAAGAAAGGTAGTAGGGAGGAATCGGGCAACTATAGCCCATTAAGCCTGACATCAATAGTGGGGAAATTAATAGAAACCATACTTAAGGAGAGGATTGTGGAACATCTAAAATCCCATGGATTGAAAGATGAAAAACAGCATGGGTTTACTTCAGGGAGATCATGTCAAACTAATATTATAGATTTTTTTGATTGGGTGACTAAAATAATAGATGGAGGAGGTGAAGTAGACATCGCTTATCTAGACTTTAGTAAGGCTTTTGATACTGCCCCACATAGAAGGCTTATCAATAAAGTGCAGTCTTTGGGCTTGGACTCCCATATTGTTGAATGGATTAGGCAGTGGCTGAGGGACAGGCAACAGAGGGTTGTAGTCAATGGAGTATATTCAGACCATAGTCTTGCTACCAGTGGGGTACCTCAGGGATCTGTTCTGGAACCCATATTGTTTAATATCTTTATCAGCGAAATTGCAGAAGGCCTCGATGGTAAGGTGTGTCTTTTTGCTGATGACACAAAGATTTGTAAAAGGGTTGATGTTCCCTGAGGGATACACCAAATGGAAAAAGGACTTAGGAAAACTAGAGGAATGGTCAAAACTCTGGCAACTAAAATTTAATGTTGATAAGTGCAAGATAATGCACCTGGGGCGTAAAAACCCAAGAGCAGAATATAAAATCAGTGATACAGTCCTAACCTCAGTATCTGAGGAAAGGGATTTAGGGATCATTATTTCCGAAGACTTAAAGGTAGGCAGACAATGCCACAGAGCAGCAGGAAATGCTAGCAGAATGCTTGGGTGTATAGGGAGAGGCATTACTAGTAGAAAGAGGGGAGGTGCTCATGCCGCTCTACAGAGCACAAGTGAGACCTCATTTGGAGTATTGTGCTCAGTACTGGAGACCATATCTCCAGAAGGATATTGATACTTACCAGGAAAGATTAAAGGACCTTAACATGTATAGCTTGGAAGAAAGACGAGACAGAGGGGATATGATAGAAACTTTTAAATACATAAAAGGTAAAAGAGGAGAGAATATTTAAAAGAAGAAAAACTGCTACAAGAGGACATAGTTTTAAATTAGAGGGGCAAAGGTTTAAAAGTAATATCAGGAAGTATTACTTTACTGAGAGAGTAGTGGATGCATGGAATAGCCTTCCTGCAGAAGTGGTAGCTGCAAATACAGTGGAGGAGTTTAAGCATGCATGGGATAGGCATAAGGCCATCCTTCATATAAGATAGGGCCAGGGGCTATTCATAGTATTCAGTATATTGGGCAGACTAGATGGGCCAAATGGTTCTTATCTGCCGACACGTTCTATGTTTCTATGATTGTACTTCGAGGCCCTCCGGTGCCGATACCTTTGCTAGGGGACTTTAATAAGTATTTAAACCCATCTCTAGACAAATTCTACCAGTGCGTGCCCCACCCCAGCTAATCGCCCGGAAACCTCATTGGCAAGGCTATTACACGAGTTGGATCTTCGTGACCTGTGGAGACTCCGATTTCCTCATGTGCTCCAATATTCTTGCTTTTTAATATCTCATAACTCTCTTTCCAGAATAGACTTGCCTATTGGATTCCTGGAGGCCTCGTCATATATTTCCTCTATGGAATATCTACCATGCAGCCTGTCGGATCACTCTCCCATCCACATGGAGATACAACTTGAGAGGGGTAAGGAACGTAGCGGACCATTTCTTTGGAAACTTAACCCTTTCTGGATTCAGCTGTTGGATGAGGGGGAGCCTCTCACAGAGCAGATTAAAGAGTACTTTTGCTCTGATCTGGGTTCAGCGGCTATGGGGACGGTCTGGGATACTATTAAAGGTTATGTCCGGGGTCTCTATATATAAAAAATTAAATGGCGCAAAACTAAGACTAGGTGACTTACTGACTCTATGAAGCGGGAGGTGAAAGACTCTGAGGCTGCTTTTATACGGGACCCATCCACGCGGACTGAATCTGTGTGGAAGGAGGTACAGGATAAACGTAATAACCATTTGATCCAAGTTGCTGACAATAAGCGCATCTTCCCGAGACAGAGATATTTTGAAGCAGGTGAAAGTGCGGGTAGTTTGCTGGCCAGAGTGGTTCGCTCGCAGGAAGGCCCATCCAGAATAGAGGCTAGGACTAGAGGGGGTTCACTCCATGAATGATCCAGTTATTCTTAATGAGTTTTATAGATACTATAAAGACCTATACACCTCTAAATAGGAAACAGAGATTGGTGATATTAAATCTTATCTAGCCAATATCAGACATCCCAACCTGCAAAAACTCATTTCAGGGAGGTGCACTTCTTATTTCAGGGAGTTTTTTTTGTTTGTTTTTTTTTCACTAACTTTTTATTACATTTTCCAAACATATGAAGTATCTGCACACTTTGCTCTATCTGCACCAAATTATCATATTTATATATATGATTAAAGCATCCAGGGGGTGTGAATTTAACACTGGGGTAAATAATAATTAAAATGGAGGGTTAAATGTGTAAATGTATTTTTTTCTAAAAATGCATCTCTCTCAATAGTTATATAGCTACTGAATGAGACAGAAGGGATGCCTTTAACATATATATCTCCTTGAAAAGCCAATTTGACCCTAAAGGGTTAATTCAACCTGTAATCTAAACTCTGTCCTGTCACTTCTCTTATCTCTCTGCTCTGCTATCTGACTGAGATAAACCTTTCCGGGAGATATTGTTTCACATGCGGTGTCAGGGAGCCGCTATCTAATAGCGGGAGACTCCCTGAACCTCTGGGAGACTTGAGATCCCTGCAATATACCTATCCCGGTGAGGTCTCTGGAGTCAGCCCGGTACCTAGATGAGCCCTTAGAATTTGAGGAACTTAAGGCGGCTCTTGGCTCTTTCCCCAACAAGAAAGCCCCAAGTTTTTTAAAAGATATCAGGAGACCCTTCTCCCTGACTTGTTAGTCACCTTTAATGACGCTTTGCGATTGGGGAAATTGCCTGCACCTATGCGGGAGGCGGTGGTTGTAGTGTTGTCAAAGCCCGGCAAGGATCCAACTTTGCCTGAATCCTATAGGCCCATTTCCATTTTATTGACGGACGTGAAAATACTGGCGAAGGTACTTGCTAAACGGCTTAACAAGGTTATTACTTCCCTGCCTGACAAAAGTACCTCCATTAATCTTTGGAGACTTTTCTTCAATCTCCAAAGATCTGTGGACACTGGGGGCTGCCGTGTAATAATATCTTTAGATGCTGCCGAGGCTTTCGACAGTGTGGAATGGGAATATCTGTGGGAGGTCATGGGGTCTGGTCAAGGTTTCATGTCATGGGTTAAGCTGCTCATCTCCTGACTGGAAGGGGTTTCCACTCGGTTCTCGGGAGGAGAGAATCTCCCTGTACGCCGATGATATGGTCCTGTACGTAGGGAATATAGAGCACTCTATTCGCCCCATCATGAGGGATAGTATCGAATTTGGGAAACGTTCAGGGTTAACAATTAATTGGGACAAATCGGTCAGTCTCCCTCTTTATCCCACACAGATGGAATGGACTCAAATCCAGTTACAGGTCACCCGCAGTTATAAATATATGAGTGTTGTGATAACACCAATAATCACAAAATATATAAGTTAATATAGACCCCCTGCTTCATAGATTTACTGTAAAGGTCAATGCCTGGTGTAAATTACTTGTAATTTAATTAAAATGATACTGATGCCCCAATTGCTTTATATATTACATAATTCCCCCATAAGGATTCCCCATCGGGGTATTCATTAAGATTCATGGCATCTTCCGCTCCTTGGTATGGAAAAAGCAACAGTATAGAATCCGCATGGAAACTCTCCAGAGGGGCAAAGAGGAGGGAGGTCTATCTCTCCCAAACAAGTGGCTCTACTTCGTAGCCGCACAATTACAACACCTTAAGGGGGCAGCATATAGGTTTAGGGCCCTCCGCTAGAGTAGCTTCCTTTATTATGAGGCAGAAGGCACCCATCACTATGGCAGAGCTGGGATAGCCACAAGCATGCTCTGGGAATTATCCTACAATCTCTCTAATGACAAAAATCTGGACCAGGTTTAACCACCTCCCGACCGCTGTACGCGTATATGCGTCCGGGAGGTGGATGCTTTATTCCTCCTGGACGCATATACGCGTATATGCGTCCGGGAGGTGGATGCTTTATTCCTCCTGGACGCATATACGCGTCTTCTCGCGAGACGCGAGATTTCCTGTGAACGCGCGCGCTCACAGGAACGGAAGGTAAGCGAGTGGATCTCCAGCCTGCCAGCGGCGATCGCTCGCTGGCAGGCTGGAGATCCGAATTTTTTAACCCCTAACAGGTATATTAGACGCTGTTTTCATAACAGCGTCTAATATACCTCCTACCTGGTCCTCTGGTGGTCCCTTTTGTTAGGATCGACCACCAGAGGACTCAGGTAGGTCAGTACAGTCGCACCAAACACCACACTACACTACACTACACTACACTACACCCCCCCCCCCCCCGGTCACTTATTAACCCCTTATAAACCCATGATCACCCCATATAAACTCCCTGATCACCCCCCTGTCATTGATCACCGCCCTGTCATTGATCACCCCCCTGTCAGGCTCCGTTCAGACGTCCGTATGATTTTTACGGATCCACGGATCGGATCCGCAAAAAGCATACGGACGTCTGAATGGAGCCTTACAGGGGGGTGATCAATGACAGGCGGGTGATCACCCATATACACTCCCTGATCACCCCCTGTCATTGATCACCCCCCTGTCATTGATCACCCCCCTGTAAGGCTCCATTCAGACGTCCGCATGATTTTTACGGATCCATGGATACATGGATCGGATCCGTAAAAATCATGCGGACGTCTGAATGGAGCCTTACAGGGGGGGTGATCAGTGACAGGGGGGTGATCACCCTGATCATCCCCTGTCATTGATAACCCCCCTGTAAGGCTCCATTCAGACGTCCGCATGCGTTTTGTGGATCCGATCCATGTATCCATGGATCCGTAAAAAATCATGCGGATGTCTGAATGGAGCCTTACAGGGGGGGTGATCAGTGACAGGGGGGTGATCACCCTGATAACCCCCCTGTAAGGCTCCATTCAGACGTCCGCATGCGTTTTGTGGATCCGATCCATGTATCCATGGATCCGTAAAAAATCATGCGGATGTCTGAATGGAGCCTTACAGGGGGGTGATCAATGACAGGGGGGTGATCAGGGAGTCTATATGGGTGATCACCCCCCTGTCATTGATCACCCCCCCCCCCCCCTGGTAAGGCTCCATTCAGACATTTTTTTTGGCACAAGTTAGCGGAAATTTTTTGTTTGTTTTTGTTTTTTCTTACAAAGTCTCATATTCTACTAACTTGTGTCAAAAAATAAAATCTCACATGAACTCGCCATACCCCTCACGGAATCCAAATGCGTAAACATGTTTAGACATTTATATTCCAGACTTCTTCTCACGCTTTAGGGCCCCTAAAAAGCCAGGGCAGTATACATACCCCACATGTGACCCCATTTCGGAAAGAAGACACCCCAAGGTATTCCGTGAGGGGCATATTGAGTCCATGAAAGATTGAAATTTTTGTCCTAAGTTAGCGGAAAGTGAGACTTTGTGAGAAAAAAACAAAAAAAAAAAATCAATAACCGCTAACTTATGCAAAAAAAAAAAAAAATTCTAGGAACTCGCCATGCCCCTCATTGAATACCTTGGGGTGTCTTCTTTCCAAAGTGGGGTCACATGTGGGGTATTTATACTGCCCTGGCTTTTTAGGGGCCCGAAAGTGTGAGAAGAAGTCTGGGATCCAAATGTCTAAAAATGCCCTCCTAAAAGGAATTTGGGCCCCTTTGCGCATCTAGGCTGCAAAAAAGTGTGACACATCTGGTATCGCCGTACTCAGGAGAAGTTGGGGAATGTGTTTTGGGGTGTCATTTTACATATACCCATGCTGGGTGAGAAAAATATCTTGGTCAAATGCCAACTTTGTATAAAAAAATGGGAAAAGTTGTCTTTTGCCAAGATATTTCTCTCACCCAGCATGGGTATATGTAAAATGACCCCCCAAAACACATTGCCCAACTTCTCCTGAGTACGGCGATACCACATGTGTGACACTTTTTTGCAGCCAAGATGGGCAAAGGGGCACCTTTCGGATTTCGCAGGCCATTTTTTACACATTTTGATTGCAAGGTACTTCTTACACATTTGGGCCCCTAAATTGCCAGGGCAGTATAACTACGCCACAAGTGACCCCATTTTGGAAAGAAGACACCCCAAGGTATTCCGTGGGGGGCACGGCGAGTTCCTAGAATTTTTTATTTTTTGTCACAATTTAGCGGAAAATGATGATTTTTCTTTTTTTTTCTTTTTTCCTTACAAAGTCTCATATTCCACTAACTTGCGACAAAAAATTCTAGGAACTCGCCATGCCCCTCACGGAATACCTTGGGGTGTCTTCTTTCCAAAATGGGGTCACTTGTGGGGTAGTTATACTGCCCTGGCAATTTAGGGGCCCAAATGTGTTAGAAGAACTTTGCAATCAAAATGTGTAAAAAATGCCCTGCAAAATCCGAAAGGTGCACTTTGGAATATGTGCCCCTTTTCCCACCTTGGCAGCAAAAAAGTGTGACACATCTGGTATCGCCGTACTCAGGAGAAGTTGGGCAATGTTTTTTGGGGTGTCATTTTACATATACCCATGCTGGGTGAGAAAAATATCTTGGTCAAATGCCAACTTTGTATAAAAAAAATGGGAAAAGTTGTCTTTTGCCAAGATATTTCTCTCACCCAGCATGGGTATATGTAAAATGACACCCCAAATCACATTCCCCAACTTCTCCTGAGTACGGCGATACCACATGTGTGACACTTTTTTGATGCCAAGGTGGGCAAAGGGGCACATATTCCAAAGTGCACCTTTCGGATTTCACCGGTCATTTTTTACAGATTTTGATTGCAAAGTACTTCTCACACATATGGGCCCCTAAATTGCCAGGGCAGTATAACTACGCCACAAGTGACCCCATTTTGGAAAGAAGACACCCCAAGGTATTCCGTGAGGGGCATGGCGAGTTCCTAGAATTTTTTATTTTTTGTCGCAAGTTAGTGGAATATGAGACTTTGTAAGGAAAAAAGAGAAAAAAAAAAAAATCATCATTTTCCGCTAACTTGTGACAAAAAATAAAAAATTCTAGGAACTCGCCATGCCCCTCACGGAATACCTTGGGGTGTCTTCTTTCCAAAATGGGGTCACTTGTGGCGTAGTTATACTGCCCTGGCAATTTAGGGGCCCAAATGTGTGAGAAGAACTTTGCAATCAAAATGTGTAAAAAATGGCCTGCAAAATCTGAAAGGTGCACTTTGGAATATGTGCCCCTTTGCCCACCTTGGCTGCAAAAAAGTGTGACACATCTGGTATCGCCGTACTCAGGAGAAGTTGGGGAATGTGTTTTGGGGTGTCATTTTACATATACCCATGCTGGATGAGAGAAATATCTTGGCAAAAGACAACTTTTCCCATTTTTTTATACAAAGTTGGCATTTGACCAAGATATTTCTCTCACCCAGCATGGGTATATGTAAAATGACACCCAAAACACATTCCCCAACTTCTCCTGAGTACGGCGATACCAGATGTGTCACACTTTTTTGCTGCCAAGGTGGGCAAAGGGGCACATATTCCAAAGTGCACCTTTTGGATTTCACCGGTCATTTTTTACACATTTTGATTGCAAAGTTCTTCTCACACATTTGGGCCCCTAAATTGCCAGGGCAGTATAACTACCCCACAAGTGACCCCATTTTGGAAAGAAGACACCCCAAGGTATTCTGTGAGGGGCATGGTGAGTTCCTAGAATTTTTTATTTTTTGTCGCAAGTTAGTGGAATATGAGACTTTGTAAGAAAAAAAAAAAAAATAAAAATCATCATCATTTTCCGCTAACTTGTGACAAAAAATAAAAAGTTCTATGAACTCACTATGCCCATCAGCGAATACCTTAGGGTGTCTACTTTCCGAAATAGGGGTCATTTGTGGGGGTTTTCTACTGTCTGGGCATTGTAGAACCTCAGGAATCATGACAGGTGCTCAGAAAGTCAGAGCTGTTTCAAAAAGTGGAAATTCACATTTTTGTACCATAGTTTGTAAACGCTATAACTTTTACCCAAACCATTTTTTTTTTTGCCCAAACATTTTTTTTTTATCAAAGACATGTAGAACAATAAATTTGGCGAAAAATTTATATATGGATGTCGTTTTTTTTGCAAAATTTTACAGCTGAAAGTGAAAAATGTCATTTTTTTGCAAAAAAATCGTTACATTTTGATTAATAACAAAAAAAGTAAAAATGCCAGCAGCAATGAAATACCACCAAATGAAAGCTCCGTTAGTGAGAAGAAAAGGAGGTAAAATTCATTTGGGTGGTAAGTTGCATGACCGAGCAATAAACGGTGAAAGTGGTGTAGTGCCGAAGTGTAAAAAGTGGCCTGGTCATGAAGGGGGTTTCAGCTAGCGGGGCTGAAGTGGTTAAAGGGGTTATCGAATATCATAAACAGCCCCCCTATGTGCTGGGCCCCTCGCAGGGAATACACATACTCCGCTCCCTGAGGTACACGGATAAGGGGGGGGGGGGGGGAGAAGCAAATGGCAGGTGGGGATAAGCCACACTAGCATCGCGGGTGACAAAAAAAAAAAAAACACATGGCAAAACTGCATTTTCCCCCCCAATTCTACCTCATTTGGATGTTTTTCCAGATACCCACTACATTGTATGGAATAGTAAATTGCGCAATTAGAAAATTCAGCTTGTCCTACAGAAAACAAGCCCCCATACGGCTATGTGAACAGGAAAATATAAAAGTTATGTCTTTGGGATGGCAGGGAGGAAAAAAACTAAAATGGGCCTGGTCCTTAACAGGTTCACACCCGCAGCATACGGATCCGGCCTAGCCAGGCGCCGGGCCCCATGGACTATAATGGGGCATCAGTGCCGAGTTTTAGGGCTCATGCACACGAACATGTGCTGCCCAGTCCATGCTATGCACGGGCACCATCCGCGTGCTTGCCACAGACGGATGCAGACCCATTCAATTTGAATGGGTCCGTTATCCGTCCGCACCGTAAAGAAATAAAACGTGTTGTATTTTTTTGCGGTGCAGAGGCACGGAGAGAAACCCCGTTCCGCACCACACCTTCCAGATTGCATCCGTGATGCGGTGCACAAACGGCCGATGCCTGTATAGTGCGGGCACTAGCCAACAACGGTCGTGGGCACGAGCCCTTAGCCAGACATACCCCTAAACCCCGCCACGGGAACGCTACTAATCATGGCAGATCCACCCACTTATGGATGGGGTTTATGTAAGCCACGCCTATTTTCAGCCGGGGTCACCCAGGTTTATCAGGACTGTTAGGGACAGTCCTTGTAAATTCGGGGTTTTTGGCAACCATGCAGTTAATCAGGTGTGGGCCATAAAGGGAGAAAGGGTATAAAAGGCAGATATTACTCCTATTTTGTTGCCTACAAAAACTGCACTAGAAAACCTGAACAACACCCGCCCGTGTGAATATACCCCGACATCCATAATGGTAGTGTCTAAACTCCAGACACCAAACGGACCTTCTGACGTCACACTATCACGTGACATTTCTAGGTCACGTGGGTCGGCAGCCAGCGCGCGCTTCAGAAGTTATATTACAGCAGGAACTTGGTCAGGCATGGCTGCTCTCGCTCTGCGCACCAGCGTCTTTAGCACTGACAGGGGAGAGTGTCTGCCTGAGAGGTACATGTGAAGCCTGTGGAGGGGGCCTGACAATTCTAGGAGGTGTGAGGAGGGGCTGCCATGTGGGATGGGGGGGCGCTACTATGGTGTGGGATTGTATGATGGGGGGGACTATGGTGTGGGATTGTATGATGGGGGGGACTATGGTGTGGGATTGTATGATGGGGGGGACTATGGTGTGGGATTGTATGATGATGGGGGGGCGGTGCGGGATTGTATGATGGGGGGGCGGTGCGGGATTGTATGATGGGGGGGGGGGGGGGGGCTGTGCGGGATGGGATTGTATGATGATGGGGGGCGGTGCGGGATTGTATGATGATGGGGGGGCGGTGCGGGATTGTATGATGATGGGGGGGCGGTGCGGGATTGTATGATGGGGGGGGGCGGTGCGGGATTGTATGATGGGGGGGGGGTCGTGTGGGATGGGATTGTATGATGATGGGGGGGCGGTGCGGGATTGTATGATGATGGGGGGGCGGTGCGGGATTGTATGATGGGGGGGGCTGTGCGGGATGGGATTGTATGATGATGGGGGGCGGTGAGGGATTGTATGATGATGGGGGGGCGGTGCGGGATTGTATGATGGGGGGGCGGTGCGGGATTGTATGATGGGGGGGGGGCTGTGCGGGATGGGATTGTATGATGATGGGGGGGCGGTGCGGGATTGTATGATGATGGGGGGGCGGTGCGGGATTGTATGATGGGGGGCGGTGCGGGATTGTATGATGGGGGGCGGTGCGGGATTGTATGATGGGGGGGCGGTGCGGGATTGTATGATGGGGGGGGGGGGTCGTGTGGGATGGGATTGTATGATGATGGGGGGGCGGTGCGGGATTGTATGATGATGGGGGGGGCGGTGCGGGATTGTATGATGGGGGGGCGGTGCGGGATTGTATGATGGGGGGGCGGTGCGGGATTGTATGATGGGGGGGCGGTGCGGGATTGTATGATGGGGGGGGCTGTGCGGGATTGTATGATGGGGGGGGGTCGTGTGGGATGGGATTGTATGATGATGGGGGGCGGTGCAGGATTGTATGATGGGGGGGGGGCGGTGCGGTGCGGGATGGGATTGTATGATGGGGGGGGGGGCGGTGCGGGATTGTATGATGATGGGGGGGCGGTGCGGTGCGGGATTGTATGATGATGGGGGGGCGGTGCGGTGCGGGATTGTATGATGGGGGGGGGGCTGTGCGGGATTGTATGATGGGGGGGGTCGTGTGGGATGGGATTGTATGATGATGGGGGGCGGTGCAGGATTGTATGATGGGGGGGGGGGCGGTGCGGTGCGGGATGGGATTGTATGATGGGGGGGGGGGGCGGTGCGGGATTGTATGATGATGGGGGGGCGGTGCGGGATTGTATGATGGGGGTGGGGCGGTGCAGGATTTTATGACGGGGGGGTGCGGGATTGTATGATGGGGGGGGGTCGTGTGGGATGGGATTGTATGATGATGGGGGGCGGTGCAGGATTGTATGATGGGGGGAGGGGGGGCGGTGCGGGATGGGATTGTATGATGATGGGGGGGCGGTGCGGGATTGTATGATGGGGGGGCGGTGCGGGATTGTATGATGGGGGGGGCGGTGCGGGATTGTATGATGGGGGGGGCGGTGCGGGATTGTATGATGATGGGGGGGCGGTGCGAGATTGTATGATGGGGGGGGCGGTGCGGGATTGTATGATGATGGGGGGGGGGCGGTGCGGTGCGGGATTGTATGATGGGGGCGGTGCGGGATTGTATGATGGGGGCGGTGCGGGATTGTATGATGATGGGGGGGCGGTGCGGGATTGTATGATGATGGGGGGGCGGTGCGGGATTGTATGATGATGGGGGGGCGGTGCGGGATTGTATGATGGGGGGGCGGTGCGGGATTGTATGATGGGGGGGCGGTGCGGGATTGTATGATGGGGGGGGGCTGTGCGGGATTGTATGATGGGGGGGGGTCGTGTGGGATGGGATTGTATGATGATGGGGGGCGGTGCAGGATTGTATGATGGGGGGGGGGGCGGTGCGGTGCGGGATGGGATTGTATGATGGGGGGGGCGGTGCGGGATTGTATGATGATGGGGGGGCGGTGCGAGATTGTATGATGGGGGGGGCGGTGCGGGATTGTATGATGATGGGGGGGGGGCGGTGCGGTGCGGGATTGTATGATGGGGCGGTGCGGGATTGTATGATGGGGGCGGTGCGGGATTGTATGATGATGGGGGGGCGGTGCGGGATTGTATGATGATGGGGGGGCGGTGCGGGATTGTATGATGATGGGGGGCGGTGCGGGATTGTATGATGGGGGGGCGGTGCAGGATTGTATGATGGGGGGGGGGCGGTGCGGTGCGGGATGGGATTGTATGATGGGGGGGGGGGCGGTGCGGGATTGTATGATGATGGGGGTGCGGTGCGGGATTGTATGATGATGGGGGGGCGGTGCGGTGCGGGATTGTATGATGGGGGGGGGGGGCTGTGCGGGATTGTATGATGGGGGGGGTCGTGTGGGATGGGATTGTATGATGATGGGGGGCGGTGCAGGATTGTATGATGGGGGGGGGGCGGTGCGGTGCGGGATGGGATTGTATGATGGGGGGGGGGGGCGGTGCGGGATTGTATGATGATGGGGGGGGCGGTGCGGTGCGGGGCGGGATTGTATGATGGGGGTGGGGCGGTGCAGGATTTTATGACGGGGGGGTGCGGGATTGTATGATGGGGGGGGGGGGGGTCGTGTGGGATGGGATTGTATGATGATGGGGGGCGGTGCAGGATTGTATGATGGGGGGGGGGGGGGGGCGGTGCGGGATGGGATTGTATGATGATGGGGGGGCGGTGCGGGATTGTATGATGGGGGGGGGCGGTGCGGGATTGTATGATGGGGGGGGCGGTGCGGGATTTTATGATGATGGGGGGGCGGTGCGAGATTGTATGATGGGGGGGGCGGTGCGGGATTGTATGATGATGGGGGGGGGGGCGGTGCGGTGCGGGATTGTATGATGGGGCGGTGCGGGATTGTATGATGATGGGGGGGCGGTGCGGGATTGTATGATGATGGGGGGGCGGTGCGGGATTGTATGATGATGGGGGGGCGGTGCGGGATTGTATGATGGGGGGGCGGTGCGGGATTGTATGATGATGGGGGGGGGGGGCGGTGCGGGATTGTATGATGATGGGGGGGGCGGTGCGGGATTGTATGATGATGGGTGGGGAGGTGCGGGATTGTATGATCATGGGGTGGGGAGGTGCGGGATTGTATGATCATGGGGTGGGGCGGTGCGGGATTGTATGATGGGGGGGCGGTGCGGGATTGTATGATGATGGGGGGGGGCGGTGCGGGATTGTATGATGGGGGGGCGGTGCAGGATGGGATTGTATGATGATGGGGGGGCGGTGCAGGATTGTATGATGGGGGGGGGCGGTGCGGTACGGGATGGGATTGTATGATGATGGGGGGGGCAGTGCGGGATTGTATGATGGGGGGGCGGTGCGGAATTGTATGATGGGGGGGCGCTGCGGTGCGGGATTGTATGCGGGGGGGCCGTATAATATTGGAACGCGGGGGGGGGGGCGTATAATATTGGATGCGGGGGGGTAGGGCCCCGTATAATATTGGATGCGGGGGGGGGGGGCGCTGTGTGATTTTGTTTGCGGGCTGCTATCTGGGGGGCCACGTTGTATGTCACACGTGTTACTGAATAGAACAGGTTTCCATCTTCTCCGCACCCGATATTTATTCTTATATATTTTCTACTGTACAAGTCGAAGTGAAAGCTGCAGGTTTTACTGTTTAATAAAAACTTATTGTTGAACCCCAAAAAAAGGTATTCTATATATTTATGTTCATTTCTCTATTTTTATTATTTTTTATTGCAGTTCTGTATTCTCGGCGCTTGTAGCTGTGCATAGAGACGGGTGCAGACGTCTGTAATGGTCAGTGTTGAGTGAAGCTTCCGATGCTTCATTCAAAACTTGTGAGTAATACTGTGCAGTGATTCGTCTCTGTACAGTCTTAGAATGTATGGGCTCCGAAGAGCCAAAGTCAGTTATTAACAAAGTTGTGCGAGACCCCATTGAATAACGCGAGTAGTGGATTTTTAAAGTGGAAAAACACTTTGACCCTGGGTTCACACCTGAGCGTTCTGAAAGGAGCGCTCTGTATGCCCGATTGTACCAGCGTTTGCAATCGCGCATACAGAGACAAGCGAACGCCCATTGTCGCGCGTTCCCGAAAGTCTATGTACAGGAACGCGCGACAAAACGCCCCAAAGAAGCTCAAGAACTTTTTTGAGCGTAAGGCGTTTTACAGCGCGTTCAAACGTGCTGTAAAACGCTCAAGTGTGAACCAGGGCCATAGGGAAGCATTGGTTTTCATGTGTTGAGCGTTTTACAGCGTGTTTGAATGTGCTGTAAAACGCTCAAGTGTGAACCAGGGCCATAGGGAAGCATTGGTTTTCATGTGTTGAGCGTTTTACAGCACGTTTGAACGTGCTGTAAAACGCTCAGGTGTGAACCCAGGGTAAAACTTTAAACAGAACTCTGCTTCGGTTCAGAGGTTCTAGACGGGACCGAAGCAGAGTTCGGTTTCAAGTGCTTTTCCACTTAAAAAATCAACTACCTGAGTTATTCAATGGAGTCTCATGCAACTTCATGAATAACTGACTTCGGCTCCTCGGAGCCCATACATTCTAAGACTGTACGTAGTCTAATCACTGTACAGTATTAATCTGAAATTTTAAACAAAGTGCCTTCGGATGAAGCCTCCAACGCTCACTGCGCTTGACACTGACAATGGCCTAATGGACGCTCACATTACACCGCCCTGCTGATCTGTGAGGAACAGCATTTACTGCTACAAGGGGGACTCCCTGTACAGTGCTTTAACCCCTTTCTGACCACCCAACGTAAATATACAGTCCTGATCAAAAGTTTGAGACCACTTGAAAAATGGCAAAAAATCCTTTTTAGCATGGCTGGATCTTAACAAGGTTCCAAGTAGAGCTTCAGCATGCAACAAGAAGAAATGAGAGCGAGACCAAACATTTTTTGAGCATTCAATTTAATGAAAACAACGAATAATCTGAAACCGGCTGTTTTTCAGCTGATCAAAAGTTTAGGACCACACCTCCAAAAAAAAAAAAAAAAGAAATCCAACTTCCAAACATAAACTCCGTAATGAGTAGCTCCACCGTTATTGTTTCGGCATGCTTGATGCAAGCGTTTCCATGAGGTGAGTGGGAACATTTCTCCAAGTGGTGAAGACGGCCGCACGAAGGCCATCTACTGTCTGGAACTGTTGTCCATTTTTGTAAACTTCCCTTTGCCATCCATCCCCAAAGGTTCTCAATTGGATTTACATCAGGGGAACACGCAGGATGGGCCAAAAGAGTGATGTTATTCTCCTGGAAGAAGTCCTTGTCTTGCGGGCATTGTGTACTGTAGCGTTGCCCTGTTGAAAACCCCAGTCGTTACCACACAGACGAGGGCCCTCAGTCATGAGGAATGCTCTCTGCAACATCTGGACATAGCCAGCGGCCGTTTGACCAGGGCTGTGGAGTCGGTAGATAAATGGTCTGACTCCTCAGTTTTTGGTACTTCCGACTCCTTTGTATTTAATATGCGAATGTCATTACCACAGAACTACTGGCCAGGAAGCCGCTGCCTTCTCCGCTGTGTGCTGATCTGCTGATGATCGGGCAGTGGGGGATCCAGGACGGGGCATTTATTGTAAAACATGATTTCCCCAGTAGAATCCCATAGTCATGTTTAAGCTAACAATCGAGTTTACAAGTTTTTATAGCCTTAGCTGAATGGCAGCAGTTTTTCTGATGGTTTACAGCTTCAGTCTTGAGCTATTGACCATCCATTCCCTTATACAAGTGTCTCTAGTCCTGCAAAAAACATATTTACTTAATCAGCTATCAGTGAGAGGCTAGGAGGTTAACCATGGACGTTGCGTTCCCTGTAACAGCGGAACACAACACAATGGAAAGTATAAGTATTGCCGCTCCTTAACTGTGCGTTGCCTGCCATATAGTGAAGCATATGAAAAGCATGCTTCTTCATGGTCACTTAACGTGTTCGTTTTGCGGTAACGTGACGCACTGCATGCACGGGCCTTTATTCTTACAGTAGAGAAGTACCATATTTATCACAAAAGTGGGGGGAAAATAGCAGTGCGTCTTATGGGGGTGAATGCTACGACCGTCCGGTGAATAGGCTGAGAGGGAGGAGGGGCCAGCATCTGTTTCTGTAATGGCAGCGGGGCCCGGGGCAGTCACTGTATTCTACTACATCGGGCCCCGCTCACTGTAGTATACGGTAATCATATCTAACTTGTGGGTATTGTTAAAGTATTCCAATCATCTTAAAAACTTCTTGGCAGTCAGGAGGCCGGGCGGGCGCTCGTAGCGTAGCTCACTGCGTCACGCGCCTGCTCCGCCGACTTTATGAATGAAGCAGGCACCGGGCCCCGCTGCCATTACAGAAACAGAGGCCGGGCACCATTCACTACACAGGGACACTGTTATGGGGGGGATCTGTGGATGACACATAAGATAAGATGCTATATATGTGTCATCCACAGATGCCCCCACAATGATCCCCCATAACAGTGCCACCCACAGATGCCCCCATAACAGTGCCACCCACAGACCACCATTAGTTCAAAAGCACACCTTTTGGTTAAAAATATTTTTTTTCTTATTTTCCTCCTCAAAAACCTAGGTGTGTCTTATAGGGTGAAAAATATGGTAATTAATTATAACTTTTTGTGAATTGGGACATTTAAACTTGCTTTTTTTTATTTTTATTCCAATTTAAATCTAGTAGGGATTGGAGTCGGTTCATTTTTTGCCAACTCCGACTCCAGGTACCCAAAATTGCCTCAGACTCCACAGCCCTGCATTTGACGCCCCTGCACTTCTTGAAGCTCCATTGTTCCACTGAAGGAAAAAGCACCCCAGACCATTATGGCGCCCCCTCCACTGTGGCGCGTAGAAAACATCTCAGGTGGGATCTGCTCGTCATGCCAGTAACGTTGGAAACCATCAGGACCATCAAGGTTAAATTTTTTCTCATCAGAGAATAAAACTTTCTTCCACCTTTTGAATGTCCCATGTTTGGTGTTTTCTTGCAAAGTCCAAACGAGCAGTTCTGTGGCATTCAAGGAGATGAGGTCTTTGAAGACGTTTTTTGTTTTTGAAGCCCTTCAGTCTCAGATGCCGTCTGATGGTTATGGGGCTGCAGTCAGCACCAGTAAGGGCCTTAATTTGGGTCGAGGATCGTCCAGTGTCTTGACGGACAGCCAACTGGATCCTCCGGCTCAGTGCTGATGAAATGCTTTTGGGTCTTCCACTTGACTTTTTTTTGTTCCATAACCCTCAGGATCATAAAAAATGATAATTCCAAATGACTGTCTTACTGCGTCCCACCTGTGTCCCCCCCAGCTTATGCAGTTCAGCAACCCGACCACGTTCAAAAAGGGAGAGTTTTTTTGCCTTTGTCATCACAACGTGTGACTACCTGACAGAGAATGACAATGAATCCACAGATTTGGCCTTTTAAGGCCCCTTTCACACGGGTGAGATTTCCGCCCGGGTGCAATACGTTCACCTCACGCACTGAATCCAGACCCATTCATTTCTATGGGGCTGTGCACACGAACAGTGATTTTCACGCATCACTTGTGTGTTGCGTGAAAATCGCAGCATGCTCTATATTGTGTGTTTGCCACGCAACGCATTCCCCATAGAAGTGAATGGGGCTGCGTGAAAATCGCAAGCAAGTGCGGATGCGGTGCGATTTTCACGCACGGTTGCTAGGAGACGATCGGGATGGAGACCCGATCATTATTATTTTCCCTTATACCATGGTTATAAGGGAAAATAATAGTATTCTGAATACAGAATGCATAGTATAATAGGGCTGGAGGGGTTAAAAATAATAATAATTTAACTCACCTTAATCCACTTGATCGCGCAGCCGGCATCTCTTCTGTCTTCTTCTTTGCTGTGTGCAGGAAAAGGACCTGTGGTGACGTCACTCCGGTCATCACATGATCCATCACCATGGTAAAAGATCATGTGACGGACCATGTGATGACCGCAGTGACGTCACCACAGGTCCTTTTCCTGCACACAGCAAAAAAGAAGACGGAAGAGAAGCCGGGCTACGCGATCAAGTGGATTAAGGTGAGTTAAAAATTATTATTTTTTTAACCCCTCCAGCACTATTGCACTATGCATTCTGTATTAAGAATGCTATTATTTTCCCTTATAACCATGTTATAAGAGAAAATAATACAATCTACCGAACACCGATCCCGAACTTCTGTGAAGAAGTTCGGGTTTGGGTACCAAACATGCAGATTTTTCTCACGCGCGTGCAAAACGCATTACAATGTTTTGCACTCGCGTGGAAAAATCACGCATGTTCCCGCAACGCCCGTGTGAAAGAGGCCTAAAGGCATGTGGTCCGAAAATTTGGATCAGCTGAAAAACAGCCTGTTTCAGTTTAATCGTTATTTTTAATTAATTGAATGCTCAAAAAATGTTTTGTCACACTCTCATTTCTTCTTGTTGCATATTGAAGCTCTACTTGGAACCTTGTTAAGATCCAACAATGTAAAATATGATTTTTTGCCATTTTTCAAGTAGTCTTAAACTTTTGATCAGGATTGTACCTCGGTGGGTGGGTATTTAAATATGGTGGCCGCTCGTGAGCACCATAGCTGCTGGGTGCTGTTTTAACCCCTTAAGGACCCATGACGTACATGTACTTCATGAGGTCTGGGGGAAGATCGGGGTGGAATCGCTGCACCATGGGTGCTCTTACCGGCAGGCAGCTATGCCCTGCAGCTCCAAGCGCTGCGATTGGATGATCAATGTGTCGTCACATCGCAGCACAGGAAGCTGTCAGCAGCTGCTGGGAGGAGGTCAGAGGACAGTGGCCGGTGCTGAACTGGTCAGCACCGGTCACCTCCGAGGTGAGGCAGGGAACACCAGTGTTTTGGGTCCCCTGCCAGCGCTGCGATTGGCTGAAACAACGCTCCAGCCAATGGCAGCGCTATAGCTGCACAGGAAGAGGCAGAACGTCCCTGCAAGCAACCATTCTAGCTAGTGACTGCTTGCAGATAGGTTCTGTGGCTTGCTGGGACTTGTGCTGTACCACCACTACGAATTTAACGCCTTTGCTGCTGAAAAGAAGAAAGAACAACAACATCTGGAATGGCTGCACAATTTTTGCAGTCCCCCCCATCCTTTTTTTAAGGACACCATTTGGTCCGTGCATTTATTTATTTTTTTAACCATTTTCCAGCTCTGCGTCACTTTTTCTGTTTGCAACCTATGACCGCCAAGTGCTTTTCAGTGCGTACCTGTCTGATCAGCACCTGCGGACTATTTGTGCAGATTTTTTGGCAAATTCTTTTCATATAAAATTTTTGGGGGTTAAAAAAGAACTGGTAGTTAGGGCTTTATATAAATATATATAGAGTTATATATTTCTATATAGATATAAGTAAAAAATTTTAGCCAATGTAGTAACGTTTTATACGATCTTTGGTGCTCTGCAGCACGCACAATCAGTAGTGTGCTCAGTAGCATTTGCACATTTGAGGTTTTTTTTCTTTTTCACATTTGTGTGTGAAAAAATAACTGCAGTTAGTGGTAGTTAGTTTAAGTTAGTTAGTTAGATAGATACATAGATATCTCTCTCAATTTCAGTTAGTCAGTTTAGATTTCAGCACGAACGCACCATCTGTGTACGTGCATTTTGCAACCACTGAGCACCGATCAGTAGTGTCCATTACTGATCGCGTCTGCTCAGTTTGCGCTGCAAGTAATTTTTTATTTTTTTTTGCTGAAAATGTTTTTATTTTTTTTAGAACTTTTCTTCTAAATTTAAATTTCAAATTTATTACAAGCCCCTTCACGTGTGAAAACACTACATACACTCCCCACACTAAATAAAGGTTTACACGTTTCACACCTCAATAAAATAAAAATGTCCCATTCATCCCAACGACTATATTCAGCTGAAGAGGCATACGCCATGCTTGCCTCCGATACAGAGTCTGCCAGTGAGGAAGAAGAGGATGCCACTTTCCTCTACCCCCTCATCCTCATCCGCTGATGAGGGACCCTTTAGACCAGGCATGCTCAACCTGCGGCCCTCCAGCTGTTGTAAAACTACAACTCCCACAATGCCCTGACGTAGGCTGTTTGGGCATGCTGGGAGTTGTAGTTTTGCAACAGCTGGAGGGCCGCAGGTTGAGCATGCCTGCTTTAGAAGGTGCCCCAGGGTAGCAGCGGAGGCAGCCCCCCAGAGTGAGCCCACATGGACCCCACCCCCTGACCATTATCAGCCCCAAATTCCGGAGTTCGTGGGCCACTCAGGAATTCTGATAGATTGTGCGGACTTCGCTGAGCTAGATTTTTTCAAAATCTTCTCTGAAAATTTTGTAAATCTAATGGTGACCGAAACCAATTTAGACGCCCAACAATTCATTGCTCAGAACCCGAGTTCTCCATACGCTAGACCCCTAGGTTGGACCCCAGTAGATGCAGCAGAGATGATGAAGTTTTGGGGACTCGTGCTGCATATGGGCGTAGTAAAGAAGCCAAACGTTAGACAATATTGGAATTCTGACATTTTCTACCAGACTCCAATTTTCAGTCAGACCATGAACCCGAAGCGGTTTGAATGGCAGCTAAAACCCATGTCTCTGTAGGTAACACATAGAAAAGGTCTATCTGGTGTATGGGAAATAGACAGTTCTCTGTGAGCAGGCTAAACGCCATGTCTGAAGAGGACCTCACCAGCAGGAGAACCTCTCTGTATATAACACATAGAAAAGGTCCGTCTGGTGTATGGGAAATAGACAGGTCACTGTGAGCAGGCTAAACTCCATGTCTGAAGAGGACCTCACCAGCAGGAGAACCTCTCTGTATATAACACATAGAAAAGGTCCGTCTGGTGTATGGGAAATAGACAGTTCACTGTGAGCAGGCTAAACTCCATACCTGAAGAGGACCTCACCAGCAGGAAAACCTCTTTGTATATAACACATAGAAAAGGTCCGTCTGGTGTATGGGAAATAGACATTACACTGTTAGCAGGCTAAACTCCATGTCTGAAGAGGACCTCACCAGCAGGAGAACCTCTCTGTATATAACACATAGAAAAGGTCCGTCTGGTGTATGGGAAATAGACATTACACTGTTAGCAGGCTAAACTCCATACCTGAAGAGGACCTCACCAGCAGGAGAACCTCTCTGTATATAACACATAGAAAAGGTCCGTCTGGTGTATGGGAAATAGACATTACACTGTTAGCAGGCTAAACTCCATACCTGAAGAGGACCTCACCAGCAGGAGAACCTCTCTGTATACAGGTCCTTTAAAAAAAATTAGCATATTGTGATAAAGTTCATTATTTTCTGTAATGTACTGATAAACATTAGACTTTCATATATTTTAGATTCATTACACACCAACTGAAGTAGTTCAAGCCTTTTATTGTTTTAATATTGATGATTTTGGCATACAGCTCATGAAAACCCAAAATTCCTATCTCAAAAAATTAGCATATCATGAAAAGGTTCTCTAAACGAGCTATTAACCTATTCATCTGAATCAACTAATTAACTCTAAACACCTGCAAAAGATTCCTGAGGCTTTTAAAAACTCCCAGCCTGGTTCATTACTCAAAACCGCAATCATGGGTAAGACTGCCGACCTGACTGCTGTCCAGAAGGCCATCATTGACACCCTCAAGCAAGAGGGTAAGACACAGAAAGAAATTTCTGAACGAATAGGCTGTTCCCAGAGTGCTGTATCAAGGCACCTCAGTGGGAAGTCTGTGGGAAGGAAAAAGTGTGGCAGAAAACGCTGCACAACGAGAAGAGGTGACCAGACCCTGAGGAAGATTGTGGAAAAGGACCGATTCCAGACCTTGGGGGACCTGCAGAAGCAGTGGACTGAGTCTGGAGTAGAAACATCCAGAGCCACCGTGTACAGGCGTGTGCAGGAAATGGGCTACAGGTGCCGCATTCCCCAGGTCAAGCCACTTTTGAACCAGAAACAGCGGCAGAAGCGCCTGACCTGGGCTACAGAGAAGCAGCACTGGACTGTTTCATGTCATTGGGAAATCAAGGTGCCAGAGTCTGGAGGAAGACTGGGGAGAGGGAAATGCCAAAATGCCTGAAGTCCAGTGTCAAGTACCCACAGTCAGTGATGGTCTGGGGTGCCATGTCAGCTGCTGGTATTGGTCCACTGTGTTTTATCAAGGGCAGGGTCAATGCAGCTAGCTATCAGGAGATTGTGGAGCACTTCATGTTTCCATCTGCTGAAAAGCTTTATGGAGATGAAGATTTCATTTTTCAGCACGACCTGGCACCTGCTCACAGTGCCAAAACCACTGGTAAACGGTTTACTGACCATGGTATTACTGTGCTCAATTGGCCTGCCAACTCTCCTGACCTGAACCCCATAGAGAATCTGTGGGATATTGGGAAGAGAAAGTTGAGAGACGCAAGACCCAACATTCTGGATGAGCTTAAGGCCGCTATCGAAGCATCCTGGGCCTCCATAACACCTCAGCAGTGCCACAGGCTGATTGCCTCCATGCCACGCCGCATTGAAGCAGTCATTTCTGCAAAAGGATTCCCGACCAAGTATTGAGTGCATAACTGAACATAATTATTTAAATGTTGACTTTTTTTGTATTAAAAACACTTTTCTTTTATTGGTCGGATGAAATATGCTAATTTTTTGAGATAGGAAATTTGGGTTTTCATGAGCTGCATGCCAAAATCATCAATATTAAAACAATAAAAGGCTTGAACTACTTCAGTTGGTGTGTAATGAATCAAAAATATATGAAAGTCTAATGTTTATCAGTACATTACAGAAAATAATGAACTTTATCACAATATGCTAATTTTTTGAGAAGGACCTGTATAACACATAGAAAAGGTCCGTCTGGTGTATGGGAAATAGACAGTTCACTGTGAGCAGGCTAAACTCCATACCTGAAGAGGACCTCACCAGCAGGAGAACCTCTCTATATATAACACATAGAAAAGGTCCGTCTGGTGTATGGGAAATAGACAGTTCACTGTGAGCAGGCTAAACTCCATGTCTGAAGAGGACCTCTCCAGCAGGAGAACCTCTCTGTATATAACACATAGACAAGGTCCGTCTGGTGTATGGGAAATAGACAGTTCACAGTGAGCAGGCTAAACTCCATGTCTGAAGAGGACCTAACAAGCAGCAGATCTGATGGGGCTCATGCTGAGCTTTCCTTTGACCATGATGATGGTGAAATCACAGGTTACCGCCAGAGTATTGCAATCTGGATGTATAATTTGATGGTAACATTTCACAGATAACACTTGATGAATAGAAAATTTGAGCCGATACTTTCGTTTTCTCGGACACTGGAAGGCGGACATTTCTCAGTGATTAGAGGCTCCTCTGCAGCATCATCTGAGCTCAGACCCTGTTCTAACAGGACTCGGGGTGAAGGGCGTCCATGATATGGATTCACGTTTTATAGTGATATTAAACAGTTAGGCCTCCTGCACACAAAAGTTTTTTGTTTCCGTTTAGCAAAAGGCTTTTTAAATCCCATATATGGAAAAAAACGGAATGTACTCCGAATGGATTCAGTTAACGTTTTTCAGTTCAAAGATAGAACAGGTCATATTATTGCCCGCAAATCATGTTCAGTGGCTCCATTCAAGTCAATGGGGCTGTAAAATGAACGGATACAGAATGCATCCGTATGTTTTCCGTATTTGTTCCATTTTTTGATAAACCGTCTATTGAAAATTTTATGCCCAGCGGAATTTTAGAATGTAATTACTGTATATGCCTTGTTTAAGTTCCTCAAAAAACGCAAACCAAACAGAAAAACGGAACGGAAACTGAGACAGTACTGAAACAAAAAAAATTTAAAAACGTATCCTTTTAAAACGGACTTCAAAACCATCCGGTCTTCTGCAGGAGGCCTTATAAGGATTAAAAATAAAAATGATATTTTCTACCACTCATCTGTTCAACTTTATTTGGCAAAATTATTTGTAATGGATCACATACCACAAAGGGTTAAGAAGGTCCTTACAGAGTATGGAGTTTAGCCAATTCACTTTGAATCAGCTAAATCCCATCATAGTTCTGTACCTAACCACTAGGGGGCTAAGAGGTCCGTACCGTGTATGGAGTTTAGACGGCTCCTATAGAGTTGGCTATTCCCCATACTTAGTAAGGACCAGGTCCGCACCGTGTATGGAGTTTAGCCAAATCAATGTGAGCTGGCTAAACACTAGCTCTGTTCCGGACCCGTCCACTAGGGGGCAAAAAGGTCCGTACCGTGTATGGAGTTTAGACAGCTCATAGAGAGCTGGCTATTTCCCATACTGCAAAACGACCAGGTCCGTTTGGTGTCTGGAGTTTAGACACAACCCATCCATAATGGCGCAAGTAGTTTCTTCACCGCGCTCTCCCTGTCCTTCCAGTGTGCGGCCATTAGGTGGCAGTGTTCCTTCAGCTGACGCCTGGGTTGCAGGAAGCTACACTAGTACTTCCAGGTGACGCGTCCCGACCTCCTAATCTGTCATGTCCTCCGCTTGAACGCAGTAAGTTTTCTGTGCGATGTGCTGTGTGTGGAGGCTTCTAGCGCGATGTGCTGCAGCCAGGCGCTCCTCACGTATAGCAGTAGCGTGTGGTTGACGCTACAACATCTGTCCTGCTAGTTGTACTGGAAGGCGTTCTTGTGACGTCATAAGCCCTGGTGCTCTGTACTGCCGCAGCCTCCCAGACACGCCCCTTACGTGCCTCTGTGTGTTGTCCCGGGTGTAATCGTTGGAACATTCCATTCCGCCCGCCCACGTCACTTCTAGTCCCTCCTCCTGTCATTGAACGAATTCTCTGGTTGTGTAACCACGTGGTTTGGCCGGAGGTGTCAGACGACTCGCTGTGTCAGGGGCCCGCCCGTTCTCTTCCTCCTCCCCTGGTTTGTGAAGCTTGCAGGTGAGTAGGGAACATGGCTTCCTGCGGTTCTGACTGGGATTTGCAAGTAGTGTGAAGTAATGTGCCTCCCACCATGCTGGCACTCACAGAGGGGTCAGGACCATGAAAAAGCTGGCCTATATCAGCTGGGACCTTATGTGAGAAAAAGGGAGGAGAGGTGACATTTTTGGGGGGCAAAACCTCATTGTATAGGTAGGTCAGCAAGGAGGTGGCATAAGGCGAGGAGCGTGACGTGTCTGGCGAGTTGCGCCATATTTATCATGTCCTATGAGTCAGGTTCAAAAACATAGCAGCAATTTGCGCTGTTTTTGCTGGTTTATAAGGACATGGGCAAATATAGCAAATCCTCAGCAGAACAGTCCGAAATCTGGCATTGCAAATAAAAATCCAAAACGGGTTAGTTTTTCACGAAGACGCTGCGGCCATGATCACAACGCGGCTTTCAACTGCGGATAAAATTGACAGGATGGGAATTGAAAGGCCGCAGTGCGAATCAGTTTGCGTTTCTCCGCTGCGAGGATGGGGTTTCTGAAATGTCATCCGCTTCGTTTGTACTGTGAATGCGGCAACTTTTCTGCACAAAGTTCATTTGTGGGAATCCGCCGCCATGACACCTCGTGCCCTAAGGGTCAGTTCACATGACAGATTTTGAAAATCCACCTTAAAAATTAATTGCCACTTTTTTTTTCTCAGCTTGAGGTTTTTGGTGCGGATTTGTGCCAAACATCATGTAGATATTTTCCATGTGGAAGAAAAAGTGCAGTTTCACATTGAAATGAAGGGGAGGCGTTTTTTGGAGCTGATTTTGAGGCAGCAACGCTCCAAAAATCAGTGTGAACTGGCCCTTAGGGAGACGTGCACTTGACGGCCTTTTCTGCCACACCGTAATTTAGCTGAAAGCCCACCAGAGGCCACGTCCTTTCTGCCTCCCATACATCTCAATAGGTCGCAGAGTGGAGACTTAAAGGGGTATTTCCATCACAGACAATGGGGGTATATCGCTAGGATATGATCCCATTGTCTGATAGGTGCGGGTCCCACTGAGAACGGAGTGGGAAAAGGTGGTGGAGGGCGTACTGCGCAGCCGCCCTCCATTCATTTCTATTGGGCTGCCGAAAATAGCCGAGTGCTGGCTCAGCTATTTCCGTCGGCCCCATAGACGTGAATAGGAGCGGTGGCCGTGCAAGTGAGGTGCGCTTCTATTCACTTGTATGGGGAGAGCGCTTGTTGGTGGCCGGACCCGGGGAAACCGAGGTCCTCCAACCACCACTCACCCCGCTCCATTCTCAGCGTGGGTGCAGGTCCCAGAGGTGGGACCTGCACCTATTAGACAATGGGGGCCTCAGAGCTGGCTCCTATTAAGATGCATTGGCGGCAAAAAGGAATCTGCCGCGGGATTTGTCGCGGCTCTCTAATCTCATACGCTTTGCTGGTACTGTATTATGCTGCAGTTTTCCACATGAACTGTGTGTGAAAAAAAAGTGTGATCCACCCGAAGGGTCTAGTAACACGTACTGATCTTATGGCATTTTTGTTTTTATACATTATTATTATTTTTTTGCTGGATTTCTCAGTGATTTTGCAAGAAGTAAATAGACCGTGAATGAATGCGTCCTATACCGCTATTTCTGAATACCTTCACCCGCTATTGATTGTGTTGACGTCTCTGCTGGGTGATGGTAAAAGTGGCATGAGGGTAATTTCACACGCACGTATTCAGGGCGGAGATACACTATGTGTGACGGCGGTATTTTACGGACAGAACGCTGCTCCTGTGACATAATGAGTTATAATGCTGTGTGTCCCTGCCTGACCGCGGCTCTACGGAATTGTACTGATGGCATTATGTGTGTGCAGTTCATTACATCCGAGGTCGGGTAGGAACATTTAACTTTATAAATCATTAGACTAAGGAGCAGCGTTCTGTCCGGGAAATAGCGCTCTCCTGCGCTGAATACGCTTGTGTGACATTTCCCTGAGGATGCGCCCACACGGTCAGGTTTCTTGATGCGGTTTGGAAAGCCAAGACCAGGAGTGAATTCAAAAAACGTATTTTCTCGACTTTTATGATCATGTCTGATTTTGGCTTCTAGAACTGCATGTAGAAACCTGACCGTGCCCTAAATCTGCAGTTGGTTAGGGGCAGGAGGATTGCGGTATTGTGGTCACGTTGCTATAGAGCATTCGGGAATAGTATAAAGTGGAGGTGAAGGGCAGAGCTGCCTCTTCTAAAGTGAAGCTGAAGAATTCCCCTTTTGGAGAAGAACATGAAATCCCCTGTCTGCTCGGTGCATGGATTCTGGGAAAAGATTTGTGGTTTCCAGCGAGGTCGGTTTTATTTTCATATTCCACTGTACAAGCGGTGTGAGGGTCTGTGACAGTCCATCTTCTGCCAGGCCCAACCCAGTATTATTTCCTGACATTTTACTACTTCTTTGACAAATGAGCTGACTGTGCTGTGACTCAGCGGCTCCTTCATAAATATGGCGTTAGGATCCAAACTGACAGAAATGCCCTAGGACTATGCTCTATTGTCATTTTATGAGGGACGTGGCACCATATTGCTGGGTTGAGCTCATGGTCAGCTCACGTTTTCAGAATTTTGCGCCTAAATCCTCATCAATTCCACTTAAGGCCAAATGCACACAGCCGTGTATCCCGGCCTGGCATCCTGCCGCTGCACTACAGTAATACACTCGTATGATCTATACGAGTGTATAACTGAAGCGCCCAGCGTCATAGCAACCAATGACGCCGTGCGCTCCTGCTGTCAGCAGGAATCCAGGCCGGGATACCACGGACCGTTCACGGCCTACTAACGGATCATGCACACAAAGTTATTTTTTGGTCTGCGTCTGATCCACATTTTTTTTTCAGACCCGTTCACTTTATCCACACACCATGTGCTGTCGGCATCCATATGTCCATTCCGCGGCCCAGCAAAAATATAGAACGTTTACTATTCTTGCCTGCATTGAGGATATCTATCAGATCGGTGAGGGTCCTACTGCTGGGACCCCATACCCTGTGGAGCCTCCCAGAAATGGATGGAGCAGCTGGTCGGGAAAGTGCACCACCACTCCATTCATTTCTATGGGAGCTCCGGAGATAGCCAAATGTCTCCGGCACTCCAATAGAAATGAATGGAACTGTGGCGCACTTTTACGGCCAGCCGCTCCATGGGGTATGGGGTCCCAGCGGTAGGACCTTCACTGATCTGATCCCGTGGATAGAAGATAACTTGTTATAACTGGGGTGCCCCTTTAACTTCTGCATTCAGTGGGGGGGTACTTCATACCCCAAAAATTGTTTGAGGGAGAGACAGCACCACTTACAAATTTACTTTTAGTAGATCCAATTAGTGGCGGTGCCCGCAGTGTTAAACCCTAGCCCGTCGAGTTCCAAGAGATCATAAGATGGAGAGAAGACCGCGGCACTCAATGTCTTCACAATAGGCAGAGTTTTATTCACCAACCGTGCAACGTTTCGACTCCAAGGAGTTGAGAAAGACTCTAAGGAGTCGAAACGGTGCACGGTTGGTTAATAAAACTCTGCATATTGTGAAGACATTGAGTGCCGCGGTCTTCTCTCCATATTAGTATTTCATACCCCATTCACATTCAGCTAAAAATATCTGCATGAAATACACTGTGCTGCGCATGCGCATTTTTTGCACGGATTCTGTGCTGAAAAGCTGCATAATAGCCCCAGAGAATAACAGTAGGGCTGCACATCCGCTGTAGAAATATAAGGGTCCTATTAGACTGGCAAGGAATTTTCATTAAAGGGGTTATCCTGGAAAAGATAATGGCTTATCCTCAAGATAGGTCATCATTATCACATCCGCGGGGGTCCAAGTCCTGGCATCCCAGCCGATCAGCTGTTTCAGGGAGCTGCTGCGCTCACCGGGGCTCTGGTGAGCAATGCAAACTCCCAGCAGGCTCCTAAAGACAGCGCCGTACATCATTTAGTGGCAGTGCTTGGTATTGCAGGCCATGTCACTGACCTAGGAAGAGGCTGTGGCGCTCAAGGCCTCTTCTAACAGCTCATTGGTGGGGGGTCCTGGGTGTCACACCCCCACAGATCTGATACTGATGACCCATCCTGAGGATAAGTCATTCATATCTTTAATGAAGGGCAGGCGACGATTAAGGCGGGCAGATTTGTCCGATTCACAGAAAATGACCAACCTTGAACCTTGATTAACGAAAAAAAGAGAGGGCGGTGTCCGGCATCGGCTCTTTTACTGAGAAACCCCCGGTCCCAACTCTTCCTGCGTGTTACCACAGCTTTTCATGATTGCACCTGGATCACGGCTGATGTCCCTGCACTTTATACTGTGATCCACATGATTTAGCTATAATTTCCCTCAAACTGTTTATCAGTATTTACTCAGATTTTTCTGTAAATCTTTGGGAATACATCTGTCAAGTTGTCCTTTTCTTGCTAAAACACAATGTGTTTATGTTCAATCACCGTTTTTTTCTGCAACTTACCGGTGTCTCGATGGGAGCCAAATCTTCTGGCCAATATCTATATGGCTTGGTGGGAGCATAGTTATTTATTTTCATCTAGCAATCCATGTGGGGCCTCCCTGGAGTGGTACGGCCGTTATAGCGACGGTCTGCTGTTTGTATGGTCGGGCGATCGGACGGCCATGCCACTCTTCGGGGACTATCTCAGTGATAATACATGCAATCTTAAATTTACTCTTAATGACGATGCCTCCACCATCCCATTTTTGGACCTTTTTTAACAGGTTCTGTAGAAAAATCAATTGTAGTTACCCACACCTTCTGGAAGGAGATGGCGGGCAACACCACACTCTTAGGTCCTCATGCACACGACCGTTGTGTGTTTTGAGGTCCACAAACTGCGGATTCGCAAAACACGGATGGCGGCCGTGTGCGTTCCGCAATTTGCGGAACGGCACTGACAGCCATTAATATAACTGCCGATTCTTGTCTGAAAAACGCGAACAAGAATAGGACAGGTTATATTTTTTTTGCGGACCACAGAATGGAGCGACGGATGCGGACAGCACACGGAGTGCTGTCCGCATCTTTTGCGGCCCCGTTGAAGTGAATGGGTCTGCATCCGAGCTGCCAAAACTGCGGCTCTGATGCGGACCAAAACAACGGCCGTGTGCATGAGGCCTTAGCGACATACTGCCATCCCCGCCATATCATTTAAAACATGCCTAAGGGCGGGTTTATTCGAGCAAGACGCAATTGCTCTAATGATGCAGCCTGCCGCAGAGAAATGGATTTGATTGCTAGCCGTCTTTCTGACCGCAAATTCTCTGGCCATGCACTGAAATCGTCCAGAGAGTATGCCTTCAGTAAATCCCGGTCCAACTTGATTTTCCCTGCAAATCAGTCCCAAAATCATTAAAATCTGTCAGTCCCGGTTTTCGCCACCAGCTATAGCTTGGAATACTCGCGGATCTGCCATATAATCAGGAAGCATCTACCTGTTCTTAGTTGTGACGAGCAGTGGGCTGACATTGCCAGTGCCGGTGTGTAGCTCGCCGAGCACCCACGCTGGCACAGAAAGTGAGTCCTTTCCTGTTCTGATACAGAGCGGGGTCGACCCACTGGGTTGAGACATAAGGGCAACCTCAGATGTGGCCATCTGGTATGTATGTGCTGCAGTGATCCAAATGGGGTGTCACATTGGTTCTATTGCTAATCAACAATCTTTTGAATTAAAGCAATATATCAATTGTAATACAAATTTAGTGGTTTGCTGCATCACATGCTCCCTGTGCCAGCTCCAATATGCGGGATGCACCACTAACGGCCTCAAGGTTAGAATCTGCAGGCACTATGCTGACTGGCCTATTAGATTAATGGGTCAGATTAGAATCTTGTTAGTTTGTATATAATTGAGATTATACATTTGGAGAAGTAAAAAAATATTATATGTATATATGTACTATGCTCCTTACCTTTCATACCCTTGTATATTGTTTTTGTCTGGAGAAAATTAATAAAGATATTTGAATATAAAAAAAAAAAAAGAATCTGCAGACACATTTCGGACATTCCACATTCTAGAACGAGAAATGTGTCGGCGGTCAGTTCACACTACGCGGCTGTTCATGGAGGTGATGTTACAGGGATGCATGTTCAGGGACTTGAAAGAGTTAATCCCCCAGTTCGAGGAGGTGACCACAGAAGGGAATTACTGAATAGGGAATCCTTTTGGATCTTTCCTATGGGTTCATGCATTCCTAAGGGATTACATCGCAGACATGACTTGATTCTTCATTATTGACTCTTTGTGCAACATTGTTTTTAGGATAGTTTTTTGTTGAAACATAAGAACATTGTGTATTTTATTTGTATGAAGGTGTGGTTAAGGTTAATTGTGGTCCCCTGATTTTCTCAGCGGGTCACGATATAAATCCAAGCCTGTGAGGTGAGCGAAGCTGGCCCCCCTTCAATCAGCACAAACAAAAACTCCAGTGTGTTTCTTTAGTGCTACGTTTGTGCTGTTTTGTGCCGCAAAAATTAACATTTGTGCTGCTTTTATTTTAAAGATAATAGCAACTGTTTGTTTCAACATGATGACATCACCAGCCCCCCTACAACAGCAAAAAGACATGAAACTTGCTGGATGGTTAGTGCTACGTTTGTGCTGGTTTGTGCCGTTTAAATCTCCATTCTACCTCCTTTCGTTTTCGAGTTATTAACCATTTATTGAAAGGTCACCAAAGGTCACTCAGCCCCCCATCACAGCCAAAAGACACAAAACCGGGCCAGTTGGTTAGTGCTACGTTTGTGCTGTAGAAATTAACATTTGTGCTGGTTTTATTTGTAAGATAATAACAAAACCGGGCTGGTTGGTTAGTGCTGCATTTGTGCTGTAAAAATGATCATTTGTGCTGCTTAATTTTATGAACTCCATTAACAGGGCTGAAGCATCCTGACTTTACACAGGTAGTAAGACAAGTTACTGTGGACTGGCATCACTTGAAGTAAGAATGATTATAGCTACAGCCAAAAAAATAAATACTATCAAAAAGTAGAATAGTAAAATGTGTCTCAAACATTTTTATTCTACAAATCATTTTACAAACTAAAGATCATAAAGTTTTCATGAAAATCAATGACAAATAAAGAACAAATAAACCCAAACATAGAGATATCCATATTAAGTCCTGATTTTTTTCGCAGTCTTCATTAAACGGTAACTGCACTTGTCCATGGGAAGTGCATAAAAAAGTAGATTATCTCAAGCTAAAACCTTTGCTACCTACGCTTAACAAATAGTAACTTGGAACTACAAGCAGCTAATAATACAAAATCATCAGCACTCCATACAGTGTACAGACCTTGAGTAAGAGGTTGGTGCTTGAAGTGACAACATCGATGGCGCTGTGCAGGCCCGTCGCTACCCAACAGGCAAAACAAGCAATTGCTTGGGGCCCCGAGCTGGCCCGGGGCCAAGTAGAGCCGGTGCCCGATGGTATATTCTAACCCCCAGGCGTTCCCATGGTGACGAGGACGCTTGCCTGGGGGTTAGAATATACAGGGCCACGCTGCTCACAGCAGTATAGTTATAAACTAACTAATCAGTAACTACTTTAACTTTAATCATTGCTCATTGCTGAGCTCTTTACTTGGATTATTTGGATATCTTACTTTGTCTTAGCTCCGGTAATAGCAGGCAGTGCGGGGGACGGCGCTCACTCACTGACTTCACGTGCCTGCTCCCACTAGGCGGCGCAGGCGTGTGACATCAGTGAGTGAGCGCCGCCCCCGCACTGCCTGCTGTTACCGGAGCTAAGACAAAGTAAGATATCCAAATAATCCAAGTAAAGAGCTCAGCAATGAGCAATGATTAAAGTTAAAGTAGTTACTGATTAGTTTATAAATATACTGCTGTGAGCGTCGGGGAGGGGGATCTGTGGATGGCACTGTAGGGGGATCTGTGGATGGCGGTGCCATCCACAGATCCCCCTACAGTGCCATCCACAGATCCCCCCCCTCCCCTAAACAGTGCCATCCACAGATCTCCCCCCTAAACAGTGCCATCCACAGATCCCCCCCTAAACAGTGCCACCCACAGATCCCCCCTACCCTAAACAATGTCATCATGGCACTGTTTAGGGGAGGGGGGATCTGTGGATGGCATTGTTTAGGGGGGGATCTGTGGATGGCACTGTTCGAATTTCATGCACATTAAATGCAACAGCAGTATTTGCACTGTAAACCTCCTTTTTTCTTAATATAAAGTGTGGGTGAACTTAAACTGTATGGCTATACTGTGGTTCCTGTAGGCTTTGCGTGCGTAAGGTGTGGAGGGGGGGGGGGGGCCTCCATGTCTATTTTGCTTGGGGCCCCCAAATTCCTTCAAACGGCCCTGGCGCTGTGTCCGTCAAACAGCCAACATTTGGGGGCCATACAGGGTCCCTTCTTCTGGGCGACATAGTGACCGTCACTATGTTGGCCAAAAGAAGGGACCCTGCATGGCCCCGAAATGTTGGCTGTTTGATGTAGTTGTCAATTAAAAAGTGCTTTACTTCTGGCACATATTATCCAGTGCTGGTGTCTTCTATTGCGGACTACAAGCAGCTACCTCTTGTGTACAGAACAGTATGGGGGCAGATCTTGGTATGTGAATTTACCACTGCCATACCATTTGTCAAATCATCATATTTTTCCCATGCGTAATCAGACCTTTTACAGTAGGCTATGTAATGGCCTAGAGAGCTTCTGGTAGCTGGTTGGCAAAATGCAACAACAGCTCTTAAAGTGAACCTGTTCTCATTTAATTCAAGGTAGGTTGGAAATTCTGAGAGTTCTTCTTCAAGAAATCTTTCTTGTGAACCTCTGCTTCGTGTTTCACCAGCTGCCCAGAATCCTATGTCAGTGTCAATCCAAAGGTGCTGTCCTGTTTTGAAGGTGTGTCCTACTGTGCCATTACAAAGAACATTTCCAGAAACTGAAGGGTCAAAAAACTGCATTTCTATGGGTGTATGTTGCACATCATGGATGCGTGGATGTGTGACAGGCATTTTGAAGGTGGTAAGTGAATGTGTTTGTTGACTGCATCTTGTAGAGCTGAAACTCCTCTGGATTTTAATGTGTCTTGGTCAACTGATACACATGCAATATTTCTTGATGCTCCAACATGTCGTGAACATGTTTCTGAAGAACATTTGCTCTCAGCCACTATACTGGGCACTGTTGAGAACACATTTGAAATTATTGATGATATGTTGCACTCAGCTTTAACCAGCTGGAGTCCTGCTTTTATTTGTTCTGCTCCAAATATGTCCCTTAGGATTTTACCTCTCAGCATGTAAATTTCTTTTTGTACACCTTTTTCTGCCATGGCTTTCACAAGCTGAAAACATTCTACATTGCTTATTTCTTGCGTCACATAATTACTGTAGGATGTGCTGTCACAAAAGGCACTACAAAGGCACTGACAAAATGCATCAAATGCACATGTGTTTGTGACTCTCGCTGGGTGTCCGCACACCTTCACAGGCTGCAGGTCTCTGATGTTGCCATTCCTTATTAAACCTATTTTTGCCTTTTTCATTGAGACTGATGTGTCTGCATGCTATAATCTTTCTTACTTCAAGTGATGCCAGTCCACAGTAACTTGTCTTACTACCTGTGTAAAGTCAGTATGCTTCAGCCCTGTTAATGGAGTTCATAAAATTAAGCAGCACAAATGATCATTTTTACAGCACAAATGCAGCACTAACCAACCAGCCCGGTTTTGTTATTATCTTACAAATAAAACCAGCACAAATGTTAATTTCTACAGCACAAACCAGCACTAACCAACTAGCCCAGTTTCGTGTCTTTTGGCTGTGATGGGGGGCTAGGTGACCTTTAGTGACCTTTCAATAAATGGTTAATAACTCGAAAACGAAATGAGGCAGAATGTAGATTTAAACGGCACAAACCAGCACAAACGTAGCACTAACCAACTGGCCCGGTTTTGTGTCTTTTGGCTGTGATGGGGGGCTGGGTGACCTTTTGTGACCTTTCAATAAATGGTTAATAACTCGAAAACGAAAGGAGGTAGAATGGAGATTTAAACGGCACAAACCAGCACAAACGTAGCACTAACCATCCAGCAAGTTTCATGTCTTTTTGCTGTTGTAGGGGGGCTGGTGATGTCATCATCTTGAAACAAACAATTGATATTATCTTTAAAATAAAAGCAGCACAAACGTAGCACTAAAGAAACACACTGGAGTTTTTGTTTGTGCTGATTGAAGGGGGGCCAGCTTCGCTCACCTAAGCCTGTGTAGTCTATCCTTGTCATGAGTAAGGATCAGTATTCTATGATCCGAAACGCGTGACATGGACCTCCTTTTTGGTTTTTAATGCACTATTTCAATAAAAGCTGCCACATTTGTATTGGAAGCTGGACTTCTGCTCTGAACATTGATTATACAGGAATTCAAACAAAAATCGCTCTAATCTATTGATTCTTTGTAAAGTACGCGGCGGGTTTGCCTCCGGTAAATCCTGAACTTATGACAGGCACGTGATGCTACAGGCAGGCCTGGGAGTGCAGGTTTGCATTTCTCACTGGGATATTTGATGGTTTCATTTGTATTTATTTTCTATAATTGTTACAGTATCTTTAAATATATAAGTAAGTGAACATTATTCTCCACCTCTTTGGGGCCTGTTGGAGGATATGGATGACTGAGAGGGACCCACTGCTCTGGCAGACACATATTACTTCTACGCCCTTTCATTTTTCCTCCAGCTGATTGCTAGGAGTTAGAGGACCTGTCACCACTCCTGACATGCCTGTTTTAATAGCTTCTTACCACCCCTCTGTACCCTTACTGCAGACTGCTAGCAATTCATACCTTCTAATAGAAATAATAAAGGAATGGCACACAATGGAGCCATAAGAATAGATGCTCCAGAATTATTACACGGGGAGTGCATGAACCTATTAAAACGGGCATGTCAGGAGTGGTGACAGATCCTCTTTAACCTCCTCAGGACTGCCGTACGCAGGATTGCGTCCTGGCGGCGGCCCTGCTATTCTGGGTGGACGCATATACGCGTCCTCTCGCGAGAGGCGAGATTTCCTGTGAACGCGCGCACACAGGCGCCCTAAGGCTAGTTTCGCACTAGCGCTTTTAGATTCGGCAGGCTTTTCCCTGCTTTCCAGCATTGATGGAAGCTTCCGGCTCCATCACTATAAAGGGGACCAGCAGAGATCCAGCCATGACCCAGGAAATATGCAGAGATTCGGCCGGGCAAAAACCGCTGCACACAGCAGTTTTCATCCTCCCGATTCTCAGCATGTTTGCCGGGTTGCAGACAGATCTCCGCCAGTCCACATTATAGTGAAGGTGTCAGGTAGCGTTCGGCAATGCTGGATCCAGACATCTCCAGCCGGCTGCCCCCTTCAGGAAAAGCCTACCGGAGATGTCCAACGCTAGTGTGAAAGTAGGCGTTTTCAGGAGAACCCATTTAATTCAGCAGATATTTCTCCTGTTAATTATTGGCTTATCTAATTTAACTAAACAGTCGTAATTGATGCACCATTTAAAACCATTTCTTCAGGATGTAGGTTCTTAGGTTTTCTGCTGGCTTTTAATTCCTCCTTGTATTTCTCTTGCTGTAGATAAACCGTTCTTTCCAGGGGACATGACATGTAACTGTCCAAAAGTGTCAGATGGTGCTTACGACATGGAACTGGACAGTGACTACTCTGAGGAACCCAGTCGATTGGCGTCATTTGCAAATTTTTCAAGCACCTGTCCCATCTCGGCACCAGCCCTGGCCCGTGCTGGCTTCTATTACACTGGGACTGACGACAGAGTGGAGTGCTTCAGCTGTAAGGCTGTTGTAGAGGGCTGGCAGCATGGAGACACAGCGATTGGCAAGCATCGGAAAATCAGCCCTAACTGTAAATTCATTAATGCATTTAACTCGAGAAGTGAAAGCATACAAACCCAAGCTCCTGCGAGTCAGAGCGCCGGTCCTCCCCTACTAAATAACTGTGCGAGCTTTGACCTGGGTCAGACCTCCAACTCCGATATCCACACTGATTACTTGTTGAGGACTGGAAGAATAGTTGATGAATCAGTACCAAAATTCCCTCGATGTTTAAATATGTGTAGTGAAGAAGCACGACTTAAGACCTTTCAAAACTGGCCAAGCTATGTGCGCCAGACTCCAAAGGAGCTGACCAGCGCTGGTCTCTTCTACACAGGCATCGATGACCAGGTGAAATGTTTCTGCTGTGGAGGAAAGCTGATGAACTGGGAGCCCAGTGATGTGGCATGGACAGAGCATCGCAAACATTTTCCAGACTGCTTGTTCGTTTTGGGTCGAGATGTCGGGAATGTAGCAGTTGAGTCGAGCAGTATGTTTAGCAGTAGAAGAAGAAGTTCTGAAGTTCCGGAAAATCCCTCTATGAGTCACCTAAAGGCTCGGATTGAGAGTTTTGCTAATTGGCCTTCTGCCGTTAACAAGGAGTTGCTTGCCAGAGCAGGATTCTGTAGTACTGGTGAGAAGACGGTTGTGTACTTTACGTGTACCTTATTCTCTTAGCTTTTGTAGCGCCAGCCTAGTCTTTGGTGCTATACATTGATTGTAGTCACATAGCCTTCTGTCCCCAGTGGACCTTATCAGCAATAATCCTATTTTTGTTTTCACAGTGTGGGAGGAATCTAGGTTACACAAGCATAGGGAGAACATTAATTTGTGTATGAGGCATGTGGTGGGGGCATGTGTGGAGGCTTCAGTCCCCATAATATATATATTACCACTGTAGTCTTAATCCACAGATCTGTATGAATTCAAAGGCTTAGGCTAGTTTCACACTAGTGTTAGACATCTCTGGCAGGGAGCAGGCAGCTGGAGATAGGTAGTGTCCAGCAATGCCGGATCCAGACGACGCCCGACATCGGTCTCCATTATAGTGAAGGTGGCCAGACAGCAATGCGGTAGCTTCCGGCAATGCAGAGAGATGAGGCAGAGTTTTCCCTGCCAGAACAGCCTGCTGGATCTAAGAGCACCAGTGTAAAACTAGCCTGATTACCACCACTTGTGGATGCCACAGGAGTAAGTCAGTGAATCCAATGAATGATTAGTTTCTCCAATAAACCTCTGTAATGGGAATGTCCATAATATTGGATGTCCTTTTAGTAAATCTCTACTTTTGTGAAGTTTTAGGAAGTAGGTAACTTACAGAACTTGCAAATACGAAGAAAATGGTGTCTCACTCACTGTTCCACTTTTGGAAAGGTGCACTGCCCCAGAGCACTTCCTAATGCTGATCGAGTGAAAAAAGAAAATGGATTGGGTTGGGCGTCACTCATTATCAAGCAAACATATAGACAAGTTGGATTATATCAGAATAAATTTATAGTATATATCACACACATAATATGTACATGTTGCATAAAACAATATACATTAAAAGCAGCAATAATATATAAAAACTTTATAAAAGACCTAAAATCAATAGCACTGAGGCAATTGCGCCAAAAGGGGGCTGTTTCACCGTAACTTTTATAAATTATCCCAAAGTCTGTGACCCAGATGTATAGAGTCTGATGCAAATATATGTCACAATGGGTTAAACGAAACGTCAGAGTCATATACTTGGTATATACGCAAATGGTACTCGTATAACAGTGCTCACTGGTACTCGTATAGCAGGGTACTTTACCACTCCTGCGTCTTCTACTATCGTCGGTCCGCTTGTGCACCAGAGCTTTTTTTTTTTTTTTTTGTGTAATGCTCTGTTGTGAGCTGCAAGGACCTGTAAGTAGGATTTCCCACGCTCTTGGATGTTCGTTGTAGCGGTACAGCTTAGTTCCACCGCTATGGTCAGGTGACTTGTAGTTCCAGGCAGAACTTACAGAACTTCACTGCAACCGCTCTCAACACCTGAAATATTCAGTTTGAATTCTGCAGGTCGCCAGGGTTGGTGGCATGGTCCTAAAGGTTCAAGTTTTCTGGTGCTGCCCGGTGTTTTCAGTTGTGGAGAGAATTATTATCCACTGGTGTCCATCTTCTCTCTATTGCTAGTGCATATTTCAACGCAATTTTACTATAAGTGCTATAGCGATTAGTGATCACATGAACACCAATTGTTTTCTATGATCAGCCCCCAAATATAAGATAATTTTTCCAGGAAAAAGATATTTATGACTTCTCCTCAGGATAGGTCATCAGTATCAGATGTGCAGCGGTGCTGCTCCCTGGCCCCCCGCCGAGCAGCTGTTAGAAGAGGCCTTGAGTGCTGCATCCACTTTTTAGGCCAGTGACATCACTGTACATTGGTCAGATGGCCTAGTTGCAGCTCAGTCCCATGTTAGTCAATGGGGCTGAGCTCCAGTACCAAGCACTGCCACTATATGATGTACGGCACTATCTTTCGAAAGCTGCCGGGAGCATGCATCACTCAGCAGAGCCCCTTTGAGCGCAGCGGCTTCCTGAAACAGCTGATTGGCGGGGGTGCCGGGACTTGGATCCCCGCTGATGTGATAATGATGACCTATCCTGAGGATAAGCAATTACCTTTTCCAGGATGACCCCCTTTAATGGGAGCTGAAAAATGCCACCATACATTACTGTTTTAATATGGCATTTGAAGTAGCAACCTCAGATTTGAAGAAGTTTCTACCATTGCATGTTATAACTTTACTGGTGTAGACATTTCTGCTTGTAGTACTGCTGGTTTTTAATGTATCATTGCCTTTGTCAGGTGAACGTGACTCGACAAGATGCTTTTACTGTGGCGGGGAACTGAAAGATTGGACTGTAAAAGATGACCCATGGGAATTACACGCAAGATGGTTTCCAGGGTAAGATGTGGCTGATATGATTGATCATATGGATATGTGGGAGTTATGGAAGCAGTGGAGCACTGAACTCTTGGACAGTTCCGGAATTTCACCTCCCTGGGCCAACACTTACTGCGGTTATTCCCGTATTGGCCATGAAAGGGATTGTTAGAATACACCTAAAATGTACCACTAAATGCCTAAGGAATTTAGCGAGTTTCCCGTGTGGGTGCAATGCGTGAAGTGAACGTATAGCACCCGCACTGAATCCTGACCCATTCATTTCAGTGGTTTTTCACCTAACGGACCCTGACGCAATCAGTATCGTTCATGTGAAAGAGGCCTAAGGATGCCTTCACACAATACAGATTATATACGTTTTTTCCACAAAGAAAAAAACGCAGCATAATAAAATACCTGCAAAGTGTAGGTGTCACGGGTGAGGTATGAGAGGGAACACCACACCGACAACAGGGGGGAAGGAAAAAGCCACTATAATAACCCTACTCCTTGCCCTGTCTCCTATCCGTATTGGCACACCCGAAGTTAGGAATGCCCATACACCGTAACCTGAGACCCTAAGGAGCCCTATAGATAAAGGCTGGGCTTGAGGCGACCCGCTCCTTCCCAGTTGAAGGAACCAGCGTCTCCCTGAGGCCTAGTAGCAGCAGACATGAGGAGGGACAACAAGACACAAAGGAGCAAGACACTTAACTTCAGAAGAGATGGACGAGCACAGCCTCCAAAGAGGACAACACACCAGCTCTTCCAAAATCAAAATGAAGCTATCAACCACATAGTCAGAAGGGTGAGGTCAGACTATATAGGGGAGGTGTGATGACCACTAAGCTACACCTGAAACAAGGGGTGTGGTCATGAGCAATAACAAGAACTGAAGCAAGTAACCAAAGATTAGTTAGATTCCTTCATGTGTAGCCAGTCACTTTGATCTCCTGACATCTGTCACAGGAGGGACCGTGACAGTAGGAGATTAGACAAATGCATTTTCCTTAGGTGCAGAAATTGACTTATTGTGCGGATTTTGAAATCTGCAGCATGTCATGTTTTTTTCTTTTGCGGATTACACCCTTTTCAATGGAAGAGTGAGATCTATGGAAAATCTGCACCAAAAAGTGCCCCAAAAAACCCTGTAATAATTGGTGCAGATTTGTGTGGTGGTTTTGGTGCAGATTATTTTGTGGATTTTCTGCACAAAAATCTGCAGCACATGCAGGCACCCTTAAAATAAAGAAGAAAATCCAGTAGTCACCTATTTCTTTTGCACACGTGACCACTGTAGTCAATCACTGTCCTCTCTGCATTATAAGACATGAGAGCGCTGAAGTCAGTATTTGGCTGCAGCGCTTATCTGCCATGTACCTGGACGTCACTGCTGTCGTCTATACAAACACAGGGAGGAGGACTGGAGCTGCGGGGAGAAGCAGTGGGGGGTTTTTATTTTAAGATGTGTAGTGACATAGGCATATTTTAGGATAACTTTGACAACCCCTTTAAGCTGGCCTTGCACATGAGAGAAGGGCAGTTAGTTGTCCTATGGATTAGTTGTATTAAAGGGGTTATCCTATGTCATAAACAGCCCTCCTCCCCCCCCCCCATGAGGCCCCTCACATGGAATATACTTACCCGTTCCCTATGCCGCTCCTGGTCCCTGAACTGCCACTGCTTCTCCCTGTACATGAATGAAAATATCTGGTGTGGGGTGGCGGGGCAGCCAATGGGGGACAGGGAGGCTTGTCCCCATCATCGTGGGTGACACTAGGGAGGCTTGTCCCCGTCCCTGCCTGCCATTAGCTGCTCCTCCCCCGACACCGGATGTTTTCATCCATGTACAGGGAGAAGTGGCGGTGCAGGGTCCAGGAGCTGCACATGGGGGGGTCTGTTTATGATATTGCATAACCCCTTAAATTATTAACATAGCAGAGTAACAGCTCATTCACCCAAACGTTGGGGGCCTGTGGCCATGCTGCGAACCACAAATAGCGGAGGCACAGAGGCGAAAGTCCATGGAATCGCTTCCGAGTGTCTCCGTGGTCTTCTGATCCATGCCTCCGCTCTGCAAAAGATAGGGCATGTCCTATCTTTTGTTGTATCTTGCAGATCGCTTATTCATTCAAGTCAACAGATCCGCAGCACGGCGTGCACACGGCCAGTGCCTGTATATTGTCGACTTGCCATTTGCAGTCCGCAGTACGGGCACGGAGCCCTTACGTTTCTGTGAATGAGCCCTAAACTGTCTGACCAGGGAGCCATACTGAACAGCAGCAGAATTTGGGCAATCATTTGCCATTTTGCAGAGCATGCCATACACTTGCATATTCGGTAGTCTGTCAGCCACCAGCGAGCAATTTTCAAACAATGGTCGGTCCAATTGGCTAAAATAGGCCATTTCAGCTGACTTTTTGCTGTATATGTGCATTGTAATATATTGGGCACTCTGAGTGCAATCAAGTGGCGCCACATTGAGGAAGCAGATTCTCCCCTCGAAGCAACATGGCATGTGAGCGAAAAACCTCCATGTGCCTTGCAGGTACGCTGCCTGCCCATACTCCTCTCTTTCAATTCCATATCTTGTTATATACTTTTCCACAGCAAAAAGAAATCTACTGAAAATAGACTTGTCCCATTGTTATTACTCACTAGATGGCTGTATTTTCTTTTATGCGCTGCTCTGGGTAGGTAGCCCCCTAATGTTATTGGGGCCATGACGAGCAAGTGGTATCTCCAGACTCCTGGGAAGACAATGTTGTCACCTGCCAATGTTGTGAACTTGTAGGTTTTTGTGATTGGACCAGTAAAATGCAACGATTTTTCCAGTGCAAGAATTTACCATATTTTTCACTTTATAATATGCACCCGATGATGAAGACTTACCCCAGATTTTAGAGGAGGAAAATAAGAAAAAAAATTAATCTGACCTCATATCAGATCCTAATATCAGACCCACATAAATATAAGGACATCATATCAGCCCTCCATGTCATACCCCATCAGACCTCAAATCAGCCCTTTATTTCTAACCCCCCCCCCCCCCCCCTCAGATCAGCCCTTTACTTCTGACCTCCATCAGAACTCAGATCAGAATAAAATAAAAAAAACTCCTCTTACCTCTCCTGTGCCGCGGTTCCTCTTCATCTCCGGCAGAAGTCAATCTCCCCTGTCATCTCCGGCCTGTAGCCTTAGGTCATAGTGTGCACACAACATCCTGACGCTGTACGGGGTCAGGACAGTGCAGCGCCGGCCCCAGCAAAGAAGACAAGGGAGGGTGAGTACCTGAAGCGCTTGCAGCATTTCTTCCCTGCTCCCGGCACCTAATGCACACTAGTGAGTGCTTCCATAATGGCAGCGCTCACTACTATTCTCTTAAGACGCACAGCTGTGTTCTTCCTCCCCCCCCCCCCCCACCCCCCCAAAAAAAATTGCATCTTATAAAGGGAAAAATACGGTAACGTACCGTCTATGTAACCATGTAACATACCTTGCTTTGTCATTTTGTGTCTCTGTAGATGCAGATTTCTAATTGAGGAAAAAGGACAACATTTTATCAATAATGTGCAGTTAACCAGGCCTCTGCCAGGCAAGCCGGTAAGTTCCATTTCCTCCTAACAATGTCGTCGGATACGTGATCACTATTTAATGAGGGACGAGTAACCAAGCTAAGTCTGCTGCATGGATGCGGTAGTGTTCAGACGTGTAATAGTCTGACAATGGCTGACACCTCTGGTTTTTGGTGTGAAATGAGCAAAAGTTAAAGGTGTTTTCTGAGACTTTTATACTGATGACTAGTGTTGAGCGAACTTGGGTTTTAAGTTCGGCAGCATGTTATAGAGCAGGAGAGCTCAGCAGCTTGGCTTGTCATTTTTTGTCATTGAATTCTTACTCAACCTTGGCTCAGGAGTCCAGTGGGCGGTGCTACTCCGAAAAACTGACAGTCACTATTAAGACCAGAATGGGCAGGTATTAAAATGAAGAACAAGCTCCACTGAATCTTTTTGTAGGAACCTGGGGGCAGGTTCCCTTTTAAAAGTTAACTGTAACTGTTTTCTTAATGCAGCAATGTAACTTCTTAAATATTTTTTTCTTTAGGAAAGTGGCACCCCACCTGCTTTACCTGAAGGTAATAAAACACTTACATACTTACTGTAGTGCAGTTTAGTTTTTTTGTCAAAACCATAAAAATCAAAGCATGTTCCAGTTTTCCTCCCTTTTAGGATCTACTCCTAATTATCCAAACTTCCCTGTGTCAATCTGGACTTAAAACTATTTGCATCCCTCTTGCAATAACGATTCTGGAGCATCTATTCTAATGACCCTATGATGTGCTATTCTTTTATTATACCTGCTAGAAATTGAAACGATCTGCAATGGAAGTCCAAATGGCTGTTCCCTGTTGGGGGTGGGGGGGATCCCTGCAGTCTGAGACAGGCAGCACTAATCAGGGACACTTACCCTATTGGTAGGAACCATCTGGACCTTCATTGCAAACTGTTAGCAATTTGTTCATAACTTCTAGCAGGGATAATAAGGAACGGCACAAGAATTGTTATTACATAGTGTGCCAGTAGTTACTAAAACAGACATGTCAGGAGAGGGGGCAGGTCCTCTTTAATTCTTCTAGTACAGGAATGCCCAACCTGTGGCCCTCCAGCTGTTGCAAAACTACAACCCCCAGCATGCCCAGACGGCCTACAGGAGGGCATGATGGAAGTTGTAGTTTTACAACAGCTGGAGGGCCACAGGTTGAGCATCCCTATGTTTAAGTTGTGCATTATCAAGATCTTTTCTTGCTGTAAGTGAATGCAAGCTTGCTTGTTTATAGCCGTAGGACAGTACTGAGGCTTTGCTTCATTCGGATCCTGATTCAGCAAACCTATGAGCTAAATATATCAGCAGCGTACTGTTAGACGGTATTACTTATCGATTTCCCTGCTCTCTACTCAGTTAGTGGCAACAATACCACACTTCTGAAACTGGGACAAAATGTTGTCGAATGGACAGAATTATCGCATATTCCATTTGCCAGAATGACGTTTTTCCAACATTCTGACTGTGATTTGGTTTCTTAGACAGTGCAAAGTGTGACGGTGTTAGTAAATCTGCCTTGCCCTCTTCAGCAGGGTTCACTTTCGGGCTCCGTTTACCCAGCTCTTCGTTCATTTCAGTTTTTTTGTTTCTTATTGGACACAACAGCGTGGTAGATTACACTATTCTGTCTGGAAAAAAATATGGAAACACCAGTAACCAGATCTGAAGATGAACCTTTAGAAACATTTGCTTCAATGAGGCAAATGGAGTCCATCTCCGTATTAGGGCTCATGCACACAAACGTATTTTCTTTCCGTGTCCATTCCGGTTTTTTTGGGGTTTTTTTTGGACCGTATGCGGAACCATTCATTTCAATGGGTCCGCAAAAGCAAATACGGAAGTTACTCCATGTGCATTTCGTTTCCACATGTCTACATGTTCGTTCAGCAAAAAAATAGAACGTGTCCTGTTATTGTCCGCATAACGAACAAGGATAGCACTGTTCTGTTAGGGGCCAGCTATTCTGTTCCACAAAATACAGAATGCACACGGACGTCATCCGTATTTTTTGCGGACTGCAAAATACATACGTTGTGTGCCACGAGCCCTAAGTTTGAATACCATTTTCAGGCTTTCAGACATACACCTCCAACAAAAAGCCCAGTGGAGTGCTAAATGCAGTGTAAACCCAGCCTTGGGCCTCATGCACACGGCCGTTGTGTGTTTTGTGGTCCGCAAGTTGCGGATCCAAAAAACATGGATGGCGTCCATGTGCGTTCTGCAATTTGCGGAACGGCACGGACAGCCATTGATATAACTGCCTATTCTTGTCCGCAAAACTGAGAAGAATAGGACAGGTTATATATTTATTTATTTTTTGCGGACAACGGAACAGAGTAACGGATGCGGACATGTCAAGTGTTTGGCAGTGATTGTGAGCCAAAACCAGGATTGGAGCCTCCACAGACATAAGGGAAAGATCTGCACCTGCTCTGTGTTTCTGACCTGCACCTGATTTTGGCTCAAAATCACTGACCGGACACTGTTGTGTGAATAAGGCCTCACACTACACCTTAATAGGGCACATATAAAAATGTCTCCACTTCTCCACGTCATGTAAATCCATAATATAGGTGTCACATCCAGTTTACTGACTCAATTTGTGCACATTTTGGAGCATTTTACTTGGTTAATTTACCTCTGTGCCTTCAAGAACATATTTTACGCTATAAGTGGTGGCAGGTGTAACATTGTGGGGGAAAGGAGGTCCTGATCTAAAGTTTGCCCACAGGACTACCACTGCTTTTGACAGATTCACCAACAGTAAGCGGAGATCTTAAAAAATAAAAATAAACTATATGAAAAGGTTAACAACTGGGAATAATTCATAACCATTCAAATATGTTAATGATGCGTAAGTAAAATCTTACCATTGTTACTCAAAACCAGAACCCTTACCGGATGCCATAGCATACAACGGACTGCTCACACTGTTCTCTCCCATGTTTTCTGTGATAATGAGTCTGGGAGAATGGCATGTATGCATCCTAAAGGTACTTTCACACTTGGTGCAGAGAATTGCCTGCCGGATCCGTGAAAACGTATGCAAACTGATGGCATTTGTCAGACGGATCAGGATCCTGATCCGTTTGACCAATACAATGAAATGCCGGATCCATCTCTCTGGTGTCATCTGGAAAAACTGATTCGGCATTTAAAATTTTTATTTTATTTTTTGCGATCTGAAAAGATCCAGGGCCGTTTCCGGCATTAATGCATTTCAATGGGAAAAAGTGACGGATCTGGCATTCCGGCAAGTGTTCCGGAATTTTGGACAGAGATAAAACCGCAGCATGCTGTGCTCGCTCTGCAACTGCTGCTCCCGGTGTACCTTAGGAGAAGTCAGGATCAGACATGATCAAGTTTACACTGCTTAGCTCTGTCAATTTAAAGGGAACCTGTCACCAGGATTTTGTGTATAGAGCTGAGGACATGGGCTGCTAGATGGCCGCTAGCACATCCGCAATACCCAGTCCCCATAGCTCTGTGTGCTTTTATTGTGTAAAAAAATAAAAATAAATTTGATACATATGCAAAATAACCCGAGATGAGTCAGAGCTTGAAAATGAGTCTTCTCTGGTCACACAAGTAAGATATTTGTTAATTTTCATAAAAGGTGGGAAGTACAAAAATGCATAATACTTATTGAATTTGTCTACAAATGAAATTAAAAGTGTAATTTATATGTTTAGGGTAACACAATGAACTTTTAGAAACGCTAAGTGAGGGTAGCATCGTAGAGGTGACAGGTTCCCTTTAAGTGCAGAGGGCGCGGCAGTTACAGAGAGAGCTGAGTCTCTAGGTGTAACAGCAACACCCCCGTTGCTCCTAGAGGCTCATTTGCATATAGTAAAACCTCATTTTTCTCAGCAATGCAGGCACATATGAACATGGGACCAACACGGATGCCTTCAGCTGCCAAGCGCACATGTAACAGGTCAGCCAGTGTCATAGGTACAAAACTGCTGACGGATGCCCTTTTAACTTCCAGTCTGTCAGGATACAAAAGGAAAGCCTACAACACTGAGTTGCCATTTTCAGGATGAGTAGTCCATGTTACCCCAGAGTCAGTATCAAAGAAACCAGCCAGGAATTGAAATGCCAGCAGATCAGATATGTTTGGATTGTACATATCACTCTGCTTAAGGCTTCTTTCACACCTGCGGCTGGTTGTTCCGGCCGACAATGCCGGGAATCGGATGGATAAAAACACGCTGCAGCGTTTTTTGTTTGGATGATTCTTGGCATTTTTGTCTGGTAGCGGCTGGACCTCTCGTTATAGGGAACGCTGCAGACAGAACCTGCACAAAACAATATCGCAGCTCTTGCCTTTATCCCTCGTTCCATAGGTCCTAGTTTATCTCATGAAGACATCTTCCTGGGTCAAAGGAGCTCAGCCATGCCCCATTCTTCCTTTTCACAGTCTTGTGTCTGGCTGTAAGAATATGGTCACATGATTAAAATCCATTGCGGATTCCATCGTGGAAAACAAACATTTTCTGCCAAAAAATTTGCAATAAAAACACCAACTGTAGCTTTCCGTTGACTTTAAAGAGAGTCTGTCACCTCCATATGGCCATATACAGTGCTTACATGGCTCTGTAGCACACCTATACAGGATTGTAACGCTACTTTTGTTCTTTTCTTTAGACTTGCACAAGCAGGAAAAGCGAAGTTGAATTCATATGCAAATGAGCCTTCGCAAGTGCCCAGGGGCGGCGTTCAATGTGTAGGTGCCCAGGCTGCTCTGCCACCTTTTCACTTTACTCCTCCCCAGTCTCTGCCTTTGCCCTATCGATGAGGCAAAAGACTTGGAGGACGGGCAAAGGCAGAGACTGGAGAGGAGTAAAGTGAAAAGGCGGCAGAGCAGCCTGGGCACCTACACACCGAACGCCGCCCCTGGGCACTTGCGAAGGCTCATTTGCATATGAATTCAACTTCGTTTTTCCTGCTTCTGGATGTCTAAAGAAAAGAACAAAGGTAGCGTTACAATCCTGTATAGGTGTGCTACAGAGCCATGTAAGCACTGTATATGGCCATATGGAGGTGACAGACTCCCTTTAATGAAAGAAACCCAACACCCTCCCCCCATTCTTGCACAACCCATTTCATTTCTAGGTATAGAATTTTTGGCTTCATCTGGCACAAAACACTTCTGCCCTAGAAAAGTGATCACATTGCTTGCGCTGGCCAGACATTCTCTGATGGACGCTCTTTGGCACAGAAAGAGGAATTTACATGTGAGTGGCATCTAGTAACTTCTGTGTAGGTGAAGGGGAAAAAAAGCAATCTGGTAGGACTGTGGCCGGGTGGCACTGGCATGGGGTCATTTTGCTATCTTTGGATGTAATGAATACTATTGGAAAGCGTGTGCATGAGTCTCATGTGATTATTCAGATTTCATTACTATCTCCAACATGCACATCACGTATGTGGCCCATTCTGCCTTCTGGCATAACATGTACATAACGGTAATGAAGCGGGCAGCTGTGATTGACAGTTCATGCCCTCTCTGCCAATCAGGCATAATGAGGAGTCATGTATCAGTCAGTCAGTGGGGGAGGGGGTTGCATGCGTTATTTCAGCTTTATTGGAGCATATTTTCCTTGCTAAATGCATCTTGACTACTAACTGATTCCCTTTCAAGAGACTGGAGACAGTAAATTCTTCAGTGGCATCAGCTGGCAGCACAGTGAGGGTGGTTAAAGGGCACGGTCTCCTGGGCAGTGCTGACATTCCCCGTTAGAGATAACCAGGGAATGCATCTCTACCAAGATATGCGCTGCTGGAAAACTGTCCGCGTTATTAGCTTCTCTGCATTTAATAGAACTGTATCTCTCTAGACAGTGAATTGGTGAAGAACCCTTTGGTGAATCATGCACAGCAAATGGGATTTCAGTTAGAAGAAATCAAGAAACTTATGTTAAAAAGAATAAAAAACACTGGAAAAAACTACACATCCGTCGAAATTCTGGTCTCCGACTTATTAAACTCTCAGTCTGCAAACAGAAACGTTAAGTCAACAGAGAAAGGTAAGAAAATATAGGCAGTGCACAGTCTGTGGTTCCTTAAAGGGGTGTTTCAGTGAATGATAGTCTGGTATGTCATAATACATGGGAGAAGATCACATTAATGACGTCTGTGATCTATGACCACAGAAGGGCATAAGAGGACCTGTAACCTTACCTAACCTGTCTATTTGAGCAACTACTTGCATCCTACATGTAATAACAATTCTGGGGCATCTGTTCTTTTGACTCTATGATGTGCCGTTCCTTTATTATTCCTTCTAGAAGTTATGAATGATTTACTAGCAGTTTGCAATGAAGCTACGGTGGGTGTTACCAGTTGGGGGTGTGTCCCTGCAACATTTTGACACTATCCAGTCAGTGCTGCCAGTATTAGACTGGGCAGGGATGTACCTTCAACTGGTAACAACCAGCTGGACCTTCATTGTAAACTGCTAGCAATTCACGACTTCTAGCAGGAATAATAAAGGAATGGCACAACATACAGTAATAAGAAAAGATATTTCATAATTTTTACACGAAGGATGTAAGTAGCTACTAAAACGGACATGTCAGGAGAGGTTACAAAGCTTAAAGGGAACCTGTCATCAACTTGATGCTGTCATCACTCATGAGCTAAAAGTGGTTGCTAAGAACCAGCATCATAAACATTTCACCCTGGGCCTGGGAAAGAGTCATGGCTGCCTGAGAAGAGTCATGTCTATTCATGAGCTCTTGGGCTGTGGAAGTGATGTTCCTGCCTATAGCCCTGACCAGAAACCTGCTATTCAGACTGAAGGATGTAGGATTTCCTAAGACATGTCACGTGACCGGATCCAGAGCCTCTGATCCAAGCAAGTTTAAGACAGTAAATAAATTGCAAACTTTCTTTTGCAGGCAAGTTAGGATTAATGAAGGTGGGTTCATGGGTCCCGCTGGTGGTCTAGGGCATGTATGATGGCACAATTGCATTCAGATCTCCACTCTTTGTTATTGGAACCTGTAGTCAGCTTTTTGACTGACATGCTGTAAGGATATGTTAACATTCAGGCTAGGCATGTGAAAAAACACAAAGCTGGCCTGCCATAGGGTAAGGCTTATATGAGATCTGCAGATCACCTAGGCGATTGTCGGGAAGGAAGCGTTCCTTCCTGGCAGTCGCTTGCTCGTCAGTGGAGGAGACCACTGCTATTGCATGCAGCGATCTTCTCCTCAGTATGTGGAGGAGCGAACACTATGCCATCACTCATCCCCATACTAAATCTTTGTTTGCCGGCAAACTATTTTTAAACCTGCTAAAAGATTCCAGTGGTGGCAGTATTACACTGCCAGATCATTGCTAACGAGGGTCCATATGAACGCTCATTAGCAATGATATTCAGGATTATCTGCCCCTTTTAATATAAGCTTTACTACGTAAAGACAGATAAATGTATAATATGTTAATTAGCCTTACCTTGAGTGGTAGGGAGAACTCTACAAAGTGTGTATAGTATAATTTAGAATTATGTCGCACACGAGTGACGAGGAATCACTTAGAGGTGCTCCCTCCCATTGACAGATAACACCCAATCTGACAGAAAATAAAATGTATAGAAATAAGATATAGTGGGGCACTCTCTGTAGTAATGTAACTAGTAGAATTTAATAATATATATAAGAAATAGGTAAAATCTGAGTGGTAGCTTATACAGTATTATGACAGCAACGATAATATATATATTGGTGATTTATAAATCTCATACATAGTCCATCAGAAGAATCCAAAGGAAACTAGGTGGAATGATGCAGTGATATAAATTTTCATAATAAAAATCGTATCAAATTTGATAGATAATCGCCCAATGTCCTCTAAAATCCGAATCCCTATACGAGGCAGTCTCCAATCTTAAGTGCAAGCAAGCGCTGACACAGAACAGAGCGGCGTCCCGCTCACTTGTCTACAACAGCGGCGTCCTGCTGTATCTCCCAAATAATGTGATCACTTATTTAGACAAACTGTAACAGTCTTACCGGGAGAAATCTCGCGTGATATAGTGATGGTACTAGCTACTGTCAATCTACCCCTAGCGAGTGCTCGCTTTTCAGTAGGGATGTAGAATCCACAGGTACAAGGTGTGGTTTCCATCTGGAAACAATGGGACATGGATTTACTGCAGGTTTCACATACAATCCTAATGAAATTTAAGCTGTGTGAACATACCCTTGCAGCAGCCAAAGGTTCAAGGTGTAGTACGGTTTTCTGGCACACAACTCTTGGAGGTGATGAACAATAGTCCTTTATTATTGCAAGCTAGAAACAAAGTTTCCGTGAACCCAGTCACCTTGGTTTATGCTTGCTTCTTATTTGTACCCGAAGAAGGGGACTATTCCCTGAAACGCATTGTTTTTAGCTTGCAATAATAAAGGACTATTGTTCATCATATCCAAGAGTCCATTGTTGGAATCCTTGTTACCATTCATATGGTTTTTTTGTCTGCGTGGATTTGAAATCTGCATGATAAAGGCCGAGTCTGCATGAAATCAGTGAGAATCGCGTCCAGGTAGCGGACTGACTCCATTCATGGGTCCCATCCCAAATGTACTTTTTACTTTTTTTTTAATAGCCTTTGTGAACACATAAATAATGATTTAATAATAATAAAAAAATATCATATTCAACTCACCATTACCCCATCATTTCCCATTCTGATGCTTATACCGATCCCCCGCCAGTCCATGCTTCCTCTTGACCGCTCACCTAACCACTGCCGGGCTGATCAGACATATGTCCCCAGAATCTAAATCGCCAGAGCAGATTCTGAACAAGTAGAGAACTCTGGGAATTTGAGTCAAGTATCCCAGACAATTTTCAATGTGGATGAGACTTAACTATAATACTTTATAATGAAGTATCATTTGATATCATCATTTTAAATCGCAGTTTGCAGGATAAGGCAGTCCCGGCCTTTCCATTTATACATTACAGTATTGTTAACATGCACACTGTCTCTCACCATGTTGGCTTTTTCCTTCTTCATAACTGTTGTTTTACATTTTGCAGAGAACAGCATAGAAGAAAAGTTGAGGAAACTGGAAGAGGAGAAAATATGCAAAGTGTGTATGGACAAAGCTGTGTGCATGGTGTTCATCCCTTGTGGTCACTTGGTGGCATGTGCTGCCTGTGCAGAGGTCCTGGATAAATGCCCTATATGTTGTAGTTTCATAGAAAGACGGCAGAAAATTTTCATGTCGTAAAGGTCAGCCGTCTTTCAATCTTACCTTTAATTCTAAAGTTCAAGGGACTTCTTGTTTTGTCTTTTATTTTTTTAATAAAATTTTAATACATAAAGGATCATTAAAGTAGACACCCTATCTTTGCACTGCATAATCGTGGAGCCCATAGATGTCTCCTGTTCTGCAGCATCTATGCCGTAGCCATGGGTGAAACGTGACTAAGATTCATGAGACCCCCAGACAGTGAACCCCTTGTAGGCTAGACTGACACCTAGACCTTTTAATGACATTACAAAAAGATTGCGGTGATATCGCTGTGCATTGGAAATGCATCAAGTAGCATGAAAATGTCTTCAAAAAGTCAAGGGAATTGGCAGTGATTTTTATTTTATTTATTTTTTAACCCACGCTGGGATTTCTGTGCTATTTGACAAAGTAATAGGTACTTTTATCTCATTAAAGGGGTTTTCCAAGTTCACAGTTTTGGGAGGTAAACTGCAGGAAATTTGTTAAAATAATAAAAAACTAAAAACTAAAATGTCACCGTCTGGGCCCCCTCCGATCCAGTGCCACCACTCTGTCCTCTCACAGGGCTGTTGCAGTGTCTGGCCAGTATACAGCACGTAAGCACTGGGGCTGGTGATTACCTAGTATATCGCCATGTCACCACTACAGCCAGAATATTGAGTCACAGCTGAAGCCTAGTGGCAGCGCAGAATTGGAGGGGCATTCAGAAAGGTGAGTTTTAGTTTTTATTTTATTTATTTTTTTATTCTGCTAACAGCCCTTTCTGCAGTTTTTCCTGAAAAAAATTTTACTTTGACAATCTTTTTAAGGTACCTACACACACATTTTGTCTGATGTTTTTTTTCTAAACAAAGCCATAAAAACAGCGTGATTTTTGTCAGGTTACATGCGCTTTTTTATGGCATTGTTTTCTTCACACATTTGACGCGTTTAGTTTTTTCTCTCGATGAGAAGGGTATGGAATAGTGCCTGAACTAATGGCAGTAGTCACAATATGCTGTAGTATTGAAAATGCATCAGGAACACAAAAAACACAATGCAATAAAAAAAAAAAAAAAACACAGCTAGAAAAAAATGGTGTGTACAGTTTTCTAATTCCTATAGACTTTATTATTTTCAGACAAAAATCCACACCAAGAAAACATGGCAAGAAAACATGGCAAAAAAAACACAACACAAACAAAACTTTATAAACCCAGCCTTAAGCCTCATTCACACATCCATGTCCGTGCTTAAATCTGTGAAAAGGTGTTCAGTGATATGTCCGTGATGGATCCGTGTTGGGGCCATGTGTCAGTTTATCGCTGTCTGTCACTGACACTGCACAGCTGAAGAATTATTTTTGAAAGCATCTCTTCCTAATGATCCAAGAAACACGGAAGGCATCTGTGTTGCATCTGTGGTTTTCACGGGTCCATAGACTATAATGGGCGTGATGGATCCGTGAACACGTACAAAATAGAGCATGCATCCGTGCTTAAAACACGGACCGTGCTAAAACACTGATGTGTGAATACACACATTAAAATGAATGTGGACGCGTGTTGTCCGTGGAGAATGTCTACAGCGCACGTCCGTGTAACACACTGACATCTGAATGAGGCTTTGAGGTTGAAGAAAGTCTAGGTGTAGCCCTTGCTAAGAAACTACTCACTCCGCTCTGATATATTGGTATTCAGTAAAGCAGATGACTGCAGAAAGCTGACGACATCTTAAAATCACATACTACATTTTGTTTTACAATGTCTTTTCATCTTTTTCTCATTTTATTTGTATAATTGAGGTGATAAAATTTTAGCTTCTTACTGACGATAAAAGTTCAGTTTTATTAATGAATCCAGTGGGTAATGCTCCACTTGGTCACATGTATATGCACTAAAAATGAAATGTTTGTAGGTCTTGAAAATGTCTTCCAATTGAATTGGCAAAGCCCTAGTTTATGCACTTACTTGACTTAAAGGGGTTTTCTGAGATTTTAATACTGCTGATCTATCCACTGGATAGGTCATCAGTATCAGATCGGTGGGGGTCCGATACACGGGGCTCCTGTGGGCGCTGCAGCATTCTTTTGATTTTCCTAGGCCGAGTGACGACATCAGCCCCATTCAAGTTAATGGCTATGTGCTTGAAACCAAGCACAGCCGATATACAGTGTATGATGCAGCGAGAAGGCAGCTGATTGACAGAGGTCCTGGGTGTCAGACCCTCAACGGTCAGTTAAAAAAATCCTGGAAACCCCTTTTAAATAAGTTTTCGATGACTTCTAGTTGCTGAGCTGCAGTGTGCGGCAGCAGAAACTGTACAATGTATGGAGCCTCCTGCTTCGGCTCGCTACGCTGTATAGTTTCGGGCAGCTGATCATTGAGGTGCTGGGAATGCCATGGATCTGGTATTTATGACCTGTCCTGAACATAGGCAATCATTATGTAAGTCCTAGAACGCCCCTTTAATTGTAAACCATAAATGATCAACCGTAGTGACATATTGGATGTCTCGCTGCCCACTTTTGTTTCCTGTCTGTTGGGTATCTGAGTTTTTTTACTTGGAGCTTCAGTAATGTCCCATCAAGCCGATCACTCTTCATGAATCCTAAGAGAACGGTCTGTCAATAACAAAGTTGTTTTAGCAAGATGTGTACATGATGGAAGCTCCAGTTATTACCTATGAGGAAAAAGTCTTAAAGGGGTTGTCCAGCTGTTAATATTGATTATCTGTCGTCAGGATAGGTCATCAATATCTGATCAGTGGGGGTCCACCTTCCAGCACCCCCGCCGATCAAGGCTGCTCACTCTTCATTACACTGCACGTTGTCTCAGAAGTTCAGTGTAATACAAGTACGCGCTCCATTCAAGTGAATGGAGCTCCAATTCAAATACTAGTAATACTAGGTAAATCTTCACATCATTTCAAGATGCCTGGAATGGGGCGGATGATACATTATACCAATTACAGATATTACATTATCTGTCTGAGGTAAGTGCATTGAACATTGTGGTCAATTTGGTCCAACATTATGTAATGCAGCAGTGATGGTTATGGGAGGCAAATCCACCCAAAATGAAAATACTTTTGTGACATTTCTTTTTCCACACGTGTGTCATGACAATATAAAAAATTAAATGGTATCGCTTAATTTGCAATTTCATATATTTTTTTTCACTCAAGCATGGGTAATTTGTGACCTAAGAGCTTTTTTAATTTCATTTTCATAACCAATTCTAAAATCGGCAGTAGGTAAGTGTCACATCTATAGCATATCATAGTTCTAAAGGAAAAGCTAAATACATATTGCATTTCATGAAGTCAAAGTAAAGTTAGTTTTCTTTTCCCATCCGGCTTTTTATCTTAGATTTGATCATGAAATACCAGTATGGTAATGAAATGACATTATCACAAGTGTGGATAAAGAAATGTCACAAAGGTATTTTCATTTTATTTTTGGCTGGATTTGCCACCCATAGATGGTGAGAGGTTGAGAACAGGGATGGATGTGTGCACAGTAGTAGAGGTCCCTCATGGTGAAACCGCTAGATGGATAATGTCGCAAATTTACTAGAGTGACAAAGGCTGGACATGTAAACAGAATTTCACAGCGGCTCAGGTGGTATAAGAAATCTAGCACATCTGTACCGTTCAAAATGTTAAGCTTCCTTTCATTCAAATATTGAAGACAAACTTGGTGCAAAAAGATGCATTTTTGGCCACACCCCTTAAACTAAGCTGTATCCCCCTGTCGAATGTGGCAAAAAAAAAAAAGAAAAAAAAAAAATCCAGTTGCACAGTCAATATGTCATAGTAGAACAACTTTGTCATTGATGGTCTGTTCCTCTAGTGATTCTTGGATACTGGTCGTGATCTGGATACTTGGTGCATTGAGTCCACTGTGGACAAAAATCTGACTGTTTGGGTTCAGGTCCCTTTCCCTCCCTCAAGGTCTTATTCATCTTCACATTGTGGATATCTCCTTTATTTTGATGGGCTGGTTGCTTATGGCACATAACCAAGCAATCTCCCCCATGTTAAAGGGGTTATCCGAGGCTGGAAATGCCTTCCCTACAGCCCGGGCTCCCCATGTCGCTCCTGGTCCTCCCCACACGGCCGCCGCTGCTGCTGTGACAGGGACGAGCCTCCCAAGAGTCACCCACGATGCTAGGGAGGCTTGAATCCACCCCCCCCCCCCCCCCGACCCCCCCGCTACAGGATGTTTCCATCCATAAACGGGAAGTCAGGTAAGTAGAATCCGTGTGAGGAGCCCGGGCAGTAGGGGAGGCATTTCCAGCCTCGGTTGTGTACTTCAACAAATAGCATTTATTATGTAGAGAAAGCACTAGCCCATGTAAGCGCCCGTGGTCTCGGCCACCTCTTTTTTTTTTTTTATAGTGTGCAAGCATGGCCACTGCTGCTAGATTGCATGGTGTCCATAACCATGGAAACAAGCAGTGTATAATGTGAAAAAATTAATCCAGCCAGCAAAGGAAGCAATATGGACAATCACAATACATTAGTTAAGTGGCTTGTAACTTTCTCTACATAATAATTGCCACTTGCTGAAGTCACACAACCCCTTTTAAGGCCTCTTGCACATGACCTTATGTATTTTGCGGTCCGCAAAAACGGATCTGCAAAAAATACGGATGATATCCGTGTGCATTCCGTATTTTGGGCAACGGAACAGCTGGCCCCTAATAAAACAGTACTATCCTTCTCCGTAATGCGGACAATAATATCACATGTTCTATATATTTATTTTTTTCCGGAACGGAAATACAGACATACGGAAGCGGAATGCACACAAAGTAACTTCCATTTTTTTACGGACCCGTTGAAGTGAATGGTTCTGCCTACAGTCCGCAAAAAAAATACGGAACGGACACTGAAAGAAAATACGTTTGTGTGCGAGAGGCCTAAGGCTGTATTAGCCTGGCAGAAATGCTCGTTAGCGATCTGGCTGTGTAATACTGCCGCCGATTACCTGATGAACAAGGAAACTCTAATACATTGAGCAATCCAGGTTTTTAAACTGGTTTAAAAATCGTTTGTCGGGGGAGATGGTGCCGTGTAATCACGATCTGTCTGAGTACGAGCGATGGCATTAGTGATCGCTCCTTCCCCTACTGAGGAGGAGATCACTGCATGTATTAGCAGGTGTCTCATCCACTAACGGGCAAGTGATTGCCAAGAAGGAACGCTTCCCTCCCAACAATCGCCTGCTACATTGCTGTATGTAATACAGCCTTTCCTCACTAGTCTTTAGGACTCATTACGTCTGCTGCAAACCCATGATCCAGCAGAGTGTTTTCTATGCATACTCCCAGACCGATTATGATTGTTAGACTTGAGCGAATCGGGTTCGGATTGCTGAATCTGAAACTGATTCTTTTGAAAACTTTGCTTACAATATCTCCTCCGTAGCACACTAAAATGTATGGGCTCTGCTGAGGCCTGGAAAATCTTGCTGCTAATAACGCGAGACTTGCTTCGTCCCACGACTATGACAGTACACGAAGTGTAACATCATAGACGCAAGGCAGAGCAAGTATTGCGTACTTGCAGCAAGATTTACAAGGCCTCAGCGGAGCCTGTACATTTTAGCATGCTACGGAGGAGATATTGTAAACTTTTCAAGCGAATCAGATCAAACCGTACCAGATTCGTTCAACACTAATTATAATCGCATGGAGCTTTGTGCCCAACACTGACTTTGTCATGTGCGATTCCATGTAAGATTTGAAGAGGTATGTTATTTTTGCTAAGCAATCCTATAAAGTTAACAAAATAAATCGCACAATTAACGTTCATTTATTGATTAATCTTCAGTAGGCATTTGATAGCGTAAAGTGCACTGTTCTCTTCTCAGGTGCACTAAGAACAAGCTGCTATTCATATATACAAACCTGGAATCCCTTGCTTGTTCCCTTGTGTTTTCATGTACATCTTAGATTCTATTTTGTTATATTTCTGTATATTAGAATGAGACTATCTGTAAATCGGGTTATTGTACACAGTGTTGTGTTCCTTGTAAATTGTTCTTATGCTTGTAATGCTGCTAATATACAGAATTTCTTGTAAATGCTTTGTCTGCAATACACTCTCTGTATAATGAAATGAAGTTAATATAATATAGCGGTTTTTAGCTTTCAAAGTTGTCGCATAAATCTCAAAGAAACTTGGTAATATTAGCCTTGTTTCTATTGTTTCCTTTTAGCTCCTTGCTCTCAGCCAGCAATGTCAGTGATGGATGTATCTATTCTGGTTGTCATGGCTGTGTCCTACAAAATTACTGAGATTTATACACGTCCATGTCCATAATTATGACCAAGGGTATTCTGAAAACGTCCATTGCTAGCCGCATTTAGAGAGCAGGGCACTACAGAAGCAAGGCTTATATATGGCTTAGGCCACTTTCACATGGTCAGCGTTTTGCATCAGGATTTGTAAGCCAAAACCAGGAGTGGATCCAAAGCACAGAAAAGGCACAACTACTTCTATTATACCTTTTCTCCGTAGGTTCCACAACTGCTTTTGGCTTACAAATACTGACCAGTCACTGGGGCAAAATACTGACCAAATACTGATCTTGTGAAAGTGGCTTCAGTGATTTTTTATTTTTAGTATCCTATGCTAAAAATAACTTTATAACACAAACTGTACTTACAATTATTGTGTGCCTCTGTGTATCCTATAACAAACCACCAAAGTCTCTCCATAAAAGTGAACATTTCATTTCCTGGGAATGCATATTGATTTTGGCTTAAAGGTGTTGTCTGAGATTCTGATATTGACGGCCTACCTTCAGGAAAGGTCATAAATATCTGATTGGTGGGGGGTCAAGCCAGTGAGCACTGCAGCCTTTTCCTATGCTGGTGATGACTCGTTCCATGGTCATATGGCCTAGGCACAGCTCAGTCCCTTCTAGGGAATGGCCTTGGGCTGCAAAACCCAACCCATCACAGCCACTATACAGTGTACGGTACTGTTTGGTAAGCTGTGAGTACATTTCCCTCATTTTAGGGGAAAGAAATTCCTTCCAAAATACAGTTGGGCAATCGTAAGTCCTTGGAACAACGACCCTTCTCCAGAAATACATCCAGGCCCCTCTTGAACTCTTTTATTGTACTCGCCATCACCACCTCCTCAGGCAGAGAGTTCCATAGTCTCACTGCTCTTACTGTGAAGAATCCTCTTCTATGGTTGTGTACAAACCTTCTTTCCTCCAGACGCAGAGGATGTCCCCTCGTCACAGTCCTGGGGATAAATAGATGATGGGAGAGATGACCCTTGATATGTACTGACCCCTGATATATTTATGCATAGTTATTAAGTCTCCCCTCAGTCGTCTTTTTTCTAAAGTGAATAACCCTAATGTTGATAATCTTTCTGGGTACTGTAGTTCACCCATTCCAGTTATTACTTTAGTTGCCCTCTTCTGAACCCTCTCCAGCTCTGCTATGTCTGCCTTGTTCACTGGAGCCCAGAACTGTACACAGTACTCCATGTGTGGTCTGACTAGTGATTTGTAAAGTGGTAGGACTATGTTCTCATCACGGGCATCTATGCCCCTTTTGATGCAACCCATTATCGTATTGGCCATTTTTCTCCCAGTCCAAGCATTCTCATTTTATATACTAACCTTTTATGTGGTACAGTGTCAAGTGCTTTGGAGAAGTCCAGATATACAACATCCATTGATTCGCCGCTGTCAAGTCTAGAACTTGCCTCCTCATAGAAACTGATTAAATTAGTTTGACATGACCGATCCCTCATGAAGCCATGCTGATATGGCGTTATTTGCTTATTTTCATTGAGGTACTACAAGATAGCCTCTCTTAGAAAACCTTCAAACCGTTTATCCACGACAGATGTTAAACTTACCGGGCTCTGTTTTTGGCCCCTTTTTGAATATTGGCACTACATTTGTTAAGTGCCAATCCTGTGGAACATTCCCTGTCAGTATAGAGTCTGCAAATATCAGAAATAAGGGTTTGGCTATGACATTACTTAATTCTCTAGGATGCGGGGGTGTATGCTCCCTGGTTCCGGTGATTTTGTCTATTTTAATCTTTTTAAGACGCCGCTGTACTTCTTCCTGAGTCAGACAGGCCACTTTTAATGGGGACATTGCTCATTTGAGCGCTATAGCATCTTCAAACTGCTGATTTGTGGGAGTGCCGGGAGTTGGACCCACAACAGATACTTATACACCAGATATCTTGAGGATAGGCCATCAATCTCAAAATCTCGGACAACCCCTTTAAAAAAAATGTACATGTTTTCTGTATACAGTTGCTATGGATTGTCCCATAATAACAACTTATCCTGTATCCACAGCATAAGGGCAACAGTGTGATTGCTGTGACCCCTGACAATCACTAGGACAGAGGCTTGTTGGTTACCCCCTGCCCTGTGGATAGACTATAAGTTGTCATGGGACAAACCGTTGGACCATCATTTGACAAATTTACATTTCTCATAATGTCTGATAACCAAGCATTTTAGGACATGTTCTTTTGTGCCTTGGTTTTGTCACCTTAACTAAAGTTGAAAAATTTAGTGGCATTAAAAATCTCTTCAGAAAACTGAAGTAGTGTGTTTTGTTTTTTTTTGTTTTATTTCAGCAGCCCTCGTTTTTATTTTCTAAGAAGTTCCAAAAGCAAATCCTACAGCTTCATCTACAGAATTCCCATCTGTGAGTGCAGCACTACTGCGGCTCTGCAGTGACTCGCGCTGTGAGCGGCATCACAGCACAAAGGGCAGACGTTACCTTATGGTTGGCGGCAAACTGATGTTTCTCATAATGGCATTGGGGACTCGGCAACATGGGTATATGCCCAGCTACCACTAGGAGGCACTAGTTATCAAAAAAGGTTGGCTCCGCCCAGGTGGGCTGTACCCTCTCCACAGCACTAGGCTATTCAGTTTTAGGGTACTTTCACACTAGCGTTTTTCTTTTCCGGCATAGAATTCCGTCACAGGGGCTCTATACCGGAAAAGAACTGATCAGGCATATCCCCATGCATTCTGAATGGAGAGTAATCCGTTCAGGATGTCTTCATTTCAGCCATTTTGACTGATCAGGCAAAACATAAAACCGCAGCATGCTACGTTTTTTTTCTCCGTCGAAAAAAAACGTAAGACTTGCCTGAATGCCGGATTCAGCATTTTTCCCCGTAGGAATGTATTAGTGCCGGATCCGGCATTCAAAATACCGGAATGCCGGCAACATCCGGCATTCCGGTCAAAATGTGAAAAAAGATACAAGATGGATCCGTCTGTCCACATGACAAGTGGAGAGACGGATCCGTTCTTGCAATGCATTTCTGAAACGGATCCTCAACCGGATGCGTCTCACAAATGCTTTCAGTCACATCCAGATCGGCGGGTCCATCAGGCAGTTCAGACGACGGAACTGCTTCCCGGATCACACTGCCGCAAGTGTGAAAGTAGCCTTAGTCTAGTGTCCATGGGAGGCAGACATGACCTCCTTTTTTTTTTTTTTTTTTTTCTCGCTGGTCTTGCTGATTTTTGTTATTTCATTTTTTTTTCTTTTTCCTTTCTTCTGCAAGTCTCCACCTGCCGCAGGATGGGGCTCCATCGTGGGTTACCACTTTAGTTGCACCCCCTGCGGGCGCATACTTGGGTACTTCGCCAGTCCCCATTGACTGCATCCGCAGTGGCATGCCGGCATTTCCACGGTCCCCGTGTTGAGTCTGCCAATGGGGTGACCCTGCGGCGCCCAAAGACATCAGACGGTGAGTATTTCCCCTGCGTCCCTGTCCCAGAGTTAGTGGGGGTCCCGGGTTATGTCCCCTGTCGTGGCCGGGGATGGGATCCCCTTCTCCCCCAGGCGGGGAGGTATTTCTCCCTCTGGGAGGGGGGGGGGGGGACCCTTTCTCTCCAACCTACAGATTCTCTCTGGGTGGTTAAAGACAAATGTCCACTGAGGAACCTCTCCTCTCCAGGGTTGGCATCTCCTCTACTGGACTTTTGGAAGGCGCTTCCCTGGCTGCACAAGGTTAGTCAGCCTGCCATTTGGTTAGCATGCCGGCACACCTACATGGTATCCCAGGTATGTACGCCTTCTCCTTAACAGGGGGGTACTTGTACCACTGCCAAATGCTGTACCCAGCACTGCAGCTATTTCTCTGTACCAGAGGCTATATTCTACACACCCTCCTAGTCGGAGAGTGTTCGCGCCAGGCGCTGTAGCCAAAACAATATACAGTTGCAAGAAAAAGTATGTGAACCCTTTGGAATGATATGGATTTCTGCACAAATTTGTCATAAAATGTGATCTGGTCTTCATCTAAGTCACAACAATGGAGAATCACAGTCTGCTTAAACTAATAACACACAAAGAATTAAATGTTGCCATGTTTTTATTGAACATACCATAGTTCCACCACAGTGCAGGTGGAAAAAGTATGTGAACCCCTAGACTGACATCTCCAAGAGCTAATTGGAGTGAGGTGTCGGCCAACTGGAGTCCAATCAATGAGATGAGATTGGAGGTGTTGGTTACAGCTGCGCTGCGCTGCCCTGCCCTATGAGAAACGCACACCAGTTCTGGGTTTGCTTTTCACAAAAAGCATTGCCTGATGTCCTGTAAAGATGGCTGCAAGAGCACAGTGCAGACTGCTCAATGAGATGAAGAAGAATCCTAGAGTGTCAGCTAAAGACTTAAAAAAATAAAAATAAAAGTCTCTGGCATATGCTAACATCCCTGTTAGCGAATCTACGAAACGTAAAACACTAAACCAGAATGGATTTCATGGGAGGATACCACGGAGGAAGCCACTGCTGTCCAAAAAAAACATTGCTGCACGTTTACAGTTTGCACAAGAGCACCTGGATGTTCCACAGCAGTACTGGCAAAATATTCTCTGGACAGATGAAACCAAAGTTGAGTTGTTTGGAACAAACACACAACACTATGTGGAGAAAAAGAGGCACACCAACATCAAAACCTCATCCCAACTGTGAAGTATGGTGGTGGGGGCATCATGGTTTGGGGCTGCTTTGCTGTGTCAGGGCCTGGACGGATTGCTATCATCGAAGGAAAAATAAATTCCCAAGTTTATCAAGACATTTTGCAGGAGAACTTAAGGCCATCTGTTCACCAGCTGAAGCTCAACAGAAGATGGGTGTTGCAACAGGACAACGACCCAAAGCATAGAATAAATCAACAGAATGGCTTAAACAGAAGAAAATACGCCTTCTGGAGTGGCCCAGTCAGATTTCTGACCTCAACCCGATTGAGACGCTGTGGCATGACCCTAAGAAAGCGATTCACACCAGACATCCCAAGAATATTGCTGCACTGAAACAATTTTGTAAAGAGGAATGGTCAAGAATTACTCCTGACCACTGTGCATGTCTAATCTGCCACTACAGGAAACGTTTGGTTGAAGTTATTGCTGCCAAAGGAGGTTCAACCAGTTTTTCCACCTGCACTGTGAAGGTTTACATGGTGTGTTCAATAAAAACATGGTAACATTTAATTATTTGTGTGTTATTAGTTTAAGCAGACTGTGATTGTCTATTGTTGTGACTTAGATGAAGATCAGATCACATTTTATGACCAATTTGTGCAGAAATCCATATCATTCCAAAGGGTTCACATACTTTTTCTTGCAACTGTATACAGAGGGAGCCCTGGTTCACCAGAGTGAGTGCCTGTAGCCATTACAGTCTCTATGCAGTTCGAGCAGCTACATTGCTCCCTTTATAGGTAGAGTACCTGTACCATCTTCAGACGCTGTAGTCATCACACCGGTCTGGTTCTATAGTGCTCCATCTCCAGGGGCTGTACCCATTTCTTATGCCTGGTTCTAGTGTGCACTAAGCAGCCACATTGCTTCCTTTAGAGGTAGAGTACCTGTACCATCTCCATATTTGCAGTAGTTTTATTGTGCACCATGCAGCCCTATTCCTCCCTTACCAGGTGAGGTATAGAGGCCCTCTTCTAATGCGTTAGCCATTGCACTTCTCTGGTTCTAGTGTGTACCACACAGACATCGCTCCCCTCTGAAGTGGAGTTCCTGTGCCTTCTCCAGATGCTGTACCCTTTACACCTGTCTGGTTTTAAGTCTGCACTACACAGCCGTATTTCTCCCTTATTAGGTAGAGCTCCTGTACAGCCTCCATATAGTGTAGAATTTCCAATTGCTGTAGCTATGTTCCACTCTCATTATAATGAGCACCATGCAGCCACATTACTCCTATTATAGGCGGAGTATTTGCAGTATCTCCAAGAGCTATTCCCTATTGGTACAATCTACTGCCCATATGGCTCCTGCATGACTGGGCGTATCTCTCCCTTCCCTGGCTCTGATCTGTGATAGGCAACACAGAAGAAAAATCAGCCGACACTTCGTGTATATGTTGAGCGGTGCGCACGTCCAGGGTCAGCTTCCCATTAATCCAAGAACAATGTGATAGGCAATCATGTGCCCCCCCATTCACGTGGAGTGATGTTTCCATCTCCTGATGCTGTATTCATCACTCTGTTCTGGTTCTAGCATACATAGGCATATCTGGTATCCATATGTCTCCCCCCTTCCTGGGCGGAGTAGAGTTGCGTTGTTAGTTTCAGTATATTGCTGGCCTGTTCAGATCTGACACCAGGTGCAGTTCCTCCTGAACCAGGCCCTCTAGTCTTCTCTTTGCCTCAGTGCGTCCGGCAATGGAGTAAAAATCATTCCTAATACAATTTAACAACACGTCAGCAATTTTTTAAATATATTTTATTTTTTTATTTTATGTTTTGGTTTCTTTTCTTTTGAGAAACCGATATGTCAGGGGTGGGGGGTTGGGGAAATACATGTAATGTAAGAATAAAGTGACTGTTGAATAACCATGTAAATTTTGGAAAACGTAATAAAAATTTATAAAAAAAAATATAATAATTTTAACAAGACTTCCGAGTCCTGTTATGCACCAGACAACTTCTCTCCCTCCGTGTGCAGGTTGTTGACTGGCATGCTAGGATTGTTCTTTGTCAACCCTGTAAAGTACTACTGCATGCTGCACAGCCGTGTTACCCCATTTCATGATGGAGTACTTGCGTTGTTATTACTGCTGCTCTGCTTTCTTTTCACAGAGTTACATGGCGCAGTCCTGGCAGAGTACAGGGATCACCACTGGATGTTCTATCCTGCAAGAGTACCCAGCGTTGTGAGCACCAGCCGCTACTGCAGTTTTGGGTCATCGCTGGATGTCCTCCACCATACAGAATCCTTCTGGGTGGTCAATGACAAGCGTCTTCGCTGGACATCCTCTCTGATATGGCTGTGACAGGACTAGTGAGTGCCACACACCTGCCGGTGGGTGGACTTTTCCGTGACTTGCTCTGGTATTGGACATGGTCCCGTGCCCTTTTGCATGGTCCAGATGTTCTTGGTACTCCCTTATGTTTTCTGATTAGTTGTGCTACATGACAGAAGGGCCGTTCCCTTGGGCCTGGCCGTTGTCTGCACCTGTCAGTTCCTTCCCCCTTCCCTGGGGGTTTTATTCTGCTCTGCTGGTGCCTGGTTTCTATATGTCAGTGTAGTCTCTACCGGCTTCCCCTGCAGACTTCTGCATCCTTTCTGACATATGGATGTTTGGTGATTCTTTTACCAAATCCAGGCTGTACTTGCCCCTTCTGGGACAGTGTTATACAGTTGGCTGGTCACTACACTTGGGATGGTTGGTCACCCATGGCCGATGTTCTTTCCTTGGTTTTCCGGCTATTGTGGTCCTTGGGTGGTACAGTTCTTTGGCCCCTTCTTGAGCCCCTGTCCGGGTAATCCTAGTTGGAGTCCCTGACTCCACTCTTACTTAGACCATCTAGCTGGCCGCTCCCTTCTGGGGAAGCTACCCATGGCATTTTGACAGCACAGGCTCTGTATGACAACTGCTTCTTTGGGCCCAGTTTGGTCCTTTTTCACTCCTGGGTCCTCATAGTTTGTTGCCTTCTTGAGATTCTAACCTCTCTTTCCATCCCCCCAGGTCAAGTACCTGGTACCTAGTTGTTTAGTGCTATGGTTTGCAGTTTACATCATATTGGTCACTTTTGGGACGGAGCTTTCCCTCATTTGGAGAACTGTTCCTCCTTAGGCTGTTTTGGAGTCCTCTACTTCTACTTCAATATCTCTCAGACCAGTGGGTCTCCGCTTGTATTACCAGGGCCTGCGACTGGTTCTTTTTTTTTTCCTGTGTATTTGTGGCCAGGGATATCTCTGGTCTTACATTTCACAGCGATATTATGTCTTTCAGAGGCTTGTTTTTCGCCTCATCTGTATGGGAAGCAGGTCTTTACGTTCCCTTCTCCTGACCATTACCTAAGACCTCCCCCCCCTCCTCCTCTGGGGGTTGGCTGTTTTCTCTGGCAAGAGGTTTCCACCTTCTCATAGGGTGTTTCTCTCCCCCCCCCCCCCCTTCCTTGCTGTGAAAAGAGGCTCGCTCCCTTCCCTTGTGAGTCGTTGTGATGATTTTTCTAAAGCGTTTAGCCTCCAGTGCTTCGTTGTTTACTCTCTACCCTGGCCTTTACATGTGGTTGGCCATGGACAGGCCGTGTTTTGGTCTGAGACAACTTAAAGTTTTAGTCTTTGGTTGTGGACTGCTTCCGTCCTTTTTCCAGGCATTTTATCTCCTGCCAGGCACCCTCATAGTCTATTTTGTCTTGTTGGATCTGTCCTCTTAGGGCTTCTCTTCCTGGAGCTTCCTTATATATGCACAGCACTAGGTTGTTTCCAATTTGAGTCCTTTCATATGCAGAGCGCTAGGTCGTTACCAACAGACGTTGCTGTGCTACACTCCTGTTTCCTCAGGGGGAGCCCTGGTTCTTCTAGATCCTTCCCCGGGCTCTCTAGTGCACTCTTGGTCAACTCTTGATTCTTGGGCATGACATCTGGCCCTGTCCCTTACCACCTTGGGTGGGAACTGGGTATTTCCCTTTGTTCCTTCTTGCAGGCCTTGTTTCCCAGGCACCTGTCCTAGGGATCCTGACTGTCTCCCATTTTTTTTCTTTGGAACCATTTCCTGCTAGGGTCTCTCCTGGTCCTGTTGGGTCACATGGTTCTTCTGCACCTGTTCACCCTTCTTTTTGCATGAGCTTTCAATCCCGCCCTCGCGGACTGCTTTAGGACGTCCCATGGTGCTGTGTCCCCCCAATGCCAAATTTGGATTTTTGTACTTGCCATAAAATCAGTTTCTTGTTCAATGAATTGGGGGACACAGATCCCACCCTCTGTTTTTACTTACTCTCCCTGTCTCCGGGCTGCTGTTCTTTTTCTTTCCCGGTCCAGGACATTCTGTTTCTCTCTCCTACTGCTATTGCTACAAACTAAATAGCCTAGTGCTGTGGAGAGGGTATAGCCCACCTGGGCAGAGCCAACTTTTTTCTTTTTCTTTTCTTATATATCTAGTGCCTCCTAGTGGTAGCTGGGCATATACCCATGGTGCTGTGTCCCCCAATGCATTGAACGAGAAACTGATTTTACGGTAAGTATAAGAATCCAATTTTGGCTAAACATGTCAACGGAAATCACAGATCACAATACTTCTTGAATATCACTTATTCCAATTGCTATTTCTAGGTGAAATACATTATTGTGAAAAGTAGACAATAGGTTTTAACAGGCATAAGTACACTCATTGGCAAAAAAAAAAACACTGATAGAAATGTCAGATTACTGCAAAAATCGGCATGCAGTTTTGTCTCTGGCAGACATGTAAATGATTACATGTATGTTCTCATTAGAGATACACTGGTCACAATCCAGTAGCATAGAAAATTCACAAGAAATCATCCATCATTCAAGATAAAGCCATGATTTCTTGTGGTCCGATTAGACACTGGGTCAGAGGCTACTTTATGGGTATTGTACTTCTTTGTGAGAGAGCGTTGATTGCTAGACATGCCTCTATAACACACTCAGACATTTTGCTCAGTTGACAGTCTGAGAGGGGGTGCATCGTTGGACTGAAAGAAGCAGGATGGTCATTACGATGAATTGCCTGCCATCGAGGCTGTTCTGACCTAGGAGGTGTTGGGAGCAGTCATTACACACAGGCTCCGGACGGCATGGACAGACCACTAGTTGAGGGGATCATTTAATCTGCCGACAAGCACTAGCAGCTCCTACAGCACTCCGGCTGTTCTGAAACTACAATTCCCAGGATCTTTCTTTCACTTCTGTAGAGTAACAAGAACGAGTAAGTGCAAATTCTGGGAGTTGTAGTTTCACAGCAGCTGGAGTGTCGAAGGTTGCCGATCCCTGCCCTACATTTTCACTGATCACAATCCAGACACAGGTTGCACGTTTAAGACACACGCCTGTCCGCCCTGACCATTTCCAGGTGCTGAGCAAAAGGAAATTTGGTGGTGTGATGTTCATTTCCAGCTATTGACAACCAGCTACCATTGCCTTTTTTGTTTTTGTTTAGGGGTGTGAATGAGAAATCTGGACTGCTACAGACTCGAACTGTATTGTCTTTAGCAATGAATTCAGGTACTGTTTGGGATGTCATGATGTTTGAGTATGGAGGTCTTGGGTTCAGCACATCAGTCCTTCTTCCTGATGGACACTAAGAGCTCAGCGATATGTACAGGACATCCTGCAGCCACATATGTTGCTTCTCATGGCAGGGATCCCAACTGCCATTTTGTAGCAGGATAATGCTCACCCACATACAGGAAGGGTTTTCTAGGAAGGTCTCTGCCATACTGCAACACTTCCTTGGCCTGACCTGTTGCCAGATTTATTGCCAATTGAGCATTTATGGGACCAGTTGCAATGCCAGCTTTGGCAGCCTACGATCTACAGGCCTGGCTGCGACATCTGTTAGCAAATGTGTTGCAGGATACCATACGGAATCTGTATGCCTCGATGCTCAACTATATCTCGTCTTATATCCAGGCTAGAGGTGGCCCAACAGGGTTCTTTTAATTGTACAGTTTCTGCCCAATAAACGCTCCTCTCAATCGAATCTTGTAATCACTTACATATATCATCATTGCATTCACATGTAGAAAGTTTTGTTCACTTCCAACATTGGTACCATGGCATGTTCGATTTTAAAATCCCATTATCATTGTTATATTTTCAGTTTAGACAGTTCTAAAAATTATTATATTAGAGTGCCATTCATTCCATGTACATATGAAAAGGGGTATTCATACATAATACAAACAATTGGAATAAGCATGAACAAGATGAGTAACAAACTGGTACAGAAGGAGAGAGAGGACCGTGCCCGTGAGGGTTTACAATCTACAAGGTATGGGGGAAGGACACAGTTGGTGAGGGTAAAGCTGGTCATAGGGGTATAGCAGCAGGGTCGCTATAGGTTTTAGGCTTTGCCGAAGAGGTGAGGTTTCAGGTTTCTGCTGTAAGTGAGAGTCTATGTTGGGTTGGAGAGTTCCAGAGTATAGAGGATGTATGGGAGATATTTTGGAGGCGATTGTGGGAAGAGGTGATAAAATGAGAGAAGGAGGTCTTGTAATGATTGTATATTACGTGTGGGGATGTATTGGGAAGGTAGCTCCGATGTATGGAGGAACAGGTTGTGGACAGCCTTATATACTACTCACAAAAGGTTAGGGATATTTGGCTTGTGGGTGAAATTTAAGGATGAACCTAAAATGCACTCTAACCTTTACAGGTGAACTTAATGTGAGCTTCTCTAAACTTCTAAATGCACATGTCACACTGTTCAATGTTTCAGTACTTTTTGCACATCTTGCTGTTTTCTAACATGGAGCTTAATGGCAGAATTCACAACAGGTGTTAGATTCATAAATCATCCAATAAATTTCCTGGCTCAATTAGAATTGGTATTTAAACCGTCCTCCTCCTCCTCCTCCTCCTCATCCTGTTCACATTTTGACATCATGAGATCAAGACAACACCTAACAATTGATCAACACTACCTCGTCATTGTGAGGCTCCAAACAGGATGTTCTCAGACGGAAGTGGCCACTGAGCTTTGTCACAGAGTCATCAGCAGGTTGCAACAGAGAGACTGGAAGAGTCACATTAAAGCATAGAAGTGGACGTCCTTTGGCCACATACCACACTGACGACCGCTTCATTGTGAACAATACCCTGGGGAACGGGAAGATGGATGCCACACACCTCCAGGTTGTCTGGGTTCAGAGCTGAACCCGGACACCCCTACATTTTCACCCCGGCAGCCCCTGTGATGTGCTCCGATGCTCTCCCTTGCCCTGTGCTGGATCGTGCAGGACAAGGGCTTGTTTGTTTACCTCTGCACACTGCTAGATGGAGGCTTCCACCTAGCACTGTATTCAGTGATGTCACCGGCTCTGATGGGCCTGCTTTAGCGCTGCCCTAGCCATTTTACAGGTTAGGGCAGTGCTAAAGCCCACCCATCACTGCCATTATATCAGATCTCCTGAAAATACCTTTGCCATGTGAGATTCAGTATATAAAATGCTCCAATGCTCATATCACAGGGACTGCAGAGGTGAAAATTGGGATATGTCCGGGTTCAGCTCTGAACCCAGACACCCCCTTTAAGGGAGATGAGGGGCTACTTTCACACTCGTGTTTTGTGAGGATCCGTCATGGATGGATCAGTTCAGATAATACAAGCGTCTGCACCCGTTCAGAACGGATCCGTTTGTATTCTCTTTAGCATAGCCAAGACGGATCAATGGAGGACGGATCCGTTTTCTATTGTGACAGATTGCGTACCCATTGACTTACATTGTGTGCCAGGACAGATCCGTTTTGGCTCAGTTTCATCAGACGGACACCAAAATGCTGCAAGCAGCGTTTTGGTGTCCGTCTCCAAAGCGTAATGGAGACTGAACTGATGCATTCTGAGTGGATCCTTTTCCATTTAGAATGCAAACTGATCTGTTTTGGACCGCTTGTGAGAGCCCTGAACGAATCTCACAAACGGAAAGACAAAACAGTGTGAAAGTAAACTAAGTATCACGTCAGACTATTCAAAACCGTTTACATCAGCGAGGTCTGCATGCTAGACGACCTGCAAGGGTACCTGAGCACACCATTGGGCACAAGCGTCATCGTCTTGCAAGGGCCAGGGAGCATCTACGCTGGACGAGGGACCAGTGGGCCTCAGTGCTGTTCACTGATGAAAGTCAATTCACGCTGAGCAGAAATGGTGGCCGCCAGCGCTGTTGGAGACATCAAGGACAGTGCTATGCATCAGCCACTGGCGAGTCTTTGGAGGTGGTTGTGTTACAGTGTGGTCAGGTGGGTCTAGTCAACATAGAACTGCCCTACACTTTGTGAGTGTTACAGGGACTAGCCCATACTACTTGAATAACACTTCCTCTGCATGAACAACACAGGGCTAATCTTGTCTACATAAATGACAACGCGCCAGCTCATCCAGGTCGCATCATTAGGGAACAGCTGCTGGAGACTGGGGTACAAATGGAGTGAATGCACTTTCTCCAGACCTGAATCCCACTGGAAACCTATGGGATCAGCTGAGTCGCCGTGTAGAGGCTTGTAACTCTGTACCCCAGAACCGCAATGACCTGAGGGCTGCCCGTCAAGAAGAGTAGGATGCCATGCCTCAGCAGACAATAACTCGACTTATGAACAGCATGAGACGTCGTTGTCAAGTTGTAATTGATGCTCAAGGCCACATGATAAGTCATTAAGACATTGACATTTTTTGTTGGGTGTACCCACCCCTGTTGTTGGCTTTTGTTTTAATAAATTGTTTGAGGTGAGGAAATCACCATTACTTAAATTCTCTACTTTCATGATATATCAGTGTAGCTTGAACTTTTCACGTTTTCAAAAAATTTCGCCCAAAAGACAAATATCCCAAACTTTTTGTGTATTGAGTATTTTTATATATTTATTTATACATATCCCCCAGTAGATAATGCCCTCTTCAGTAGTGTCAGGTATATATAATGCTCCCCCCCTTCCTTGGTGCCACCAGTAGTGCTAGGTCTATATATTGACCCCCCCCCCCCTCCCTTCCTTGTGTCTTCAGTAGTGCCAGGTCTATATATTGCTCTCCTACTTCCTTGGTGTCCCCAGTAGTGCCAGGTATATATACAGTTGCAAGAAAAAGTATGTGAACCCTTTGGAATGATATGGATTTCTGTACAAATTGGTCATAAAATGTGATCTGATCTTCATCTAAGTCACAACAATAGACAATCACAGTCTGCTTAACCACCTCCGGACCACCTAACGCAGATCTGCGGTCCGGAGGTGGCAGCTCTGTGCAGAGTCACGCATATATGCGTTATCTCGCGAGAGCCGTGATTTCCTGTGAACGCGCGCACACAGGATCGGAAGGTAAGCGAGTGGATCTCCAGTCTGCCAGCCGCGATCGTTCGCTGGCAAGCTGGAGATGTGATTTTTTTAACCCCTAACAGATATATTTGACGCTGTTTTGATAACAGGGTCTAATATACCTGCTACCTGGTCCTCTGGTGGTCCCTTTTGTTTGGATCGACCACCAGAGGACACAGGTAGCTCAGTAAAGTACCACAAAAACACCACTACACTACACTACACCCCCCCTGTCACTTATTAACCCCTTATAAACCCATGATCACCCCAAATAGACTCCCTGATCACCCCCCTGTCATTGATCACCCCCCTGTCATTGATCACCCCCCTGTAAGGCTCCTTTCAGACGTCCGAATGATTTTTATGGATCCACGGATACATGGATCGGATCCGCAAAACACGTACGGACGTCTGAATGGAGCCTTTTTTGCCGCCTAGGTGGGCAAAGGGGTACACATTCCAAAGAGCACCTTTAGGCCCCTTTCACACGGGCGAGTTTTCCATGCGGGTGCGATGCGTGCGGTGAACGTATTGCACCCGCACTGAATCCTGACCCATTCTTTTCTATGGGGCTGTGCACATGAGCGGTGATTTTCACGCATCACTTGTGCATTGAGTGAAAATCGCAGCATGCTCTATATTGTCCGATTTTCACGTGACGCAGGCCCCATAGAAGTGAATGGGAAGCGTGAAAATCGCATAGCATCCGCAAGCAAGTACGGATGCGGTGCGATTTTCACACACGGTTGCTAGGAGACGATCGGGATGGAGACCCGATCATTATTATTTTCCCTTATAACATGGTTATAAGGGAAAATAATAGCATTCTGAATACAGAATGCATAGTAAAACAGCACTAGAGGGGTTAAAAAAATAAATAAATTTAACTCACCTTAGTCCACTTGATCGCGAAGCCGGCATCTCCTTGTGTCTCCTCTGCGCTGAACAGGACCTGGGGTGAGCTGCTGCATTAAATACCGGTTAAGGACCTTTGATGACGTCACTCCGGTCATCACATGGTCTTTTACCATGGTGAATCACCATGGTAAAAGATCATGTGACGTACCATGTGATGACCGGAGTGACGTCATCAAAGGTCCTTAACCGGTATTTAATGCAGCAGCTCACCCCAGGTCCTGTTCAGCGCAGAGGAGACACAAGGAGATGCCGGCTTCGCGATCAAGTGGACTAAGGTGAGTTAAATTATTATTATTATTTTTTTAACCCCTCTAGCGCTGTTTTACTATGCATTCTGTATTCAGAATGCTATTATTTTCCCTTATAACCATGTTATAAGGGAAAATAATACAATCTTCAGAACATCAATCCCAAGCCCGAACTTCTGTGAAGAAGTTCGGGTTTGGGTACCAAACATGTGCGATTTTTCTCACGCGAGTGCAACGCATGACAATGTTTTGCACTCGCGCGAAAAATCGCGCATTTTCCCGCAACGCACCCGCCTCTTATCCGGGCAAAAAAACTGACGCCCGTGTGAAAGAGGCCTAAGGATTTCACAGGTCATTTTTTACACATTTTGATTTCAAACTACTTTGCACACATTAGGGCCCCTAGAATGCCAGGGCAGTATAACTACCCCACAAGTGACCCCATTTTGGAAAGAAGACACCCCAAGGTATTCCGTCACAAGTTAGCGGAAAATGATTTTTTTTTTTTTCTAACAAAGTCTCATATTCCACTAACTTGTGACAAAAAATTAAAAATTCTAGGAACTCGCCATGCCCCTCACGGAATACCTTGGGGTGTCTTCTTTCCAAAATGGGGTCACTTGTGGGGTAGTTATACTGCCCTGGCAATTTAGGGGCCCTAATGTGTGCGAAGTAGTTTGAAATCAAAATCTGTAAAAAATGGCCGGTGAAATCCTAAAGGTGCTCTTTGGAATGTGTGCCCCTTTGCCCACCTAGGCTGCAGAAAAGTGTCACACATCTGGTATCGCGGTACTCAGGAGAAGTTGGGCAATGTGTTTTGGGGTGTCATTTTACATATACCCATGCTGGGTGAGATAAATATCTTGGTCAAATGCCAACTTTGTATAAAAAAATTGGAAAAGTTGTCTTTTGCCAAGATATTTCTCTCACCCAGCATGGGTATATGTAAAATGACACCCCAAAACACATTCCCCAACTTCTCCTGAGTACGGCGATACCAGATGTGTGACACTTTTTTGCAGCCTAGGTGGTGTAGGAGAGTCCCCGGAATAATAATGGACGGACGATACGTGCCACCAGAGGTCCTGGCCTCGGTGGAGTAAGAACCGGATCATTGCGGTTACAGCGGCGAATGCTGCTGGCGCAGCGTGTCCGGGCCGGTTCTTACTGGGAACAGGTAAAGAGTGGGGGGGTGCCTGTTCCCCACGGCCAGCCCAGGTTTTTGGTGGAGCTGGGCCTTTAAGAACCCAGCCTGCTGATGATGGGGGTGGGGTGTGTCTTGCTGTGCTGGAGATTTCCACAGACAGAGTCAGTGCTGGTGAAGGAGAGTCTGGGCGCAGCACACATTGAAGGATAGCCTGGGACCTGTGGTGCTACGAGCCGAAGGGGCTCTGGCCTGAGGGAGACAAAGGCAGGTAGCTTACAAGCCTGCAGAACTGCTGTGGTCTGTCCAAACCAAGGTGACTCAAACCTGCTGTTTATTTTCTATGGAAGGACTTTTGTTTTATGCACTATGTGAATATGCACCTGTGTGGTCTGCACATTGCCTGTTATGCCTTTGGTGTGAATAAAGTCACGGTGTATCACAAATACTGTCTGTGATTGCCTCAATACTGCCGCCGCTACCGTAGCCTACCACGAGCACATCCCCACAATTGGTGGCTTGGAGCGGGCATTCCTGCAGTGAGGCAGGCCTGAGGCAAAAGTTGTGTTGGACTGCATGTCATATATCAGGCCTGCAAGTTTTATGGTTCCTGACAAGATGGAGGAGGCCATTAAGCACCTGATTCAGAGTAATGTACAGCAGCAACAGGCATTGCAGGCTCAGAGGGAAAGTAATGAGCTACAGCAAAAAAGACATGAGGAGGCTATGTGTGCACAGCAGCAAACAAACAATCTCCTAATGCAGCAGCTGGTAGCCATGCAAGAGTCTGTGCGAACATCCCTGCAAGGAGTTTCAACTGCGACAACCCCGACTGTGTCTACCGCCAGGGACAAAGTCCGATCCGCCCTGAGGAAAATGGGTCCGGGAGATGATATAGAGGCATTCCTGATGGTGTTCGAAAGAACCGCGGAGCAAGAGAGGCTGCCGTTGGAGCAGTGGGCCGAGGTGGTGGCGCCTTTTCTGGTGGGGGACGCACAAAAGGCCTATTTTGACCTCAGCTGCGATGAGGCCAAGGACTATGAGAGGCTAAAAGTTGAGGTGTTGGCCAGGTTGGGGGTAAACACCTATGTGCGAGCGCACAGGGTGTATCAGTGGGTGTTTGCCGAGTCCCGACCCGCCCGGTCACAAGCCTATGACTTACTTCACCTAGTAAAAAAATGGCTTCAGCCTGAAATATTGAGCACTTCTCAGATGGTTGAAAGGGTCGTGGTCGACAGGTTCGTGCGTACCCTCCCGAGAGCCATACAGCGCTGGGTGGGACAAGGCGATCCAGGCAACCTGGAACAACTGGTTAGCCTGGTGGAGAGGTATATGGCCACTCAGGATTTGGTGCGGGACTCAGCGGTACTACCGAAGTCACGTCAGCCCCCGTTGCCGACCCGGGATCCTGGAAAAGGGATCCCACCACATAAGGAGGGGAGTGGATCTCCAGTCCGTGGGAGGAATACCCTGGGGAGGAGGGAGGCTGCGAGGATCAGATGTTGGCATTGTCAGGACTGGGGACATGTGGCATCCAACTGCCCTAGGGCATCCGAACCCATGGACTGCGGGTTCGCTCGCCGGTCCTCTTTTTATGCCCAACCGGTGTATATAGCTGACCCCCTGCTGGCGGCGGACACCCCTCCGGTGTGTGATGTCGTTGTTAATGGACACTCCGTGCAGGCCCTGCTGGACTCTGGGAGCCTGGTAACTCTGGTCCATGAGTCGCTGGTAATGGAAAAACTCCCAGAAAGGCGAACCCTTACCATTGTCTGTATACATGGTGATCGCAGGGAGTATCCCACCACTAAGGTTACCCTGGCAGTGTGTGGAAAGGAGGTACCACATGTCGTCGGGGTGGGGAGACGGCTCCCTTATGCCGCAATATTGGGGAGGGACTTTCCCCTGTTCTGGACTTTGTGGAGGAACGGGTTGCCTACCTGTGGGGAAGGAAAATGTCCAGGTCCTGAGCCCGAGGACCCCGAGGCAGGGGCCCCAGGTGTAGGGGTCACCGTAGAGGAGGTAGAGTGTAACCCTGACCGGTTTCCCCTAGAAGTATTGGTGGGTGAGACAGTAGAAAGTTCGTCCATCCTGGATCTGGAGGTACCCCGAGAAACCTTCGGGACCGCACAGCTCCAGGATTCGACGTTATTGCGGGCTAGAGAAGGTGTGTCAGTGATTAATGGTGTTGCCCAGTGTCCCGGCGCCGATACCGTATTTCCTCACCTGGCCTATAACCAGGACCTGTTATATAGAGTAGACAAGGTGAGGCAGGAGGTGGTGGAACAACTGGTGGTGCCCCAACCTTACCGGCGAATGGTCTTGGATTTAGCGCATGCGCATGTGTTGGGTGGTCATCTGGGGGTTAAGAAAACGCTGGAGCGAATTCTACAACGGTTCTATTGGCCTGGGATATATGAGGAAGTCCGGAGGTTCTGTCAGTCCTGTCCAGTGTGTCAGCTGACTAGCCCCCAACCTCAGTATCGCAGTCCACTGGTACCTATGCCCATTATAGAGGTGCCCTTCGAAAGGATCGCCATGGATCTGGTAGGCCCCATTATTAAGTCAGCCCGAGGTCACCAACACATCCTGGTAGTGTTAGACTATGCCACTCGCTATCCGGAGGCGGTCCCATTGCGCCATACGTCGGCCAAGGTAATAGCTAAAGAGCTCATGAGTATGTTTGCCCGGGTGGGGATACCAAAGGAGATTCTGACGGACCAGAGGACACCCTTTATGTCCAAAATAACAAAGGAATTGTGTAAGCTATTAAATATTAAACACCTGCACACGTCCGTCTACCATCCCCAAACCGATGGGTTAGTAGAACGGTTTAATAAGACCCTGAAGTCCATGCTAAAAAGAGTCGTGGCTAAGGACGGGAGAGATTGGGACTTACTGTTGCCCTATGTTTTGTTTGCGGTACGGGAAGTGCCCCAGGCGTCCACGGGGTTCTCGCCCTTTGAGTTGTTATATGGGCGACATCCCCGTGGGCTACTGGATATCGCTAAGGAAGCATGGGAGCAACAGCCTATGCCTCATAAAAGTGTGATAGAGCACATAGGAAAAATGCAGGACCGAATAGGGGTCGTGTTGCCGATCGTCCGTGAGCACATGGAAGCGGCACAACTGGCCCAGAGTCGGGTATATAACCGAACCGCCCGGGTAAGGACATTTCATCCGGGTGACCGAGTTCTTGTACTCGTGCCCACGGTCGAGAGTAAATTCTTGGCCCGGTGGCAAGGACCCTATGAAGTTAAGGAGAAGGTGGGCCCAGTTGATTACAGGATATACCAGCCAGGGAGGCGGAAGCCCGAACAGGTATATCATGTGAATCTACTAAAGCCTTGGAGAGACAGAGAGAATTTGTTTGCAGACAGCCCGCCCTCTGTCGGGACGTCAGGGAGTGACCCGGAGTCACCAGGTGTTCCGGATAACGCCGCTGGGGTGACGATAGGGGACGGACTGTCGACCAAACAAGCACAAGAGGTGAAAGAATTTGTTAGTCGGAATAGGGACGTATTCTCTGACCTTCCTGGACGTACCACCTTGATCGAGCATGACATTGTCACCGAGCCCCGGGTGAAAGTCCGCCTAAGACCATACCGAGTACCGGAGGCTCGGCGACAGGCCATTTCGCAGGAGGTAAGATCGATGCTACGTCTAGGGGTCATAGAAGAGTCAAAGAGCAAGTGGGCTAGCCCGATTGTCCTTATTCCCAAACCGGATGGTTCATTACGGTTCTGTAATGATTTTAGGAAATTGAATGAGGTATCAAAATTTGACGCCTATCCCATGCCTCGGGTAGACGAGTTGATAGAGCGGCTGGGAAAAGCCAGGTATTTTTCGATCCTAGATCTCACGAAGGGCTACTGGCAGGTACCTCTGACGGAGGCGGCAAAGGAGAAGACAGCCTTTGTCACCCCGGAGGGGCTTTTTCAGTATAGGGTGTTGCCTTTTGGGTTGCATGGCGCTCCGGCTACGTTCCAGCATCTGATGGATGTCGTCCTCAAGCCCCATCACCAGTATACCTCCGCGTATCTGGATGATATAGTCGTGTTTAGCCCAGACTGGGAGGGTCATTTGTCAAAACTTCAGGCAGTGATAGATTCTCTAAGGAAGGCGGGGTTAACTGCCAACCCAAAGAAATGCTCGGTGGGACTAGAAGCTCGCTATTTGGGGTATGTGATTGGACGCGGTCATTAGGCCTCAAGTGAATAAAGTTGAAGCAATCCGGAATTGGCCCAGGCCTCGTACGTCCAAGCAAGTACGGTCATTTTTGGGCCTGATTGGGTACTACATGAGGTTCATTCCCCATTTTGCCACCTTGGCAGCCCCGTTAACCGGCCTCTTGAAGGGTAGAAAGTCGGTGATGGTTCGCTGGGGGGAGAAGGAGGAGGAGGCGTTCTCCCGTTTGAAGTCGGCCCTATGTGAGTCCCCAGTTCTGGTGACGCCCGACTTCAAGCGGGAGTTTGTAGTTCAAACAGATGCCTCGGGAGTAGGACTAGGGGCTGTGCTTTCCCAAGAGCTCAACGGGGAAGAGCACCCTGTGGTTTTTCTAAGCCGCAAGCTTACCCCAGCAGAAACCCGATATAGCATTGTGGAGAGAGAGTGCCTCGCCATCAAGTGGGCACTCGAGTCTCTCAGATATTACCTTCTGGGGAGAAGCTTCCGTCTGGTGACCGACCACTCCCCTCTCCAGTGGATGAGTCGGGCTAAGGAGGGGAGCGCTCGGGTTACCAGGTGGTTCTTGTCCCTCCAGAACTTTAAGTTCACTGTTGAGCACAGGGCCGGCCGCTTACAGGGGAACGCAGATGCCCTGTCCCGTGTACACTGCTGTGCATGTGTTCACCCCCTCAGGCTTGAACAGTATGTTCAAGCCCTCAGGGGTGAACAAAGGGGGGGGATATGTAGGAGAGTCCCCGGAATAATAATGGACGGACGATACGTGCCACCAGAGGTCCTGGCCTCGGTGGAGTAAGAACCGGATCATTGCGGTTACAGCGGCGAATGCTGCTGGCGCAGCGTGTCCGGGCCAGTTCTTACTGGGAACAGGTAAAGAGTGGGGGGGGTGCCTGTTCCCCACGGCCAGCCCAGGTTTTTGGTGGAGCTGGGCCTTTAAGAACCCAGCCTGCTGATGATGGGGGTGGGGTGTGTCTTGCTGTGCTGGAGATTTCCACAGACAGAGTCAGTGCTGGTGAAGGAGAGTCTGGGCGCAGCACACATTGAAGGATAGCCTGGGACCTGTGGTGCTACGAGCCGAAGGGGCTCTGGCCTGAGGGAGACAAAGGCAGGTAGCTTACAAGCCTGCAGAACTGCTGTGGTCTGTCCAAACCAAGGTGACTCAAACCTGCTGTTTATTTTCTATGGAAGGACTTTTGTTTTATGCACTATGTGAATATGCCCCTGTGTGGTCTGCACATTGCCTGTTATGCCTTTGGTGTGAATAAAGTCACGGTGTATCACAAATACTGTCTGTGATTGCCTCAATACTGCCGCCGCTACCGTAGCCTACCACGAGCACATCCCCACAGTGGGCAAAGGGGCACACATTCCAAAGATCACCTTTCGGATTTCACCGGTCATTTTTTACAGATTTTGATTTCAAACTACTTCTCACGCATTTGGGCCCCTAACATGCCAGGGCAGTATAACTACCCCACAAGTGACCCCATTTTGGAAATAAGACACCCCAAGGTATTTCTTGATGGGCATAGTGAGTTCATGGAAGTTTTTATTTTTTGTCACAAGTTAGTGGAATATGAGACTTTGTAAGAAAAAAAAAAATCATCATTTTCCGCTAACTTGTGACAAAAAATAAAAAGTTCTATGAACTCACTATGCCCATCAGTGAATACCTTAGGGCAGTGATGGCGAACCTATGGCACGGGTGCCAGAGGTGGCACTCAGAGCCCTCTCTGTGGGCACCCGCACCCTGGAAAAAGTCTATGGTGTACCAATATGCCTTAGACTTTTCCTGCCATTCATCAGCACAGGGCACACTATGAACAGCACAGGCAGCGCATTGAATGCAGGTAGGCTATTATAGCTAAATGATAAACTACATAGAAGATATATTATATTTGACTGTAGTATTTAGGTTAAATTGCAGTGTTGCCACTTTAAGATAAATAAGTGGGTTCGGGGTTGCAGTTTGGGCACTCGATCTCTAAAAGGTCACCTTCACTGCCTTAGGGTGTCTACTTTCCGAAATTGGGTCATTTGTGGGGTGTTTGTACTGTCTGGCCATTGTAGAACCTCAGGAAACATGACAGGTGCTCAGAAAGTCAGAGCTGCTTCAAAAAGCGGAAATTCACATTTTTGTACCATAGTTTGTAAACGCTATAACTTTTACCCAAACCATTTTTTTTTTACCCAAACATTTTTTTTAATCAAAGACATGTAGAACAATAAATTTACCGAAAAATTTATATATGGATGTCGTTTTTTTTTGCAAAATTTTACAACTGAAAGTGAAAAATGTCATTTGTTTGCAAAAAAATCGTTAAATTTCGATTAATAACAAAAAAAGTAAAAATGTCAGCAGCAATGAAATACCACCAAATGAAAGCTCTATTAGTGAGAAGAAAAGGAGGTAAAATTAATTTGGGTGGTAAGTTGCATGACCGAACAATAAACGGTGAAAGTAGTGTAGTACAGAATTGTAAAAAGTGGCCTGGTCATTAAGGGGGTTTCAGCTAGGGGGGTTGAAGTGGTTAAACTAATAACACACACAGAATTAAATGTTACCATGTTTTTATTGAACACACCATGTAAACATTCACAGTGCAGGTGGAAAAAGTATGTGAACCCTTGGATTTAATAACTGGTTGAACCTCCTTTGGCAGCAATAACTTCAACCAAACGTTTCCCTTTAGTTGCAGATCAGACGTGCACAACGGTCAGGAGTAATTCTTTACCATTGCTCTTTACAGAACTGTTTCATTTCAGCAATATTCTTGGGATGTCTTGTGTGAATAGTTTTCTTGAGGCCATGCCGCATCTCAATCAGGTTGAGGCCAGGACTCTGACTGGGCCATTCCAGAAGGCGTATTTTCTTCTGTTTAAGCCATTCTGTTGTTGATTTACTTCTATGCTTTGGGTCGTTGTCCTGTTGCAACATCCATCTTCTGTTGAGCTTCAGCTGGTGGACAGATGGCCTCAAGTTCACCTGTAAAATGTATTGATAAACTTGGGAATTCATTTTTCCTTCGATAATAGCAATCTGTCCAGGCCCTGACGCAGCAAAGCAGCCCCAAACCATAATGCCCCCACCACCATACTTCACAGTTGGGATGAGGTTTTGATGTTGGTGTGCTGTGCCTCTTTTTCTCCACACATTATGTTGTTTGTTTCTTCCAAACAACTCAACTTTGGTTTCATCTGTCCACAGAATATTTTGCCAGTTCTGCTGTGGAACATCCAGGTGCAAACTGTAAACCTGCAGCAATGTGTTTTTTTGACAGCAGTGGCTTCCTCTGTGGTATCCTCCCATTAAATCCATTCTTGTTAAGTGTTTAAAAGGGGTTCTGCACTTTCATTTAACTGATGATCTATCCTCTGGATAGACCATCAGCTTCTGATCGGCGGGGGTCCGACACCCGGGACCCCCGCCGATCAGCTGTTTGAGAAGGCAGCGGCGCTCCAGCAGCGCCGTAGTATTCTCACTGTTTACCGCCGGGCCACCGGCCCACTGACGTCGCCACTAGTATCAACTAGCGTGGGTGGGGCTAAGCTCTGTTCACTTGAATGGAGCTTAGCCACGCCCACGCTAGTTGATACTAGTCGTGATGTCAGTGGGCCAGCGGTAAACAGTGAGAAGGCCGCGGCGCTGCTGGAGTGCCGCTGCCTTCTCAAACAGCTGATGCAGGATAGATAATCAGTTAAATGAAAGTGCAGAACCCGTTTAAGTATCGTAGACTCGCTATCAGGGATGTTAGCATATGCCAGAGACTTTTGTAAGTCTTTAGCTGACACTCTAGGATTCTTCTTCGCCTCATTGAGCAGTCTGTGCTGTGCTCTTGCAGTCATCTTTACAGGACGGCCAATCCTAGGGAGAGTAGCAGCAGTGCTGAACTTTCTCCATTTAAAGACAATTTGTCTTACCGTGGACTGATGAACAGCAAGGCTTTTGGAGATACTTTTATAACCCTTTCCAGCTTTATGCAAGTCAACAATTCTTAATCGTAAGTCTTCTGAGTGCTCTTTTGTGCGAGGCATCATTCACATCAGGCAATGCTTCTTGTGAAAATCAAACCCAGAACTGGTGTGTGTTTTTTATAGGGCAGGGCAGCTGTAACCAACACCTCCAATCTCATCTCATGTCTTTTTATGACCTCTTTGGGGACATATTATGTAGCAGAATTATATTAAGTTAAAAAAAAATCATACATAAAAGAAAAGACACCCACACCAATCAAAACTGTCACCATTACCGTCCCATTCACGTGAAACGTTTCATATTATATAGCAAAATACACAAAATAGAGATCTAATTATAATAATTTATTTTGGTGTCAGTTTGCATGATTAAAGAATAAGGAGCTATAGTTTGAAAAAATATATACTTTTTAAAAACGTTTTGTACAGTTTCCCCTAAATAAAAATTGTTGCAAAAATTATCTTGGTAGTCCAACAAATAAGATAGTTACAACCATTTGAACCACCACGCGCGCTAAATCACAAAAAAGTGTCTGGTCATTAAGGCCTTTTCGGGCCTGGTCATTCAAGCGTTAACCAATAGGCGCCTTCCCCACTAGCAAGGTAATGTGCTTACTGGTTACTGCAGGACGCCTATAACTGGATTGGCAGGAGATGGTAATAACCAGTTAGCTCCGTCCTCTGCAGTGAAGGAAACCGCTGATTTATAAATAGGAAATGTCGCCACTTTTCTGGTAAAAATGAGGCCTGGAGCATGGCCTCTAAAATAGAAAATTAATAATTACCTGCTCCACTCCGCTCTGGTCCTCTGCGCTGCCTCCATCTTCCGGTTCCTGCTCTGTTTACACCTGTCAGTGCATGGCCATGGTCACTTGCACGGCTCCAGTCAATGACTGGCTTCAGCAGTGACACGCTGCTTGTGGCCACATCACCGCCTAAGCCAGTCATTGTCTGGAGTGGTGTATGACCATGTCCATACACTGCCAGTTGTAAACAGCGGAGGCAATTCGAAGAACCAGAGAGGCGGGGAGCAAGTAAGTATAACTCTTCAGTTTCAGGGGTTATGCTGCAGGACGATATTTGGGACAATTACTGGGAACAAGTGTTCATAGGAGCGCCCATATCTTATATCTGGCCGGTATAATCGTGCAGCTGATCAGTCGATAAACAAGGAATTGCTCATTTGTCGGCTGATTTGCATATTTTATCAGGATGAAAGATGTCTGATTATCTGCAGCACGACTGTGGCAGCGATCACTTCTCCCCAGTCACTTTGCACTGGCTTGTGTTGGATAAGCGCCGATCAACATTTTTTTATTTGCGGCCCCTTGAAATAGAGCGATGTGACAATGCGGCCCCCAGACCAAAAAAGGTTGTGCACCCCTGGTTTAAGGGTACTTTCACACTAGAAGCAGGATGGATCCGACAGGCTGTTCACCCTATCGGATCTGTCCTGCCGCTATTTCACTAGACTGCCGCTCCGTCACCATTGACTATAATGGGGACGGGGGCGGAGTTCTGGCACGGCAGTGCACGGCGAAAGGCCGCCGGACTAAAAGTACTGCATGTCCGACTTTTTTGTCCGGCGTCCTCTTGCCGGAGCTCCGCCCCTGTTCCCATTATAGTCAACGGGGACGGAGCAACAGTCTGGCAGCACGGCGAAATAGCCTGTCGGATCCATCCTGCTGCTAGTGTGAAAGTACCCTAAGCAGAATGTGATTGTGTATTGTTGTGATTTAGATGAAGATCAGATCACATTTTATGACCAATTTGTGCAGAAATCCATATCATTCCAAAGGGTTCACATACTTTTTCTTGTAACTGTATGTATAATCCCCCCTTTATTGGCGCCCCCAGTAGTGCTGACATTTAGTATAGAAAAAATAAAAAATAAAAAAAAACACTTCATTCCTTGTTCCCCACTGGTCACAGTATGATGTAGGGCTATGGCCTGTGTTGCCGCATCCCAGGCAGTTCTGATGGTATATCCACTTCTGTGCCGGGTGCAGGAAGTCACGGTGATGTCATTGCGACCTCTTGTGCCATTTTACTGCCTCATAGGCTTCAGGCTTAGCGTCCTGAGGCCTATGAGGTTTGAATAACCTCAAATGTAGCCGTGATTACGCCCCCCTTATGAGTAGCAAGGTGGCGCCCTAGCCCTTGTCCCAGCCCTGTTAAGTCTGTTTTGGCATATCTTATCAAATGTTGTTTGATAAATTTGTCTAATCCTTAGGGTACTTTCACACTAGCATTTTTATTTTCCGGTATTGAATTCCATCACAGAGGCTCAATACTGGAAAAAAAATGATCAGTTTTATCCTAATGCATTCTGAATGAAGAGCATTCCGTTCAGGATGCATCAGTTCAGTACCTCTTAAGTTTTTTGGCCGGAGAAAATACTGCAGCATGCTGCAGTTTTCTCTCCGGTGAAAAATCCTGAACACTTACCAGAATGCCGGATCCGGCATTATTTTCCATTGAAATGCATTAATGCCGGAAAAACGGAAAATCCGGCATGCGCAAAGATTTAAAAATGTGAAAAATTAAAATAGCGGATCTGTTTTTCCGGATGACAAACGGAAAGACGGATCTGGTATTGTAATGCATTTGTCAGACGGATCCGCGTCTGGATCCGTCTGACAAATGCATCCGTTTGCTACGGAACTGCCTGCCGGAATCCTCTGCCGCAAATGTGAAAGTACCCTTAAGCCTTACAATATTTGTCAAGAAAAGCTACTCCAATTTTCCTACTCCGCCCTCCTACTGCCTTTTTTATTTTTTTATTTTTTATTCTTCCCCAACCATATTGCAAAACTAGAGTGGTATAAAAATTCAAAAAGTTGCTAAATCTATGCACAAGTCCATAAAGTTGAAATCAGAATTCTGGACCTAAGCATGATAAATCATGGTGTTTGTCTTGAGCGTTCCATTGGAGGTACAGTATGTATTTGAAAGAAGTCACTGGGCTGGAGGACACATGAGGCACGAGAGTTGTAGGCAGTGAGAATGTTGGCCTTCGGAAACTCAATAAACTCAACCAGCTTTCCGACAAATATGCGTAATATTTAAAGTCTGTGCTGGATGATGTACAGTGATATCCATCACACATTGGTTATCATGGCACCTGTTTATACATTGGCATGTTTTTTTTTGTTTTGTTTTTTGGAGTACACTGACTTATATCAACCAGAGGCCAAGGGGCCACTTTCTCAGTGTAATTGAGCTCTTTGGACACATTTAGTGAGACAGTCAGGAGCTTTCTTGACATACATGCAAAACCTAAACAAAAAGCACAATGTGAACCAGGGCTGTCAATAAATTCTATAAATTCCAAAATAGTACTACTGAAAAATATTAGTCCTGCATATAAAAAGTTATAATTTTAGAGAGTCGTAAGAACAGGCAAATCACGGTCTCCTCCATTCAAATACAATGCATCTGCCATCTCCTCTTACCCTGTTGGGAGTTTAGTGCAGGTGCAGTGTGTTAGAATGGAGTGATGTGTCTGGTCACATGACCCTCCATCAGCGGCCATCTTATGGACAGGACCTTTATATGGACAGCACAAAAGATTTGCCTAACAAGGAAGCATGGCTTATAAAATATCAAGAAAGACTATATTAGTTAATACCATATAGCAGTGACGGCGAACCTTTTACAGATTGAGTGCCCAAACTGCAACCCAAAACCCACTTATTTATTGCAAAGCGACAACATGGCAATTTGACCTGAATCCCAATATATTCCATGTACTTTATCATTTAGCTATAACAGCCTGCCTACATTCAATGTGCTGCCTGTCTTGTTCATAGTGCTGATGAATGGCAGGAAAAGTCTAGGGCACATTGGTACACGATAGACTTCTTCGCGGGTGCCCACAGAGAGGGCTCTGAGTGCTGCCTCTGGACCCGTGCCATAGGTTCACCACCACTGGCATATAGTAATCTAGTTTATTGCTCTCATTAAGAGAAACATAATAAAAGTCTTGCAGGTATGATACTTTTTAATGGCTAACAATAATAGAAGCAATAATGTTACATAGCAAGCTTTCGAGAAAACTTCAGTCTTTTCGTCAGGCGTACGTTGTTCGAAAACTTGCTATGTAACATAATTTCTTCTATTTTTGTTGGCTATTAAAGGGCATCTGTCAGCAGATGTGTACCTATGAAACTGGTTAAATGTGGCCTCTAGAAGCGGGCATTGTTATTACACTTAGAGGGTCTGCTCCCTCTGCAACTGCCGCGCCCTCTGTACTTTGATTGACAGGACTAGGCTTGATGATGTTTTCACTGCCTGGCCCTGTCAGTCAAAGTGGAGAGGGTTCGGCAGTTGCAGAGAAAGCAGAGCCTGTAGTACCAATTGACTTTTCCTGCTATTCAGTAGTGCAGGACGCACTATTAACAGCACAGGCAGTGCACTGAATGCAGGCAGGGTGTTATAGCTACATGATAAAGTACATGGTAGATATTCTATATTGGACTGTATTATTCTGGTTGAATTGCCAGGTTGGCACTTTGCGATAAATAAGTGGGTTTTGGGTTACAGTTTGGGCACTCGGTCTGTAAAAGGTTTGCCATCCCTGTCCTAGAGGATCATTTGCATCTATTAAAACATAATATTTCTCAGCAATGTGAGAACATATGAACATGGGACCAACACAGATGCCTTCAGCTGCCAAGTGCACATGTAACAGGTCAGCCAGTGTCACAGGTACAGCTCTGCTTACAGATGCCCTTTTAAAAGGCATGATACCTGTAAGACTCTTATTGTTTCTCTTAGAGTTCATGCACACGGTCGTTGCCCGACCATTTCCATATTACGGCCCGCAAACAGCGGGTCCGGTAGATACGATGCTGTGCGGGACAGAGGCATGGACTGGAAGCCCATAGAAGCACTACAGAGGGCTTCTGCTGGTTTTATGTCTGTAACGCCGCAAAAAAAGCAGTGAATGTGCTACTTTTTTTGCGGTGTGGACCGTCAGATTCAGATCGCGGACTCCATTCAAGTGAATGGGTCCTGCATCTACATACAGTCAGGTCCATAAATATTGGGACATCGACACAATCGTAACATTTTTGCCTCTATACACCACCACAATGGATTTTAAATGAAACAAACAAAATGTGCTTTAACTGCAGACTGTCAGCTTTAATTTGAGGCTTCTCAGCTGTTCTATGGCCAGGTGTGTGTTATTCCCTTATTATCCCAATTACAATGAGCAGATAAAAGGTCCAGAGTTCATTTGAACTGTGCTATTTGCATTTGGAATCTGTTGCTGTCAACTCTCAAGATGAGATCCAAAGAGCTGTCACTATCAGTGAAGCAAGCCATCATTAGGCTGAAAAAAGAAAACAAACCCATCAGAGAGGTAGCAAAAACATTAGGCGTGGCAAAAACAACTGTTTAGAAAAGAAGGAACACACCGGTGAGCTCAGCAACACCAAAAGACCCAGAAGACCACGGAAAACAACTGTGGTGGATGACCGAAGAATTCTTTACCTGCTGAAGAAAACACCCTTCACAACAGTTGGCCAGAACAAGAACACTCTCCAGGAGGTAGGTGTATGTGTGTCAAAGTCAACAATCAAGAGAAGACTTTACCAGAGTGAATACAGAGGGTTCACCACAAGATGTAAACCATTGGTGAGCCTCAAAAACAGGAAGGCCAGATTAGAGTTTGCCAAACGACATCTATAGTAGCCTTCACAGTTCTGGAACAACATCCTATGAACAGATGCGACCAAGATCAACTTGTACCAGAGTGATGGGAAGAGAAGAGTATTGAGAAGGAAAGGAACTGCTCATGATCCTAAGCATACCACCTCATCAGTGAAGCATGGTGGTGGTAGTGTTATGGCGTGGGCATGTATGGCTGCCAATGGAACTGGTTCTCTTGTATTTCTTGATGATGTGAGTGCTGACAAAAGCAGCAGGATGAATTCTGAAGTGTTTCGGGCAATATTATTTGCTCATATTCAGCCAAATGCTTCAGAACTCATTGGACGGCGCTTCACAGTGCAGATGGACAATGACCCAAAGCAGACTGCAAAAGCAACCAAAGAGTTTTTTAAGGGAAAGAAGTGGAATGTTATGCAATGGCCAAGTCAATCACCTGACCTGAGTCCGATTGAGCATGCATTTTCTCTTGTTGAAGACAAAACTGAAGGGAAAATGCCCCAAGAACAAGCAGGAACTGCAGACAGTTGCAGTAGAGGCCTGGCAGAGCATCACCAGGGATGAAACCCAGCGTCTGGTGATGTCTATGCGTTCCAGACTTCATGCTGCAATTGACTGCAAAGGATTTGCAACCAAGTATTAAAAAGTGAAAGTTTGATTTATGATTATTATTCTGTCCCATTACTTTTGGTCCCTTAACAAGTGGGAGGCACATATGCAAACTGTAATTCCTACACCGTTCACCTGATTTGTATGTAAATACCCTCAAATTAAAGCTAACAGTCTGCAGTTAAAGCACATCTTGTTCGTATCATTTCAAATCCATTGTGGTGGTGTATAGAGCCAAAAATGTTACAATTGTGTCGATGTCCCAATATTTATGGACCTGACTGTACGTCGGCCCTACAGTCTGTGCCCGTGCATTGCAGACCGCACAGCAAGGTCCACAGCACGGGCCTGGCCGGCACACATTCGTTTGCGTGAGCCCTTAATGAGAGCACTAAACTAGTTTTCTACTGGCTTACATGGTACCAGACTTTTTCCTTTTTATTTTGACTAAATATTCATCTTACATACACATTGGTCACATGTAGTGTCTCTGTACAGCATTAAAATGTATGGGCTTCAGAGAGTTGAAATTCGTTATAATGGAAGTCTTGCGAGACTTCGGTGAATAACTTTGGCATTCGATTTTTAAACTTGAAAAACCATTTTAAAACAGGAATCCAAAGCCAGTTTCGGTACTGGATGGTACCTCGGTACCAAAGCTGACTTTAGATCAAAGTTTTAAAATGGTTTTCAAGTTCAAAAATAAAATCCCCAAGTTATTCACTTTATAGGCTGCTGCTATACTGTTTTTTGGTTTGCATTTTTTGTGGTGTGTTTTGTTGATGATTTGTGGCGGGTCTTTTTTGTTAACATAGTGGGGCCATTTATTAACAACCAGACTTTAAACCGGTCATTAAAACTCCCAGTGCCTTGTCATAAACTGACCATATCCTCAAGCAGTCTGTGCGCCTAGATAGAAATCTACTGCAGCCCCTGACTAGAGTAGATTCCAGTTGTCATCTATACGTGGAAACGGGCACAAATGTTCCTATGTCACCACCCCGCCCCAGGTGGCAAGGACAAAGTAAAATCTTCTTGTGTGCCTAGGCACATTAGCATTTAAGATTTGCAAAATGGGATCTTGTGACTTCTTTTACACCAAAAAAACTAGTTAGGGTGTCTAGTGTGTTTAGTCACACGTTTTCTATGGTTTTTTGTTTTTCTACAGGAAAGTATGTACTCCCCTTCTGGTGATACTTCCTCTGTAGATCAAGATAAAAAAAAAAAAAGCCATGGCAAAAAAAAACCACACATTGACATTTGTCTTTTTCAAGAGGCCCAGAAAAATAATGGATATCTATGGGACAAAAATGCCAGAAATAGACTAGAATAAATTAAGTGTCGTCCTTATTTTAGATCAAAACCAGAATGCAGCAAGATCTTAAAGAAGTAGGTCAGCTTCACAGAGTTACAGTTAAAGGGGTTGTGTCACAAAACATATTTTACATTTTACAAACCAGCACTTGGATCTGAATACTTTTGTAATTGCATGTCATTAAAAATTTAGCATAGCCAGTGAGCTATTCATTAAATGTATTTGTATAGCGCCACCTGCTGTTTGTTCTTTTCCTTATTTTTTGTGCGTCTCACTGAGCTGGTCAAACTGACTTAGTTTAAATCTTCAACTGTGACCAGCCATATGTTCTGTAGCTGTAGCATTTACAGGGAGAGAGCTGCAGCAGAAAGGACACGTCCCCTGAGCTGCCACGCTGAAGATGATCTAGCAGAGCAATTGGAGCAGTGAATGTAGAGACCTTTGGATCCATGTGAGGTACAGGGCTGGTTCTAGCTTTTTTAGAAAGGTATTGTCATGTGCTATATGATGTCTGATAATTTTTTATATCAATCGTGTCATAACCCCTGGATTTGCGCTGCTCTTATATATGAGACAATAAATATGAGGTTAAGCAGACCACTTTCGGATGTGCATGTCCAAGGTCATATTCCAGCACTTAATATTATCTTGTCAATCTCTGCTTCTCATTGCTGAGCGCAACTCCACTGTTTGAGAAACGTGTTCCACCTAGATTCTTTGAGAGGAAGTCAGCGAAAACAAGAACCTGAAAGTATACGCACACAATGCATATTATGCTTGGATTTTAATGCAGAAAATCCACAGTGTAATACAGTTTCAGCTAAGTATATGAGATTTTCAAAATTTTGTGTATATGGTGCAGAAAATGTGTACATATGAACTGACCTGCTGTGCGGATTTTGAGACCCACAGCATGTCAATTATTTGTACGTTTTTTACGGTGCAAATCTCATCTTTTGGGCTCATGCCAATGACTGTAGTTTTAGTCAGCATCCAATCTGCATTTTTTTGCAGATTGCTTATGGACCCATTCATTTTAATGGGGCTGCAAAAGATGCGGCCGTTACTCTGTGTGCTTTCCGCATCGGTATGTCCGTTCCGTGGCCCCACAAAACACATAGAACATGTCCATTTTGCAGACAAAAATGGCAGCATGCACTTGGCCAGGATCCGAGTTTTGCAGATCGGCGATTTGGGGACCGCAAAATTGGTCGTGTGCATGAGAACTTTGCAGCACAAGTCCCGCACAACTCGAGTTTTACTCCTGCTTCATCAAAAGCTTTACTGAGCCAGAAAATGAAGAAAAAAGCACCACACCCAGAGAATGCTGTGCATTAAAATAAAACAAAAAAGGCCATTGAGCACGAAAATGCAATGCAGGGAATATAAACAATGCACAGAAAAAACTAAAACATTTGTTCTGCATTTAATGTCTGTAGTCTAAGATCCAGCTTCTGGAGGTGGATTTTTTGTCTACAAAATGCTGCAAAAAACACACATAAAATGCAAAACTCCAAATGCCAACAAAACAAGTGTGAAACCACCCTAGGGCAACATTCAAATACTGGATTTTGCAAAGGGGTTTCTGCCACATTGTTTCAATGTAAATGCCACAGACCCAGCCACGGTTTAGCTCTACTGAATGGAGTTAGGCTCCATTCACACGTCCGCAATTGTGGGAAACGGGTGCGGACCCATTCATTCTCTATGGGGACTGAATGGATGCGTACAGCACACAGTGTACTGTCCGCCTCCGCATTTCCATAGCGCACCGCCGATCTTTCGGTCCATGGCTCTGGAAAACAATAGAACATGTCCAATTATTGTCTGCAATTGCAGACAAGAATATGCATTTCTATGGGGTGCCAGCCAGGTGTATTGCGGATCCGCAATACGCTACGGACGTGTGAATGGACCCTTAAACTGCAGGTGGACACTAGCTGCGATTTACAGCAGGGTCAGTGATGCATGGCTCTTCACCATGTGTTGTAACAGATGACACGGTTAGTAGGACTTTAATAAAGGAGTGATCCAATTTTTTATATATTTTTTGCACCTCAGCCTGGAATACCTGTGGAAAAATCCATACTCCCCTCCTCCCTGATGATCTGTTACGGCTTCCAGCCTCTCTTTACTGGTATTCCAATCCCTGTCTGTTTCTAAATGTACAGGGTCACGTACACCGCTGGAGCCAATGACTGGCCTCCGCAGTGACGTGTACCTAAGCAGCATGTTACTACTGGGTCATGTGACACTTGTGTACATATCACTGCTGAAGCCAGTCATTTGCTGCAACAGCGTATGTGACCCGGTCCATGCGGAGGTTTACAGAGACGGAGGATGTTGGAACCGAGCAACGGGAAGCAGGTAGGTATCTCCAAACGTATTCCAGACTGGGGTACAACTTAGGGTACTTTCACACTAGCATTTTTGCTGGATCGGGCAGGGTCCAGCAAAAACTCTTCCGTTACTGATAATACAACCATCTGCATCCGTTATGAATGGATCCGGTTGTATTATCTTTAACATGGCCAAACCGGATCCGTCAATAACTCCATTGAAAGTCAATGGGAGACGGATCCGTTTTCGATTGTGGCAGAGAAAACGGATCCGTCCCCATTGACTTGCATTGGGGGTCATGACGTATCCATCTTGATCAGTTTCCCAGGACGGAAAGCAAAATACAACATGTTGCGGTTTGCTCTCCAGTATGGGAGCGCAACTAAATAGAACGGAATGCATTTTGGAGCATTCCGTTCTGTTCAGTTCAGTTTTGTCCCCATTGACAATGAATAGGGACAAAACTGAAGCGTTAGTAGTGTAAAAGTACCCTAAAAAAAAAATCTTGAACAACCTGTTCTAGACTGTGGAATCTAATGTATACAAAAACTTTCTACTAAACTTACTATAGCGACTTCTGCCCAATACTTTGCCATCAAAACAAGACCAGGGACAGGCTTTCATAAACGCAGACAGATGTTTTGTTGTTGCGACAGAGGTGTCTGGTAAATGGGCCTAAACTGGGGGCAGTCTAGACCCTACTCACTTTGGTCTGCAGAGAAGGGTTGTTAGCGTGTTCCCTTTGTGCTGTCAGACAGGGAGGATTGTAAACACTGGAAGTGAGGAATGACCTGTTTGCATTTTTGTGAGATGTAGGATATCACCTGTCCCCTCATAACTGCCTTAGGCCTCTTGCCTACGAATGTAAGGGCTTCGTGCGGTCCGCAATGCACGGGCATCGACCGTGGAGCAACCGCATGTGGATTGCAGACCCATTCGCTGTTCTATCTTTTTGCGGAACGGAACACCACAGACGCACTCTGTAGTGCTTCCGTTCCATTCCGCACCGCATCTATGGATTTGCGGACCCATTCAAAGAATGGAATGGAAGCACAGAACGGAACCCCACGGAAGCACTACGGAGTGCTTCTGTGGTGTTCCGTTCCGTGCTTCTGTTCCGCAAAAAGATAGAACTTGTTTTATCTTTTTGCGGGACGGACGGATCGCAGACCCATTCAAGTGAATGGGTCTGCGATCCGCATGCGGCTGCCCCACGGTCGGTGCCCGTGCATTGTGGACAGAAATTTGCGGTCCACTGCACGGGCAAGGAGCCCTTACGTTCGTGGGCAAGTGGCCTTAGAAGTGACCCAGAACAAGGGGGTATTATCAATATGAGTCACGTTATCGTCCACATAAGTTTCCCATTGAAGCTTAAGGTATTCCTGGAAGTCATCTGATTCAATCAGATAAGCAGGAAATCTCCATAATCGTGTTTTGAGATGAGGTGGCAAGGTGTGTATTATCAGGGATATGGTCAGATATCGCGTGTATAGATGTGTTAGTGAGAAGAAAAGATCTAGAGAAATCAGAAAATAGTCAATTCTGGTAAAGCTATTATGACAGGTGATAAATATGTATATTCTCTAGAATTAGAGCTCATGTATGCTATTGGTCCTAAAGTGAAGAAGAAGCAATACTTATAGTCAGAAGTATGTATTTTGCCTGTATTCAGCAAGAGCTGTGTGCCACTTTCATAACTTTGGTTCAAAGAACATAACTTTGTCCCCTGGTTGATAAATCAGGGCGTATGTCCGTTGTACTTATGAACATCCTTGATTGATAGATGACTGGTTTTTGGGTTTCCTTTGCTCTGTGGATGCTAATATTGCTTTATGATACAGAGAGATTATCAATGGATTATACTTTTTATATACAGGGAGTGCAGAATTATAGAGACTGATTTTTCTAAGGTTTTATGGACTGATGAAATGAGAGTGAGTCTTAATGGGCCAGATGGATGGGCCTGTGGCTGGATTGGTAAAGGGCAGAGAGCTCCAGTCCGACTCAGACGCCAGCAAGGTGGAGGTAGAGTACTGGTTTGGGCTGGTATCATCAAAGATGAGCTTGTGGGGCCTTTTCGGGTTGAGGATGGAGTCAAGCTCAACTCCCAGTCCTACTGCCAGTTTCTGGAAGACACCTTCTTCAAGCAGTGGTACAGGAAGAAGTCTGCATCCTTCAAGAAAAACATGATTTTCATGCAGGACAATGCTCCATCACACGCGTCCAAGTACTCCACAGCGTGGCTGGCAAGAAAGGGTATAAAAGAAGAAAAACTAATGACATGGCCTCCTTGTTCACCTGATCTGAACCCCATTGAGAACCTGTGGTCCATCATCAAATGTGAGATTTACAAGGAGGGAAAACAGTACACCTCTCTGAACAGTGTCTGGGAGGCTGTGGTTGCTGCTGCACGCAATGTTGATGGTGAACAGATCAAAACACTGACAGAATCCATGGATGGCAGGCTTTTGAGTGTCCTTGCAAAGAAAGGTGGCTATATTGGTCACTGATTTGTTTTTGTTTTGTTTTTGAATGTCAGAAATGTATATTTGTGAATGTTGAGATGTTATATTGGTTTCACTGGTAAAAATAAATAATTGAAATGGGTATATATTTGTTTTTTGTTAAGTTGCCTAATAATTATGCACAGTAATAGTCACCTGCACACACAGATATCCCCCTAAAATAGCTAAAAACTAAAAACAAACTAAAAACTACTTCCAAAAATATTCAGCTTTGATATTAATGAGTTTTTTGGGTTCATTGAGAACATGGTTGTTGTTCAATAATAAAATTAATCCTTAAAAATACAACTTGCCTAATAATTCTGCACTCCCTGTACATCCTTTGACCATCAGGTGCTTTCTCTACAAATAGAATGTGGAGTACTGTTCACGAGACAAAACTCAAGAGCAATTTGTGGACTGGGCATTGCGATGACACCAATGATGTAAAAGTTTTTAATATGTTTGTTATACTTTTTCCTAATAAAATCACCTTTTATAAGGGGAATAGTTTTGCTTTGATTTTTAATTTTTTGTTCTGCCATATTTTGATCAAATATGTTATACATTACTATATTCTAGGGCCTAGTAGACCTATAATCAAGACAGGCATGGGGGCCTTTACTAAGCTCTCAGCAGCCATGGCAGCCCATTGGCATGCCTTGAGGACATCCAGCACAGGACCTTGTTAATGAGGAATTCAGCAGGGAATGGAGTTCTTTTTAGAATAAACAATCCGCCATATTAGTGCAAATGATAATTAAGAGGAGATCACAAATTTTGGAGGAAACATTGACTCGAATTAGTAAAATCAAAGAGATAGTCGATACATTCCCACAAAATGACGAATTCAATGAATGGCAACAACGTATCTGCATGGGGTTGAACAAATTGGAACAAGAAATTAATAATAAGAAAACAAAAAAACTCAGATATAATAATAATAAGAAAGATGTGAGTGAGGATGAAATGAAAATTAGGGAAAATGTCTCACTAGAGAGTTCTGGTAATAAAGAAAGTGATAAAAATAAGAATAAAATAAAATATCTCTGGGAAGATGAATGAGGAAGAATTGCTATGTCTAGAGTTTATGACTGATACCCCCCTTGTCTCAGAATCTGAGGAAGAACCACATGTAGAGGCGTTTCGTGGTGGCGTCCGCTCCACGTTCTGTCTCCCTATGGTGGCCGGTAGTAATGTTGACATCTTTCACCACCATGTCTTAAAGGATATAAAAGCTTTGTTATACCCCTATATTCCTGATAATATCAGTAAGGAAAAATTTGCTTTGTACTGGATTATGTCACATAAAGACATGGAGGTGAAGCCTGCCGATAAGTGAGGGAACGTGGTCCTGATGACCAGAGACTACAATATCATGGAGGCCCATAGACAACTGAGGGATGATATGACTTATGAGATGATACGGGAAGACCCTGTGTCGGGCATACAACAGAATCTTCGAAGTCTGTTGCAGAAGTATGTTATGTTGGTTTTTATTTCCAGCAACAGTTCCAAGAAACTGATAACACTTTTTCCCATGAACCTTTGTTGGTACTTTTTACCTAAGGTTCACAAGTCGCTGAGCCAACACCCTGGCCGCCCTATTGTGGCGGGTATTGGTTCGGTGACTGAACCACTATCCAAATACATTGACTAGTTGTTGAGGCCCTTGTTGGCTAGTACCCCTGCTTACCTGTGTGATACCAATGATTTACTCCTGTCGCTGAGCCACTTCCAGTGGCAGGAGGGTTTTAATCTGGTCTCCTTCGACGTCGAGTCTGTACACCCACAACATATTTTGATATGAAAATATTTTGATATGAAAAAAAACATAGATCACCAAATAATATTGCAAACCACCCCAATAGGGGATTGTAGTGTATAGTAAAAACTACAACAAAAAAAGAAAAAAGGGCACTGACCACTAAACAACTAAATATGAGGCACACCTGTCCGGTATAACTATGTATAAAATATAAAAGGGATGAAAAATTACCGTCACCCAACTTCGATGTGTAACACCTACCTAGTATAAACCATATGGCGTAACAGTATGACCATAATCACATTATATAACGAACATACCTGAAGACATGATCTGACCAGAGGACGTATGGAGCCCCAAGCGCAAGACCTCGACGCACGGTTCACATCAGGAGGTACAGAAGATTTAAAAACCAGGGTATATATAGGGGTAGATGGAGGGATTCTAACTACCTAATAGTGGACATGTGCGATCTCACCAATTGGGGGCAATTCCCCCATGATGTGCGGTGCCATCCTTCCAGCGCATCCGCGCCACATCACTGCGTAAGTAACGTGATGACAACTAAGGAGCACGTCAGGATGGGGCCGGACAGCGCATGCGTGGGACCGCGACCCCGTGGAACGCACATGACCCACAAGCAGGGATCGCCATATGCAGTATGTAGACAGAGTAATCAGATGGACAGAGTTAACGTATGGATATAAAGGAAAACTAAATACGATAGGATGACTGCCAAACCTCTACGGCAATATGATCTATACTAAACCAAATGCTGCCTAAACTCACAATAAGAAAATATAAATAATAAAATGAACAGCAAAAAGTGATACACATAACATCCAAACCAATGGACGTGATAAAACAAATATAATAACGACCAATACATTAAAATACATGTGAGAGCACATATGATATGTGCAACCACATGTATTATATATCGCCACATGATTCATAAAGTGCCAAGTATCTCACAATTTCATATATTAAAAAACTTTATATAAAAATATAGCGATAAAAAATAATACTTATAATAAATACATACAAAAAAAACTCTATTAATTCATACTTCATCAACCCACTAAGGGCCTGATACAATAATTTGTGATGCATCCTATATATGTCTAAACCATCAAGGATGTATAGTGCCAATGAATTGTAGACATAAGAAAGTGGAAAAGCCATATAACATATAGCCCACTCATCAAATGTTTTCGAATTATTCCCAAAGAAGCACGGAGATAAAGTACTCCATCCCATATATGTAATATATTTTTGTAAGAATGTCCAATATTATTCTTGATCTTTGTAGCTATTCCATCTGCTTACATTTTCTTATCCAGGAGACTCCATCCCATAGTCACATCACTTCACCCTCACATCATATCCAAAAAACAAGTAAGGAGAGATGACATTTTCTTATCCAGGAGACTCCATCCGATAGCCGCATCACTTCACCCTCACATCATATCCCCCAAAAAAGTAAGGAAAGATGACCTCAAATAGAAAAAAGAAAGAACCTTGAAAAATTAGAATAATTCTTATGCATAGAATAAAATTATATACCCTGTAAATAAAATTCACGCTATTTTAAAGAAAGGAGTTGAAGCTGTTCGACTCATTAAGGCCATGAGGAATCATGGTATCCAAAATTACGATCCACCTAGTCTCTTTACGTAATAGGGCCTGTTTGATGTTACCTCCTCTGGATCCCAATCTAACTCTGTCTATACCTCTTACTCTCAGGTCCCGTAGATCACAAGTATGACATTTACGAAATTGTTGTGGAACTGCTTGCAAGGTATCAAGATCTTTTTCAAGTACATCTACCGCTGCACGGATCCTACCTACATGCTCTAATACATAGACCTTCAAGGCCCTTGTAGTCATCCCAATATATATAAGATCACACGGACACGTAATCAAATACACCACTGCCTCTGTATTGCAGGTGATATTATTAACTAGCTTAAAGTCTTTCTTCCCTGAGGAGTCATAGAAGTTGGTACAGCAGACCATGTATTTGCATGCCACACATGTCCCACAAGAGAATGATCCCCATTTGGGGCCCTTGCTTCCAAATACATTGCCTGATGTATGTGGTACATAATGACTTTTGGTCAAAACGTCACGTAAATTACGCAATCTTTTCCATGTGATTTGAGGATAAGGAGTCAAAGATACTGCCAACTCCACATCAGTTTGGAGAACCGGACAGTGCTTCTGTAAAGTATTCTGAATAGTACGCCATTTACCGCTAAATGGAGTGATAAATCTCACCACAGAGTCTCCACTGTTATCTCGTTTAACTTTGCTTACTAAAAAAGAGTCACGAGACGTCTTTTTTGCTCTTTCATATCCTTGACTAATCACATTTGGTTGGTAACTTCTCTCCAAAAATCGTTGTGTTAAAAATTGCCCAGTTGGTATTACTTGTATAGTTTTCAGATGGTGTGAGGATGAAGCATGAAGAAAGGAATTGACAGCCGTCGTCGAGGTTAGTAGCAACAGTACAGACCAAAAGTTTGGACACACCTTTTCTTTCAAAGAGTTTTCTTTATTTTCATGACTATGAAAATTGTAGATTCACACTGAAGGCATCAAAACTATGAATTAACACATGTGGAATTATATACATAACAAAAAAGTGTGAAACAACTGAAAATATGTCATATTCTAGGTTCTTCAAAGTTTGCTTTGATTACTGCTTTGCACACTCTTGGCATTCTCTTGATGAGCTTCAAGAGGTAGTCACCTGAAATGGTCTTCCAACAGTCTTAAAGGAGGGTTCAGGTCCGGTGACTATGGAGGCCAGGTCATCTGGCGCAGCACCCCATCACTTTCCTTAATGGTCAAATAGCCCTTACACAGCCTGGAGGTGTGTTTGGGGTCATTTTCCTGTTGAAAAATAAATGATGGTCCAACTAAACGCAAACCGGGTGGAATAGCATGACGCTGCAAGATGCTGTGGTAGCCATGTTGGTTCAGTATGCCTTCAATTTTGAATAAATCCCCAACAGTGTCACCAGCAAAGCACCCCCACACCATCACACCTCCTCCTCCATGCTTCACGGTGGGAACCAGGCATGTAGAGTCCATCTGTTCACCTTTTCTGGTCGCACAAAGACACAGTGGTTGGAACCAAAGATCTAAAATTTGGACTCATCAGACCAAAGCACAAATTTCCACTGGTCTAATGTCCATTCCTTGTGTTCTTTAGCCCAAACAAGTCTCTTCTGCTTGTTGCCTGTCCTTAGTAGTGGTTTCCTAGCAGATATTCTACCATGAAGGCCTGATTCTTAACAGTTGTTCTAGAGATGTGTCTGCTGCTAGAACTCTGTGTGGCATTGACCTGGTCTCTAATCTGAGCTGCTGTTAACCTGCGATTTCTGAGGCTGGTGACTCGGATGAACTTATCCTCTGCAGCAGAGGTGACTCTTGGTCTTCCTTTCCTGGGGCGGTCCGCATGTGAGCCAGTTTCTTTGTAGCGCTTGATGGTTTTTGTGACTGCACTTGGGGACACTTTCAAAGTTTTCCCAATTTTTCGGACTGACTGACCTTGATTTCTTAAAGTAATGATGGCCACTCGTTTTTCTTTACTTAGCTGCTTTTTTCTTGCCATAATACAAATTCTAACAGTCTATTCAGTAGGACTATCAGCTGTGTATCCACCTGACCTCTCCACAACGCAACTGATGGTCCAAACCCCATTCATAAGGCAAGAAATCCCACTTATTAAACCTGACAGGGCACACCTGTGAAGTGAAAACCATTTCAGGTGACTACCTCTTGAAGCTCATCAAGAGAATGCCAAGAGTGTGCAAAGCAGTAATCAAAGCAAAAGGTGGCTACTTTGAAGAACCTAGAATATGACATATTTTCAGTTGTTTCACACTTTTTTGCTATGTATATAATTCCACATGTGTTAATTCATAGTTTTAATGCCTTCAGTGTGAATCTACAATTTCATAGTCATGAAAATAAAGAAAACTTTTTGAATAGGAAGGTTTGTCCAAACTTTTGGTCTGTACTGTATATATCCATCAGATCCTTTCATAATCATAATGTCTAAAAAATCAATCTTGGTCTGACTGTATTTCCAAGTCAGTTTAATATTACGGTCATTCGTATTCAATTTCGTCAAAAATCCTCCAGGGCCGACACAGGAACCTGCCATAGAAAGAATACATCTTCTATATACCTCGACCATAGGAGTGCCGCATAATACCCTGGAGCATGGGTGTCAAACATGCGGCCCGCGGGGCGCCCAGGACTAATGGTGAGTGCTGAGACATCGCTGGGTGCCGCTCTGTGTGGCCTGATAGTGAAATAAGTTTAACACAATACAGGAGGCGGGTGCCGGCAGCAGAATCGCATTGCCGGCACCCTGCCGCTGACAGGGAGCTGCGATCAGAGGCAGTTAACCCCTTAGGTGCCGCACCTGAGGGGTTAACTGCTGATCTGCCAGTACCAGCCTCCTGTATAAAGAGGTAATTTCTAACTGTGAAAAAAAAAATTCTAACTGTGAAAGTAGCCTGAACGGATCCGTCCAGACTTTTACATTGAAAGTCAATGGGGGACGGATCCGTTTGAAGATTGAGCCATATTGTGTCATCTTCAAACGGATCCGTCCCCATTGACTTCCATTGTAAGTCTGGACGGATCCGCTTGCCTCCGCACGGCCAGGCGTTTTTTTTTTTTTATGCGGTCCACATAAACTTAAATTTTGTTTTTTTGGCCCATGTTAGCCTTTGAGTTTGACATGCTTGCCCTGGAGTATTGTGGACAACTTCTCTCTCCCACAGCCCCAGGAACAAATTAGCATATGAGGGCACACAAGACACCCCCATTGCTGTCCCCTGGAGTTGTAGGAAGAGGCTGTCATTAAAAAGAAAATCATTATGAGTCAACATGAACTCCAACAGGGCCAGAATAAATTCAACAAGATCATTATCATAATCAGTTATAGACAAAAAAGTTCTTAATGCCTGCACTCCCTGGTCGTGGTATATAGACGTGTATAGCGACTCGACGTCGCAGGTAACTAAAAGGACCTCCTCCACATGAATACCATTCAGCCGCCTCAACATATTTGTGGTATCTTTAACGAATTATGGAAGTGTCTCTACGCTCTTCTTAAGGAAAAAATCAATAAACCTACCAACATTGGCACATAATCCTCCAATCCTGGAGACGATAGTATGTCCCGGGGGGTTAATCTGATTTTTGTGGACCTTTGGAAGTAAGTATAATGTCGGCTTGATGGGATAATCAACCTTCAGTCCCTCCATCATTTTCAAGCCAATGATACCTTGATCATGTGCATCCAGAAAAATTTCATCTAACTCCTTCATATAGAAGGCCGTATCTATTGTCCCATAACACTGTCGAAGTATCTACCTCACCAAGAAATGTCCCAAACAATGTGAAATCCGACACAAGAACAGAAAGGGCAACAGAGAGACCAGAGATGGCAGAGCAGGCAGACTCTTGCAAGACACCCACTCTTCTAGACTTTTCTGTCTTAAGAAATTCCAGTTTCATATGTTATGCCCATTTTGGTATTTTTGTCACACTGGGGTTCTTTTCTCCTTCGCTATATATAATTCCCCTCAGCCTAAGCCTAGGCATAGACAAGGACCTAAGTGAAAGTAGAGGGATGGCACTCAAAACATAGGTGATGTATGGAGGATAGGTAGATTCAAAGATTATTTATTAAAGAATGGCTGAATGTGCCTAAAAAACAATGGCTGGGTATGCCTGAATAAAAATAGTATCATAAAGTGTGTCGCCAATAGATGTGAACAATTTCATAAAGCAGATCGCTAGTAAATATATATATATCTGTAAGTATCAACACTTGTATACAATATAAAATATAAAATAACCATACTAGTAAAATGGTAGTTTAAATGTCAATTCATAAAAAATCCTGTTGGAGAAAAATTCTGTGGGAAAAAAATCCCAATGTTCAAGGAGAGGTATTTAACACCTGTTGGAGAAGAGTCTGTGGAGGGAAAGTCCAATCTTATGATGCAATATCCAGTGGAGGGAATGAATGTACAAATCCTGTATATAATGGACAATGTCCTGAAATGTCAATTGTATTCAAGTCCTGTTGGAGGAAAAGACATCTGGTGGACTAATAAGATAAGTGTCTCCTTGTGAGCAGAGTTTCTTTACAGGTCCGATGTCATGAGCTGTATATATGAAAAAAACGACTGCTGTATAAGCAGGTACGTTACCCTCCTGTTAGTCGCTGGTGGAATGGTAAGCGGCTCCTTCCTGCAGAGCGGCGTGCACGTGTCAGTTACCCGCCCGCTGAGTATTCCGGCCGTGCGGTCTTCACTTCCGGTGACGTCACATGCGTTTGAAGCGGAGTTACCCGCTCGAATTGGTGTCGGCTTGCCACGTGGGAGTGAGTGGCGGGAAAATGCTGCAGTTTGAACAGGAGGGGAAGAAAAATAGCTCCGGAGCTTCTGTTAGGTTATAGGATCCTTTTCCTTGGTGCTAGCTAGTTTGAATAGGCTGACTCAATACCCCATACGCGTTTCGGAGCGTGCTGTTCCTTCTTCAGCTCCACTGAAGAAGGAACAGCACGCTCCGAAACGTGTATGGGGTATTGAGTCAGCCTATTCAAACTAGCTAGCACCAAGGAAAAGGATCCTATAACCTAACAGAAGCTCCGGAGCTATTTTTCTTCCCCTGAGGTCTTTGGGCAGATAAGGGCGGGATGGCTGCTCAATAAAAATCCCATCAAACTTATCTTTGTTGTGCTGCTGTGCTTCACCTTAATTGCCTTCCCATTTGCTAGCAGCTTCTGGGGGCTCATGATATGTAGTATGTTCTTTGGTTGCATGTTGGGTATGGTGACTGGTACTTACATTCCTATGCTGGCTGAAGACGACATTGTTGGCATTGAAAAGATGTCCTCTGCTATGGGAGTCTACGTGTTCATTCAGGGCTGGCTGGACCACCACTTGGAGGAGTTCTGGTGGACTATACACAGAATTACGGTTCTGCATTCTACTCTTGTGCTGTTGGGATTACACTAGGGGCCTTTTTTCCGGCATTGGTGAGGCTATGCCTGACAGAGTTCTGCCAGAGGAAGCCTCCTTTTCTACAGCAACAAGGCATTGCTCCTGGTTAGCCAGAATCCTACTCCACACTGATGAGGGGCAACACCTCGAAACAGCTGTCTGTGGATGGATAACAGGCTTAGGTCTTCCCCGTCATATCCTTAAAGCTTGGAAAAGAGCGGGATCTTGACATAGGGGCCACTTAATATGGTGGATCTGGTGATCTCTGTAATGGAGACACCCCTTTGTTTGGTTTTCCTACCTTTGAAGGATATCTGGCTTTCTCTGTGTTGAAGACCCATAACTGGGGTTCCACAGTTATTTTGCATATTACTATTTCCCAGGGAGATTTGCACTTTGGATTGCTGTGTTGAGACTCTTAAATGAAGCTCCACAGTGTTTTTTCTTTTTTTTTTTAGCTGGTCTCCTTAAGATCAGCTATTGTTTTGTTTTCTACATCAGGGAATACTACAAGTGCCTAGCTGATTTTCTGGAAATGGACATGAGCAGAGGCGAGGTGCTGAGCAAAAGCTGTGAAAGTCTTACTGGGACAGTATAGCACAGCTCACAATAAACCTCCGGCCGCCCTTAAATCCCACTGCACCAGAACCTATCACATGTAGTAAAAGAGAAAGCAAACCAAAAATGTGCGATAGGGTTAGAAGAGACTATACCTGGGGTATGTCATTGGGCACAGAGTCATCAAACCCCAAGTGAACAAAATAGAGGCGATATGGAATTGGCGGCGACCTGTCACCACTAGGCAAATAAAGCCATTCCTGGGAATGGTGGGCTATTGCATGACGTTTGTTCCCCACTTTACTACTCTAGCCTCGCCCTTGACAGGGCTCTTGAAGGGCCGAAAATCAGTGATGGTTCGCTGGGATGATCGGGCGGAAGAGACTTTTGCCGCTTTGAAGTTGGCCCTGTGTGGGTTCTTGGTGATGCTTGACTTCAAGAGGGAGTTTGTGGTACAAACGGATGCCTCAAAAGTAGGCCTCGGTGCTGTACTGTCACAGGAAGTCAACGGGGAGGAGCATCCCATTGTCTTCTAAGCCACAAGCTCCCCCCAGCCGAAGCCAGGTACAGTATAGTGGAGAGAGAGTGCCTGGCTATCAAGTGGGCACTCGAGTTTCTCCGCTACTATTTGTTAGGGAGAAAGTTCTGCCTGGTGACCGACCACTCCCCTCTCTAGTGGATGAGTCAGGCCAAAGACAGAAATGCCAGGGTCACCAGATGGTTTTTGTATCTGCAGAACTTCAAATTGTGAAAAACAGGAGTTTGAGCAGCTTTCACCTGCCAAGGATTCCACTATTATAGCGCGGACCAGCTCCTTCACCCGAAGTAGGAGAAATAGGTATGAAAACGAAAAAAGGAATGGTAGGTCCAGCTTGTATTCGTGGAAGTCCAAAGCTTTATTCAATATTCAATAAAAGTCCAAGTACAGGAATGCAGGTCTACATGTTTCAGGCACAATCAAATCCTAGCCCTTATTCATAGTCATGAATAAGGGCTAGGATTTGATTGTGCCTGAAACATGTAGACCTGCATTCCTGTACTTGGACTTTTATTGAATATTGAATAAAGCTTTGGACTTCCACGAATACAAGCTGGACCTACCATTCCTTTTTTCGTCTGCAGAACTTCAAGTTCTCAGTAGAACACAGAGCAGGCTGGTTGCAAGGATACGCGGATGCCCTGTCCCGGGTGCATTGCCTGGCTATCAAGTGGGCACTCGAGTTTCTCCGCTACTATTTGTTGGGGAGAAATTTCTGCCTGGTGACCGATCACTCCCCTCTCAAGTGGATGAGTCAGGCCAAAGACAGGAATGCCCGGGTCACCAGATGGTTTTTGTCTCTGCAGAACTTCAAGTTCTCGGTAGAACACAGAGCAGGCTGGTTGCAGGGATACGCGGATGCCCTGTCCCGGGTGCATTGCCTGGCGCGTGTCCACCCCCTCAGGGTTGAACAAAGGGGGTGGGGGGGTTGTGACACAGTGAGGGGTTGTGTCTGGTATTTTCCTCCCAGCATGTGTGGCTGGGCTGGTTTCCAGCCAGGTGAGGTCAAATACCGGACCGGAGTTTATGTGCCGAAATAGGCAGCTGGGCTCAGCAGAGATGTCTCTGTTTTGGGAATCTGAGGCTTTGTGCCTTGCTGAAGGGCTGAGAGCCACATGCTGGGGAAACAGGCCCCCTAAAGCCTGCTGTGGACTACTGGAGGTAGAACTGCGAGCAAGGTGACTTGTGTTACATGAACTTTCCACTGTGTGTGAATTAACACCAAGACTGCAAAGTTACGTGCTGTTTTGGGCAATTGCCTCAAGTGTGAATAAACACTGACGTTTTGAGTTAAGACTTTGTATTATTTTTCTGTATTGCGCCCGCTTACCCTATCTACCAGAGCAAAACCCCACAGTACTAAAGTCCCAGCTGTCTGGTAATTTATTTTCTACATGCCTAATCTGCCCAATGTGTTATTGGTGATGTTAAAGTGAGTAGAACCAATACATTTACATTTTAACCAGTTAATAAGGTTCTGTGCAGTATTTGCCTTTTCTCCTACAGTAAACATTTGGAACATTAGAGCTTCTCAGGGATGTTATGCTTTTTACTATAGGTTGTGTTTTCTCCTGGACAGCAGGGAATTAGGTGTTACGTAAAGCCTTTGTAGTTGGTGTCTACCTCATACCATAAACATTTGTCTAAAGCTGATCAAAATGGATGATGTCAACCAAAATGAAGTTTGTTGGTTGAAATTTAACAACGAATGGTCATTTTAGCTTACAGACTATTATCGTTTAAAAATTAGTTAGCCATGTTTAATATTTTTGTCCGGTAGGCGGACAAAAGATCTTTAGTTCAAAGAAAGATAATTTGTCAGTAAAAGTTCTTTCTTTGAAAAAACATTCCCAGAAAGATCTTTTGTCCAACAGCTGGTTTAACTGAACACTTACCATATGTCCAGTGTGAACAACTGTAACAGTCAATATGGACTAAAATGTGTTATAGCCGTGACTTCGAAACGGTCATTCTTGATTGTTTGTCCAACTACAGTTCAATGACCAACCGACTTCTATGTAATGTGTATTTAAAAGTGTTTCACTAGTTCTTCTGAATGGATGGTTGAAATAGGAGCCAGATATAGAAAAAAAAGAAGAGTAATCTGACAGCAAAAGCTGATCTTGTGTACACCTTTCGGGGCATTTTTTTTTTTATGATTTAATTTTACTCATTTTGGGCTAAAAAAACTAAACATTTTTTTTTTTTCAGTTGGTCTTTCACAAATGCTTAACTGTTTTTCTAGCTGTGTGACTGGTACTTTCACTTTGTGCTGCTCATCTAATAATCCTTATCTGTAAATTACTAAAAGGTCATAAAGTAAGATAAGAATTGAGTTTTCAATTTCAATCAGTTTTATAAGGTCAGAGATCAGAGATATGAAGCCCGTCAACTCCCTGTCTGACCAAGCAGAGAGAAATTTCTGAATCAGCTATTAGATAAACTCAAAGCTGTGCAGAGAAAATGGCTCAAAGTTTTTAATAAAGACCAATTAAAAAATTATTTGTAGCTCAAAATGAGTACAATGCAATAAAAAAAAAAATTGCAACCAAAGGTGTACATAGCCTTTAAGGCATCCAGACAGGAAGAAATACTAAACTTATATAGAAGCTTTAGCTGCCGTCCGCATTGGTTACCCAGCTCCTTGAAAACTCAGGCTAAGTTAACACGGCAAAATCAGTGGCAGAAAAATCAGTAGCTGTTTTTGGTGGCAGATTACTAATTTGGTGGAGAATTTCGTTTTTTGTTCAGGTTTCTCTGCTTCCCCATAGACGTCTATGAAATTCTCAATCAAATTTGTTTGCAGGAAGTCACACGTCACTTGTGAAGCATTTTTCAAATCAGCTACTGAAAGGACCTCCATTTTACACCGTGTGCACAATGTAGAGTTTTTAACATTAAAGTCAATGGGGAAACTGTTGGTTGTTTTGGTTGTGGATTTAGCAGCTGAAAATGCCAGTTTCCCATTGCTGAATCAGTGGCAAATTAGTGGCACATTATTGGCAGATTTTAGCCATGTGAACATATCCTCAAGCAAACTCTTACAGGGTGAGACAGTGGGTTTCATGGCCCAAGCAATCTGTTACAAGCAGTGGATGCGGAACCACTGCATTAACCAACCTGTTTGACTTTGGACTAATCCTAAAACAGTGTCAATCCCCGGTTTTTACTCTTTAACCCCTATACAAGGATTTGGACTTCGCTGCAGGACAGCCACTAGGCCGCTACCTTCTGGAGTAGTCCTGATGTGACTGACAAGTGACCCATGGGGGTCAGAGACACCAGTGGAGAGCACCTAGGGATCAGGCAAAGATGAAATCAGGGACAGGGCAGGCAGCACACAGGCAATCTGATATAACAGTCCGAGATCAGGGCAAGCAGGAAAAGGTCAGTACAATGATCAGACACGGTCAGGTCAGGCCGCAGAGGGTCTGATACGTGTACCAAACAGAGATTGGTATGGGGAATGATAGAATAGCACTCTTTTGCAGATTTAGTAACAAAATAACATATTTCTCATGCACCCTCCTCTAGGAGTGGGTATTGGAAGTACTCCAGGGTTATCATCCATTGGCTGGAGAAGATTAGGGTGCATGCTCTGGGCCCTTTGAAGGGGTTCTTCGGGAATTAAGAAAATGAAAATACTTTAATATTACTTTATTATAATTATATTCTCAAATACCTTAAATTATTTCTAATGGCTCGTTTTGTCTGGGGAGCAATCATCAGGGGAAACAAAATGGTCGATGTCCTATTAGTTCACACAAAACCTGTCCTGATCACACATGAGGACAAGTTACTTTACAACACTGAGGTAAAGAGCCGCCTCATCCTCCTCGGTGCTCTGCTTGTCAGGGATTATGATCCTGATTACAGATGATAAGAACTTTAGCTGAATCTCTGGGGAATTTAGTTCATGAGGAGACATGAAGTACAAGGAGGATGGACAGGACAGACTGTGGAAATGTGGGGCTGTGGTAATTGAGACTGTAAACAAGTGCTGCTGCTCATTAGCCACACCTCACCCTCCTCTCATGTTTCCTCATCATCTCCATTCCCACAGAGATTCACCTGTATTCAGGATCATGATTCCAGACAAGCAGAGCAGAAAGGAGGATGAGGCAGCTCTTTAGCTCAGTGCTGTGAAGTAACTTGTTCTCCTGTGTGATTAGGACAGGTTTTGTGTGGACTGAGGATGGTGGCAATTTTTTTTTCTACTAATGATTGCTCCCCAGACAAAACAAGCCATTATAACTAATGAAAGGTGTGAATATACTTATTCTAAAATAATATTTAAGTATTTTCATTTTTTTTATTCCTGGAGAACCCCTTTAAGAGCTGTGGAGAACTTGCGTGTCCCTTACATGCCAGCAGATGGCCTTCAGAAGACAGAGACACAGAATGCCATTGGCCAGGCTGCCGTTGGAGGGCAGAGGAGGGCCAGGGAGTCTGTACTGTCAGAAGACATGGGCAGAAAAAATAAGGTAACTGAAGCGACACCCAGAGGAGCGGGACTAACAATGTGCCCCATTGGAAAACACCAATGCCGCCAAATTCTATACTAAAGAAACAGACAGTCCCTTTACTACTAGTACCACAGAAATAGTATCCACTTCAGTAATTATATAGTGGCCCAATAGTATGCTAGGAAAAGTAACAAAGGAAAAAAACATGATCAAATAAGTACCGCACTCCCGCTCCAGGCTGCTATCTGCAATGTCTTGCAGGACACAAACCTCTTTCTGAATCCCCACTTAGCTGATTGAGATGATGTAATGGTGCTGCCTGGACCGTCCTTTCACAAGTTTCTGGCCTAGTGTCTTGGAGCCTGTGAGACTGAATGGTGGGGCAGGGAGCCATCAGGCACCATGTCTCACCGCTGTATTCAAGTTTGTCGCTGTTCTGAGAATGACAATACAGTTGAATGTGAAGAGACCTAGCAACCAGCAATGAAATATTGCTGGATGTTAGGGCAGTCTAGCGTACTCCATCCACCGCAGTTTGAGAAACAATGGTCTAGGCCAAAAGGAAAAAAAGAGGAGAATAACTCCAACCACAGAAGATGTCAACTGTGACATCCTGAATGTAAATGTTTATTCTTCCTATACCTGCGTTGTAGTTTCACATGATATAAACTGTGTCACGTCAGGTGGGGTAAAGTGCAGCCTTATACTCAATCCAGACCACTGTCCCTACCTACTTGGACAATCCTTCCTATATAGCGGACCCCAACTGGACAACAGTCCCTAGCCTGAGTAATTTCACAGGATCTAATCTGGGTAAAGGGGTTGCAGACAAACCAGTTCACATTACAGAACCAAAGGAGAGACAGTACGCAAAGTCAAATACCAAGCATGGTCAAAACCAGGAGATAACATCATAAGGCAAAGTCAGCAGACAGAGGCAAGGTCACAAACAGCAGCAGCCAGCAGGTCAAAGATCCAGAGAGCATACAACAAAGCTTGTGAGGCGGGCAGACAAATCACAAGCCACTGTAGCCAGCAGTTGCCTGTTTAAATACCCTCCCAATAGGAAGCCCATGACACCAGCGCCAAGCCTGATTGGCCCAGCATCCCTGGCTCCTTAATAGGCTGATCAGCCCCGCTGTCAGCTGCCACGCTAAAGAAGTGATCCCGGCCGCATTAGAGAGGCTAGACTCGCCGAAGAAGTGTGGACAGGTAAGTACATTACTCTATGAGTGTTACACAACAGAGGTTACACTACATAATTCATCTCTTTACTGGGCTTAGTTCTGATACTATACTTATATACAGAGCTTAGTACTGTTTTTATGAATTGAGCTTGGTTGTGATACAGAATTTATGTAACAAACTTTTTTCTGGAATTAATGTGCTGAGCTTTATATCGTATTTATTTACTGGTTCTTCTAATGCATACTCTAATGGACTGTGCATATCTATTCCATGAATGGCATGATTGAAGGAAAACATCCAGACGAAGGATCAGGAGAACATGTTCAGAATCATTAAAGGATAACTGTCATATTGTTTTTTATTTGCTAGTTTTTTAGAGGTAGCCATGTATACCTGTGTTAGTCTGTCAATGATTGCTAAAAGATTTGTAATTACTTTATAATAACAGCTTTCATTAATGTCTCCTGTCCCTGGCTCATCTGTCTCCAGCTAGGAAGACAGAGGGGTGGTCCTTTATACTACATGCCTGCATTAGGCATTAGATTGAGGAGGTGTGCCTCTCAGTAATCCAATATGATTGGCTGGCAGGAAGCTGCTGGCATGTGACCTGAGGGAATGCAGTTTTGGCCTCAGAGAACTGGCAGAGGAGCCATCTTGATAAGATCCTCATAATGTAGAATTTAAAACAGCCGTAACTAAAGGGAAAACTCAAGGAAAACAGTAGTAAGTGAAGAAACTAAAGATTGCTTTATGCATAATGATGCTGCTGCAGTAACATATGCTAAAATAGATTTTTTTATAAAAAATATGACAGTTATCCTTTAAAGGGAACCTGTCACCGGGATTTTGTGTATAGAGCTGAGGACATGGGTTGCTAGATGGCCGCTAGCACAACCGCAATACCCAGTCCCCATAGCTCTGTGTGCTTTTATTGTGTAGAAAAAAAACATTTGATACATATGCAAATTAACATAAAAGAGTCATATCTTACTTGTGTGACCAGAGAAGAGTCATATTTTCAAGCTCTGACTCATCTCAGGTTAATTTGCATATGTATCAAATCGGTTTTTATACACAATAAAAGCACATAGAGCTATGGGGACTGGGTATTGCGGATGTGCTAGCGCAGATCTAGCAACCCATGTCCTCAGCTCTATACACAAAATCCCGGTGACAGGTTCCCTTTAAGATGAACAAGCAGTGTACAGTCAAGCAAATTGAAGCTGAATACATGCACAATTAGTTCCTTAGCACATATGGACTATTTAAACAAACAACAGGGGGCACACCTATAAGTATAATGAAAGAGTACAGGCCTTGGTATAAGAAAACAGACATGAACACAACCAGATAAAAAAATACCACAGCTAGGCCGCACCTCTGAAGATAAAAAGTAATTTATTGGAACACACTGATTAAAAACATCAATACATGTAAGAAATCCCACTAGTGGGTAAGATCATATGCATAATGCATCCAGTACCACCACCTAGCAATAAATATGAATGAGTATCAAAAATATAACACATATATGCAAGAATCCATCTAGTAATATACTTATTAGAAATACAGTGGTGGCACACAGGAAATAAAAACCCACAGGGGGAAAGCTCTTACGCGTATCGCTAGAACATGTACTAGCCTCCTCAGAGGTCCATGTGAATATTCATTTGCATTTCATCATTATATATCCTATTAAATTAGTTATCTATCAATTACAGCTGTGGTGAAATACAATAGAGAAGAGGAGGGGGTAGGGAAGGTGTGCGTAGGTAATACCTGGATTCTCCCCGGTGCATGGTCCGTGCGCGAATGATGGCGCGGGTGAAGACCGGCGTGTTGGAAAAGCAAACGCGCATGCGCAAGATGGCGCCCGGGCGGAAGTTGACGCCGCGATGTGCTCCAAAGGGCGGAAACACATCACGGCCTCACAGACGCCACAGAGCGCCAGTTCGCACAAATGCATCCCCGGCTGGACTGCCGAAACCTAGCAAAACAGCACAGGTTCCGGCATGTAGGTATGATGCAGATCCAATGCAAATCAGAAGCCCATAGTTCCGCTATATTTACATAATGTGGGAATAATATAATTCATAAACTCACAATAATATAGTGCTATAAATATAATGCCAAAACATGATTCAATACTTACAAAATGACAACAAAGATAAAATTAATAATCTACACAGTTGGAACAAGTCCATAGTCCTTTGTGGAATAGAAAAATACATAAGTAAAATATACAATTCATAAATAGAGAATACAATACATGATTGAATAAATAAGTGAACAAAAATTCACTATCATGATTACATCGATAAAACTAGTCATTAATGTATTTCTTCCATTTTTATTATTATTCCTTACAATTGTAACTTTTGAAGCTTATTATTTTGTATCTATTTCTCATTCTTTTCTTGATAAACCGTACCTATACTTGATTTATTACCTAATTATTAGTCTGTTTATCACAATTGATAATTTTTAGTCTACTTATGATTTTTTGGATTAATAGAAGGTACAAATATTCAATCCAGCACCAAACATAACTATGGCAAAAATTGCAACGAGCCATGGGGATGACGGACCATGCACCGGGGAGAGAGGACAAGGAGGGCCAGAGAGCAAGCGCAGGGTGGGAGGAAGGCAAATCAGTATGTATATAAGGATCATATAAATAATATACAATATATAAGGGGGACAAACATTACATCATAATAATATATATCTATGCATATTAATGAAACATCAAATGTACAAATGAAGATATAACAAGCCTAAAAAATAAAAAAGTGTGTGTGTATATATATATATATATATATATATATATATACAGTACAGACCAAAAGTTTAGACACACCTTCTCATTCAAAGAGTTTTCTTTATTTTCATGACTATGAAAATTGTAGATTCACACTGAAGGCATCAAAACTATGAATTAACACATGTGGAATTATATACATAACAAAAAAGTGTGAAACAACTGAAAATATGTCATATTCTAGGTTCTTCAACGTAGCCACCTTTTGCTTTGATTACTGCTTTGCACACTCTTGGCATTCTCTTGATGAGCTTCAAGAGGTAGTCACCTGAAATGGTCTTCCAACAGTCTTGAAGGAGTTCCCAGAGATGCTTAGCACTTGTTGGCCCTTTTGCCTTCACTCTGCGGTCCAGCTCACCCCAAACCATCTCGATTGGGTTCAGGTCCGGTGACTGTGGAGGCCAGATCATCTGGCGCAGCACCCCATAACTCTCCTTCATGGTCAAATAGCCCTTACACAGCCTGGGGGTGTGTTTGGGGTCATTGTCCTGTTGAAAAATAAATGATGGTCCAACTAAACGCAAACCGGATGGAATAGCATGCCGCTGCAAGATGCAGTGGTAGCCATGCTGGTTCAGTATGCCTTCAATTTTGAATAAATCCCCAACAGTGTCACCAGCAAAGCACCCCCACACCTCCTCCTCCATGCTTCACGGTGGGAACCAGGCATGTAGAGTCCATCCGTTCACCTTTTCTGCGTCGCACAAAGACACGGTGGTTGGAACCAAAGATCTCAAATTTGGACTCATCAGACCAAAGCACAGATTTCCACTGGTCTAATGTCCATTCCTTGTGTTCTTTAGCCCAAACAAGTCTCTTCTGCTTGTTGCCTGTCCTAAGCAGTGGTTTCCTAGGAGATATTCTACCATGAAGGCCTGATTCACACAGTCTCCTCTTAACAGTTTTTCTAGAGATGTGTCTGCTGCTAGAACTCTGTGTGGCATTGACCTGGTCTCTATTCTGAGCTGCTGTTTAACCTACGATTTCTGAGGCTGGTGACTCGGATGAACTTATCCTCCGCAGCAGAGGTGACTCTTGGTCTTCCTTTCCTGGGGCGGTCCGCATGTGAGCGATGATGGTTTTTGTGACTGCACTTGGGGACACTTTCAAAGTTTTTTCGGACTGACTGACCTTCATTTCTTAAAGTAATGATGGCAACTCGTTTTTCTTTACTTAGCTGCTTTTTTCTTGCCATAATACAAATTCTAACAGTCTATTCAGTAGGACTCTCAGCTGTGTATCCACCTGACTTCTCCACAACGCAACTGATGGTCCCAACCCCATTTATAAGGCAAGAAATCCCACTTATTAAACCTGACAGGGCACACCTGTGAAGTGAAAACCATTTCAGGTGACTACCTCTTGAAGCTCATCAAGAGAATGCCAAGAGTGTGCAAAGCAGTAATCAAAGCAAAAGGTGGCTACTTTGAAGAACCTACAATATGACATATTTTCAGTTGTTTCACAATTTTTTTGTTATGTATATAATTCCACATGTGTTAATTCATAGTTTTGATGCCTTCAGTGTGAATCTACAATTTCATAGTCATGAAAATAAAGAAAACTCTTTGAATGAGAAGGTGTGTCCAAACTTTTGGTCTGTACTGTATATATGATTGAAAAATGTAAAAAGTGCTAAGTCCCATCCTGCGCAAAATAAAATTGCAAAAAGTGAAAAGGTCAAATCAGACGTGTAGGTCCTCCAGCTATGTACCCCCAGGCTTTTAAACCTAAAACAAAAACAAGCACAAGTGAAATTAGTAATTAGTGATTCCTAGACCTAATCTGTTACTTTCCCTTGGGTTAGTCTCAGAGTAGGAGTCTACGTATAGAAACCAGTGAAAGTAAGTTCCTCATTGAGGCCCCGTGGAACCTGTGAACCCAAATTGAATATCCACCTTGATTTAGATTGGAGCAGTCTCGGAGAGACTTGTGTGCCCCTAATATTGCCATGAATTAAAGCCAGTCCTGCAACCCTCAGATAATCATACCTACCTTCATGGCAGTCCAGAAAGTAAGCCGCTACCGATGTTAGAGGCTTGTTCCCTTTGCTTCTATCTCAAGCTGCCAACCGAATGTTGGATGTGTGCTGTTGTACTCTCTTCCTCAACTCCTGCATGGTCTGACCCACATATATTCTGTTACAGGGGCATAATAAAGCATAAACTGTATTCCTGGAGCAATAGTTGACATAATGTTTCAATTCGATTCTGCGATTGTCCTGATAGATAAAGTTGTCCGAATTCAACATAAATTGGCAAATATTACAATGGCCACAGGGATATGTGCCTTTCAAGTTGCCACTACTCCCCCTGGTCCCTCCTGGGCGTTGTAAATGACTGCGCACTAATGTATCTTTTAGATTGGGGGCCCTCCGCGCTATAATCCTTGGGTCATTGTCGACATATGAAGCAAGTTTGCCATCTGATACGAGTAGAAACCAGTGGGTATTTAAGATTCTATAAAGGTCCGTCCACCGGTTATTGTATTTAGTAATCACTCGAATTTTGTTATCCTGTGATTTGATCCTTGGTTTAAACAAGTCTTCACGGTTAGATTCCTTGGCTCTTTCAAAAGCCTGGGATATAAACTTTTTGGGATACCCTCTCTCCTGTAGCCGTGATGACAAATTTTGTGAGGCCTCCCTAAAATCAGCAAAATTAGTACAATTGCGTCGTAGGCGAGGGAACTGTCCCCTAGGTATACCTTTCTTCAAATGAGTCGGGTGGAAGCTTGCGTAGTGAAGTAGGTTATTGGTTGCAGTACTTTTTCAGAAAAGGGATGTCACAATTTGAGAGTCCTTCAACCTAATTTGGAGATCCAAAAAAATCAACCTCCAATTCAGAGATTTTATGTGTCAGGAATATATTGAGCTGGTTCTCATTAAGATAGCCAATAAATTGCTCACAGTCCTCCCTTGATCCCTGCCAAAAGAAAAGAATGTCGTCAATGAAACTATACCAGCCCACCACATGACATTTGAACTGGTCCAATGGGTATACACGTGTGGCCTCCCACCAACCTAAAAAAAGGTTGGCATAGGAGGGCGCATCGTGCCCCCATGGCTGTACCAGAGACTTGTCTGTAGAATGCACAATCAAAAACAAAGTAATTGTGAGTCAACACAAATTCCAGAAGACTCACCAGAAAAGTGTGGTGGGCTGGATCGCCAGTGGCAGAGTTGGACAAAAAGGACTTAGCGGTAGCTATCCTATCGCTATGGGAAATATTGTAGTAAAGTGACTCGACATCCCATGGCACCATCAAGGTGCCAGGCGGCAGAACGATGTCCTTTAATTCCTGTATGAGATGCATGGAGTCACGGATATATTGTCACGGAAGGTGTACAGGAAACTAGAAGACACAAAATGAATATCCGACTCACTGGATCCAAAACTAAGGAACAAAAGGGAGAGCCCTGCATCAGACCTGGCTCTCTCCCTGACTGCTCAGCCTATGCGAAAATCCCAATGGTAGATGATCGCATATCCTCTTACCTCGACTGTATAACACCTGAACACCCTATAATACTGAGGGGACACGGCCACCGGCTCCCTACACTTGATACGGAGGGAGTCAGGGTCACCTGGGATCCAGCAAACAGAAAAACACAAATGAATGAACAAAACTTATCTGTAGAAGACTCAGAAGTAGGATCAGCATGCACACACTCCAGGAAGGAATATAAACCGCAAAGTGAAGCAGTCTGGGAAGGAATTTAAAGGGATGCAATCAGTGCAACTACATGACAGCTGAGAGAGGCTAACGAGATAAGAAAATGAAAGCAAAACAAAAGGAAGCTCAAGGAGGAGGTTCTGAAAGACATCTGTCAGAGCTTCTCAGCTGTCTGGTGGTGACATATATGATTTCAGGCCCAGAAAAAAATCAAGATATATACAAGCCTGTTCACATAGGCTCCCGCTACCCACCACAATTGGGTGGCCAGGTGGATTAACTACGTTTTTGTGGACCTTTGGTAGCATATAGAAAGTAGGTGTAATAGGGCAACTCACCTTCAAAAATTGAAGTTCCCGCTTAGTGATAATCCTCATGTCAAAGGCCCTTTTCTTAAACATGATGGTGGGATCTGATGAAATAGGGGTGCAAAAACTTCTATTACCCAATTGACGTTTGGCTTCGTTCATATACATCCCCATATCCCACAATACCACGTTCCCACCTTTATCTGCTTCTTTAATTACAAAGGATTGTTCTGTTGTAGTTGTTGAATAATGTTGAACTCTGTCGCAGCCATGTTCCTACCCCTAATGGTGTTGTTCGTCAATTTCCGGACCTCTAGTAGGACTACTTGAAAGAATAAGTTGATATTGGGGAACATATTCAATGATGGTGTTTTTTCCATGTATTGATGTTTTTAATAAGTGTGTTTCAATAAATTACTTTTTATCTTCAGAGGTGCGGCCTAGCTGTGGTATTTCTTTATCTGGTTGTGTTCAGCACATATGGACTATAACACCAGACAACCAGTTCCAGTGTCATTGCTGTCTAAGGGAAATAGAAAGGTGAGACTTCAGTGGGCAAAAACATGGCCTGGTCAGATGCAGCCAGAGTTTTGTTGTACATAAAACAACAAAGCCTTTCTGTCAAGTGCCAAAAGTGCAGGCTGGTGGAGGTGGAGTAATGGTGTACGGAATTTTTGTCTTGGCACACTCTGTGTCCTCTGATACCTGTGAATGGACATTTGGACAGTAGGGTTTACCTAAACATTATGCTTGAGCAAGTAGATCCCCCTCTGTGGGCACCTGCGCCCTGGAAAAAGTCTATGGTTTACTAATATGTCTTAGACTTTCCCTGCCATTCATCAGCACAGGGCGCACTATGAACAGCACAGGTAGCACATTAAATGTAGACAGGCTAATATAGCTAAATATAGTACATGGAAGATATACAAAATTGGTATTCGGGTTAACTTGCCGTGTTGGCACTTTGCAATAAATAAGTGGGGTTTGGGTTGAAGTTTGGGCACTCGGTCTCCAAAAGGTTCGCCATCACTGCTATAGCAGGACACTTTCAGTAGGACAATGAACCAAGTTGGTATAGTCATGGATTGGTTCCAAGAACGTGACAGCGAGTTTTTATAGCTTTTTTAGTCTTTAGAGTCCCCAGATGTTAAGTTGACAGAGCATTTCTGGAACAAGGTAGAACAGGCTGTTCAGAGCATGTCAGTACATCCATCTAATTTGCAGCAATTGTCAGAAGTTATCCTGCCCGCATGAATCAATATTACTGCAGAATGATTTCAAAACCTAGTGGAATCTATGCCACGATTAATTGCTGCTGTTCTGAAGGCCAAAGGAGGTCCAACGTGCTACTAGAAGGGTCTCTCTCTAATAGGGTGCCATCACACATTGCAGATTTTATTGCAGAAAATTAATCAATTCCATTGAAGGCTGATGGATTTCTTCAAGCCTTATTCGGGTGAATGGAACTGATTTTCAGTTGCTGAATTTTCTGCACGTGTGAAGAAACCCTATATAAAGTGACCATTCAATGTATGTCATTTATAAACGCAGCGGGATTTTTTAAAGTGTTAAATGGGTTTATTTTTTATATGCAAAGTGAGTGCTATAAAATGTAAATCAGGAGGGATTTTGTAATTTTTTAAGTTTATAGGATGACAGAGATTTTAATAATAAAATAATACCATCACACAACGTAAAAAAACAATTAGGTGAATATGTAGCTAACATTAAAAAGGTATGAGGGACATTCAACATTTATCATGAGATTGTCTTAGACTTTACATCGTATATGTGCATGTTTTTTCCCCCCATCTGTTTCAAGGATAGGTCTAAGTGTTTTGTAAGTGGGATAGTGTTATTTATGTATTTGCGCTTTTTTAACACATAAATTAGATTTATAAATATGTGCAAAACTCCGCCAGCTCCTGGGTGGCGTATGTTGCTGTGCTTAGACTAATTGTCACCGCCAGTTCTGTGAGAAGGTCTGAAAGACGTTCTTCTCTACCTTTTGTATGATGTTCTTTGTTTTGGTTTCACTTTGTCATCTCCTTTCCTTCTGCCAGGTGTCACTTATTTAGACTAATCGTCTTCCAACATTTTGTGAACAGCATTTTTTTTATCATTTAATGGGGAAATTTGTACTGGTGTATCTAGATAACATTTTGATTTTTTCTCCTGATTTTAAGACTCATCGGGACCACCTATGTCAGGTCTTGCTGATTCTGCGGGAGAATAAATTGTACGCTAAACTGGAAAAATGTGTGTTTGCGTTTCCGGAGATTCAATTTCTTGGTTTTCTTCTCTCTGCTTCTGGTTTTCGGATGAACCCTGAGAAGGTCCGCGCTGTGCTTGAGTGGGAGCTTCCTGAGAATCAGAAGGCGCTGATGCTGTTTTTGGGTTTTGCCAATTATTACAGAAAGTTAATTTTGAATTATTCCTCTGTTGTTAAGCCACTCACGGATATGACTAAAAAGGGGTGGATTTTTCCTTGTGGTCGGTAGATGCGTTTAAAGCCTTTTCTAGTATTAAAGAGTGTTTTGCTTCCGCTCCCATTTTGGTACAACCTGATATCTCTCTACCTTTTATTGTTGAGGTGGATGCTTCTGAGGTGGGTGTGGGTGCGGTCTTATCTCAGGGTCCCTCTCCTGCCAAATGGCGACCGTGTGCTTTTTTCTCAAGGAAATTCTCCTCTGCAGAGAGAAATTGCGATGTGGGAGATAGGGAGTTGTTGGCCATCAAATTAGTTTTTGAGGAATGGTGCCATTCGTTAGAGGGAGCCAGACACCCTATTACAGTGTTTACCGACCATAAGAATCTGGCCTACTTGGAATCGGCCAAGTGTCTGAACCCGAAACAGGCCAGATGGTCTTTGTTCTTTTCTAGGTTTAATTTTGTTGTTACGTTCTGCCCTGGGGTTAAAAATGTGAAGGCGGATGCCCTGTCACGTTGTTTTCCGGGAGGTGGGAATTTTGAAGACCCGGGTCCCATTTTGGCTGATGGGGTGGTCGTCTCTGCTCTTTATCCTGATTTGGAAGCAGAGGTTCAGGCAGCCCAGGCAGAGGCTCCTGATCTTTGTCCTCCTGGGAGGTTGCTTGTGCCTCTCGCTTTACGACACAAGGTTTTTAAGGAGCACCACGATACTGTCCTTGCTGGGCACCCGGGGAGTAGAGCCACAGTGGATCTCATTGCTCGGAGATTCTGGTGGCCGGCTCTTCGCAAGACGGTTGAGGGTTTTGTGGCAGCCTGTGAGACCTGCGCTCGTGCCAATGTCCCTCATTCATGGCCATCGGGTTCTCTCCTCCCGTTACCCATTCTTTCCCGTCCTTGGACACATCTGTCCACGGACTTCATTACGGACCTGCCTCGTTCCTCGGGGAAGACTGTGATTCTGGTGGTAGTGGACATTTTAGCAAAATGGCACATTTCATTCCCTTTCCTGGGTTACCCAATGCTAAGACGCTGGCGCAAGCGTTTGTTGATCACATTGTTAAATTGCATGGCATTCCTTCAGACATCGTTTCTGATAGGGGCACGCAATTTGTTTCCAGATTCTGGAAGGCCTTCTGTTCTCGCTTGGGGGTTCGGTTGTCGTTCTCTTCTGCTTTTCACCTGCAGTCGAATGGTCAGACCGAACGCGTCAATCAGAATCTGGAGACATATCTGCGCTGTTTTGTGGCGGAGAATCAGGAGGATTGGTATTCTTTTTTGTCCCTTGCTGAATTTGCTTTAAATAACCGTCACCAGGAGTCCTCTGATAAGTCACCATTTTTTGGTGCTTATGGGTTTCATCCGCAGTTTGGGACATTCTCTGGAGAGGGGTCTTCTGGTTTACCTGATGAGGATAGATTTTCCTTATCTTTGTCATTTATTTGGCAAAAGAGTCAGGGTAATCTGAAGAGGATGAGTGAGAGATATAAGCGCGTAGCGGATAAGAGACGTGTGCCTGGTCCGGACCTGAATGTGGGTGATCTGGTGTGGTTGTCTACAAAGAATATCAAACTAAAGGTTCCCTCCTGAAAGTTGGGTCCTAAGTTTATTGGGCCTTACAAGATCTTGTCCGTCATCAATCCTGTTGCCTTCCGTCTTGATCTTCCTCAGACTTGGAAGATCCATAATGTTTTTCAAAGGTCCCTATTAAAACCTTATGTCCAACCCACTGTACCCTCCTCTTTGCCTCCTCCTCAGATTTTTTTTTTTTAATGGCAATCTTGAATTTCAGGTCTCTAAGATTGTGGATTCTCGCATTATCCACGGTTCTCTTCCGTACCTTGTTCATTGGGAGGGTATGGTCCTGAGGAGAGGATGTGGGTCCCAGTGGCGGACATTAAGGCTTTCCATTGGTCTCATCCTGAGAAGGTGGGCTCCGAGTGTCCGGAGTTTACCCGTAGAGGGAGGGGTACTGTCACCGCCAGTTCTGTGAGAAGGTCTGACAGACATTCTTCTCTACCTCTTGTATGACGTTCTTTGTTTTGGTTTCACTTTGTCATCTCCTTTCCTTCTGCCAGGTGTCACTTATTTAGACTAATAGTCTTCCTTTATATTCCCTCCCATACTGCCTCACATTGCGGTTTATACTAGTTCCTGGATGACGTGTTCACTGCTGGAGGCTGCTGCTGCTGTTTGCTCAGATAAGTCTTTTCCTTTATTGTGTTTCCTTGCTGGCTTGATTCTAGGTGACCCTGACTCCGTCCGTATTAAGTGCAGGGAGCCGGTGGTCATGTCCCCTCACTATTATAGGGCTTTCAGGTGTCACACAGTCTTATGTACGTGGGCATGCAATCGTCTACCATCGAGACCCTTGCATGTGCATAGCAGTCAGAGCGAGCTCTTAGGGTTTAAAAGGGCTCACCTATATGCTCCTTAGTTTTGGATCAAGCCAGTCAGTCTTTTATTTATAAGTTCCAGCTATCTGCAACTTCACCCGTGACACTAATCTTTTGCGACTGTTTGAAGTTAAAGGGGTTATATTTAAGTTCTATAATGTCCCCATATGCAGGGGCCCCTCACAGAGGTTATACTTACCTCGCTCCCCGACACCTGCATCACTTCTAAAGCCGTCACTGGATCTCCCTGTCGCGCGGATGAAAACATCCAGCAACAGGGGAGGAGGCAGCCAATAGCAGGGTGTGCAGCCTCTCTAGCATCGAAGGTTGATGCCAAATCTACGGATGTGGCCTGCGAAGCCGTGTCATGCGGCCCGCGCAATGATCGCAGGCGGAGCTTGCGCACAGTGGAAGAAGGAGAAGAAGCGACATGCCTGGGCGGCTGCTGTGGTGCAGTGCTGAATCTCCATTCTAAACATTAAGGCAACTCACGGAACGAATGTAAGTGTTATAAGTTCCCGTGGCCCAGTAGTTGTTTGTAATGGCAGTGCTGTGTCTGGATGTGTGTGCTGCTACGTGCGGAGGAAAGAAAGGCTGACCACCTTACTGCTTAATGGTGGGCACAGGCGACAGTGGTCTGTGTGTGAGCAGTGTGGTTTCAGTAGGGCTGCCCCCTGTAAGTGTGGCTGGTACCTTAGTGAGGAGAGTTGGTATATATCATGAAGGGCCAGTGGTGTCCATGTGGCAGGGGGGTACAGCAGTTCATGCCTTTGAGGGGTAAGAAGGGAACCCCTCCTTGTTGTTTGGGAAGGCCAGGACACGAGTTGTTTTCATTAGTCTTGGTTGGAATTGTGACACTGGTAGCAGTGGTCTGCGTGTGGCTCGCAGTAGAGAGAGTGGCCCCTTTACAGTAATAAAGCTCACATTAAAGCTCACATGTGCTCTCTTCACAGTGGTAATACCCAGATGTGCCTCCTTTACAGTAGTAATGCCCAGATGTACCCCTTTCACAGTGGTAATGTCCAAATGTGCCCCCTTCACAATGGTAATGCCCAGATGTGCCCTCTTCACAGTAGTAATGCTCACATGTGCCCCCTTCACAGTAATAATGCTCACATGTGCCCCCTTCACAGGGGTAATGCCCAGATGTGCTCCTTAACAGTGGTAATGCCTAAATGTGCCCCTTTATAGCGGTAATGCCCAGAGGTGCCGCTTCATAGTAAAATGCCCAGATGCCCCCCTTTATAGTAAAAATGCCCAGATGTGCCCACTTTACAGTAAAAATGCCCCAATCTGCCCCCTTTACAGTAAAAATGCCCCGATGTGCCTCTTTGCAGAAAAGATGCCCAGATATTTTCCCCTTCACAGTAGTAATGCTTACACTTGCCCCCTCACAGTATTTGTATTTCTTACTGGCAAAGCTATCTGGTTCTGGCCCACAAAAGTTATACCATGTCTAGTGCAGCCCTCAGACGAAAAATAGTTGGGCACCACTGTTCTAAACCCTTAGATTTGCAACTTTCAAAGGCCACGCCACAGCAGACATAAATTACACCTAGAAATTACGACACACCCTAAAACAACAAAAAAAAAAATGGCAACAGACTGATTTATCGTCTGATTATAGAGTCTATTAGGTATTACTTTCTGAGGGATCCAGAAAATAACTAACATAATTGGAGAGGAATTATATCCACCAGATACAGTGGTGCACTTTATGCTGCCTGAGGCAAAAACTGAAATAGAGCGCCCCCACCCCACCCCCAATGCCACTTTCTTAAACCCTTTGCAACAATAAAAAGCGCTCATTGCCTAAGGGTACTTTCACACTTGCGGCAGAGAGATCCGGCAAGCAGTTCCGTCGCCGGAACTGCCTGCCGGATCAGGCAAAACGTATGCCAACTGATGGCATTAGTAAGACTGATCAGTATCCTGATCAGTCTTAAAAATGCCTGATCAGTCGAATTTTTTTTTTTATGCCGGATCCGTCTTTCCGGTGTCATCCGGCAAAACGGATCCGGCATTTATTTTTTTCACCTTTTTTTCAGTCTGCGCATGCACAGACCCGAAGGACGGGTCCGGCACTAACACATTCCTATGGGAAAAATGCCGGATCTGGCATTCAGGCAAGTCTTCAGTTTTTTTCGCCGGAGATAAAACCGTAGCATGCTACGGTTTTATCTTTTGCCTGATCAGTCAAAATGACTGAACTGAAGATATCCTGATGCAAACTGAACGGATTACTCTCCATTCAGAATGCATGGGGCTATGCCTGATCAGTTCTTTTCCGGTATAGAGCCCCTGTGACGGAACTCTATGCCAGAAAAGAAAAACGCAAGTGTGAAAGTACCCTAAGGCCCTTCCTCTGTCCCTACCTGGTGCTGCCTGAGGCGATCTTCTGACCTGACCAGATATTGCAGCAGGACCTAATCAAACCCTGAGGAAGAGAACTATGTCCTAAAACACATTGACAGACTGAGCCCCCACAGCTCGAGAAGTGACATATCTTTTTCATGCTGATAGGCAGTGGTGAGACACTGAGCAGGAGTCAAGCTGAAAAAAAGTCTCTGGCCAGGTCCAGCTTTAGGCCAGAGACTTTGTACTGGATTGAGCCCTGCTCACCTTCTCACTAGCATCTTACAGCAATTAACAGCAATTCAATCAAGTATAAAATATGAATCAGATGATAATAAAATACCAGCTTCCATCAGAGACAAATGGATAGTTCGACATCCTTTGTTAGGATATACCATCCACAATATGATCCGCTGTATACAACCTCTTCCTTTCTACCAACACCAGCCAGACAGGGCCATCACTTCCATAGAGGCAAGGGAGGCAATTGCCCCCGGGCCCCCGAGTCCTTAGGGGCCCCCCCCCCCGTGCCGGCCCACAACTAACTATAGCCAGGACAGTCAGTGTCACACGGAGATAAGCGCTTCCATTGTGGAAGCGCTTATCTCCAGTCATCTGTATCCAGGGCCGGCGCTTCCATAGAGACAAGGGGGGAAATTGCCCAGGGCCCCCGAGTCCTTAGGGGCCCCCCGCACCGGCCCGCAACTAACTATAGGCAGGACAGTCAGTGTCACACGGAGATGAGCGCTTCCATTGTGGAAGAGCTCATCTCCAGTCATCTGTATCGCCTTCCTCAGGACAGCGATACAGATGGCTGCGCAGAAGGGCAGGGGAGGGAGAGGTGTGTCCCTTTCCCTTCCTCTGATAGGCTGCCGGCCTAGTGCCTGCAGCCTATCAGAGGCCGTTGCAGGCAGCGCGATGACGTCATCGCGCCGCCTGAGCCGTACAGCGCGGGACACAGGCCGGAAGAGGCCTGCATCGCATGGCTGCCAAGGAGGTAAGTATAAGTGTTTTTTTGTTGTTGTTGTCAATACTGGTGGCTACTGGCACATGATGGGTGGCTCTGGCTACTGGAACATGATCGGGGGGACCCTATGGCTACTGGCACATGATAGGGGGGCCTTATGGCTACTGGCACATGATAGGGGTGGGCTATGGCTACTGGCACATGTTCATGGGGGGCTCTGGCTACTGGCACATGTTCATGGGGGCTCTGGCTACTGGCACATGATATAGGGGGGCTCTGGCTACCTGCACATGATATGGGGGGGGGGGGCTCTGGCTACTGGCACATGATATAGGGGGGGCTCTGGCTACTGGCACATGATATAGGGGGGGCTCTGGCTACTGGCACATGATATAGGGTGGTGGAGCTCTGGCTACTGGCACATGATATAGGGGGTGGGGCTCTGGCTACTGGCACATGATATAGGGGGGGCTCTGGCTACTGGCACATGATATAGGGGGCTCTGGCTACTGGCACATGATATAGGGGGGCTCTGGCTACTGGCACATGATATAGGGGGCTCTGGCTACTGGCACATGATGGTGGGGGGGCTCTGGCTACTGGCACATGATTGGGGGGCATCTATGAGGGCACATTTTACTGTCACATTATTAGGGGACATCTATGGGGGCACTTCTTACTGGCACATTATTGGTGGGCACTATAGGGGCATCTACTGAGGCCACAAAGAATGACTATTTTATATGGGGGCTCTGTATAGGGGAATTTTATACTGGGACACATTATGGTGGGTACTATGGGGAAGGTGGGAGAGGAGTACTATGGGGTCATCTACAGGGGCACTGAGAAGGGGTATTTTATACTTACAAATTATGGGGGACACCTACTGGGGCACTATATATGGGGGCCTGGGCATTTTATACTGGTACATTATGGGGGGCACTAGGAGGGAGGCGGAGAGGAGCACTATGGGGGCATTTACTGGGGCACTGCCACGGCTGTTTAAGGGTAACAAGAGCATACACAGTAAAAAGAGCTACTGACCGGACCCCAAACTAGGGAAGAGAAAGGGTGACCCCTGTCAGACCCTCAACACTCTCCCTATGCTGCTAAAGCACATGCCCGGATCCAAATGGTGGAACGAGGCATGCCTGCGTACCTTAGACTGATGAGCCCTGTAACCCCTACAATAGTGGAAGGGGCACGGCCACCGATGCCCTGCTCAGAATATGGAGGGAACCGGGGCCACCTCAGATCCAGTCAGGAAATCACCAGGTACACAACAAAGTCTGCACACTTAGCTGATGGAGCTGCAGCCGCAGAGAAGATGGATCCAAGGGCCGCTGGCAATATCCGGAGTGCTTGCAGCAGCAGAACACAGGTCCAGAGAACTAGTAGCTAAAGAAGTGAAGATACTCAAGGCAGAGCTACAACTGAAAAGAGAAATATAATCCACGCCCTGCAATAGGAGGAGGGGTAATTTAAAGGCAGAGAAATCAAACGCAGGAGAGACAGCTGGGAGTAAAGACCTCATCACAGGGGCGGAGAAACAGAACAGTGAGAACACCTCCAACCCTAAGTGACATCATCACAGGGGTGGAGACACAGAGCTGTGAGAACGTCTCAAAGCTCTGGTAGTGACAGGCACTATATTAGGGGTATTTTATACTGGCACATTATGGGGGCACTATGGGGACATTAGCTCAACTGGGGGCATTACAAGGGGGTATTTTTGCACTGTCACATTATAAGGATAATTATTTCTACTGGGGGGGCATTATGGTGGGCTTTATTACTCCCCCATGGTATGACCCCCTAGTAGCAGCACCAGCCTCTCCCTGCACTGCTATCCCTCTGCCCCTTCTGCAAATCCTTATTATGAAATCTTTCTCATTAGGCTAAAACACAACATCAGCTCCGCCGAGCCCCCGGCCAAAGTGTTGTCCGAGATCCCCAAGGGCCAAGCCAAGTAATTGTAAGTTTTCATGCGAAATATGTTTGTTATACCCATATAGCATAACATAGCATACGCTGTGCCACACAATATAGTTTCTTCTGTAAAAGTAATCAAGTGTCATGGGGGGGGGGCCTTATTGTTTTTCGTCCTAGGGCCCCATTTCACCTAGAACCGGCCCTGCAGCCAGAAGCTGTGTGCTGTCTATTCTGTTAGAAGCAAGAGCACAGCCAGTTATATACAGGAGTTGCACAGACTCAACTAGTAGGTACATGCGATGGGTAAACATGGTGCCTGCACGAGCGTGCAGCGGACGCCATGGCCGGTGGGTCTCCGCTGTTTCAAACCTGCAGTAAACTCCCAACAACGCAGGTACAGATGGCAGGTGTAGTGTATTTTAATGGAGGAGACATCATATGGAGGCGATTTGTCTGGTCACATGACCCTCCATCCGCATCCATTTTATGGACAGTACCTCTGTGTGGACAGCACAAAAGACTTGGCAAACAAGGGGGCATACCTTATGAAATATAGAAAATGGCACAGAATTTCAACAAAGGTTATAGTAGTAAGTACCATATAATCACCTCACAAATACATTGGTCAACTATAACCAGAAAGTGGACAACCTGTTTAAGGGTACAACCACACGGCGTGTGACGCGGCCATTCTGCATTCAAGAACCGACTGGCTGAAAGGGGTGCAGCGGGCTCTAATTAAATGGCAATAAAAGAACTGAAGGTGCAGCGCCATGTGGTCATATCCTTAGAAAGTTGGTAAACCCCTCCAGGACCATGCGATTTTCCGTTTTTCACTCCCTGCCTTCCTGGAGCCGTAATTTTTTTATTTTGTCTGTTCGCATAGCTGTATGATGGCTTGATATTTTGTGGGACAAATTGCACTTGTTAATGGCACTATTTAATATTGCATACAAGGTAGTAGGAAGCTTAAAAAAAATTCCAAATGGGATGAAATTGGAAAAATAATGCAATTCTATCATAGTTTTATTAAAGTTTTATTTTTATTAAAGTGACCTGTTACCTTCTTTCTCTAGGTCAGTCTGATTTTAGCAATACCACATTTATGTTGTTTTTCTTATTTAATACTAAAAAGCATTGCCAAATTCTGCCCCCCCCCATAACCTTTTTTATGGTTACATCTACGTAGTTATCTGAGGGGGGCATCATTTTTGAAGAGCAATCTGTAGTTTTTATTGATACCATTTTAGAGCAATTATGACTTTATGATCACTTTTAATTAAGAGAACTCTTTATTAACAGCATTCTTTTCATTTTGTGTAAAAAGTATTAAAAAAACAATGATAAATTTCAGTGCAAAGGTGCTCATTGCTGTTAACCAACCTTCCTTTATTTAAAAAATGGTGGAAACCAGAATTTTTGAGGATACATTTTATGTTTCAATGTTTCCTGTTACATTGATGCGAGCGCCGCTTCCTTGTCTTTACACTACGTGTTGTCTCCTGTGGAGCGGTGGCGTTGTGCGATTACAAGCACTTGCTCCATTCACTTGAATTACACTGCACTTCCTGTTTATTACACTGCGCCGAGACAAAGTGCAGTGTAATGAACAGGAAGCAGTGGTCGCATGGAGTGGCAACCTCCGCCGATCAGATATTGATGACCTAGCCCGAGGATAGGTCATCAATATATATGGCAGGACAACCCTTTTAATATATGTAATGCATAGTTTTCTATGTCCAGTTTCAAACTGGTTCTTATTTGATAGTTTCACACTTTGCAAAGATAGATATTAAAATTGGATCATATGGTAAATATTCAGACCACTGGCAATAAAATCAACGTGGAAAAAACTCTGCATGTTACAGTCTATAGGAGGTAACAAATAATACTGGGCAGGCAGCCCTCCGTGAATTTGCTAGGGACTTTTCCACAAATTGTGCAAGCATTTTATACCGTGTTTACTTTGCAATTACTATAGACTTTCTAAACAGATTACCTCCACCTTATTTCCCAGGATGGTGCTAGGTCCTGTGAACTACAGAGGTTTGATTTTTCCCACTAGGTTGTCAACTATAAAGCGTATAATCCAGAATCATATGTTCAGACCTTCTGTCATTGAACACAGAGGAAGCTACCAAGGCTAGTCTCAAATGTGTCATCTAAACACATGCAGAAGTTGCAGAACTATTCCTATATGTTCCAATGGAAAAACTGCAGATTTATTTTTTTGCATATAGTGGATTTAAAGGAGTTATCCAAGTTCTCAAACAGCCCCCCCCCCCATGTGCCGGGCCCCTCACAGGTAATATACTTACCCCACGCCGCTCCTGGTTCCCGCACCGCCGCTACTGCTTCTCCCTGTATACAAATAAAAACATCCGGTGTCGGGGGGAGCATCCAATGGCAGGTGGGGACGGGGACGGGCCTCTGTGTACAGGGAGAAGCAGCAGCGGCACAAGGAGCAGGGTAAGCATATTAACTGTGAGAGGCCTGGCACATGGGGGGGCTGCTTGAGAACATGGATAACCCCTTTAAAAAAGAATCAGAAATGCAGAAAATCACACACAAAAAAACCCAAAATAACCGCTTGTCCTTTTTTTTTTTTTAAGGACACCTGCGTTTTTTGCCGCTTTGCAAACAATGGGCCAGATTTATCATAGACTGGCGGCGTACAGTCTATGATAACTAGATATAGCATCCGGCAGCCCGTGCACCCATACTGATATCTACAGCAGGCCCTGGTGTGGCAACCTTTTATATCAGAAAAGATGATAAACATGGCAGGGCCGCCCCTTCTCTCTTCACCCCCCCCCCCCTCAGAAAAGTGGAGAGGCAAGCGGAGATACACCAAATGTTAGTGCAAGTGGTATTTAAAAGGTCGCAAACATGCAGTGGCAAATTTAAATAATAAATCTGGCCCAATGGGGGTAATTTGGAAGTTTTGGTGTAAAAATAGTCACAAGTACGGTTTTTGACCGGCTGTGTGACAATAAGGGGTTGTATTACTTCAGCAAATGCATTTATTATGTAGAAAAAGTTAATACAAACCACTTATTAATGTACTATTATCCATATTGCTTCCTTGGCTGGCTGGATTCATTTTTCCATCACATTATACGCTGAAAGTTTCCATGGTTACAGAACACCCTGCCATACATCAGTGGTGGCCGTACTTGCAGACTATAGGAAAAAGTTTGCAACTTTTTTCACCATGAAACTGATTAAGGCTTGTTTCACATACAAGGCCTGCCGGCGGTGCCGGATGGTACCAGAGAGAGCTCCAGCAGGCTGCTCCCCATATGTGAAACTAGCTGTAGGGAGACAATAAATCTCCCCCATTATATGCCTCCTAATTAACAGAAACACCGGTAGCAAAAACATGTTTGTGTGTCCTGCTTTTTGCATTTCCAGTAGACCTTCATCTAACATCTGGAGCTGGTGTTTTACAGAAAAACAAAATGCACCAAAACACGCCAAAGTGTTTCCCTATGTGGGAAAGCCCCCTTACAGCAGTGTAACATCTAGCTGCTGTGGTAATTTACCACAGTAAAAATAGCCCTGCAAGTGAGTTTCAGTTATGGGCCGGGATTGGCACTTCCTTTTTTTCCCCTTGTTCTGCTCCTAGAACAGAAAAAAGTTATAAAGTCATGTTATTGTGAAAACACCTTAAAAGGGTTGTCTCATCTAAGACATTGGTGGCATATCGTTAGCCACCAATGTCAGATAGGGGCGGGTCCCATCTCCAGTACAGGACAGCCCTGCAGGTGTAGCTGACCTCTATTCAGATCTTTGGGACTGCAGAAAATAGCCGACTCGGCTATGTCCGGCAGTCCCATAGAAGTGAATGGAGAGGTGGCCGTGCTTGCGCTGTACAGTTCAATGGGACTTCTGAAAATAGCAGAGCATGTTCTCTCGGTTATTTTCACTACTCCCATAGAAATTCATGGAAAGCATGCTGCCCATGTGCAGTGCACTCTCCTTCACTTTCAGAGGTGGGACCTGCATCTATATGACATTGGTGGCATACCCTAGCAATATTATCACCTACGCTGCTCAAAAAGCATCCACACAGAGAATTATTATAATCAATTAATTCCTTTATTAGACATCCAAAAATGGTATATCATTAAAACATATACAAAAAACAGCAAATCATGGGAACACGACGGTGTTACAAATAATTGTAAAAAAACAGAGAGAGAGCTCCAAACCAAAAAGGGACTAGTATCCCCCCATACAAAAATGCCCCAGGAGGAAGCGTGAAGCGAAACGATCGTCGGGCGGCTGCTTCAGACCAGGGTCAGTAAGGAAGCCTAATTGTTGCACTATTTGCACTTTAACTGTTTTTTCTCCCCCTGCAGTCTCTGCCTTGTGAGGGCTGCACCCAGGTTCACACTTGTAGTGTTCTGTCATGTATGTCCTGGGTGCTATTGTTGCTATATGTGCCCCACTAAGCTGACACTGCCCTATTTTTGTATATTATAATAATTCTCTGTGTGGATGCTTTTTGAGCAGTGTAGGTGATAATACGAGTAACTCCATGTGAGATATTTATGATATTTATGTTTTGGTGCTTTTTTTTTTATATCCTAGCAATATGTCACCAATTTCTCAGAGGAGACAACCCCTTTAACAGTATCGATTCTCGTTCAACTGGCAGGCTCATCCAGTACTACCTCAAGACCTATTTTTTGCATGTGAAGCAGTAGGTTGTCTACAGCACACTCGAAAAACACAGAACCTCAATATCCCATGAAAATCTGAAAATCCCGCTTCAGGCGTAAAAAAATAATAATCATGCAGTAGCTGCATCCATACAGACAAAAACTTCACCTGTTTATTAACTCTTTGATGAGGCTGCTTTCACACTAGCGTTCGGGTGTCCGCTCGTGAGCTCCGTTTGAAGGGGCTCACGAGCGGACCCGAATGCAGCCGTCCAGCCCTGATGCAGTCTGAATGGAGCGGATCCGCTCAGACTGCATCAGTCTGGCGGCGTCCAGCCTCCGCTCCGCTCGGACAGGCGGACAGCTGAACGCTGCTTGCAGCGTTCGGGTGTCCGCCTGGCCGTGCGGAGGCGTGCGGATCCGCCCAGACTTACAATGTAAGTCAATGGGGACGGATCCGTTTGAAGATGCCACAATATGGCTCAATCTTCAGGCGGATCCGTCCCCCATTGACTTTACATTGAAAGTCTGGACGGATCCGTACGAGGCTATTTTCACACTTAGCTGTTATATGCCAATATAATGCAGACGGATCCGTTCTGAACGGAGCCTTCGTCTGCATTATTATGATCGGATCCGTTCAGAACGGATCCGATCGAACGCTAGTGTGAAAGTAGCCTTAACACTATTTGGGCTCATACACACGACCGCATGTATTTTGCGGTCCGCAAAACACGGATCCACAAAAAATACAGATGATGTTCGTGTGCATTCTGTATTTTGCGGAACGGAACAGCTGGCCCCTAAAAGAACTTGTCCTATTATTGTCTGCATTACGGACAAGGATAGGACTGTTCTATTTTTTTGCACATACGGAAACGGAATGCATATGGGGTAACTTCCGTTTTATTTTATTTTTCGCAGACCCATTGAAATGAATGGTTCCGCATATGGTCTGCAAAAAAAAAAAAAAAACGGAACGGGCACGGAAGGAAAATACATTCGTGTGCATGAGACCTTAGGGGTTGTTCACATCATGTTTTTTTGTCCACATTTAACATATACATTGGGAACAAAAGGATACAAATGCGTAGTACACCGAGCTATTCCATACTGCAGATTCTATCAAAAAATGTATACCTTAAAAGGTGTTATCCAAAGTGTAAAACATGCCCCCACATGCCTGGGCCCCTCAAATAGATTATACTTACCCCGCTCCCTGCACGGCCGCAGCTGCATCTCCCCATCACATGGTTCAAAACATGCAGCGTCGGGAGGAAGCCAATAGCAGACTGCGACAGGGAGGAGCCTCCCTAACATCACCCGCAATGCTAGGGAGGCTTATCCCCATCACAGCCTGCTATTGGCTGCTCCCCCCGTTGCCGGTTGTTTTGATCAGTGCGACAGGGAGATGCGGGTGCTGGGGAGTGGGGTGAGTATAACCTATTTGATGAGCCCGGGCATGTTTTACACTTTGGATAACCCCTTTAAGGTATGGAACTCTATGCTGACGGATGCCACTGTATGGTGACAGATGCCACTGTATGGCATCTGTGTAACGTACACATCATGTGTATACAATAAATGTGGGGCAAAAACATGATGTAAACTGTTGCATGCAACCCACGCAGTAGTCTTTGTCAAATATTACATGCATGTGTCACGTGAGGTTGTGACAAGGTACAATCAACCTAAATGTACCTTGGATGGTGCTTACATAAAAAAGAAAGCGACTCACCTGTCCATCAGTGGCCCGTTCCAGTGCTGCAGTGTGGGGTACACTACTGTGTGGGGCAGTGTGGAGTAAACTACTGTATGGGGGCAGTGTGGGGTAAACTACTGTATGGGGGCAGTGTGGGGTAAACTACTGTATGGGGGCAGTGTGGGGTACACTACTGTATGGGGGCAGTGTGGGGTACACTACTGTATGGGGGCAGTGTGGGTACACTACTGTATGGGGGCAGTGTGGGTACACTACTGTATGGGGGCAGTGTGGGGTACACTACTGTGTGGGGCAGTGTGGGGTACACTACTGTGTGGGGCAGTGTGGGGTAAACTACTGTATGGGGGCAGTGTGGGGTAAACTACTGTATGGGGGCAGTGTGGGGTAAACTACTGTATGGGGGCAGTGTGGGGTACACTACTGTATGGGGGCAGTGTGGGGTACACTACTGTATGGGGGCAGTGTGGGGTACACTACTGTATGGGGGCAGTGTGGGGTACACTACTGTATGGGGGCAGTATGGGGTACACTACTGTGTAGGGCAGTGTGGGGTACACTACTGTATGGGGGCAGTGTGGGGTACACTACTGTGTGGGGCAGTGTGGGGTACACTACTGTGTGGGGCAGACTACTGTATGGGGGCAGTGTGGGGTACACTACTGTATGGGGGCAGTGTGGCGGAAATTACTGTGTGGGGGCAAACTACTATATGGGGCAGTGTGGTGGAAATTACTGTGTGGGGGCAGTGTGGCGGAAATTACTGTGTGGGCAAACTACTATATGGGGGCAGTGTGGTGGAAATTACTGTGTGGGGGAAATTACTGTGTGTGGGCAAACAACTATATGGGGCAGTTTGGGGGAAATTACTGTGTGTGGGCAAACAACTATATGGGGCAGTGTGGGGGAAATGACTGTGTGGGGGCATTGCTATTAGGGAGGCACTGTAGGGGCAATTCTATTATTTTTAGGGACACTATACCGGGATTATTGCCTGGTGCACAATATAGGGTGTTATTATTATTACTGGGGGCACTCTAGGGGACATTATAACTGCTGTGGACCCTATAGGGACATTTGGGGTAACTTATCAAACTGGTGTAAAGTAGAACTGGCTTAGTTCCCCATAGCAGCCATTTAGATTCTACCTTTCATGTTTGACAGCTCTTTTGGAAATCCAGTTCTACTTTACACCAGTTTGATAAATGACCCCAATTATGTCTATTAGGGTCACTATTTTTTCAGCAGTATAGTCCAGGGGCGTAGCTATGGGCTCATGGGCCCTGGTGCTATAGTTCAGCTTGGGCTCCCCCTTCCCTCAGTGCTTTGTAGTCAGGGGCAGGGAAGCACATAGCCTTCGTGCTGTCTGAGGTAAAAACCTCACCCTCACCCCCGCCATAACAAATTCTTGGCCTAACCCCTTCCCTCCAGCCAGAGGGTTAACTTGACCAGCATGCGCTTTATATAATGCCATTGTCTTTTTATGTGGCACAAGGGTCTTTGGGCCCCTTCAGGCTCCTGGGCCCGGTAGCGACTGCTACCTCTGCACCACCTATAGCTACGCCCTTGCCTGGGACATTGGGGAGCACCGCGGGCACAGTATTGGGAGTGGCAGCAGGATCACACTGTGGGGACACTAGGATGGGGAGGTTGATAGAAAAACTGAGAAATCTAACATATCTGTGTTACAAACTCTGAGGAGACGAGATGCAGCTTAAAGAATTTGTCATGGCGGTCTAACGGAGGAGAAGAGTAAAGAGAAGGTCTACATGACAGGAGATGTCCCTGGATGTAAGAGGTATGTGGTGCTGTATTCTCCTCCAAGTCTTTTTTTATAATAATTATATTCATTTTAAATTTGGTGACCAAATTTTTCAGTTTAGGAGCCAATTTGGGGTATTTTATTTTAGTCTGCAGATGTCATATGGCCTGGGAAGAGACGGTGGCGCTCACGAAGCACTGCAGCCTCTTCATACAAAAAAAAAAAAACTAAAATGGAGGGAGGGGCCCAAGTTGGGTAGACAGCCCCGGGCCTATCATGCATTTATTCCGCCCCTGCCACCGATCATATACTGATCTGATCGTGTTAGGCTATATGCACACGACCATGCAGTTTTTTTTGCAGTCCACAAACCGCGGAGCTGCAAAAAATGGAAGCCGCCCATGTGCCTTCCGCAATTTGCGGAACGGAACGGGCGGCCCATTGTAGAAATGCCTATTCTTGTTGACAAAACGGATAAGAATAGGACAGGTTATATTTTTTTTGCGGGGCCACGGAACGGACCAACGGATTGCTGTCCGTGTCTTTTGCGGCCCCATTAAAGTGAATGGGTCCGCATCCGAGCAGCAAAAACTGTGACTCGGATGTGGATGAGGCCTTAGTGGCGGACATTTGTCCCGATCTCTCCCTTTGCATTGCAAGGGGTGAAATCTGCACAAAACTTTCTACAGAAACAATTGACATTGATTTCAAAATCTGCACATTAGGTCAATTTATGCATGAAAAAAATAGGCAACGTGGACATGAGATTTGTCAAATGCCATTCACTTTGCTGGTACTGTATTACTCTGTGGATTTTCCGCATGAAAATCCACACAGGTGGCATTATGGTATGGACACACGTGGCAGGTCCACTGCAGATTTTCCGATCGGGTCAAACACTTGAAACTAACTGGTTTGTGCAGTAGTTTTGCTCCCAGTATCGCAGCGTGTCTTCATTTGCTTGCAACCTTTACATACCTCCCAATTTTGGAAAAGCCCAAAGAGAGAGAGTATCAGAGGCACATGTAGTAAACCGTGGCAAACCTTTATACACTAAGCCACACCTCTAACTCCACCCTATGCCTATCTATGCATGCCCAACGCCTCCCAGTCCCTTAGGGCCCCCACGCAGTAATTATGTACCCTTAGTGTCTCCACGCAGTAATTATGTACCCTTAGTGCCCCACGCAGTAATTATGTACCCTTAGTGCCCCCACGCAGTAATTATGTACCCTTAGTGCCCCCACGCAGTAATTATGTACCCCTAGTGTTCCCACGCAGTAATTATGTACCCTTAGTGCTCCCACGCAGTAATTATGTACCCTTAGTGCTCCCACGCAGTAATTATGTACCCTTAGTGCCTCCACGCAGTAATTATGTACCCTTAGTGCCCCACGCAGTAATTATGTACCCTTAGTGTCTCCACGCAGCAATTATGTACCCTTAGTGCCCCCACGCAGTAATTATGTACCCTTAGTGCCCCCACGCAGTAATTATGTACCCCTAGTGTTCCCACGCAGTAATTATGTACCCTTAGTGCTCCCACGCAGTAATTATGTACCCTTAGTGCTCCCACGCAGTAATTATGTACCCTTAGTGCCCCCACGCAGTAATTATGTACCCTTAGTGCCCCCACGCAGTAATTATGTACCCTTAGTGCCTCCACGCAGTAATTATGTACCCTTAGTGCCTCCACGCAGCAATTATGTACCCTTAGTGCTCCCACGCAGTAACTATGTACCCTTAGTGCCCCCACGCAGTAATTATGTACCCTTAGTGCCTCCACGCAGCAATTATGTACCCTTAGTGCCCCCACGCAGTAATTATGTACCCTTAGTGCCCCCACGCAGTAATTATGTACCCCTAGTGTTCCCACGCAGTAATTATGTACCCTTAGTGCTCCCACGCAGTAATTATGTACCCTTAGTGCTCCCACGCAGTAATTATGTACCCTTAGTGCCCCCACGCAGTAATTATGTACCCTTAGTGCCCCCACGCAGTAATTATGTACCCTTAGTGCCTCCACGCAGTAATTATGTACCCTTAGTGCCTCCACGCAGCAATAATGTACCCTTAGTGCTCCCACGCAGTAACTATGTACCCTTAGTGCCCCCACGCAGTAATTATGTACCCTTAGTGCCTCCACGCAGCAATTATGTACCCTTAGTGCTCCCACGCAGTAACTATGTACCCTTAGTGCCCCCACGCAGTAATTATGTACCCCTAGTGCTCCCACGCAGTAATTATGTACCCTTAGTGCCTCCACGCAGTAATTATGTACCCTTAGTGCCCCCACGCAGTAATTATGTACCCTTAGTGCCCCCACGCAGTAATTATGTACCCTTAGTGCCCCCACGCAGTAATTATGTACCCTTAGTGCCCCACGCAGTAATTATGTACCCTTAGTGCCCCCACGCAGTAATTATGTACCCTTAGTGCCCCCACGCAGTAATTATGTACCCCTAGTGTTCCCATGCAGTAATTATGTACCCTTAGTGCTCCCACGCAGTAATTATGTACCCTTAGTGCTCCCACGCAGTAATTATGTACCCTTAGTGCCCCCACGCAGTAATTATGTACCCTTAGTGCCCCCACGCAGTAATTATGTACCCTTAGTGCCTCCACGCAGTAATTATGTACCCTTAGTGCCTCCACGCAGCAATTATGTACCCTTAGTGCCCCCACGCAGTAATTATGTACCCTTAGTGCCCCCACGCAGCAATTATGTACCCTTAGTGTTCCCACGCAGTAACTATGTACCCTTAGTGCCCCCACGCAGTAATTATGTACCCTTAGTGCTCCCACGCAGTAATTATGTACCCTTAGTGCCCCCACGCAGTAATTATGTACCCTTAGTGCCCCCACGCAGTAATTATGTACCCTTAGTGCCCCCACACAGTAATTATGTACCCCTAGTGCTCCCACGCAGTAATTATGTACCCCTAGTGCTCCCACGCAGTAATTATGTACCCCTAGTGCCCACATGCAGGGGACGAGCTTCACCTCTATTAAACTGTATCTTTATCCTTAGGACGCACATACAGTTAAAAGTGGGGCTAACTTAGCCTTTCCAGGACCTCCACCAAAATCCCGGACTGTTCTGCTGGATCTGGTATGTGAGGAAGTATACCTTTACATTGCTGAAAACCGCAGTCGGTTTAACCTGCAGTTTTTCTAGTTTTATCCACCTTGCTTGTACTTTGAAGAAGTTCATTTTCTGCACTACATTCTGCTGAGGAGGATAGACATCATATAAGGCCTCATGCACACGACAGTTGTTTTGGTCGGCATCCAAGCTGCAGTTTTTGCGGCTTGGATGGGGACCCATTCACTTTAATGGAGCCGCAAAAGATGCGGACGTGTGCTGTCAGCACGCGTAGTTCCGTTTTGCGGCCCTGCAAAAAATATAGAGCATGTCCTATTCTTGTCCGCAGGAATAGGCATTTTCTATGATAGCAGGCGGCCATGTGCGTCCGCAACCTGCGGATCCGCAAAACACTACAGTCGCGTGAATGTAACCTTAGTCTTGTGTCACTGTGTCCCATACTGTATAGCTACCAAAAGTAAAGACATGGGGGAGGAGTTTATCAAAACTGGTGAAAAGTAGAACTGGCTTAGGTGCCCATAGCAACCAATCAGATTCTACCTTTCATTTTCCAAAGGAGCTCTGAAAAATGAAAGGTGGAATCTGATTGGTTGTTATCAGCAACTAAGCCAGTTCTACTTTACACCAGTTTTGATAAATCTCCCAAGTTTTTGCAAGTAAATATGACTGAAAACTATTACAACGGTGAACGTGTCCTTAGGGAAATGCTGGGCCCATAGAAAGCGGAGAGGCTTATTACTGTGCGCTTATTTTTTTTTTTAGTAAATTGCCTGTACCCTCAGCAGCTGTTTTGTGACCCCCCCTCAGTTCTCATATTGTATCATGCACATGCGCCATTTTCCCAGCCCTCATGTAATCCTCTGCTTTGTGTGTACGTTTTTATAGTTCATACAACAGACTTTACTAAAGCTTTAGGGACGTGTGGCTGAGGCGCCCTGACTGATAAGTGAGGCGCTCGCTGCTCCCTCGTTCTTCTTCCGGTTTAGAGTCCCGCCCTTCTCAGAACTGCACGTAGGCAACAGGGAGCCGCCGCCATGGTGGCCGCGAAATAAAAACAGACGCCATTAGCTCGGCAGCGTCTGGCCTGGACGCCGTGTCACCAGGAATTACTGCGCACTTCATTAACTGTAGCGCAGCCGCGTGACCTACATCACCGTGTGGTCATCCGCCACTTCACGTTTATAACCGCGCCGCTGTTACTGCCTCGGGGAAGAGGTTACCCACTGCGCATGCGGGAAAACCGCCCCATCTTCCTCAGCACAGAGCGCTTCCTATTAACCCTTTGGTGGGGGGCGCTTTCGTGTGACACGACTAATACAATAATGGCTGATAATCCATTGGTGGCGTTGTGAGAGCATTGTGTGCTGGGCCGGGCGGGGAAGTGATTACACCACAGGCGCTGGCTGCTCTTTATGTGTCATATTGTGCCTCACACCCTTGTCTGAGGCGCCCAGCTGACATCTCTAGTATCCCCCCCCCTCAGACAAAAGAACTCAAGGCCCTGAACAATAAGGCTCCAGTCACCCACATAATACACACAGCGAGAGGCAGAGGACTAGTAAAGCTGGGTGACAGCCATGACAGGAACGCAGGGGGCGACAACCTCTGCTGAAGTTCTAATGACCGGTATAGGTTGTCAGAGAGGGCTGACACGGTTTGATGTCTATTCACATGACTTTTGGGGGAGAAAATAAAGTTCCTATAGATTCAGTGAGCAGTACAGTAGCCATAGTCAAGTGCCGATTATCAGCCAGCAGTACAGTAGCCATAGACGAGCAGGGGCACCACCTAGTATCAGCGAGCAGTACAGTAACCATAGACCAGCTGAGGCTCCGCCAATTATCAGCCAGCAGTACAGTAACCAAAGACGAGCAGGGGCGCAGCTGATTATCAGTGAGCAGTACAGTAACCATAGACGAGCTGAGGCGCCACCTATTATCAGCCAGCAGTACAGTAGCCATAGACGAGCAGGGGCGCCACCTATTATCAGTGAGCAGTACAGTAACCATAGACAAGCCGAGGCGCCACCTATTATCAGTGAGCAGTACAGTAACCATAGACGAGCTGAGGCGCCACCTATTATCAGCCAGCAGTACAGTAGCCATAGACGAGCAGGGGCGCCACCTATTATCAGTGAGCAGTACAGTAACCATAGACGAGCTGAGGCGCCACCTATTATCAGACAGCAGTACAGTAGCCATAGACGAGCAGGGGCGCCACCTATTATCAGCGAGCAGTACAGTAACCATAGACAAGCCGAGGCGCCACCTATTATCAGTGAGCAGTACAGTAACCATAGACGAGCTGAGGCGCCACCTATTATCAGCCAGCAGTACAGTACCCATAGACGAGCAGGGGCGCCACCTATTATCAGTGAGCAGTACAGTAACCATAGACCAGCTGAGGCTCCGCCAATTATCAGCCAGCAGTACAGTAACCAAAGACGAGCAGGGGCGCAGCTGATTATCAGTGAGCAGTACAGTAACCATAGACGAGCTGAGGCGCCACCTATTATCAGTGAGCAGTACAGTAACCATAGACGAGCTGAGGCGCCACCTATTATCAGTGAGCAGTACAGTAACCATAGACAAGCCGAGGCGCCACCTATTATCAGCGAGCAGTACAGTAACCATAGACGAGCTGAGGCGCCACCTATTATCAGCCAGCAGTACAGTAGCCATAGACGAGCAGGGGCGCCACCTATTATCAGTGAGCAGTACAGTAACCATAGACGAGCGGCGGCGCCACCTATTATCAGCGAGCAGTACAGTAACCATAGGCCAGCTGAGGCTCCGCCAATTATCAGCCAGCAGTACAGTAACCATAGACGAGCCGAGGCACCGCCTATTATCAGCGACCAGTACAGTAACCATAGACGAGCCGAGGCACCACCTATTATCAGCGACCAGTACAGTAACCATAGACGAGCCGAGGCACCACCTATTATCAGCGACCAGTACAGTAACCATAGACGAGCAGGGGCGCCACCTATTATCAGCGAGCACTACAGTAGTCATAGACGAGCAGGAGCACCACCTATTATTAGCCAGCAGTACAGTAGCCATAGACTAGCACAGAGGCACCACCTATTATCAGCGAGCAGTACAGTAGCCATAGAGGAGCTGAGGTGCCACCGATTATCAGTAACCATAGACCAACTGAGGCTCTGCCGACTATCAGCAAGCAGTACAGTAGCCATAGACGAGCAGGGGCGCCACCGATTATCAGCGAGCAGTACAGTAACCATAGACGAGCTGAGGCTCCGCCAATTATCAGCGAGCAGTACAGTAACCATAGACGAGCTGAGGCTCCGCCAATTATCAGCGAGCAGTACAGTAACCATAGACGAGCAGGGGCGCCACCGATTATCAGCGAGCAGTACAGTAACCATAGACCAGCTGAGGCTCTGCCGACTATCAGCCAGCAGTACAGAAACCAAAGACGAGCGGGGGCGCAGCCGATTATCAGTGAGCAGTACAGTAGCCATAGACGAGCAGGGGCACAGCCGATTATCAGTGAGCAGTACAGTAGCCATAGACGAGCAGGGGCACAGCTGATTATCAGCCAGCAGTACAGTAACCATAGACGAGCGGGGCACTGCCAATTATCAGCGGGCAGTAAAATAGCCATACATGAGCCGAGGCGGCACTATTATTGTATTCTTGATTGGTCAGATATGTATTGGATATGTTCATTGGCTTGTCTGTTAGGACAAGTGATTGACTATTTGACAAGCTGTGAATTAGTGAACATGGGAGTTACCAACCATCTAATGTGTATGGGGGCCTCCCGACTCGCCCAACAGCAGATGATGGGGGAAATAAGGATCCGGTAGCTGAAATTTATATGTACTCTGCTTGATAAGCCTCTGCTAGAGGTGCCTGCCAACATTTTCTCCCCCCCCCCCCCTTTCCTGGTCCAGGAGACTTTCATGACTAGCTGAGCCAAGCATGCATGTGTATGGGGGGGTTTGGAGAACTAGTTTGGGAGAATAAGGGTACGTTCACTTCTGTGTTCAGAAATCCAGCAGAGGAACAGCCCACCGGAGTTCACAGCAAGATAATACTGGATCGGATCCGAACACTTTCTGGTAGAAATGCCAGCATGGGTGCCGGAAAGCGTCCGGATCCAACGGTTAACGGCATTATCCGATTATACCATATATAGTGAACCTAGCCATGGCTTTTGGCCAATAGCCATCTCTCCTGACCTGCCATATACAGCCGAGTGTGCATGTGTTCTGAAGGGGAGAGGTGATAAAGTCGCTGTCAGTCACATATAGCTGCATCTCCTCTCCCCAAGCACAGAACGATCATGCATGTTGAACTCCAACAAGCCCAATCCTGATCTCTACCGTCATCTACCATTGGGACATCCCTCTAGATATTAGATAGTCGCCTAGTCCTGCCCACATCTGAGGTTTAGTCTCGAGGAGGCTTTAAGTCAAATGATCTTGTGCTGGTTAAAAAAAAGTGCAAATAGTAATAAAAAGACCAAAATAAAAATCTATTATTGTATATTATTGTATTAAAATGTTCCCTTTAGGCCTCATGCACACAGCCATTGCCCAGCCGTGCCAGTACTGCAGCCCGCAAACAGTGGGTCTGCAATATACGGGCACCGACCGTGTGCACGCTGTATCACTTGAATGGGTCTGCAATCCGGGAGATATGGTGTGGAACAGAGGCACGGATCGGAAGCACTATGGGGTGCATGCCCTGCTTTTTTGCGATGTGGATCGCAGACTCCATTCAAGTCTGCAGACAGAGGCCATGCGGTCAGTACCCGGTCCGCAGCACGGGCAAGGCTGGCACAAGATGAGGCCTTAGTGAAATGATGGATTGAGCAACATCCTTGCCCTGGATATGCGTTTCTATGAGAAGCAGGTGCCTCACGCCATGGTCAGCGTGGATATCCTCTCCATTACTGGTTGTCTCGGGTGAGGAGTCTGATCTCCCTGCATATTACTAGGGTGGATCAGTAAGTTCAGCTGAGCACTGGGCTGTCTGAACAAGGCCTGCAGTAGACAAGACCTGGCCCTAACCCCCCAGTGCTGCTGAACATAGATGACCATAGCTTCCTGGGCCGGTCTCAGTTTGGTTCTGGTGACCCACTGGGCATTCATGCCCATACGGGTGACACACTGGCAAGTAAATGCGGTTTTCTAATAGTTGTATGACACCGTGCCAACTTTCAGTAGTGTAGTACTAGGGTTTCCTTTACTTTTAACAGTAAATGGACCCAAAGGTGTGAAGTAGCTCAGCCATGGCTTCAGATAAATGAACCTTTAGGCTTATGATTGCCATACAGCTTGTTATCCCTGAGATCACACGTGGACAGGATTTTCCTGGTTTCCGTTTTAATTGCTCCTCCAGCAGCGCATCCCCGCACCGCACTGGAGAGAGGTCACCAAAACTTTTCTTCCTCCTCCCGGCAGCTTTAGAGTTAAATCACTGAAAACACGTCTGACCGGAAGGTGGCGCTGCGCCCCAGCAAGAGCCGGCCGCTCCCTTGTGACCACCAGGTGGCGCCTGCGCGCCTCATTCGACTTCGAGCTGCCGAAGAGCGAACAACTCGAGCCGACCGTGAGCCGTCTCCAAAGCGCTCCATATTTGTGTTCTAGCCTTGGATTTCGGATTGGGGTCTTCTGCTTTGGTGGTCTTCGGTGTAAAAAGCCGCGCACTGCTCTTGTGCTGGGATTTACAGGAGGCGGTGGGACGAGGCCCTCCCCCGGGAGGCGCGCTGTGTGGGAGACGAGGTAAGTTGTAAAATGGCGGATACGTGTGTGGAAGTTTTCTCGGTGCGGCCTTGTTGTTGAGGAGCGGAGTTGCTGGGGGTGTTTTCTCCGCTTCCTTCTCCTTTTGTGGAGGGGTTCGGAAGCGAAATGGTGTTAGGGCCTTGGCAGGGAAGCGGCGGCTGGTGGTGGCCGGGGGTGGGGGGAGGCGGAGAGAGCGGGGGTGGGGGGAGTGTGGAGGACGCGGCCTTCTCCTCCTGGGCTTCTGCCCGGTTTCCCGCTGTCCGGGAACGTAAACACTCGTCCTCCTCTCCTCCATATTGTGAGGCCGGCGCCGCGGCCCGCGCTTTATTTACATGCTGTGGGCAGAAGCCCCCGCTGGGCCTGCAGGCGGCCGCCCCGCGCACGGTCATGGGAGCTGTGCCCCTGACACTGCCCGGAGTGCGGAGTTTGACCCTCGTTTTGGCGCCAGTCCTTGGAGATGGCAGCGGGGAGTCACCTGAGCGGCGCCGGCCACTTCCCGCTGGAGTTCTCCTCACTTGGGTAGTTCCTGCTGGCAGCGTGTGTGCAGTGACCTATCCTCCCCGGAGTGCTGAGGAGCAGCCTTTATATCCTACCCCCATATCACCTGTACCGAGGAGCAGTCTTTATATCTCACCTCCCCCCCCTATATTACCTGTACTGAGGAGCAGCCTTTATATCCTACCCCCCCCCATATCACCTGTACTGAGGGGCAGTCCTTGTATCCTACCCCCATATCACCTGTACTGAGGAGCAGCCCTTGTATCCTACCCCCCTCCATATCACCTGTACTGAGGAGCAGCCTTTATATCCTACCCCCATATCACCTGTACTGAGGAGCAGCCTTTATATCCTACCCCCCCATATCACCTGTACTGAGGGGCAGTCCTTGTATCCTACCCCCATATCACCTGTACTGAGGAGCAGCCCTTGTATCCTACCCCCCTCCATATCACCTGTACTGAGGAGCAGCCTTTATATCCTACCCCCATATCACCTGTACTGAGGAGCAGCCTTTATATCGTACCCCCATATCACCTGTACTGAGGAGCAGCCCTTGTATCCTACCCCCCTCCATATCACCTGTACTGAGGAGCAGCCTTTATATCCTACCCCCATATCACCTGTACTGAGGGGCAGCCCTTGTATCCTACCCCCCATATCACCTGTACTGAGGGGCAGCCCTTGTATCCTACCCCCCCCATATCACCTGTACTGAGGAGCAGCCCTTGTATCCTACCCCCCTCCCATATATTACCTGTACTGAGGAGCAGTCTTTATATCTCACCCCCCCATATATCACCTGTACTGAGGAGCAGCCGTTATATCCTACCCCCCCATATCACCTGTACTGAGGAGCAGCCCTTGTATCCTACCCCCATATCACCTGTACTGAGGAGCAGCCTTTATATCCTACCCCCCTCCATATCACCTGTACTGAGGAGCAGCCCTTGTATCCTACCCCCCCATCACCTGTACTGAGGAGCAGCCCTTGTATCCTACCCCCCCATATCACCTGTACTGAGGAGCAGCCCTTATATCCTACCCCCCTCCATATCACCTGTACTGAGGAGCAGCCCTTGTATCCTACCCCCCCATATCACCTGTACTGAGGAGCAGCCCTTGTATCCTACCCCCCCATATCACCTGTACTGAGGAGCAGCCCTTGTATCCTACCCCCCCATATCACCTGTACTGAGGAGCAGCCCTTGTATCCTACCCCCCCATATCACCTGTACTGAGGAGCAGCCCTTGTATCCTACCCCCCCATATCACCTGTACTGAGGAGCAGCCCTTGTATCCTACCCCCCCCATATCACCTGTACTGAGGAGCAGCCCTTGTATCCTACCCCCCCCATATCACCTGTACTGAGGAGCAGCCCTTGTATCCTACCCCCCCCATATCACCTGTACTGAGGAGCAGCCCTTGTATCCTACCCCCCATATCACCTGTGCTGAGGAGCAGTCCTATCCTACCCCATATCTCCTGTACTGAGGAGCAGTCCTTATTAGTGTTGAGCGAACTTGTTTTTAAAGTTCTGCGTCCAAAGTTCGGGTTCAGGTTATCAAAGAATCCTGTTATGGTCCGAGGTAGCGAAATCCATAACGGAATTTGGTATCCATAACGGGATTCTTTGATAACCCGAAACCGAACTTTGGACGCAGAACTTAAAAAAAAAAACAAGTTCGTTCAACACTAGTCTTCATATCTTACCCCCCATTTCACCTGTACTGAGGAGCAGTCTTTACTGTATACTATACTGTCGAATTCAGATGAAACATCCGAAGTTGATTCGCATAAAACTTCGTTCTAATACTGTACGGAGCAGGAGCTCAGTACAGTATTAGAATGTATTTGCTCTGATGAGCCGAAGTTATTGCTTTGCGCAGTAGCTTCATAAATTAATTTGTGCTGTAAAAAAAAAACATTTCCCGAACTCGGGTTCGGTTCCAAGGTACCACCAAACCAGAGTTCGGAAAATGTTATTATTTTTTTTTTTAAATAGTACAAATTTAAGCTACTGCGCGAAGTCTCGCAAGACTTCGCAAAGCAATAACTTCGGCTCATCAGAGCTAATGCATTCTAAGGCTCCATTCACACGTCCGCAGAATGGGTCCGCATCCGTTCCGCAATTTTGCGGAAACTGGTGCGGACCCATTCATTCTCTATGGGGACGGGATGGATGCGGATAGCACACAGTGTGCTGTCTGCATCCGCAATTGCGGAGCGCGTCCCCGATCTTCGGGTCCGTAGCTCCGCAAAAGATAGAACATGTCCTAATCTTGTCCGCAGCTTGCGGACAAGAATAGGCATTTCTATGGGGGTGCCAGGCTGGTGTGTTGTGGACCCAGCAATTTGCGGGTCCGCAACACATCACGGACGTGTGAATGGAGCCTAATACTGTATGGAGCTCCTGCTCCGTACAGTATTAGAACAAAGTTTTATGCAAATCGACTTTGGATGTTTTGTTTGAAGTAGATTCGCTCATGCCTATATCCTACCCCCCATATCACCTGTACTGAGGAGCAGTCCTTATATCCCCCCCCCATATCACCTGTATTGAGGAGCAGTCCTTGTATCCCCCCCCCCCATATCACCTGTATTGAGGAGCAGTCCTTGTATCCCCCCCCCCATATCACCTGTATTGAGGAGCAGTCCTTGTATCCCCCCCCCCATATCACCTGTAGTGAGAAGCAGTCCTTATATCCCCCCCATATCACCTGTACTGAACAGCAGTCCTTATACCCCCCATATTGCCTGTACTGAGGAGCAGTCCTTATACCCCCCCATATCACCTGTACTGAAGAGCAGTCCTTATACCCCCCCATATCACCTGTACTGAAGAGCAGTCCTTATACCCCCCATATCACCTGTACTGAGGAGCAGTCCTTATTACATTCTCCCCAGCCTTTATTTAGACTCCCCTCCCCCATGCACACACGTTGACTGACAGGCCCATGTCAGGTATGGGTGGTTATATAGTTAGGGTGCTCTCACACATTACACAACAATTACATGACCATGCTGCGGGTACCGGCTGTGTGAACGCCACATTATTCCATTAGAAATGGGACTTGTCCTATCTTTTGTGGGGGCAGAGGCACGGACCCCGAAGACTTGTCCTATCTTTCGCTGTATCTTGTGGATTGTTGACCCATTGAAGGCGTTGGGTCCCCACCACCATGCAGCGCTCGCACTTCCTGTGTTTTGCGGACCCGCGGTTTGCAATCTGCAACACGGGCATGGCGGCACCACGGCTGTGTGAATGTAGCCTTATGTTGCGGTTTTCTATACGGATTACATCTCCATTGAAATAAATGGAAACAGTCAGCTATGTGAAATCCTCAACAATTCATTCTTTGTGTTTTGCTCCACTGCCTGTGAGGGTACAGTAATGTGCCCCCGTAGTGTGGTATAGGGAGGGAACTATGCCTTTCAGGTTTCTGAGAAAAAGCTTTGACTAGCTGGTATGGTATGGTGGCCATATTGGTTGACTCAGCTTTCCAAGAAACAGATTAGAACTTTTCCCAGCTTGTCTGGAGTACATGACCGCTGGGGTGTTGTGTGTGCCAGGAATATAGAGAGTATGTAGAGCAGGTACAGAAGTGGAGCATGCAATATTTGGATGGGTTGTAGGTCGTCGCCCTGTTGGTGGCCACCTTGTGCTCACATCTGATATGCTGAGCGCAGCTTTCCTCTGCTGTTCTGTATTTTCCCCGTACTAGGATGTTAAGGACAAATGTAAAATGCGGAGGTTGGTTGTCACTTTTAGTTGTCACACAGAGGGGTTAACCTGTGGCTGCGCAGTTGTCAGGACATGCTAGGAGATCACCGCCTGCAGTGCTCCTCACTGCTGATCTGACTGTTATATTCATATGTTAATATCTTCACATGGTTTGGTTATGTGAGGAACACTTTCTGATTGATGGTACATGTGTCGGGAGTATCGGCTTCAGACGACTTCTGGTTTCTCATTACTGGTTTATTTCTGGCCTCTTTCTGCTGGAGGCCCCGGCCTGGTTCATTCAGTGCAGCTTTTTCTTTACAGACTTGAGAAAAGAAAAAAAGGCTTTTTTTTTTTTTTTTTTTTTTTTTTTTTTTTTTTTGGGGTTGGAATATCGTGGCTTGGTCAGGCTACTTTCACACTTGCGGCAAAGTGATCCGGCTAGCAGTTCTGTCGCCAGCAAAACGTATGACAACTGATGACATTAGTAAGGGTTCTTTCACACCTGCGTTATTGTCTTCCGGCATAGAGTTCCGTCGTCGGGGCTCTATGCCGGAAGAATCCTGATCAGGATTATCCTAATGCATTCTGAATGGAGTGAAATCCGTTCAGGATGCATCAAGATGTCTTCAGTTCCGGAACGGAACGTTTTTTGGCCAGAGAAAATACCGCAGCATGCTGCGCTTTTTGCTCCGGCCCAAAAAAACTGAAGACTTGCCGCAAGGCCGGATCCGGAATGAATGCCCATTGAAAGGCATTGATCCGGATCCGACCTTAAGCTAAACGTCGTTTCGGCGCATTGCCGGATACGACGTTTAGCTTTTTTATAGTGGTTACCATGGCTGCCGGGACGCTAAAGTTCCGGCAGCCATGGTAAAGTGTAGCGGGGAGCGGGGGAGCAGCATACTTACCATCCGTGCGGCTCCCGGGGCGCTCCAGAGTGACGTCAGGGCGCCCCAGGCGCATGGATGACGTGGTCACATGGCACGTCATCCATGCGCATGGGGTGCTCTGACGTCACTCTGGAGCGCCCCGGGAGCCACACGGATGGTAAGTATACCGCTCCCCCGCTCCTACTATGGCAACCAGGACTTTAATAGCGTCCTGGGTGCCATAGTAACACTGAAAGCATTTTGAAGACGGATCCGTCTTCAAATGCTTTCAGTACACTTGCGTTTTTTCCGGATCCGGCGTGTAATTCCGGCAAGTGGAGTACATGCTGGATCCGGACAACGCAAGTGTGAAAGAGGCCTTAGACCGATCAGGATCCTGATCAGTCTTAAAAATGCCTGATCAGTCAAAAAAATGCATTGAAATGCCGGATCCGTCTTTCCGGTGTCATCCAGCAAAACGGATCCGGCATTTATTTTTTTTCAGTCTGCGGATGCGCAACCCGGAAGGATGGAGCATTTTGGCAAGTCTTCAGTTTTTATCGCCGGAGATAAAACCGTAGCATGCTGCGGTTTTATCTTTTGCCCGATCAGTCAAGAAGACATCCTGATGCATCCTGCGATATGCCTGATCAGTTCTTTTGAGGTATAGAGCCCCTGACGGAACTCTATGCCGGAAAAGAAAAACACTAGTGTGAAAGTACCCTCAGCTAGGCTTGTTGATACGCGTATTGTCAGCAATCCTCCGGTTTGCTACCTGTTCGGGCGCCTCCCCGTCTTATCCTATTGTTGTGGGATAAATCAATAGCCTAATAAATGAGACCACATCCCATAAACAGATCCGCCTGGCCTCTTGTTGGCAGGATGGGTGCCTCTGTGCTGGCTAGGGCACCTTTGTCACCGCTGGTGCTGTTAATCTGCAGCCAACTGAATGTTCGTTCTGAGAGAAGACAATGTTTTCTCAATTCACGGAACATTACTTGCAGCTGACTGATGTTGTCACAGGGAGGGGGAGAGCTGGAGCCTAATGCGTCACACCACTGCCCGGGCCTTCAGGGATGGTCTGCTTGTTTGCTGCTTCCCATTTGCTGCTGTCTTGGGTGGGTGCGGTCACAAGTTTGTCCCTCTTCCACTTACAGGCTTGGTCTCCTGAAGCTTTGCATATTTCCTAGCTGAGGGGGGAGAAGCGTCATCGGTACAATGCATTCACATGAATGGAAAAAGTGAAGGTTGATGTGCATTATCGGCTCGTCGTGTGTAAAAGAGCTTACAAAATACCTAACCTGAATGTGTCTGCCATCGGCGTGCTGTGTGGAAATGTAATTGTAGGTCACAGCGCAGAGCTCTATTGTCATCCACCATCTCGGCGTGTGGCTGAGCGCTCGGCAGTGCACCGTCCAGTGATGGCTCTAATACATGGCTGTCATCTGTCTGTTACTCTTTTATGGAGAACAGGCGCTGTATCGGGATAAGCACATGGATTCGTATTGATACATGACAAGTAAAATGAGTGTATATATATATATAATATGGGAATTCTCTAGTAGCCCTTTGTACCTTGGCAGTTACACACTGTTTATTTGACCTCAACAGCCACCCGCGCACACACAGCGGAGTACGTGCGGAAAAACCGCAGGGTAGACAGTACCAACAAAGTGTATCCGATTATACTAATCTCATGTATGTTTTATGGATTTATGTGTGGAAATTGACCTGCCTTGCAGATTTCACAATAAATGGCGGTTTTAGCTGCAGATTTTACACTTTTAAATGGTAAGGTGAGATCTGCAGAAATGCATAGAAATCTGAGGGGTTCTTGTGAGTGTGCACCCGCACCCGTTTTCAGGTGTCCTAACAGTTACCTCCACAGCCCCCTCCCCCTATAACAATGAAAATAAATGTCTTGAGTCGTTAGGAAACCTGCTGTAAAACTGTGTGTATGTCAAGACTGAAGGACCTGTGAACTTCGGCTACTTTCACACTAGCATTTTAGTTTTCTAGTATTGAGATCCGTCATAGGGGCTCAATACTGGAAAAAAACGCTTCTGTTTTGTCCCCATTCATTGTCAAAGGGGACAAAATGTAAGTAAACAGAACGGATGCTCCAAATTGCATTCCGTTCCGCTCTCATACCGGAGAGCAAACCGCAGCGGTTTTCTTTCCGTCATGAGATGCTGAGCAAGACTGGCAAACAATGTAAGTCAACGGGGACAGATCAGTTTTCTCTGGCACAATAAAAAATGGATCCGTCCTCCGTTGACTTTCAATGGCATTCAAAACGGATCTGGTTTGGCAATGTTAAAGATGATACAAACGGATCCGTTCAGAACGGTGCAAACGGTTGTATTATCAGTAACGGAAGTGTTTTTACTGAACCCTGACTGATCCTGTAAAAACTCTAGTGTGAAAGTAGTCTTCTATTGGCTAATAAGGGTCATATGACTGTGTGTATGGCAGTTAGGATAGGAGTGAAGGATCTGCAAGATTCTATTGGCTAATATGGATCATGTGATGATGCCATATTTGCATTTTCTTAAAATATCTCATGAACGGTACGTCCTAGAGAGCTGAGACCTTTATATAAACCTTCCCATGCACCCAGTGTACCTATGTGCCAAAGGTGGTGGTCAACGGTTGAAGCGTTTAGATGCCTATAAAGTACAGACTGGCATTGATTTTTATAGCACAGGGCAAAGGCTTTTTCTGGAGATCTGGTGACGTACTCCGCTTTCCATGAGGCATGCTAGGCAGAGGCCTCCGCCTAGCAGTGAGCTCGGTGACGTCACCGGCAATAATGAGACGGGCTTTAGCTCTGCCCTAGCAGCTACAGTGATATTATATGTAAGGCATTTAAGTAGAAGCAGCAATGGTGATTTCCTCATCTCAAACCATTTATTGAAACAAAAGCCAAGACCAGTGATGGGTACATCCCACAAATGTCAATGTAACTTGTCATGTGGCCTTGCGCATCAATTACAGCTTGTTCCTAAGTCGACTTATTGTCTGCGGATGCATGCCATCCTACTCTTCATTGAGGTTCTGGGGTACAGAGTTACAAGCCTCTACACAGCTACTCAGCTGATCCTATAGGTTTCCAATGGGATTCAGGTCTGGAGAAAGTGCATTCACTCCATTTGTACCCCAGTCTCCAGCAGCTGTTCCCTAATGATACGACCTGGATGAGCTGGCGCGTTGTCATCCATGAAGATGAAATTAGGCCTGTGTTGTTCATGCTGAGGCACAATGACTGGATCAATGATGTTATGTAGTATGGGCTTGTCCCGGGACCATTTACAAAGTGTCGGGCACTTCTGTATTGACTGGACACCCCTGCCCACACTGTAACACCACCAACGGCAAAGGCTCATCTGGTGACAGCAGTGGCTGATGCACAGCGCTCTCCATGACGTCTCCAACATCGTTGGCGGACATCATTTCTTCTCAGCGTGAATCGACTTTCATCAGTGAACAGCACTGGTGCCCACTGGTCCCTTGTCCAGCATAGATGCTCCCTGGCCTATGCGAGATGATGACGCTTGTGGTATGGTCAGGTACCCTTGCAGGCCGTCTAGCACGCAGACTACGCTGATGTGAAAGGTTTTGAATGGTCTGATGTGACACTTGGGTGCCTCTCACCTCCCTTAAATATGCCTGGACTTGTGTGGCATTCATCGTCCGATTCCGCAGGGCATTGTTCACAATAAAGCAGTCATCAGTGTGGGATGTGGCCAGAGGGTGTCCACTTCTATACCTTTCTGTGACTTCCAGTCTCTCTGTTGCAACCTGCTGAAGATGCTCTAAGCTTGTGGCCATTTCCGTCTTAGAACATCCGGCTTGAAGCCTTGCAATGGCGAGGTAGTGTTGGTCAATTGTTAGGTGTTGTCTTGATCTCATGATGTCAAAATGTGAACAGCATGATGAGGAGAACGGTTTAAATACTAATTCTAATTGAACCAGGAAATGTATTTTGCGATTCATGGATCAAACACCTGTTGTAAATTTTGCTGTTAAGCTCCTTGTTAAAGAACAGCAAGTTGTGCAAAAAGTACTGAAACATTGACCAGTTGGACATGTGCATTTAGAAGTTTAGAGAAGGTCACATTAAGTTAATCTGTAAAGGTTAGAGTGCATTTTAGGTTCATCCTGAAATTTCACCCACAAACTAAATATTCCTAACTTTAACTTTAGTAACTTTTGCGTAGTGTACATGTAGTAGTCTCCGTATAGCTGGCACAGAAAGATGATGTTGAGTACAGACAGGCTGCATCAGGTCTGCGTTGAAAAAGGGGGCCAAAGTTAAGAAATAGCACAGGGCCTATGTTCCATTGAATCCATCACTGCTAGCCTGCTTCCCCATACATTTACAGCACAGCAATATACTTACTGGTCTGTATATTGATATATCTACTATGTATGTCTCCATTGTTAGAAAGTACAGACAAGCCGTGTGTTATTCCTCTCCAGACACACAGTGAGTAACACATGACTGCAGGAATAAAGAAGATATTACTAATCTGCTGTGCAGTCTTTCCTCTCATGTGCAGCCTCCATCTTGCCTTCTGCTGTCTACAATTTTATACAAGGTTATTTTTATTTTTTTGTGTGACTAAGGAGGTTCCTGTAGGCAAGGAAAGGAAAGCAGGTGGCAGGAAGGTGAAGAAGTTGGGGTCAGATGGAAAATGTCTCCAATCACATATTTCCAATGCTTTAATGTGGCTGTCTTCCTTCTGTGACCATTTCACTGTTGGAGCATTTTTATTATATTTTTGACATAGAAATGGAACTTGCATTGTAAAATTTTCTGAAACTGGGCAACCGGCAGCTTGTGCAATGTGTGAAAATGTTACCCAGCACTTTGCACTAATGGACACCTTAAAGCAGGCATGTCCAAAGTGCGGCCCTCCATCTGTTGTAAAACTACAACTCCCAGCATGCCTGGATAGCTTACAGCTATTAGGGCATGCTGGGAGTTGTAGTTTTGCAACAGCTGGAGGGCCGCACTTTGGACATGCCTGCCCTAAAGGGATTATCCAGATATACCTAAATGCTAACCTGCCTCCGCTATTGAAAGATTGACTTACCTGCTTCCTGCCTCTTTGCAAAAATGAAAATAGGCCCGATCTTTAAAGGGGTTCTGCACTTTGTTTAAACTGATCTATCCTCTGGACACCCAGGACCCCCGCCTATCAGCTGTTTGAGAAGGCAGCGGCGCTCAAGCAGCGCCGCGGCCTTCTCACTGTTTACTGCCGGCCCAGTGACGTCACAGTGACGTCACTAGTATCACTGGCCTGGGCGCGGCTAAGCTCCGTTCTCTTGAATGGAGCTTAGCCCTGCTCAGGCCAGTTGATACATGTCGTGACATCACTCGCCAATCGGTAAACAGTGAGGAGGCCGTGGCGCTCCTGGAGTGCCGCTGCCTTCTCAAACAGCTGATCGGCGGGGGTCTCGGTCGTCGGACCCCTGCCGATCAGATGCTGATGAACTATCCAGAGGATAGATCATCAGTTTAAACAAATTGCAGAACCCCTTTAAGGGCTCTTTCACATCTGCGTTATTGTCTTCCGGCATAGAGTTCCGTCGTCGGGGCTCTATGCCGGAAGAATACTGATCAGGATTATCCTAATGCATTCTGAATGGACAGTCCGTCCTTCAGGATGCATCAGGATGTCTTCAGTTCCGGAACGGAACGTTTTTTGGCCGCAGCAAATAGGGCAGCATGCTGCGCTTTTTGCTCCGGCCAAAAATCCGGAACACTTGCCGCAAGGCCGGATCCGGAATGAATGCCCATTGAAAGGCATTGATCCGGATCCGGCCTTAAGCTAAATGTCGTTTCGGCGCATTGCCGGATGCGACGTTTAGCTTTTTCTCAATGGTTACCATGACTGCCGGGACGCTAAAGTCCTGGCAGCCATGGTAAAGTGTAGTGGGGAGCTGGGAGAAGCATACTTACCATCCGTGCGGCTCCCGGGGCGCTCCAGAGTGACGTCAGGGCGCCCCAAGCTCATGGATGACGTGATCGCATGGATCACATGATCCATGCGCATGGGGCGCTCTGACGTCATTCTGGAGCGCCCCGGGAGCCGCGCGGACTGTAAGTATACTTCTCCCCCGCTCCTACTATGGCAACCAGGACTTTAATAGCGTCCTGGGTGCCATAGTAACACTGAAAGCATTTTGAAGACGGATCCGTCTTCAAATGCTTTCAGTACACTTGCATTTTTCCGGATCCGGCGTGTAATTCTGGCAAGTGGAATACACGCCGGATCCGGACAACGCAAGTGTGAAAGAGGCCTAAGGGGCTTTCTAAGGCTACTTTCGGACTCGCTTTTTGGCTTTTCGTTTGTGAGATCCGTTCAGGGCTCTCACAAGCTGTCCAAAACCGGATCCGTTTTGGCCTAATGCATTCTCAATTGAAAAGGATCCGCTCAGAATTCATCAGTTTGCCTCCGATCAGTCTCCATTCCGCTTTGGAGGCGGACACCAAAACACTGCTTGCAGCGTTTTGGTGTCAGTCTGATGAAACTGAGCCAAACGGATCCGTCCTGAGACACAATGCAAGTCAATGGGGACGGATCCGTTTTCTCTGACACAATCGAAAACTGATCCATCTCCTATTGACTTTCAATGGAGTTAATGACAGATCCGTCTTGGCTATGTTACAGATAATACAAACAGATGCATGCGGTTGTATTATTTTAACGGATCTGTTTTTTTCAGATCCATGACGGATCCCCCAAAACGCCAGAATGTGAAAGTAGTCTTACCTGCTCCCTGCTGCTCCAGCGATGTGCACTGGCTCCCGCATGTGCATCTTCTAATCCAGAGCACGTTTACTCCCTCTCGGGGATGGTCACCTGCTTCGCTGCAGCCAATCGCTGGCTTCAGCAATAACAGGCCTCTTGTGGACAGGTCACTGCTGAAGCCAGCCAGTGGCTGCAGTAGAGCAGAATGGAGACGGAACGGAGGCAAACTGATGCATTCTAAGCGGATCCTTTTCCATTCAGAATGCATTAGGGCAAAACTGATCCGTTTTGGACCGCTTGTAAGAGCCCTGAACGGATCTAGCAAACGGAAAGCCAAAACTTGAGTGTGAAAGTAGCTTAAGTGCGAATCGTCCAATAGCTGAGGGCAGCGGTTAAAAGTTTTTCCGGAAAACCCCTTAAAGGCTAGGCCTATTTTTTATTTTTCCTCCATATGATCCAATAGCCATAACTTTTCATTTTTCCGTTCACATAAGCCATATGAAGATAATTTATATATATTTTTTTATACTATGTCTTGTATCTGCATTGTGCAGGACAAAGGCTATTTGTTTACTGCTGGTGACATGCCCTTCTTTTTCTCCGTATGCTAGGTGGAGACTATTATAGCTGTGGATTTTTAGTGGCAGCAGGGTTAGCTGAACGTTTTGATATAAGATTGGTGTACAGTCGTGGCCAAAAGTTTTGAGAATTGCATAAATATTGGAAATTGGAAAAGTTGCTGCTTAAGTTTTTATAATGGCAATTTGCATATACTCCAGAATGTATGAAGAGGGATCAGATGAATTGCATAGTCCTTCTTTTGCCATGAAAATTAACGTAATCCCCCCAAAAAATTTCCACTGCATTTCATTGCTGTCATTAAAGGACCTGCTGAGATAATTTCAGTAATCGTCTTGTTAACTCAGGTGAGAATGTTGACGAGCACAAGGCTGGAGATCATTATGTCAGGCTGATTGGGTTAAAATGGCAGACTTGACCAAGAAAGTCCAGCAAGCGCCAGGATAGTCTCCTAAAGAGGATTCAGCTGCGGGATCCGAGTGCCACCAGTGCAGAGCTTGCTCAGGAATGGCAGCAGGCAGGTGTGAGCGCATCTGCACGCACAGTGAGGCGAAGACTTTTGGAAGATGGCGTGGTGTCAAGAAGGGCAGCAAAAAAGCCACTTCTCTAAAAAATAAATAAATAATCGGGGACAGATTGATCTTCTGCAGAAAATATGGTGAATGGACTGCTGAGGACTCGGGCAAAGTCATATTCTCCAATGAAGCCTCTTTCCGATTGTTTGGGGCATCAGGAAAAAGGCTTGTCCGGAGAAGAAAAGGTGAGCGCTACCATCAGTCCTGTGTCATGCCAACAGTAAAGCATCCCGAGACCATTCATGTGTGGGGTTGCTTCTCATCCAAGGGAGTGGGCTCACTCACAATTTTGCCCAAAAACACAGCCACGATTAAAGAATGGTACCAACAATCCAACAACAGTTTGGTGAAGAACAATGCATTTTCCAGCACGATGGAGCACCGTGCCATAAGGCAAAAGTGATAACTAAGTGGCTCGGGGACCAAAACATTGACATTTTGGGTCCATGGCCTGGAAACTCCCCAGATCTTAATGCCATTGAAAACTTGTGGTCAATCCTCAAGAGGCGGGTGGACAAACAAAAACCCACTAATTCTGACAAACCCCAAGAAGTGATTATGAAAGAATGGGTTGCTCTCAGTCAGGAATTGGCCCAGAAGTTGATAGAGAGCATGCCCAGTCGAATTGCAGAGGTTCTGAAATAGAAGGGCCAACACTGCAAATACTGACTCTTTGCATAAATGGCATGTAATTGTCGATAAAAGCCTTTGAAACGTATGAAGTGCGTGTAATTATATTTCACTACATCACAGAAACAACTGAAACTAAGATCTAAAAGCAGTTTAGCAGCAAACTTTGTGAAAACTGATATTTGTGTCATTCTCAAAACTTTTGGCCACGACTGTAGGTGGGCTTGAAAATGAGGGAGTGGTGGCAGTTTAGAAATTATGTCCTGATTTTTCAGCTCTCACTCTAGTTTTGAACATTCCGCCATTCATTCCTATAGGACCAATTTAGACACAAAAACGCAGATATTTTGAGAACCATTCGGCGAAACGTTCCATAAAATAATAGCACACCAATCGGGAACAATCCACACGTTTCGGTATATTACTGTCTATGTAGTGTAAAAACTGTGGGAGGAGTTAGGGTGGTAAATTTGGCTATAATAAGAATATATATGTGAGATAACAGTAAGCGGTCTTGCCATGCAAGAACACTTACTTAATAACTGAAGTGCTGGATTGGGCACGTAAGGCTTGGTTTTGTCATACGATTAACATACACAACAGATGCCATACTGTGACATCCATCACCATGGAGTTCCATGGTAAAATAAATTAAAAAAAAGATCTTTTTTGAGGATTCTGCAGGGTGTATGTAGTGTACCATGGTTTTTCCATCCTGCAAGGTCCAGCAAAAAACATGTAGGCTAATTCTATGGTGACATATGCCACAGTATGGCGACTGTCTGAGGGGTCTGTTAGTGTATACTTTTTTTGTGTATACAATTCTTATATGGCAAAAATGTCATGTGAACCCGGCCTAAATGACAGGGAAGAAGCTGAACAGACCCCTCTTACTATGAGCCTGACTTTTTACCAGACTAAAAAAGTGCTGCATACAAGGCTTTTTTGTCTGGTCTTTAGAGCGAATCTGCAACAGAGGCTCCAAACACAGCCTGCAACGTAGATGTGAGCAAGTGTAGGCAGATATATTATGTATTTAAATTACTGCAAATTTCGTACTCCTCCTCGGGTAAAAATACTCCTCAAAAATGGTCGGAGGAATATTTTTACTCTTCTGGAATAAATGTAGTGCGACCTCTGCATATATCTTCACATAATCATCAAAACTGAAGTCTTCATGATCCAGATGCCAGTAAACATCTGCACCACAGAATTGCCAAATGTCTTTATTACATGTGTTGCTACTCATCTCATTGTGTGCAGGTGTCGGGGAGATAAAGATGAGGGAGTTGGATTTTAGCTTCCCAGTGGTTTTGGTCCTGCGTAGATAAACCACTGACAGCATTTCACAACACCCCCTCCCCCTTTCAAGACAAATGCTAAATGCACGATCGGGCCGAGCATGCATGTGTGCGAGAGTCAGAGTCTGGCTTCAAAATGAAAATAATTATTATACATTAGAATGATTGTATTACTGATTTATTAAGTGCAGAACTTGTTACATATTGTGGAGACTCGCTCTGGTAGACAGGATTAGCGGACGCAGTATAGAGGCAACAACAAGTTTTTTGGGTCAAACCATTCAGTGTTTTATTCACACTTTAGGCAAGTGACAAAACAAGCAGTCATAATCAAACAAAAAGCCAACTTGTGGTGTTGGTGGTAATTCACACCATGCGGCAATTCTGCCTCAAAGAGTCCTTGTTGATAGCAGCACCAACCTGTTTTCACACCAAACAAGTAGCAAGCCTTCATAGAGACACAAGGCTCCCAGATCCCAACACAGAGACATGGCTTCTGAGCCCAGCTGCCTGTTTAAGGACAGCCAGGTGCTGCCAAAACCCAGACTGGCAATTAAAATCCAGTCCGGTATGTGACCTCACCTGGCTGTAAATCAGCCCAGAAGCACATACTGGGAGGAAAATACCTGTTTTTCCAGACCAAACCTCTCACTGTGTCACAATATCTACAGATGAATTTAGAAATTGTATTTATATAAATGCGTATAAGTGTAAGACCTTGTTTATACAGAAAACCAGTGATAACCAAGCAGCAGTTATCACCTCTCTTCTCTTTCTTGTGCTCCTTTTACACAGAGCGATTATCAGACCAGTTATTGGGGATGTGTAAAGGTGGAGCAGACAATTATCGGGAGCGGACTGTTCCTTCCAGATAACTGCCTGCTCATCAGTAGAGGGGAAGAGCTGCATCTACAGATTATTGTTTCTGGGCGGCAGGGTGCTGCTCACACCCGGAAACGATGATTGAGTTGTCTGCATGAAAGATGAATTCACTCGACAATCAGGCCGTGTAAACCTGCTGTAAGGCGCTTTCTCAGTCAGTGTTTGATCATTGATTGTGAGACAAAACCATCTAACAGTGGTCATCTGTGATTTGCAACTGGTTTTTCACAGACCCATGGACTTCAGTGGGTGCGTTTGATTCATATCACGGACCAAACTAGTGCATGTCTCCATTGTTTTTCCCCTGACCCACAGTCCACAGAAAACCACTAATGTGTGAACAAATGTATTGTGCTGTCTGAGGAGAACACGGAGAGCACACGTTCGTGATTCTCGGGGGTGTGAACAAGGCCTTAAACTGGCAGATGCAAAGTAATTGTGGGCTGAGCGATTGCTACCGCAGCCCCCCCCCCCCCCCCCCTTATTCAGTTCTATTAGCAGCAGCATGTCCCAGATTACACAGAGAGATGTGCTGCCAATAATTGTATGTTTAATCCTGATGAACGCAAATCAGCAGACAAACAAGCGTTTGCTCGTTCAGCACCAGGATTATACAAGCGAGTTATCAGGAATGCGTTCCTATCAACGCTCTATCCCAATAATTGCCTTGAAAATCACCCAGTCTAGTAGGGCCTTAAGGCCCCTTTCACACAAGCGAGTTTTCCATCCAGATGTGATGCGTGAGGTGAATGCATAGCACCCGCACTGAATCCTGACTCATTCATTTCAATATGCACATGAGCGTTGTTTTTCACACGTCATTTCTGCATGTTCTATATTCTGGCCCCATAGAAGTGAATGGGGCTTCAGTGAAAAACGCATTGCATCCGGATGTAATCAAAATGAAATGCGTTTTTCACTGATGGTTGCTAGGAGATGTTGTTTGTAAACCTTCAGTTTTTTTTCCACACGTGTGAGAGACGCATCAAAAATGAACTGAAACACTAAATGCAGTTGCACACAAAACTGACTGAACTTGGTTGTGTAAAAGTGCGATTTTTACTGAACGCACCCTGAGCCAATCAGTATTGTTTGTGTGTAAGAGGCCTACTAATATAAATCTATCCGCTCACAGAGATCACTGCTCTCAAGTTATTAGTCTACCATTGGATCCTGTGGCAAATCTGTCTTGATATTTAGTTTCTGTAGGTTACGTCCTGCATTGTAGCCTCATAATATGACATACAAGCTTCATTGTTGAGAACAAGGGGCGTGGTTAGTGTCACATGATCTGCTTTTGTTGGGACACGTCTCAAGTGAGTAAATAAAAAAACAAAGAGGAATGGGAGCTAGAATAATTGATGATTGATTAACTTTAGAGTTGATGGCACAACCCCCTTAAAGGGAACCTGTCGCCGTGATTGTGTATAGAGCTGAGGACATGGGTTTCTAGATGGCCGCTAGCACATCCGCAATATCCAGTCCCCATAGCTCTGTGTGCTTTTATTGTGTATAAAAACCAATTTGATACATATGCAAATTAACCTGAGATGAGTCAGAGCTTGAAAATATGACTCTTCTCTGGTCACACAAGTAAGATATGACTCTTTTATGTTAATTTGCATATGTATCAAATCGTTTTTTTTACACAATAAAAGCACACAGAGCTATGGGGACTGGGTATTGCGGATGTGCTAGTGGCCATCTAGCAACCCATGTCCTCAGCTCTATACACAAAATCCTGGTGAAAGGTTCCCTTTAAGGCTGGCCATACACATGGGATAGCTGTCAAGCAGATGCCTGTTCAGCAGCCTGGCAGCTAGCTCTCCTAATCCTCCTATACATTGGCATGCTTGTCCTGGCACCCCACATCCCGTTCATACGGCATGGTGGGAGATAGGAGTCCCTTTCTTGTGATTGGTGGTTAAACCTCCACTGATCAGACACTTATCACCTGTCCCATGAATAGCAAATAAGTTGGACAACCCCTTTAAGAGGAAGAATTGCTGGGATGTTTAACATCCCATCCTATTTTTGCCTATTAAAATCAGTTTGTAATACATATTTCCTTAGACACAATAGACGGCAGAAGACTCATTGGTTAGGTATCTGAGTGTTTTGTAGACATGCTTATATATTTTCCAATTTCTAAGATGCACTTTTTAGGGTACTTTCACACTTGCGGCAGGCTGGTCTCCCTGTCGGATCCGTCCTTCCGCTGTTTCACCGGACCGCCGCTCCGCCCCCATTGACTCCCGGGGGGGGGGGGGGGGGCGGGGCGGAGCTCTGGCGCAGCACGGCGAAAGCCGCCGGACTAAAAAGTCCTGCATTTCCGACTTTTTAGTCCGTGCTGCGCTGGAGCTCCGCCCCCGTCCCCATTATAGTCATTTGGGACGGAGCGGTGATACAGCGGAAGGACGGATCTGACAGGGAGACCAGCCTGCCGGATCCGTCCTGCCGCAAGTGTGAAACTAGCCTAAGCACAAAAAATCTTGCTAAAAAGTACATGTGTCTTGTAATCCGCAATCATGGAGATCCAGCGTGACCAGACCCTGACATACAGTGCTTTGCTGGATCAATGAGAGAGGCGTGCATCTGCGGCTCTGTTCACTGATGTCACCAATGGAAGGAGCCAGAGCAGGAAAACTATACGGCAGGCAAATGTGAGCTTTTATTAAAGAGAAGTGTGTGTAGCAGAGCTGTATGTGTGTTTGCACCATTGCTGGTTGTTATAATGGTCAGCAGATGACACAGTAAGGCCGAATGCACACGGTTGTTTTTCACGGCCGTGAGCAGTCTGTGGAACCATGGGCTGGATTCCTGCTTAGAGCAGGAGCGCACAGCGTCATTGGTTGCTATGACGCCGTGCGCTCCCTGCTGCCGCCACAGTACAGTAATACACTGGTATAGATCATACCAGTGTATTACTGTATCACGGCCGTGTGCATTCGGCCTAACAGGAGCTGACCAACACTATTGCCCCCTCCCCCGCACAACACCCAAAAGTTAGGCTACTTTCACGCTCGCGTTTGGTGCGGATCCGTCTTGTATCTGCACAGACGGATCCGCACCAATAATGCAAACGCTTGTATCCGTTAATAGCGGATCCGTTTGCATTATTCATTCAAAAAAAGTCTGTCAAAACGGATCCGTCTTTACTTACATTGAAACTCAATGGGGGATGTATCCGTTTTCAGTTGCACCATATTATGTCACTGAAAAACGGATCCGTCCCCATTGACTTAGGCCTCTTTCACACTACCGTTTTTTCTTTGTTTTTTGCATTGCGTATACGTTCCGTTTCCGTATTTCCGTTGAAAGATAGAACATGTCCTATTATTGCCCGCAAATCGCGTTCCGTGGCTCCATTCAAGTCAATGGGTCCGCAAAAAAAAAGGTACACATACGGAAATGCATCCGTATGTCTTCCGTATCCATTCCGTTTTTGCGGAACCATCTATTGAAAATGTTATCCCTAGCCCAATTTTTTCTATGTAATTGCTGTATATGCCATACGGAAAAATGGAACGGAAACAAAAAACGGAACAACGGATCCGTGAAAAACAGACTGCAAAACATTGAAATAGCCATACAGTAGTGTGAAAGAGGCCTTACATTGTAAAAAGTCTAGACGGATCCGTTAGGCTCTGCATAATCAGACTGTCACCAAAACGCTGCAAGCTGCGTTTTAGTGACCATCTAAAAAGCGCAGCGGAGACCAAACACAGCCAAATTGATGCATTCTAAACGGATCCTTATCCATTCAGAATGCATTGGGGCTTAACTAGGGCTGCAGCTAACGATTATTTGAATAATCGATTAGTTGCCGATTAATTTCTTCGATTAATCGATTAATCGGGAAAAACGACAAAATTACAAAACAGAGGTTTATATGATCTTACTTGAAAAATTATGTTCAAAGGCCATATTAAAACAAATTGTGGGCGACACTATTATGGGGGATCTGTGGGCGACACTATTATGGGGGATCTGTGGGCGACACTATTATGGGGGATCTGTGGGCGACACTTATGGGGGATCTGTGGGCGACACTTATGGGGGATCTGTGGGCGACACTTATGGGGGATCTGTGGGCGACACTTATGGGGGATCTGTGGGCGACACTTATGGGGGATCTGTGGGCGACACTTATGGGGGATCTGTGGGCGACACTTATGGGGGATCTGTGGGCGACACTTATGGGGGATCTGTGGGCGACACTTATGGGGGATCTGTGGGCGACACTTATGGGGGATCTGTGGGCGACACTTATGGGGGATCTGTGGGCGACACTTATGGGGGATCTGTGGGCGACACTTATGGGGGATCTGTGGGCGACACTATTATGGGGGATCTGTGGGCGACACTATTATGGGGGATCTGTGGGCGACACTATTATGGGGGATCTGTGGGCGACACTATTATGGGGGATCTGTGGGCGACACTATTATGGGGGATCTGTGGGCGACACTATTATGGGGGATCTGTGGGCGACACTATTATGGGGGATCTGTGGACGGCGTAGTTATGGAGAGGGGGATCTGTGGACGGCGTAGTTATGGAGAGGGGGATCTGTGGACGGCGCAGTTATGGAGAGGGGGATCTGTGGACGGCGCAGTTATGGAGAGGGGGATCTGTGGGTGGCGCAGTTATGGAGAGGGGGATCTGTGGGTGGCGCAGTTATGGAGAGGGGGATCTGTGGACAGCGCAGTTATGGAGAGGGGGATCTGTGGACGGCGTAGTTATGGAGAGGGGGATATGTGCACTGTTATGGGCATAACAGTGCACAGATCCCCCTTCCCATAGCAGTGCCATACACAGACCCCCCCTCCTCCCCATAGCAGTGCTATACACAGACCCCCCTCCCCATAGCAGTGCCATAGACAGATCCTCCCCCCTCCCCATAGCAGTGCTATACACAGACCCCCCTTCCCATAGCAGTGCCATAGACAGATCCCCCCTTCCCCCTACCCCCTAACCCCTAACAGCCCCGGCCCCGATGCTTGCATCTTTATTTTACCTTTTTACAATGACGCTCCCGCTCCTGTAACAGCCAGGCAGAGCGGACGGCGGCGTAACGTCACTCAATCACGTGACGCGCCCGCTCCGCCCACTTCATGAATGAAGGAGGCGGAGCAGGCGTGTCACGTGAGTGAGTGACGTTACGCCGCCGTCCGCTCTGCCTGGCTGTTACAGGAGCGGGAGCGTCATTGTAAAAAGGTAAAATAAAGATGCAGCGCCCGCCCGCCCGAATAGCAACGAATCGGCGATTATTCGATAACTGGATTCGTCGACAACGAATCCAGTTATCGAATATAATCGATTACATCGATTAATCGTTGCAGCCCTAGGCTTAACTGATCCGTTTTGGACCGCTTGTGAGAACCCTGAAACGGATCTCACAAGCGGACCCAGAAAGCCAGTGTGAAAGTAGCCTAACTTGCCTTGACCCCTCCACTTCAGTAAAACACCAGAGGACCTTGATTTTTTTTTCTTCTAATTTTATGTTGTCTAACCCAGGCATGCTCAACCTGCGGCCCTCCAGCTGTTGCAAAATTACAACTCCCAGCATGCCTGAACAGCCTACAGCTATCAGCCTACATAAAGGCATTGTGGGCTTTGTAGTTTTACAACAGCTGGAGGGCCGCAGGTTGAGCATACCTGCTCTAACCAAATGAGGTGCATGTTTCTTATAAAGTGAAAATTACAGGAGGAGGGGGTGGAATTAGTACTATCTTTCATTGTAATAAAAAAATAATAATTAAATACAAATCTTGATTATTTTCAGTTTAAGGCCAATTATCGATTTTTCTCAATGTATGAGGGCTTTCTTTCCTGCTGCTTTTGCACAATATTAGCATGTTTTCCACCAGTGTAGCCACGTACGTTTTTGTTTTTTGTACGGGACGAGATGAGATAGCTAAAGAGATTATACACAAAATCTTTGCCGTCGACATTGCAGTGGCGAGCAGGTGTAATTACACGCTGTCTCATTCTCTTTGTGGGATAGCTCGTTCTTATACACTTAATTATTTATTTATTTTCTCTTTATTCATCTCAAGAAACACAAAAATAGGAAAGACAAAATGCATACATTCCCACCCTCCCATCCACCTCCCTCCCCCACAATGCCGCCACCCCGGGGGGTTGTTTAAAATACCAGAAAAAGTCACCTTAAGATCTTTTCCAATTATTCCTTCACCCATTCCATACTGGCCAAACCCTAAGCCATTTATCGTATGAGCCTCTCTGCCTATACAAGATGACCTCATAATCTTTGATTTTATTGACTAGTTTCAGCCACTGGTTTAAGTGAGGAGGGGTAACTGGCTGCAAACCAAGACCTGGAGATCAGGAGACGGGCCAAAAACACCCTGATCAAAAACCACCGTTTTGGCTTCTGGCAGTTGAAAGCAGACAGATCCCCAAGGATCCACAGCTCGGGCTGGCGAGGGACCTCCATCTGTAATCGTTGAGCAAGAAATTCTTGTATTGCTCCCCAATATCCATCTAGAAGGGGGCAATCCCAAAACAGATGAAGATAGTCTGCATTCGGGCTCCCACAACGTGTGCAGTTGGAGTTCTCGTAATCCTCGCCTCTGAAGCCACACCGGCGTTGCATATATCTTGTGCATAATATTAAACTGAACAACTATGTGGTTAAAACTAAAATAAACTAAACCCATATTCTTCAATACACTTTCCCAAGCCTCAGAAGATAAGTTAGGGTAAGTGAGTCTCCAGGACTTTTGTCCAGGTGAGAGACAATCCAAGAAGCGTGCCGTAATTAAGGGTTTATAACAATAAGCTATCTTAACCTTTATGTGGTTCTTTTTCTTTATTAGACCGTGCAAAAAACTAGATGTATCTATACTTAATAAAGTTTTATCCACAGTACTACAGAGTGCCAATCGTATCTGAAAATATCTAAACCAAACTATTTCACCTGTGTTTTCCTTCTGCGCGATCTCTTCAGAAGCGAGGATCCGACCATCACCAACTACTTGTGCTATATAGTGAATATTCTTAGCCCTCCAATACTGCTGACAATCCAGGTCCCCAAACATTGGAAGTCTTTGATTTTGCCATAGTGGGGTGCAGACCAGTGAGGATGTAATAGAAAGCCAGCTCCTGACCAATGTCCAGGCCTTGGTAACCAGCTTAGAAAAACTTCTAAACTCCTGCCTCAGACTCAGTAGACATTCTGACTCTAATAGAGTAAAAATGTCATGAAAGCCAAATTGGTCCACTAATTTTTTTACATAGGAGGCTGGTTTCCCACTCATGAAAAAGGCATAGCTGAGATGCAATAAAATATCACCCCCCCCCCCCCGGTTCCAGCGGCATTATAAAGTAATCAAGTTTCAGCCTTAGCTGCTTTCTCCCCCATAGCAAATCATTAATCATCTTCTCTATCAGTTTAAAGAATTTACCCTCTATCCAGACCGGAGAGTTTCGGAGAACATAAAGAGTGGCGAGCAGGTGTAATTACAGGCTGTCTAATTCTCTTTTTAGGATGGCTCGTTCTTATACACTTGAATAGGAGGGAGCCGTCCCATACAAATGAATGGTATGGCTTGTAATTACACCTGCTCGCCACTGCAGTGTCGATGGCCAGTAGGTAAACAATAAGGGGAAAGCAGCGATCGCACGGGTCACGGCTATCTCTTCAACCAGCTGATTAGCCGGGTTTCGGACCCCTGCAGATCTGATATTGACCTATCCTGCTTCCATAGAAGTCACTGGAACCAAAAATTATTTTAAAATGAGTGTAAAATCTCCCTTAAAACCGCCACCAAAAAATGTTTTCAGCTACTTATTTTCTGCTGTGGATGTTAAAGGGGTTTCTGACAATTTTCAATTTTTTTTTTTGTTATGTGTATTTTAGTATGTGTGTCACGGATGTTCCCGCAACAGGTGGCAGGAGATCTGTCAGACTGGCAACACGTGGTTTGATCTGACATGTTTTCCGTTTGGATCTAATGACGTCTGTGTTGTTTCTGGTGCTTGCCACACCTTCTATTTCCAGGTGTGGCTATTATGGTAATTTAACCTTCTCTATTTATTGTTGTTTCTCCCACTATGCTATGCGGTTTATAGCTTCTGTTGGAGTTGTGGATAGGTGGTGTGTGGATCTCGGCTGAGTTCCTGGTGCTGCCATAGCCACTTGACGTTAAGTGTTTTCTTTCCCTTTTGTATTTTCTTTTGGTATTTTGTCTGTTGCATTTCCCTGTCATTTGTATTAAAGGGACTCTGTCACCAGGATTAACGATATAGCGATATTTATATGTGCCCATTAGTCTCCATGCAGTGTTTAAAATGATCCCACTGTTTATGCTCAGTGTGCAGAGGGAGCCGGCGCATGCGCAATTGACTCGTCAAAGCCGGTGCCAGTAGTCCACATGGGCGCAGACTGCAGTGTCCACTGCGCCTTCGCGAGATTACGGCACTGAGAAGAACTGATGTCAGGGATAGTGGAGTGAATAAATTAAGTGGTAGGCGGTGCTGGGCTCCAGATTGATGGGCGCGGCTGGGCTCCAACATATCGTGGGACAAACCCTTGGGCTCCTGACAGAGGTAATTTACTTCATGAAACTGGTAAAATAAAGTAAAAATAAATAAATCATTTTTAGTTATAAAAAAAATACAAAATGTAGCAAAAATTTGTAAAAAATTGTTATTACTTTACATTCCCCATATGTCTACTTCATGTTTGGATCATTTTGGGAATTATATTTTATTTTTTGGGGCTTAGAAGTTTAGAAGCAAATCTTAAAATTTTTCCGAAATTTAAAAAAAAAAATTTTTTAGGGACAGCTTCAAGTCTCAAGTCACTTTGCGAGGCTTACATAATAGAAACTACCCAAAAATGACCTCATTCTAGAAACTACACCCGCAAGGTATTCAAAACTGATTTTTACTAACTTTGTTAACCCTTTAGGTGTTCCACAAGAATTAATAGAAAATAGAGATATCATTTCAAAATTTAACTTTTTTGGCAGATTTTCCATTTTAATATTTTTTTTTTTCAGTTACAAAGCAAGGGTTAACAGCCAAACTCAATATTTATGGCCCTGATTCTGTAGTTTACAGAAACGCCCCATATGTGGTGGTAAACCGCTGTACGGGCACACGGCAGGGCGCAGAAGGAAAGGAATGCCATACGGTTTTTGGAAGGCAGATTTTGCTGGACAGTGTTTTTTGACACCATGTCCCATTTGAAGCCCCCCTGATGCAACCCTACAGTAGAAACTCCATAAAAGTAACCCCTTCTAAGAAACTACACCCCTCAAGGTATTCAAAACTGATTTTACAAACGTCGTTAACCCTTTAGGTGTTCCATAACCCTAAGTTCACACCAGCGCGTTCAAACGCGCTGTAAAACGCTCAACACATGAAAACCAATGCTTCCCTATGGGAATGGTTCTCACCTGGGCGTTTTACAGCGCGTACGATCGCGCTGTAAAACGCCCGACGCATAATCAAGTACTTGAGCTTCTTTGGGGCGTTTTGACGCGCGTTTGTGGCCATAGGACACAGCAGTCAATCACACAAACGCGCGTCAAACGCGCGTTTACTATTACAAAAAACGCGCGTTTGAGAAACGCTCAGGTGTGAAAGCAGGGTAAGAGTTATTGGCAAATGGAGATGAAATTTCAGAATTTAAATGGGATGCGGTTTTTGGAAGGCAGATTTTGCTGGACTGTTTTTTTTTTTCTTTCTTTACACCATGTCCCATTTGAAGCCCCCCTGATGCACCCCTAGAGTAGAAACTCCCAAAAAGTGACCCCATTTTAGAAACTACGGGATAGGGTGGAAGTTTTTTTGATACTAGTTTAGGGTACATATGATTTTTGGTTGCTCTATATTACACTTTTTTTGAGGCAAGATAACAAGAAATAGCTGTTTTGGCACAGTTTTTATTTTTTGTTATTTACAACATTCATCTGACAGATTAGATCATGTGGTATTTTATAGACTAGGTTGTCACGGACGTGGCGGTACCTAATATGTATACTTTTTTTTATTTTATTTATGTAAGTTTTACACAATGATTTCATTTTTGAAGCAAAAAAATAAATACATGTTTTAGTGTTTCCATAGTCTGAGAGCTATAATTTTTTTTTCAGTTTTTGGGCGATTACCTTGGGTAGGATATGATTTTTGCGGGATGAGATGACGGTTTTATTGGCACTATTTTGGGGTGCGGGTGACTTTTTGATCGCTTGCTAGTACACTTTTTGTGATGTAAGGTGACCAAAAATGGTTTATTTAGCACAGTTTTTATTTTTTACGGTGTTCATCTGAGGGGTTATGTCATGTGATATGTTTATAGAGCCGGTCGATACGAACGCAGCGATACCAAATATGTATACTTTTTTATTTTATTTATGTAAGTTTTACACAATAACAGCTTTTTTAAAACAAAAAAATGATGTTTTAGTGTCTCCATATTCTGAGCCATAGGTTTTTTTTTTTTTTTTTTTTTGGGCGATTGTCTCAGGTAGGGGCTCATTTTTTGCGGGATGAGGTGACTGTTTGGTACTATTTTGGTGGGCATGCGCCTTTTTGATCGCTTGCTGTTGTACTTTTTGTGATGTAAGGTGACAAAAAAGTGTTTATTTAGCAGTTTTTATTTTATACAGTGTTCATCTGAGGGGTTAGGTAATGTGATATGTTTATAGAGCCGGTCGATACGAACGCGGCGATACCTAATATGTATATTTTACCAATTTTTCTAAACTTTATTTGGGAAAAATGACGTTTTTGTTTATTTTTACTTGAAACTTTAGTTTTTGGGAGGGAAAACGTTATTTTTTTTTCACTAGATTTTTTGTCCCACTTTGGGACTTGAACTTTTGGGGGTATATTCCTTTACAATGCATTCCAATACTTCTGTATTGGAATGCATTGGCTGTATGAGTAATACTGTGTGTATTACTCATACAGCTACCGGGGCCGGTGAGATCCAGGAGGCTGGATCTCACAGGCACGTCACAGGAAGGCAGCGTGATGCCTTCCTCAGACATCGCGCTGCCTTCCATGCCATCGGGTCCCCCCTACAGCCGCATGGGGACCCGATGGCACCGCTCGCTGCAACTTAGAAAAGCCGCAAACCGCAGGTCTGAATTGTGGGGCTCACGGGACCCCCCCCCCCCCCCCCCCCCCGGGCGTTTAGCCGAGGTGCCTGCTTAATGATTTGAGCAGGCACTGGCTTCCGATCACCGCTGCGCAGCCCTGTGTCCTTAAGTACCAGGACATAAGGGCGTACCTGTGCGCCCTGTTTTCGGAAGAGGTTAAGATGTTTTGTCTCAGAACTAGGAGGAATGGTCCTGGTTTTTTTCTTTGGCAGAGTTTGCCATAAATAATCGTAGACAGGAGTCCACTGGTATGTCAGTTTTTTTGGGGCATATGGGTTTCACCTGCAATTTGGCACATTGTCTGGTTCGAATACCTCCGGTATCCCTGAGGAGTAATGTTTTTCGTTATCATGGTCTGCTATATGGTGGAAAATTCAAAATAACTTGATGAATATGGGCAACAAGTATAAGGGCGCTTTCACACAAGCGGATGTTGTGCGGGTAATCTGCTGCGTGAAAGAGAACCAAGCCCCGTTTCGGACAACAGAGACGGAGCATTAACATGATTGATAATGCTCTTTGCCTCTTTGTGATCTTTTTACTCCAAAATCACAGTGACAACTTTCTCATGTTAATGCTCCTTGTCTCTGCTGTCTGGGACAGGGCTTGGCACTTTTTCATGCAGTGGATTCCAAGCACAGGATCCACTTGCGTGAAAGAGACCTAAACGTGTGGCTGACAGGAAACGTATGAATGGTCTGGACCTAAGTGTGTGTGATTTTTGTGTGGCTGTCCACAACAATTATTAAGTTGATGGTTCCTTCTTGGAAGTTGGGTGTAAGGTTTATTGGTCCATATAAGATCACTTCCATTATTAATACTGTAGTTTTTCGTCTTGAACTTCCTTAGGCTCTGGAAATTTCTAATGTGTTTCACAAATCTTTGTTGAAGAGATGTGTTAAACCTTGGGAGTCGTCCCCCTTGCCACCCCCTCCTGTCATGGTGGACAGCACTTTGGAATTCCAGATTGCAAAGATTATTGACTCTCAAGTTCTCCGTAGATCTCTTCAGTATCTTATTCACTGGAAGGGTTATGGACCAGAGGAGAGGATGTGGGATCTCCTTTCCCTAGTTTTCAGGCCTTATTCCCTCGCCCCTTTCCCTCCTATGTTCGGTGTGGTGTTTCCCTTCCACACCTGCACGTGACAATGTGATTGGTCGGGGTCCAACACCTGATCAGCTGTTTGAGAAGGCCGCAGCCTTCTCTTTTCTTGCCAGGCACAGCACCATACGTTGTTCGCTGGCTGTGCTTGGCATCGCAGCTCAGCCCCATCCATTTCAGTGAACTGCTCCTAGACCATATAACCGATGAATGTGACATCACATGGCTTAGGCAAACAGCTGATCAGCATGGGAGTCTGACCCCCACCGATCAGATACTGATGACCCATTTGACTGGGGTTGATTTTGTGGCAAGCACATGGATTTGGTGAATGCCCATTCTGTAAATAGAACCATTTTTCAGTCTCCTGGGAGGCACTCTTATGTAGCTCATACTGGTTTTCGAGGAGCTCGATATTTATGACGTATCCTCAGGAGTGAGCATTACTATTTGGTGCAGGTCTGACTCCTGGCACCTCACAGCGTACCAGGCACAGCACCATACATTGGATAACGGCTGTACTTTGTTTTGCAGCCTGGGCCCATCTACTTGAATGGACCTGAGCGGCGCTTAGGTCACATGACCAATGAACGTGACATCACTTGTCTAGGAAGAGATCGCAGAGCTCCGCGGCCTCTTCAGACTGCTGATCGTCTCAAGTGTTGGAAGGTGGACACCCACCGGTCAGATATTGATGACCTATCAATATTATACTCCTGGAAATCCCCTTTAACTGCCCCTCCCCCATTATTGTATAGAATCTCCCCCTATGTACACCAAACTACAATACATTTTGCTGTGAATAAAAATTCAAGAACTGATAAGGTTGATTTATTTTACATTGCAGAAAAAAATAGCAGTTCTTGAAAGGAAAATTACAGTCACTTAAGAGGAAAAATCACTGCGAAAGTTCAAATGTCAAGCAGTTTCATCTTATAGTTGGAATGTTAACGCTTGCGGTTTGGAGAAGAAAAGTGTCCCTAGTATTGGAATGGGCATGTGTCATAAATGGGTTAAATCTGGGGATCCGGTTTGTTTCCACAATGAGAGATATTTTATTTGTATACCTTTTATTATTTTGTGTCCATGACAACTAAATGATTGGAGCTTATGCCAAGTTTAGGCTACTTTCACACTAGCGTTGTTTTAATCCGGCGTTCAATTCCGACACTGGAACTGCCCGCCGGATCCGGAAAAACGTGTGAAAACTGATTACATTTGAATCCTGATCAGGCTTTCGATCACAATGGAAAAATGCATTGGAAAAAACGGATCCGCCATTTATGGACTTTAACTTTTTTTTCACATTTTTCGGGTTTAACATGCAAAAGCCGGATCCGTTTTGACTGAACACACGGGGCCGGATCCGGCGTTAATGCAAGTCAATGGGAAAAAAGCCTGATCAGGCGTTCAGTCAAAGTGTTCAGGCTTTTTGGCCGGAGGTAAAAATACTGCATGCTACGTTTTTCTGAAAAGCCTGATCAGTCAAAAAGACTGAACAGAAGACATCCTGATGCATCCTGAAGGACTGACTCTCCATTCAGAATGCATTAGGATAAAACTGATCAGTTCTTTTCCGGATTTGAGCCCCTAGGACGGAACTCAGCGCCGGAAAAGAAAAACGCTAGTGTGAAAGTACCCTTAGCACTTTCATGGAATCACAGATTTTTCAGTTTCAAGTAGATTATTTCTAATGGGCAATGTCATTGAACGGATTCAAAGCAAAAACCAGTGGCGATGGAGTTACTCTAATAATCTGCCATGTAGTAAAGCAGATTCACTCCTTATGCGGTATGTGACGTATGCCTGTGATTATTTAGCTCCTAAAAATATCATTTAACACTTCCTTAAAGGGGTTTTCAGGGTTCAGAGCCGATCTTGGGTACCTGCTGCTCTTTATTTCTAGCCTGCATATGAGTGGAGCATAGCGTTGTTTCCTTGCTCCATTGCTCCCCATTTTCCTGCTGCAAGCGAGCAGCTCAAGTGTCTGTTTTCATTGTGCCGGTGACGTACCTGGCTTCTCATCGCTATGGTAACTTCCGCCCAGGACTGAGCCCGGTGAGGTTGCAGTGTTCTCTAGTCCTGCCGGAGGATACTTTGCCTAGTACCCGCCTCCAAAACAGCCTCCGGCAGAGCAACTTTATGATTTGTGGCAACAAGAAGGTCCTAGAGTCATTTACGCTTCATCCCAGCAATCTCGCAGCCATCGTTGTCTGTGTTAATTCCAGAGACCTGTGAGGCCTTAGTTGCAGCACTGCAAGAGGAATATTTTAAGATAAAAATCTTTATGCCATCTCTTGAACATTGGCACGCAATGTAAAACCTCCTTTTTTGAGATTTTGGCACCTTTTTTGAAATTGAGAAGAGAAATCCAGTATACAAACGAATTGAAAGGGAAGCACAAATCCCAGTGTAAGAATGAACGTTCCAGCATTCGTGTAGAAAATGGCGAACGAATGCACCTATTCGATCACATACTTCCTGTTCAAAGTAGCCGATGTCTGGAGGAAAGCTAATGACTTTGAATTCCATGTGCCCACTACACAACACCACATCTGCAGTTTGATTTTGCATAGAGCGGGTGGCGACTTATTACACACTTGGATAAGCGCTCAACGAACGATAATTTGTAAGCATGCTGAAAGATCACAAATGGCGGGAATCGAATGAAGTTGGGGATCGTATTTTAATTTTATTTTTTAGAGTAAAGGAATGTTCTCAATGATCCTATACAAAAATTATGTTATTCGGTGCTGCCATCTGCTGGCCTGAATTGTAATATTCAATTAATTAGCCTGGAAGCCTAGTACAGGGTCAGTCACATTACTTACATGTAACCCCTTCCCTGAACTCTGCACGGAGGAGGTGTTCCTGCCTTCCAAGTGCGCGCTTCCAGCCTCTCGGATGCCGTGGTCACAATTAACCATGGTATCTGAGAGGTTAAATGTTGGCTATCGGTATTACCGGGTGACCTCTTTAACCACCTCCGGACCGCCTAACGCAGATTTGCGTTCCGGAGGTGGCAGGCTGGCGCACAGTCACGCATATATGCGTCATCTCGCGAGACACGAGATTTCCTGTGAACGCACGCAGGCGCGCGCGCTCACAGGAACGGAAGGTAAGCGAGTGGATCTCCAGCATGCCAGCGGCGATCGTTCGCTGGCAGGCTGGAGATCCGAATTTTTTAACCCCTAACAGGTATATTAGACGCTGTTTTCATAACAGCGTCTAATATACCTCCTACCTGGTCCTCTGGTGGTCCCTTTTGTTAGGATCGACCACCAGAGGACTCAGGTAGGTCAGTACAGTCGCACCAAACACCACACTACACTACACCCCCCCCACCCCGTCACTTATTAACCCCTTATAAACCCCTGATCACCCCATATAAACTCCCTGATCACCCCCCTGTCATTGATCACCGCCCTGTCATTGATCACCCCCCTGTCAGGCTCCGTTCAGACGTCCGTATGATTTTTACGGATCCACGGATACATGGATCGGATCCGCAAAAAGCATACGGACGTCTAAATGGAGCCTTACAGGGGGGTGATCAATGACAGGCGGGTGATCACCCATATACACTCCCTGATCACCCCCCTGTCATTGATCACCCCCCTGTCATTGATCACCCCCCTGTAAGGCTCCATTCAGACGTCCGCATGATTTTTACGGATCCATGGATACATGGATCGGATCCGCAAAACACATGCGGACGTCTGAATGGAGCCTTACAGGGGGGTGATCACCCATATACACTCCCTGATCACCCCCCTGTCATTGATCACCCCCCTGTCATTGATCACCCCCCTGTAAGGCTCCATTCAGACGTCCGCATGATTTTTACGGATCCATGGATACATGGATCGGATCCGCAAAACACATGCGGACGTCTGAATGGAGCCTTACAGGGGGTGATCAATGACAGGCGGGTGATCACCCATATACACTCCCTGATCACCCCCCTGTCATTGATCACCCCCCTGTAAGGCTCCATTCAGACGTCCGCATGTGTTTTGTGGATCCGATCCATGTATCCATGGATCCGTAAAAAATCATGCGGATGTCTGAATGGAGCCTTACAGGGGGGGGTGATCAGTGACAGGGGGGTGATCACCCTGATCACCCCCTGTCATTGATAACCCCCCTGTAAGGCTCCATTCAGACGTCCGCATGTGTTTTGTGGATCCGATCCATGGATCCGTAAAAAATCATGCGGATGTCTGAATGGAGCCTTACAGGGGGGGATGATCAGTGACAGGGGGGTGATCACCCTGATCACCCCCTGTCATTGATAACCCCCCTGTAAGGCTCCATTCAGACGTCCGCATGTGTTTTGTGGATCCTATCCATGGATCCGTAAAAAATCATGCGGATGTCTGAATGGAGCCTTACAGGGGGGGTGATCAGTGACAGGGGGGTGATCACCCTGATCACCCCCTGTCATTGATAACCCCCCTGTAAGGCTCCATTCAGACGTCCGCATGTGTTTTGTGGATCCGATCCATGTATCCATGGATCCGTAAAAAATCATGCGGATGTCTGAATGGAGCCTTACAGGGGGGGTGATCAGTGACAGGGGGGTGATCACCCTGATCACCCCCTGTCATTGATAACTCCCCTGTAAGGCTCCATTCAGACGTCCGCATGTGTTTTGCGGATCCGATCCATGGATCCGTAAAAATTATACGGACGTCTGAATGGAGCCTTACCAGGGGGGTGATCAATGACAGGGGGGTGATCCGGGAGTCTATATGGGTGATTACCCCCCTGTCATTGATCACCCCCCCTGTCATTGATCACCACCCCCCCCCCCCCTTGTAAGGCTCCATTCAGACATTTTTTTTGGCACAAGTTAGCGGCAATTTTTTTTTTTGTTTTTGTTTTTTCTTACTAAGTCTCATATTCCACTAACTTGTGTCAAAAAATAAAATCTCCCATGAACTCACCATACCCCTCACGGAATCCAAATGCGTAAACATTTTTAGACATTTATATTCCAGACTTCTTCTCACGCTTTAGGGCCCCTAAAAAGCCAGGGCAGTATAAATACCCCACATGTGACCCCATTTCGGAAAGAAGACACCCCAAGGTATTCGCTGAGGGGCATATTGAGTCAATGAAATTTTTGTCCTAAGTTAGCGGAAAGTGAGACTTTGTGAGAAAAAAAACCAAAAAAATCAATTTCCGCTAACTTATGCAAAAAATAAAAAATTTCTAGGAACTCGCCAGGCCCCTCATTGAATACCTTGGGGTGTCTTCTTTCCAAAGTGGGGTCACATGTGGGGTATTTATACTGCCCTGGCTTTTTAGGGGCCCGAAAGTGTGAGAAGAAGTCTGGGATCCAAATGTCTAAAAATGCCCTCCTAAAAGGAATTTGGGCCCCTTTGCGCATCTAGGCTGCAAAAAAGTGTCACACATGTGGTATCGCCGTACTCAGGAGAAGTTGGGGAATGTGTTTTGGGGTGTCATTTTACATATACCCATGCTGGGTGAGAGAAATATCTTGGTCAAATGCCAACTTTGTATAAAAAAATAGGAAAAGTTGTCTTTTGCCAAGATATTTCTCTCACCCAGCATGGGTATATGTAAAATGACACCCCAAAACACATTCCCCAACTTCTCCTGAGTACGGCGATACCAGATGTGTGACACTTTTTTGCAGCCAAGGTGGGCAAAGGGGCACACATTCCAAAGTGCACCTTTCGGATTTCACCGGCCATTTTTTACAGATTTTGATTGCAAGGTACTTCTTACACATTTGGGCCCCTAAATTGCCAGGGCAGTATAACTACGCCACAAGTGACCCCATTTTGGAAAGAAGACACCCCAAGGTATTCCGTGAGGGGCACGGCGAGTTCCTAGAATTTTTTATTTTTTGTCACAAGTTAGCGGAAAATGATGATATTATTTTTTTTTTTTTTTCCTTACAAAGTCTCATATTCCACTAACTTGCGACAAAAAAAAAAAAAATTCTAGGAACTCGCCATGCCCCTCACAGAATACCTTGGGGTGTCTTCTTTCCAAAATGGGGTCACTTGTGGCGTAGTTATACTGCCCTGGCAATTTAGGGGCCCAAATGTGTGAGAAGAACTTTGCAATCAAAATGTGTAAAAAATGACCGGTGAAATCCGAAAGGTGCACTTTGGAATATGTGCCCCTTTGCCCACCTTGGCAGCAAAAAAGTGTCACACATCTGGTATCTCCGTACTCAGGAGAAGTTGGGGAATGTGTTTTGGGGTGTCATTTTACATATACCCATGCTGGGTGAGAAAAATATCTTGGTCAAATGCCAACTTTGTATAAAAAAAATGGGAAAAGTTGTCTTTTGCCAAGATATTTCTCTCATCCAGCATGGGTATATGTAAAATGACACCCCAAGAAAAGGAGATAAAATTCATTTGGGTGGTAAGTTGCATGTCCGAGCGATAAACGGTGAAAGGAGTGTAGTGCCGAAGTGTAAAAAGTGCTCTGGTCATGAAGGGGGTTTCACCTAGCGGGGCTGAAGTGGTTAAAGAGGACCTTTCACTAAAATAAAAAATCTAAACTAAGTATACAGACATGGAGAGCGGCGCCCGGGGATCTCCCTGCACTTACTATTATCCCTGGGCCCCGCTCCGTTCTCCCGGTATAGGCTCCAGTATCTTCAGATTTTCGGCTCAACTGGGTGGAGCCTGCCGGCGTCTCCTTCTCCCAGGCTGTAGCGCTGGCCAATCACAGCGCTCAGCTCATAGCCTGAGAAATAAAAAACCCTCTCAGGCTATGAGCTGAGCGCTGCGTCTGACAAATGCAATAAAACACGGGATCAGTCTCTCGGGTGTCATCCGGAAAAACGGATCCGGTATTATTATATATCTTTTTATTTTTTTTTGCATTTTTAAAGGTCGGCGCATTCCGGAACACTTAATGCTGGATCCAGCACTAATACACTTCAATGTAAATTAATGCCGGACTCTGCATTCCGGCAAGTGATCAGTATTTTTGGCTGGAGAGAAAACTACAGCATGCTGCGGTATTTTCTCCGTCCAAAAAACTGAACTGATGCGTCCTGAGCAGAATGCTCTCCATTCAGAATGCATTAGGATAAAACTGATCAGTTCTTTTCCGGTATTGAGCCCCTAGGACGGAGCTCTATACTGGAAAAGAAAAAAACGCTAGTGTGAAAGTACCCTAAATACAGTGAGCAGAGGCTTCGGTAACCATTATATGTGGTGAAGTGAACCGCTGTTTATTGGGCATTGTATGTTAAGGCCTCATGGTCATGTCTGCGGGGTCCTGTGTATGGGGCCTAATACTGGAAATCTATGGTGTTGTGCTTTTCCACTGTCACATGATTAGGATTTTACATAGAAGTGAGTCAGAAACAGGGCATGTGGGGTTAGCCACGCCTCCTCTTCCTTTGCCACAGCATTCTTCTGCCAGTTCTCGTTTTGATGTAATTGATAATACTGTGTGTTTTTGTTTTTTTTCGTTGCTAGGAAGCAGGACCAGCTTGGAGCTAAAATAAATAACGTTTTAATTTTTTATTTTTTTCTGATGACCCATCCTCTTGATAGGTGATCAGTATCTGATTGGTGGGGGTCCGACACCCGCAGTAGCACTGCGGCCTTCTCTCTGCTCACCAGCACAGCGCCGTACATTGCATAGTGGCTGTGCTTGGTATCGCTCTCAGCCACATTCCCTTCTATGGGGCTGAGCTGTGCCCAGGCCACGCGACCAATGAACGTGACGTCACATGGCCTCGGGCAGTGATGGCGAACCTATAGCACGGGTGCCAGAGGCGGCACTCGGAGCCCTCTCTGTGGGCACCCACGCCCTGGAAATAGTCTATGATGTACCAGTATGCCTTAGAATTTTCCTGCCATTCATCAGCGCAGGGCGCACTATGAACAGCACAGAGAGTGCACTGAATGCAGACAGGCTATTATAGCTAAATGATAAAGTACATGGAAGATATAATACTATACTGGACTGTAGTGTTCAGGTTAAATTGCTGTGTTGGCACTTTGTGATAAATATGTGGGTTTTGGGTTACAGTTTGGGCACTCGGTCTGTAAAAGGTCCGCCATCACTGGCCTAGGGAAAGCTGCCTTCTCAAACAGCTGATCGGTGAGGGTCCCAGGTGTCAGACCCCCACTGATCAGGTACTGATGACCTATCCAGAGGATTGGTCATCAGTAAAAAAAAAAAAAAAAAAAATGTTGGAAAACCCAATTTAACAAACTTTTTTTTTTTTTTTTTTTTTTTTTGGGGCTCCAAGCTGGTCCTGAATGACAGCAAAAGATTATTTCAAATGTAATTAAAAAAAAAATAAAAAAAATGTTTTCTTAGATATTGAGACATATGCTACACACACTGACATGCTGTGTCAGTGTAGAAGCTAGGGCCTTCCTCTGTGTGATGGCACTACTGCCCCTCTCCACTGACACTACAAGCAGCAAGGATTTTTGGGACTAAAGGCCAACTACACATTTCGGCCTCATGCACACAGCCGTTTTTTTTTTTTTTTTTAGGTCCGCAAAAACGGGGTCCGTAGATCCGTGACCGTTTTTTCCGTCCGTGGGTCTTCCTTGATTTTTGGAGGATCCACGGACATGAAAAATGAAAAAAAAAAAAAAAATCGAAGTCAAGTTTGCCATTGAAATGATAGGAAAAACGGACACGGATCACGGACGCGGATGACAATCTTGGTGCATCTGTGATTTTTCACGGACCCATTGACTTGAATGGGTCCGTGAACCGTTGGCCGTGAAAAAAATAGGACAGGTCCTTTTTTTTCACGGCCAGGAAACGCGGATCACGGATGCGGCTGCCAAACGATGCATTTTCCGATTTTTCCACTGACCCATTGAAAGTCAATAGTCCGCGAAAAAAAAAAAAAGGAAAACGGCACAACGGCCACGGATGCACACAACGGTCGTGTGCATGAGGCCTTCTACAGTCGCAGCTTTATAAACGGAAGCCATGGTGCTAGTGTGAACAGAGCCTAAACTGCAATAGAAAACTGAAAAATCAAACAAGTGTACATGGGCATCTGTAGAGATGTAAGAGCTTTGAGAGACTGAGAGTTCAGCCAATTGTAGCGTCATGTTCTACCTGATGTCTGATGAATATTTTAGACCTGGCCCAGATTTTTTTTTAACCCCTTAGGGACATAGCCTTATTTCACCTTAAGGACCAGGCCATTTTTTGCAAATCTGACCAGTGTCACTTTAAGTGGTGATAACTTTAAAACGCTTTGACTTATCCAGGCCATTCTGAGATTGTTTTTTTCGTCACATATTGTACTTCATGACACTGGTAAAATGAAGTAAAAAAATATTTTTTTGCATCAAAAAATACCTAATTTACCAAAAATGTTGAAAAATTTGCAAATTTCCAAGTTTCAATTTCTCTACTTCTGTAATACATAGTAATACCCCCCAAAATTGTGATGACTTTATATTCCCCATATATCTACTTCATGTTTGAATTATTTTGGGAATGATATTTTATTTTTTGGGGATGTTACAAGGCTAAGGCTACTTTCACACTTGCGTTCAGAACGGATCCGTCTGCATTATATTGTTAAAATATTTCTAAGTGTGAAAATAGCCTCAGACGGATCCGTCCAGACTTTCAATGTAAAGTCAATGGGGGACGGATCCGTTTGAAGATTGAGCCATAGTGTGTCATCTTCAAACGGATCCATCCCCATTGACTTACATTGTAAGTCTGGACTGATCCGCACGGCCAGGCGGACACCCGAACGCTGCAAGCAGCGTTCAGGTGTCCGCCTGCTGAGCGGAGCGGAGGCTGAACGCTGCCAGACTGATGCATTCTGAGCGGATCCGCATTAGTGCTGGACGGAAGCGTTCGGGTCCGCTTGTGAGCCCCTTCAAACGGAGCTCACAACCAGAAAGGGCCCCTGGTTTGTCTGTGGGTGAATCACCGGCCGGACAACCACTGAAGACCAATACACGTTGATAGGTATAAAATGGTTGCTGCTTTATTTTGACATCGTAGAAAATTTATAGCTTCAAACCACAAAATTAGCATATACCTCCCCTAAGTTTAATCCAATCAGGTAACGAATTGATCAATTTCATCTTTATACAGCCAAAGTAAAAAAAGTCATGATAATTTCCTAGAAACAAGGTACATATGTGACGCATTTATAATTCTTAGAATTTAGATATCTAACCACCATGTTTGTCAACCTTCGCTCTGTTCAAATATTTCGCGGAATCATCCTTGTTTATTTTGTACCAACATTTATCTGATAAAACATCCTTCACTTATCTAAACCAAAGATGAACGTCAATATACAAGATGCTTATATAACCAGTATTATAGCAAATGTAAAATATATGTCTATTGCACATGTTAGATATATGCGTAAAAGGTATATATGCATATATATGTTTCTGCAGCTATGATGTTATGCATTTAGCAATTCTCTCTTCAGGTACCTTCATCATAAATGTGGCATTCTTTTGCAAAGCATGCATATCTCTTTCTAGCCATGCGGTTTTGAGCTTCAGACAGCCACTTCCTGCCAGCTTGTGTTACTAGGCTTGGTGTTATAAAATATTTCCTTTAAAGAAGAACTCTGCATATCTTAATACAAGCATATAAGGCTGAATTAATACATGTATATAAATGTGTGTGTGGATACAGACATAATTTCCTTACAATCCCCTCTTTGATATTATGGAATTCCCATTCCATATGATCACTCCTTATACCACACACCATTTTCATTCTCTGAATCTGCTTACTAAATGGTTCAGGAAAGTTTTGATCTTTCAAGTCCTCAGTCTCTAGTTCATTGGTATATTCCCTGAACATGAATTCTTCCTCATACAAGTCCTGCATAGTCTTTGGATCCTCTGGACAAAGTGGTTTAGGATAGCCTCTTAGCCATTGCTCATATCTACTTTGCAGGCTTGGGGGTATGATCAAAGTCATTTCCTTTGAAGGCATCTTGTCCAAAAGACTCATGCTTGTCCGGGGAATTCCTTCAGGACTCCTTCCGGTGTCTTCTTGAGCCGGCTGGCGTGTATCCACTGTGGACTCTGGTCGGTAAGGACAGCCGTTCGAGCAACTCTTAGAACCTCAAATGGACCTTGATATATTGGACCAGTCTTGTGGCGGACAGCCAGTTGTTTCACCAGAACTTTGTCTCCGGGCAATTAATACATGTATATAAATGTGTGTGTGGATACAGACATAATTTCCTTACAGTGTGAAAGTAGCCTTAGAAGTTTAGAAGCAAATCTTGAAATTTTTCAGAAATTTACAAAAACCCAATTTTTAGGGACCACTACAGGTCTGAAGTCACTTTGCTAGGCTTACATAATAGAAACCACCCAAAAATGACCCCATCTAAGAAACTACACCCCTCAAGGTATTCAAAACCGATTTTACATACGTTGTTAACCCTTTAGGTGTTACACAAGAGTTATTGGCAAATGGGGATGAAATTAGAAAATTTCATTTTTTTGCCTAATTTTCCATTTTAACCCATTTTTTCCACTAACAAAGCAAGGGTTATCAGCCAAACAAGACTGTATCTTTATTGCTCCGACTCTGTCGTTTACAGAAACGCCCAATATGTGGCCGTAAACTACTGTACGGCCACACAGCGGGGCGTAGAGGGAAAGATGCGCTGTTTGGTTTTTGGAGGGCTGATTTTTATGGACCAGTTTATTTACACCGTGTCCTGTTTCAACCCCCCTGATGCACCCCTGGAGTAAAAACTCCCTAAAAGTGACCCCATTTTGGAAACGACGGGATAAGGTGGCATTCTTTTGGGGACTATTTTTAGGGTACATATGATTTTTGGTTGCTGTATATTACATTTTTGTGAGGCAAGGTTAACAAAAATGTAAATTCTGAAATTTCATCTCTATTTGCCATTAACTGTTGAGGAGCACCTAAAGGGTTAATAACGTTTTTATAATCGGTTTTGAATACCTTGAGGGGTATAGTTTCTTAGATTGGGTCACTTTTAGGGAGTTTTTACTCTAGGGGGCACCAGGGGGGCTTCAAAAGGGTCATGGTGTCAATAAAAAAGGCCATCAAAATCGGCCTTCCAGAAGCCATGTCGGTCCTTTCCTTTTGCGGCCCGCCTTTTACTGATGCAGCAGTTTACGACCACAAATCTGGCATTTCTGTAAACTGCAGTATCAGGGTAATAAATATTAACTTTTGTTTGGTTGTTAACCCTTGGGAAAAAAAACGGATTGAAATGGAAAAGTGACAAAAATAGCGGTTATGGCACCGTTTTTTTTTTTTTTGACCGTGTTAATCTGGGCGGTTAGGTCATGGGATATTTTTATAGAGGAGAGTCTTACGAACGCGGCGATAAGTCGACTTTTCTTTTTTTTTTTTTTTTTTTACAATTATGTAGGTTTTAGACTATTTTCCTTTTTGCTAAAAAATTTTTTTTTTTATCTCTAAAGTCTAAGAGTCAGTTTTATTTATTTATATTTTTATCCGATTATCTTATGTGTGGGCTAATTTTTTGTAGGATGAGAGGACGGTTTTATTGGCACTATTTTGACATGCTGCATTAGGCCTCATGCACACGCCAGTATTTTTTTCACGGTCCGCAAAAACTGGGTCCGTAGGTCCGTGATCCGTGACCGTTTTTTCGTCCGTGGGTCTTCCTTGATTTTTGGAGGATCCACGGACATGAAAAAAAAGTTGTTTTGGTGTCCGCCTGGCCGTGCGGAGCCAAACGGATCCGTCCTGAATTACAATGCAAGTCAATGGGGACGGATCCGTTTGACGTTGACACAATATGGTGCCATTTCAAACGGATCCGTCCCCATTGTCTTTCAATGTAAAGTCAGGAGTCCCTTTTATACCATCGGATCTGAGTTTTCTCCAATCCGATGGTATATTTTAACTTGAAGCGTCCCCATCACCATGGGAACGCCTCTATGTTAGAATATACTGTCGGATATGAGTTACATCATGAAAACTCATTTCCGACAGTATATTCTAACACAGAGGCGTTCCCATGGTGATGGGGACGCTTCTAGTTAGAATATACTACAAACTGTGTACATGACTACACCCGATCTCTTACAGGGGGGCCGTGATCAGCACAATTAACCCCTTCAGGTGCGGCACCTGACGGGGTTAATTGTACTATCATATCCCCCTGTAAGAGATCAGGGCTGCCAGGCAGCAGGGGGCAGACCCTCCTCCCCAGTTTGAATATCATTGGTGGCCAGTGCGGCCCCCTTCCTCCCTCTATTGTAATAATTTGTTGGTGGCACAGTGTGCGCCCCCCCCCCCTTCCTCCCTGTATTGTAATAATTATTCGTTGGTGGCACAATGTGTGCCCCCCATTGAGCCCCCCCCCCTTTCCTCCCTGTATTGTAATAATTATTCGTTGGTGGCACAATGTGTGCCCCCCATCGCCCCCGCCCCCTTCCTCCCTGTATTGTAATAATTATTCTTTGGTGGCACAGTGTGCGCCTCCCATCTCTCTCTCCCCGCCCCCCCCCCCCCCCATCATTGGTGGCAGCGGAGTTCCGATCGGAGTCCCAGTTTAATCGCTGGGGCTCCGATCGGTAACCATGGCAACCAGGACGCTACTGCAGCCCTGGTTGCCATGGTTACTTAGCAATGGTACAATAGTAAAAGATTCATACTTACCTGGGAGCTGCGATGTCTGTGTCCGGCCGGGAGCTCCTCCTCCTGGTAAGTGACAGGTCTGTGCGGCGCATTGCTGTCACTTACCAGTAGGTGGAGCTCCCGGCCGAGCCACCAACGAATAATTATTACAATACAGGGAGGAGGGGGGGGGGAAGATGGGGGGCGCACACTGTGCCACCAACGAATAATTATTACAATACAGGGAGGGGGGGGGGGGCGATGGGGGGTGCACACTGTGCCACCAATGAATTATTACAATGGGGGGGCGCACTGGCCACCAATGATATTCAAACTGGGGAGGGGGGAGGGGTCTGCCCCCTGCTGCCTGGCAGCCCTGATCTCTTACAGGGGATATGATAGTACAATTAACCCCTTCAGGTGCCGCACCTGAAGGGGTTAATTGTGCTTTTCACGGCCCCCTGTAAGAGATCGGGTGCTGCCAGGCAGCAGGGGGCAGTCATGTACACAGTTTGTACTGTATTCTAACTAGAAGCGTCACCATCACCATGGGAACGCCTCTGTGTTAGAATATACTGTCGGATCTAAGTTTTCACGAAGTGAAAACTTAGATCTCAAAAAGCTTTTATGCAGACGGATCTTTGGATCCGTCTGTATGAAAGTAACCTACGGATCACGGCCACGGATGCCAATCTTGTGTGCATCCGTGTTCTTTCACGGACCCATTGACTTGAATGGGTCCGTGAACCGTTGTCCGTCAAAAAAAATAGGACAGGATACACGGATCACGGTCTCGGCTGCAAAACGGTGCATTTTCCGATTTTTCCACGGACCCATTGAAAGTCAATGGGTCCACGAAAAAAAACGGACAACGGCCACGGATGCACACAACGGTCGTGTGCATGAGGCCTCATCGGAATAATTGCAGACATTTCCGGATGGCCTCAAACCGGGAGCGTGTCATGGCCGTACTGTAAAGTGGGGTCTGGTATAGGACGTCCCCGCTCCAGTACAGCCTGACACTGGGTTTCTTGACCAGGCCCATATGCAGCACGAGGCCCCAAAATGTCCTCATTTCGGCTGCACTGACCGGCGTCCAGCCACCGGGCCTGGCCAAAAAGGAGCCCGGGTGTTGAGCGATGAACTGTTGGGCGTACAGGTTAGTCTGCTCCACCATCAGATTTACCAGTGGGTCACTGAAAAAAATGACAAATTCAGTGTAGCCCACTATGGAAATCTGGATTCCTGATTGGCCTACAAAATCAGGAATCATGGGCTCGTATCGCTCTGGGCTACACCAGACTAGTTCACCGGCAGGGTGCTCCGGTGGATTCAACTGGTGGGCCGGGAAACTGTACGAGCCCCAGAGCTGCTCGTACTAGGCCGGGCCACAGGGTCCCTAACATGGCGGTCCCCTTGCTCCGCCTGGCGGCGTCTCCGCTGCTTTGGGGGCTCATCATCACTAGATGATGAGGAGGACGCGGAAGACAACAGGAATGTGGGGTCATCCTCGTCCTCACTGGGACACTCAGAGTCAGAGGCAAGCTGGGCGTATGCCTCCTCGGCCGAGAACGTCCGGCGGGCCATAGGGGAGTGTGTGTCTGCGTGTGTATGTGCATGTGTGGAAATCTTTATTTGGTGTGCGTTTGTGTGGGGGCACGGGTGTTCATGAACTCACCCTATAACTAACAGAAGAAAAAAAAAAAGGGTAAAAAATTTGAAAAAAAATATTCAAAACCGCTGATCAACCGTCCGAAGTTGATCAGCGGTGGGGTGTGCGATGCGTTTGCCCCAGGTGCCTGCTCAATGATTTGAGCAGGCACGGGGTTCCGATCGCCGCCCGTCCGGAAGAGGTTATAGGTGTTGTCTCAGCACGTGTCCATGTGCACTATTAGGTTATATGAGCGTTTATAGAGGGGTTCCCCGGCTCAATGTGCCCTCTGAGGAGCCAGAACTGAGAGCCTCCCTTGTATTACTACATTGTGGAATGCCGACCCTTAGGCCTTTTTCACATTTGCGTTGTAGCATTCCGGTTTTGAGATCTGGCTGAGAATCTATTCAGTTTTGTCCTCATTCATTGCCAATGGGGAAAAAACTGATCAGGATATGCTCTGTTCTGTTTTGTTGTGTTTTTTGACCAGACACAAAACCACAGCAAACTGCTGTTTTGTGTCCAGTCTGTGAAACGGAACAACCCGGATCCAGCAGCAAAATCAAAGTCAGATAAAAAAATATATATCAGTCACCCATTGACTTACAATGATTTTAATGCCAGATTTGTTTTTTGGCTTTTCGACGGAACGGATGCATCCGGATGTGTTAACATCAAACGAAACCGTTTTGGTCTGGTTTTAAGATGCTCTGCTGGATCTCAAAACCAGAAACCAAAACCCAAGTGTGAAACGGGCAGAGATCAGCAGTTTTCCTATGATGTTGGTTCACCACTCCTTCTGGTGGGGGTAACCGCTGTGGGGCTATGTCACTAGTGCGAGGTGCAGCCTCTCCAGTCTATTCGTAGTGGTGGTACAGTAAAAATTACAACCTCCTCCCCATTCACTTAAAGGGAACCTCTCACGTTAAACATTGTATCTGAGCTGAAGGCAGCATGTTATGGAGCTGATTGGAAAATATGTAACTTACGAATTCTAATTAGGGATGAACGAATAGACTTCGGATGAGCGCTCCGTACAGTATTAGAATGTATTGGCTCCAATGAGCCGAAGTTATTACTTTGGTCTCGCGAGACTTTGCTTACTAACTTCATAAATTGATTTATACTGTAAAAAAACATTAGCATTTTAATGGTGACTGGTTCCCTTAAAGATGACCTTTCATGGGTCCAGACTTTCCACAATAAGTAGCACGTTAGGTAGGGCATAAAGCAGGGATCCTATAGCGCTGCTCTGTTCACCCGCTGTGCCCTTTGGTATTTTCCCCGCTCGGTATGCTACGTGCAAATGATGAGGCATATTTTTTTTTTAAGCCTTCAAAAGGCCCCTTTTCACAGTGTACCCAGTTTTACCAGCCATTAAACAGGTACACTAATGTCTAAATCGGTCGTAAGAAATGGTCCCATTGATTTCCTCCTGGCCGTGAAAACGGCCCAAAATAGGACATGACCTGTAAAAAAACAAAACAAAAAAAAAACCCTGCCATGTGACTAGCTCCATAGACTTGAATTGGTTCTGACGACGGTTTTTACGTTCACATGTGTAGGAGGCCTAAAGGTGTCAAGGATTTTTGTTGCATCTGTCCGTGGGCACTGCCTGGTATCAGCACTGTTTTTATAATAGAAATGGGTTAGAGTACCAGGCAGAGCCCATGGACAGACAGGGCCATGTTCTTGAAAGAAAGAGCTTTTACTGCTCCTTGACAACCCCATTATTGCTTACAGCCATGGGACATCTGTATGTCTTATGTGGCCATTAAACCATTAATATCCTAGGTTGAAAGCTTTGCTAATCTCGCACATCGCTGTGCCATCCCCGACCTGGGCAGGGTTTACATGCCTACAGCTCATTTGAATCTCTGCAGTAATAAGGTGGTCAGTTTTGGTAATCTGCCGGTGATATTACTGCTACGTTATGACACGTTTCAGTTTTTCATCCACACACGCACACAGGGCTCCCTGAACATCAGATGGCCCTCCATAGTGTCCCCCAGTATGAATGTGCCCACATAGTGCCCCCTCAGTATAAATAATGGCCCCTTATATATATTTGTGTACCTTCATGTCCACCCCCCTCCTCCGTGACCTCATGATCTGCACAAAGCTCTGCCCGCCTGGTCATCGTGCGTCCTGCCAAAATCTCGCCCAAGTGCAGAGCAGTTGAGGTTTGTGCAGAGCACGATGTCGCAGAGGAGGGTTCATTACAATTACAAGCTATACTGAATATTTTTCCACAAACCTGTATCGTGCCTTTTTTTTATTTTATTTTTATAATTATTTTATTGTATGGATCGTTACGCATGGGACCATATGAATTATGTAGATGTGTGTTATATAGAAGAAGCCTCCAGTACCCCGACAGAAGAAAGCCTGGCAAAATAAAACTTCTTCATATTAATAAAAGCTCTGGAATAAGTTCTATTAGCCTGGTCGAAACTGCTGACAGACCCCTGTGTACCTGTTTCATGAGTAGTGCTAGAACTGGCCGTTATCTCACTTGGACCCTATATTTTTCACCAGCATTTGTAAGCCGAACCCAGAAGTGGAACCTACAGAGGAAAAGTGTAAGGCCATCTGCACGCCGCAGTGTCTTACAGGGCCAGCAACGCCTATGAGATGATGTAAATCTCACGTACACATTGCAGACTTTTTCTGTGTGGAAATTGACCTGCATTGTGGATTTCCAACTCTGCATCATGTCATTTACGGTCAGAGTTTTAGCTGTAGATTTCACCCTTTTCAATCCTGAAGCAATACTGATGGTATACCATCAGGAATCTGTGCATAATGATGCATTCACACAACCACAATCTGGCTCCGCGTCCATTCCGCAATTTTGTGTAACTGTTACAGACCCATTCATTTAAATGGGACTGCAAAAGATACAGACAGCACAGTAGTTCCGTTCCGCGGCCTGCAAAAATATAGAGCATGTCCTATTCTTGTCCACAATCACGGACAAGAATGGGCATTTTCTATATAGAGCCGGCCATGTGCAGTCCGCAAAACTCTTATGGTCGTGTAAATGCAGCTTAATCCAGAGCCTGAATTCAGTACGCTCGTGTGAAAGAAGCCTTTGGTTTAGAAATGCTGATGAAAATCACTGACCAAACACTGATGGTGTGTAAGTGGCCTCGTTCTCAGTTTTCCGAGTGAGGCCTGTGCGCACAGGTTTTCCACGCTGATGCAGAAACCCCCCCACAGTTTATTACAGTATCGGCAAAGTGTATGAGATTAGACACATTTCATGTACACTGCGGATTTTGAAATGCATGGCATGTGGAAGCGTGAGATCTGCGGAAGAGTGTGCTTTTTTTGTGTGTGGTTTTGGCGCAGATTTCTTTGAGGTTTTCTGCATACAAACTGACACTGTGTGCCTTTAGTGGATTAATGCAGAGGCGACTGCTGTAGCACACGTGGAGGACATGTGTATTCACTAGTTTGTTAGAGCTCTCTAACCTTTAAAATTAATAAATCCTCCCGTGGTGCTTTTCCTTCATATTCTTGAGTTTTGCAGCAATATTTCATATGGAGAAAAAAATTGTCATTAACTGTATGTAAAAAATACAACTTGGTTTTCCAAAGAAAGCGTTCCTGATGTGTTGGTAGTCGGGGGCCACAGCGGTACATTCCAGAATGGCTGTATACTATGCCTCTGACTGCGGTACATGACAAAATGTCTGTATACCGTGGCTGTATACTATGCCTCTGACTGCGGTACATGCATGACAGAATATCTGTATACCGTGGCTGTATACTATGCCTCTGACTGCGGTGCATACATGACAGAATGTCTGTATACTGTGGCTGTATACTATGCCTCCTGACTGCGGTACATGCATGTCAGAATATCTGTATACCGTGGCTGTATACTATGCCTCTGACTGCGGTACATGCATGACAGAATGTCTGTATACCGTGGCTGTATACTATGCCTCTGACTGCGGTACATACATGACAGAATGTCTGTATACCGTGGCTGTATACTATGCCTCTGACTGCTGTACATGCATGACAGAATGTCTGTATACTGTGGCTGTATACTATGCCTCTGACTGCGGTACATACATGACAGAATGTCTGTATACCGTGGCTGTATACTATGCCTCTGACTGCTGTACATGCATGACAGAATGTCTGTATACCGTGGCTGTATACTATGCCTCTGACTGCGGTACATACATGACAGAATGTCTGTATACCGTGGCTGTATACTATGCCTCTGACTGCGGTACATGCATGACAGAATGTCTGTATACCGTGGCTGTATACTATGCCTCTGACTGCGGTACATGCATGACAGAATGTCTGTATACTGTGGCTGTATACTATGCCTCTGACTGCGGTACATGCATGACAGAATGTCTGTATACTGTGGCTGTATACTATGCCTCTGACTGCGGTACATGCATGACAGAATGTCTGTATACTGTGGCTGTATACTATGCCTCTGACTGCGGTACATGCATGACAGAATGTCTGTATACCGTGGCTGTATACTATGCCTCTGACTGCGGTACATACATGACAGAATGTCTGTATACCGTGGCTGTATACTATGCCTCTGACTGCGGTACATGCATGACAGAATGTCTGTATACCGTGGCTGTATACTATGCCTCTGACTGCGGTACATACATGACAGAATGTCTGTATACCGTGGCTGTATACTATGCCTCTGACTGCGGTACATGCATGACAGAATGTCTGTATACCGTGGCTGTATACTATGCCTCTGACTGCGGTACATGCATGACAGAATGTCTGTATACCGTGGCTGTATACTATGCCTCTGACTGCGGTACATGCATGACAGAATGTCTGTATACCGTGGCTGTATACTATGCCTCTGACTGCGGTACATGCATGACAGAATGTCTGTATACCGTGGCTGTATACTATGCCTCTGACTGCGGTACATGCATGACAGAATGTCTGTATACTGTGGCTGTATACTATGCCTCTGACTGCGGTACATGCATGACAGAATGTCTGTATACCGTGGCTGTATACTATGCCTCTGACTGCGGTACATGCATGACTACCCTCAACGTCTCCAACATATCTTATTTATTTATCAGCTCTCTGAAATCCTCCTTCTCCACTGCTTATGATTTGAAGCAATAGGCTGGAAATATATGTGCGGGTTTTGACACAGTTTTCCGCAGTCGTATCAAAACCGTAGCATTTTGCCACAATTTAAAAAAAACAAAAAAAAAAAAACACTGCAAATTGTGCAACACGTGAGCCGAGCCTTATGTACTTATTTTTTTTATTTTTATTTTTTAAAGAATTTCTTTACCAAAGGCTATTGGTTTCCCAGCCCTCACATCTTTGTGTTACGTCTTAATGTTTTAATTGCACTTATTAAAAACCTTACCAAGCACTGAATGTATAATCCATGTGGATGAAGACCTGGGACAACCTCCGAGTGACCTGTCTTCAGCTGGGGTTTCCTTGGGTTAGAGCTCCCCCTTGTGATATTTACATAGGACAAAGTCTCAGAGAGAACTCTTCTGATTCTCTCTCCTATCAATAGATCATATAGAAATGGGGAAAAAACTCTTACTACAAAATGGTTACACTTTTTTTTTTTTTGTTTTGTTGTTGCATTCAGCATTTCAGTGTTTTTGGTGGATATGGTTTTCCCCAAGTCCATGCAGTTGTAATAATTTCAGTGTGGGAAATGATGGCTGTGATACGGCTGGTGTTGGAAGCTCTGGCCGTCCTGCCGGCTGCATTGTAACTACATCCAGATACTTTGTCTGCTGTAGATAAACCACAATCTGCTCGTGCTACATAATAACTTTGTAGCAGATTTCACACTTATTTTTTTTAAGGAAAAAATAGCAACATGCAGCATTTAATTATTTTTTTTTTTAAGGTGTGTGAATGGAGTTTTTTTTAATTTTTTTTATGTTCATTTGCATTTCATTGTACAGTGTTGCAGATTTCCATGGCAGAGTATACCCTATGTGAACCCAGCTTTTAGGGTGGCTGCACACGGTGCAGATAATCCTCACGAAATCTGCCTGTAAATCCGCATTTTTTGTTTGGTTTTTGATGCAGATTTTCCGCAGAAAAGTGTAACAAAAATTGACATGCAGCAGATTTCGCACAGCAAGTCAATTTCCATACGTAAGAAAAAAGCAAAATGTTTATGTATACCATACACTTAGCTGTTACTATATTTTACACTGCGCAGAAAAGGGCTGTTGTGAGTTACATTACTTGGGTTACTGTCTAGCATAATATACTTTATGGCCACACGTATGTGGACACATGTCTGTCCCTTCTATATCCGCTAGTTGGTCATCCCATTACAAAACCAACTACAACAGCCTCTTCTTTTCAGGGAAGGCTTTACATCTTAGGCTACTTTCACACTAGCGTTAGAAGAATCCGGCAGACAGTTCCGTCGCCGGTACTGCCTGCCTGATCCGTAAATCCGTATGCGAACGGATAGCATTTGTTTCCAGATGCAGATCCGTGTGACAAATGCATTGCAAGACCAGATTTGTCTCTCTCCGGTGTCTGGAAAAACGGATCCGGTATTTATCTTTTTTTTTACAGATTTAAAGGTCTGCGCATGCGCAGACCGGGCAACCGGATCCGTTTTTTTTTTCAGACCACTTGGTACCGGATCCGGGATTAATACATTTCAATGGAAATAAATGCTGGATCTGGCAAGTGTTCCGGAATTTTGTCCTGCGGGTATTTTCTCTGGCCAAATACTGTAAAAGAGACTGAACTGAAGACATCCTGAATGGATTGCTCTCCCTTCAGAATGCATTGGGACAAAACTGAAGCGTTTTTTTCCCGGTATTAAGCCCCTATGTAAAACTTTAACGCTAGTGTGAACGTAGCCTTATTGTGTCCATGGTGAGGCCAGGCCCTGATATTGGACGATAAGAGCCACCTCACAATTGGCTCTCGCAGACCACTTGAGTTACAAGGCATAGTTCCTGATTTAACAGTGAATTTCCCTTTAAAGAAGCATTCCAACAAATCGTTGTTGTACGGTCCTTTAGAAAGGTACATGATACAAACTGTAGTGAAGGGAAGGATAGTTTTACATCTGTGCCATGGATTCCGGCAGGCTGTTTCCGCAGAGTTCAGAGTAGGGCTGCAGTAAACGATTATTTTAGAAATCGTGTAATCTATTGATTGTTTTTACGATTAATCGAGGATTCTAATAAGATAAAATAAATTAATAGACTGTTTTCCTTTTATAAAAACTCATCACCCCCTGCCATCAGTCCCCAATACCATTCGTTCCCCCCTGTGTGATCAGCCCAAGTGCTTCATTTCCCCCCCTGGTGCCATCGGCTCCACTATCCCCCCCCCTGGTGCCATCGGCTCCACTATCCCCCTCCCTGGTGCCATCGGCTCCACTATCTCCCCCCCCCCCCCCCCCTGGTGCCATCGGCTCCACTATCCCCCCCCCCCCTGGTGCCATCGGCTCCACTATCCCCCCCCCCCTGGTGCCATCGGCTCCACTATCCCCCCCCCCCCTGGTGCCATCGGCTCCACTATCCCCCCCCCCCCCTGGTGCCATCGGCTCCACTATCCCCCCCCCTGGTGCCATCGGCTCCACTATCCCCCCCCCGGTGCCATCGGCTCCACTATCCCCCCCCCCGGTGCCATCGCTCCACTATCCCCTCCCCCCCCGATGCCATCGCTCCACTATCCCCCCCCCCCCCCGATGCCATCGGCTCCACTATCCCCCCCCCGGTGCCATCGGCTCCACTATCCCCCCCCCCGGTGCCATCGGCTCCACTATCCCCCCCCCCCCCCGGTGCCATCGCTCCACTATCCCCCCCCCCCCCTCCCCCCGGTGCCATCGGCTCCACTATCCCCCCCCCCTCCCCCCGGTGCCATCGGCTCCACTATCTCCCCCCCCCGGTGCCATCGGCTCCACTATCCCCCCCCCGGTGCCATCGGCTCCACTATCCCCCCCCCCCCGTGCCATCGGCTCCACTATCCCCCCCCCCCCCCCCGGTGCCATCGCTCCACTATCCCCCCCCCCCCGGTGCCATCGCTCCACTATCTCCCCCCCCCCCCGGTGCCATCGGCTCCACTATCCCCCCCCCCCCCGTGCCATCGGCTCCACTATCCCCCCCCCCCCTGGTGCCATCGGCTCCACTATCCCCCCCCCCCTGGTGCCATCGGCTCCACTATATCCCCCCCCCTGTGCCATCGGCTCCACTATATCCCCCCCCCGGTGCCATCGCTCCACTATCTCCCCCCCCCCCCCCCCTGGTGCCATCGGCTCCACTATCCCCCCCCCCCTGGTGCCATCGCTCCACTATCCCCCCCCCTGGTGCCATCGGCTCCACTATCCCCCCCCCCCGGTGCCATCGGCTCCACTATCCCCTCCCCCCCCCCGGTGCCATCGGCTCCACTATCCCCCCCCCCCCCCGGTGCCATCGGCTCCACTATCCCCCCCCCCCCCCGGTGCCATCGGCTCCACTATCCCCCCCCCCCCCGGTGCCATCGGCTCCACTATCCCCCCCCCCCTTGGTGCCATCGGCTCCACTATCCCCCCCCCCCTTGGTGCCATCGGCTCCACTATCCCCCCCCCCCTGGTGCCATCGGCTCCACTGTCCCCCCCCCCCCCTGGTGCCATCGGCTCCACTGTCCCCCCCCCCCCCCTGGTGCCATCGGCTCCACTATCCCCCCCCCCCGGTGCCATCGGCTCCACTATCCCCCCCCCCCTGGTGCCATCGGCTCCACTGTCCCCCCCCCCCCCCCCTGGTGCCATCGGCTCCACTATCCCCCCCCCCCCCTGGTGCCATCGGCTCCACTGTCCCCCCCCCCCCCCCCCGGTGCCATCGGCTCCACTATCCCCCCCCCGGTGCCATCGGCTCCACTATCCCCCCCCCCCCTGGTGCCATCGGCTCCACTATCCCCCCCCCCTGGTGCCATCGGCTCCACTATCTCCCCCCCCCCCCCCTGGTGCCATCGGCTCCATTCCCCCCCCCCCCCTGGTGCCATCGGATCCACTATCCCCCCCCCCGGTGCCATCGGCTCCACTATCCCCTCCCCCCCCCCCGGTGCCATCGGCTCCACTATCCCCCCCCCCGGTGCCATCGGCTCCACTATCCCCCCCCCCCTTGGTGCCATCGGCTCCACTATCCCCCCCCCCCTGGTGCCATCGGCTCCACTGTCCCCCCCCCCCCCCCCCCCTGGTGCCATCGGCTCCACTATCCCCCCCCCCCCGGTGCCATCGGCTCCACTATCCCCCCCCCCCCCTGGTGCCATCGGCTCCACTGTCCCCCCCCCCCCCCCCTGGTGCCATCGGCTCCACTATCCCCCCCCCCCTGGTGCCATCGGCTCCACTGTCCCCCCCCCCCCCCCGGTGCCATCGGCTCCACTATCCCCCCCCCCGTGCCATCGGCTCCACTATCCCCCCCCCGGTGCCATCGCTCCACTATCCCCCCCCCCTGGTGCCATCGGCTCCACTATCTCCCCCCCCCCCCCTGGTGCCATCGGCTCCACTATTCCCCCCCCCCCCCTGGTGCCATCGGATCCACTATCCCCCCCCCCGGTGCCATCGGCTCCACTATTCCCCCCCCCCCCCCCCCCGGTGCCATCGGCTCCACTATCTCTCCCCCCCCCCCCCCCCCCCCCGGTGCCATCGGCTCCACTATCTCTTCCCCCCCCCCCCCCCCCCCCCCCCCCCGGTGCCATCGGCTCCACTATCCCCGCCCCCGTGCCATCGGCTCCACTATCCCCCCAGAGCCAGCAGCTCTCCCCCTTGTGAAATCATCTCCCCCTGCTCCTCCTGACACCCGGAGTGCACAGCGTACATTGGTTGCTATGGCGCTGTGCAATCCAGGCGCATGGCCTTAGTCGCACCAACTTACCTTTCCAACAGGGGTGCTGCCGACAATCCATAGTTCCGCGCTGCTCTGCGTTTGACGTCACACAGTGTGTCAGGTCACAGCGTACGTCAGGAGGTCAGTGCAGCGCAGGACCATGGATGTGCTGTGGAGTGTCCTGAGGCCCTCTGCTGGAAAGGTGAGTATTGCGGCCAGCGGGAGACTACAGAGTAGGAGTAATAGCAAGCGCTTCACTCCCGCTCCGTGGTCACGTGACACAAACGAATCTTTGATGCAAAAAAATTAGCATCGAGGATTTTTTGGGGTGTAGAATTACTCCATTCAATTGAGTAATCATTTCAGCCCTAGTTCAGAGCACTGCCGGGTGCAGCCAGCTGGAATGCCTTCCGGCCCCGTTACCTATAACGGGGTCCGGCCACAATATGTGTCCGGCCGATTCCTGGCATTCTCTGCCTGAACTGGTGGCCATATCTCAGTGCCTCAGATGTGAGAGTAGCCGGTGGCTCCATTCTTATAGGTTTGAATGGAGAAACTGACTTCCTGTCCGCACAGGACAGTGTTGGTCACATGACACAGCTGAGGACCAGAAGGGAACGGATAACGCACAAATACAACAGGGGTACCCGGCCAAGTTATAATGACAAAGACTTTCTGCAAGGAAGTCTCTGGCAATTCGATATTAAGAGCTAATAGTCACCACCTGGGTCATACCGTTAAAGCTATAGCGGTGGGCGAATTCATGAGGGCCCGCAGGAATTGTAGTATGGATGTGTCTTTCCGGAGGGAATGTGAGGTGATTTGGGATCATTGAAAACAAAGGGGCTATGCAAACTGGATGCTTACCAGAGCTTTAAATATAGTTAAAAACAAAACTAGAGCAGAATTGTTATTTAAAAAGGATGATGGGGGATATGGTCACAAAAAGAAGTCGATTGCCCCAGACAAACGGACACTGGTTCTCCCCTTTAGTAGACAATCCCCTCAGATTGAACAGGCTGTCAAAAAGTACCTCCCGGTCTTATATGAAGAACATCTTTGCTACAACTTGTTAAAAAAAAATGGATGTAGGATTGTCCCCAGACGCCCTAGCAATTTGGCAAATGTACTGCCTCCATCTTTGTTTACCCCGTCTGGGGTTCAGACCAGGACAACGTGGATGAAGTAGCGGGGCTTTAGTAGGTGTGGAGGGCATCCCTGTAAAATTTGCAATTGCGCATATCCAACCACCACTTTTGATAACTCCATGCATATGAGCTATATAAACTGCAACAGTATGGGAGTTATCTATATAATCAAATGTACTAGCTGTGATCTTATGTATGTCGGCAGCACTGGGGGGACTACGGGAACATCTCAATGCCCCCCCCCCCCCCCCCCATATTGTGCTAGTATATTGGGCCCCCACCCCCCTTCTTGCCACAGTGTACTATAAATAATAATAACAATAAACTCAAAAACGTACCTTATGCTGCTGTCAGTGATGCGATGCAGGCCTTCTTCCGGCTTGTGTCCCGCGCTGTACGGCTCAGGCGGAATTCAGTTGGTAAATGAGACTTACTAAAGTCTGAAACAGCTTTTTCACTGCTGAATACTGGAGCAGACACTGTAGTAAATGTGCCACCTAAACTAGAATGGCATCCAGCCGCTGGACAACTACCGCATTGCCTCCTTTGTCCATTCCCTCTCCTAGCCACTAGGTGTCAGCAGTAGGTTTTTCTTTGGCTAAGCTTCCATCCCTGCTAGTAACACCGCCGTGCAGCAGGGGTCGCTATGATTTCCTGCCGTGTGCCCAGTGTAGCGTCTGCTTTGCTTCGGGTGGGCAGCTCCTCGGGCCGCAGTGCTGTGTGTGTGTGTGTGTGTGTGTGTGCGCGCGCCGGTGTCCACCATGTTCTGGAAGGTTTGGCGGGTGAATGTGAGGAAGCCTCTGCCCACCATTCATCTGTATCGATGTCCTGAGGAATGTGGAGATGAGCTAGGGGTGGGCGATATATGCGATATAAACTTGTGCCACGATATGGATTTTGAGCATATCGCCGGACCGCGATATGATCGCGCTCTATGCGCGCATCATGTTCTCCTGAGCCGGCACAGTGGAGAAGGAGAGAGTCCCTCCCTCCCCACTGTGCGCGGCTGCCGCTGACCACCAATAAGAAAAGAGTAGGAGGGGAGGGACTGACGGTAAATCATTGAGTTTTCACGATCTCAGTGAGCCCGTGAAAACTCAAATCCGATGGTATATTTTAACCCCCAGGAGTTCCCATGGTGACAGGGACGCTTGCCTGGGAGTTAGAATATACAGGGCCACGCCGCTCAGAGAAGCACATTTATAAACTAAACAGTAACTTTAACTTTAATCAGCGAGTCTTTACTTGTATACCGTACTCTGTCTTAGCTCTGGTAACAGCAGGCAGTGCGGGCGGGCGCGCTCACTCACTGACGCCACGCGCCTGTGCCACCTAAGCTGCTTAGACTGCTCACAAAAGCGGTTGTCATGGGCATCCTAATTCTCTGAGCTGCACATTCATGTTATAAAGAAAAATATTGATAATGCATCTCTAATGTAATATGTAACACTTTTGATAACTTTTTAAAACTTTTTTTTTTTTTGCTAGAATCTAAATCACTGTTAATATATTCTAATTTCCCTTTTCTTAGGTTAGCAGTAATTGCTGTTCACGGCTGCGCGAGTAGGTGTATGAACCAGATATTTCAGGAGCATTTGGTTTTCAGAAGATGATAAAGAAATGATAGCCGCTCCAGAAATCCAAGCTGACTTCGGTCTCCTCCAGTAAGTAACCCACAAACCCTTAGTTCTCCTTTTTTTTCTAATTTCTGTGCTATCATGGACACCAGGAAACGGCAATCACAATGTGCAATACAAAAGCATGGACTGTGTGCATGTGAGCAATTCACCATAAATATTCCTCCGTATTTTATCTGCTTTTTTTATTTTATTTAAAGTCCCCAAAATTTTCATCAAATTGGAAAAAAAATGAAGAATAAGCAGACATGTGGCAGATAACTGATGTAAAAAAGCAAGTTAACTGCAAGGACGGAGCTTCTTCAGGGTCCAGGGTCCTGTGCAGTACACACATTATACCTGAAAAATAAAACTGAGCTTTTCTTATCCCGTGTCCTAGGTTCATCCAGACATGTACAGAGCATCACAGAACATGTAGTACCGCACTTTACTGTAGAGAGGCGCAGCTAGACCGCCAGTACATTTTTAACAGTGAAATGCCCATTCTGGTTGGTTGGATCTTCCAGCCAATCACGTTTGCAGCAGACTAGTAGTGTCTTTGATATTGTATCTGATGTCTGGTTTCTATTTATAATGTCCATGAAAGACTGTTGTATGTTGAAAATATTATATCCGGAGTCTGTTATAACTTGAGGGACCACATGTACTTGGTGTTTTCTCACCAGAAGAAGTGATGGCATATCACATGAATACACCCTTACTACCTAATTGGTGGTACCCCCAACTTCCAAGCCATCAGATTTTCCCTGCACAACCAATCCACCATCTATGCAAAGTAAATGCATCACCTTATCCTTCAGTGGAGCTGTGTTTGCAATTCCAGTGCAGAGCGGGTCAGTGGGGCCAACTCTGTGCATAGTGATGGAAAGGTATTTTTGTCTTTTTATTCTATTCAGTGTGAGTTCAAGAAGTTCGACCTCCACTGATCACGAAATTATGGTCTGTTGATATGATGTTTTTCCGTAAGGCAGAATATTCATATATGGGACAGAGTAGCTTGCACAGTCGTCTGGAACGTCTCAGGGGCTTTGACCAATAGAAATTAGACAGCTGACCGCATGAACCAGAATCTTAACATTGATGGGTGTCCCATTTGTCGAACTCTCCAAATGATCCATGATTGACATATCCTAGGGAGAGAGGTCATGAAATGTTGTTGTTGGAGTACCACTAGATGTCGCATGACAATTTTGTCACAAAATATTGCATGTTTTCAAATTGCATGTAATAAATAAATAAAATTACTTACATTTTTAATTATTTTTCTTTTTCTTTTTTTAAACAGACCCCTGGATCCTTCTCTCCATGATATGGGTCCACTGTCCTGCAATGCAGGACCCAGGTATGCTACTCTGCCTTTTAATACAGCGCTATATAATTGAATGATTTGTTATTAAAGAGGTTGTCCAGTATAGCAACATAACACCTATCCACAAGATGAGGTGTTAAGTGTTCAGTCAAAATAACAAGCTTGCCTCTTTCAAACCATTTCATCTTTTAACGGATAAAAAAAAAAGCCAGTCCATGCTCCATCTATTTTTTTTCTTGAAATATATGGCCAGTTTCCAAGTAAGGGCTCATGCACACGATTGTACTGGCACAAGCCGTGTGTATTGACTTGAACAGGTCCATGATCTGCAAGATACAGCCGAAAGATAGTACTTCACCTATCTTTTGCAGAGCGGAGGCACTGATCGGAAGCCCATCGAAGCACTACAAAGCTCTTCCATGAGCTTTCGGGTTAGTGTCGGTGCACCGCAAAAAGCTAGAACATGTTCTAACCTTAGGCTACTTTCACACGAGCGTTCTGCTGTCCGCTCGTGAGCTCTGTTTGAAGGAGCTCACGAGCGGAGCAGAACGCTTCCGTCCAGCCCTGATGCAGTCTGAATGGATGCGGATCCGCTCAGACTGCATCAGTCTGGCGGCGTTCAGCCTCCGCTCCGCTCGCCTCCGCACGGCCAGGCGGACACCTGAACGCTGCTTGCAGCGTTCGGGTGTCCGCCTGGCCGTGCGGAGGCGTGTGGATCCGTCCAGACTTACAATGTAAGTCAATGGGGACGGATCCGTTTGAAGATGCCACAATATGGCTCAATCTTCAAGCGGATCCGTCCCCCATTGACTTTACATTGAAAGTCTGGACGGATCCGTCTGAGGCTATTTTCACACTTAGCTTTTATATGCCAATATAATGCAGACGGATCCGTTCTGAACGGAGCCTCCGTCTGCATTATTATGATCGGATCCGTTCAGAACGGATCCGATCGAACGCTCGTGTGAAAGTAGCCTTAGCCGCATGTTGTGGATCGCGGACCCTTTCAAGCCACGCGCAGCACAGAGTGCACACAGCCAGGGCCTGTTCATTGCAGACCACAGCATGGTCACTGAGCCATTTTGCTTGGGTACATGAGCCCTAAATGAAAAAAAAAAAAAAAAAGAGTTCCTTTTGCTAAAATCTACTTTCTACAGGGTCCATCATAAAAACTGACATCAGTTTCCATACGTTTGTAAGGCTACTTTCACACTCGCGTTTTGGCTTTCTGTTTGCGAGATCCGTCATGGGCTCTCACAGGCAGTCCAAAACGGATCAGTTTTGCCCTAATGCATTCTGAATAAAAAAGGATCCGCTCAGAATGCATCAGTTTGCCTCAGTTCACCATTCTGCTCAGGAGGCGGACACCAAAACACTGCCTGCAGCGTTTTGCTGTCCGCTTGACAAAACCTAAGCCAAACTGATCCGTCCTGGCACACAATGTAAGTCAATGCGGACAGATCTGTTTTCTCTAACACAATAGAAAACTGATCCGCCCCCCCATTGACTTACAAACTGTGTTCATGACAGATCCAATCCGTTTTTGGCTATGTTACAGATAATACAAACGGATCCGTTCATGGCGGATGTCAGCAGTTGTATACACCCAAAGCTATTAAGAGCTCAGCGGTAACTTGCAAAACCATTAACAGATTTATTTAACCAATTACTGGCAGATTGGAAATTAGCAAATGTTGTGCCGATTCACAAGAAAGGTAGTAGGGAGGAATCGGGCAACTATAGGCCAGTAAGCCTGACATCAATAGTGGGGAAATTAATGGAAACCATACTTAGGCCGAGTTCACACGAACGTGTGTGACCCGTGCTCGTGCTGCAGCCCGCAAATAGCGGGCCGCAATGCACAATCGCCGGCCGTAGGTCAGCCGCATCGGATCGCGGACCCATTCACTTTAATGGGTCCGCGATCCGCCCGTTCCGTTAAAAGATAGGACATGTTCTATCTTTTTGCGGAACGGAGGTACGGGACGTAACCCCACGGAAGCACTCCGTAGTGCTTCTGAGGGGTCCCGTCCCGTGCGGCCGTTCCGCGATTCCGGATTTGCGGACCCATTGAAGTGAATAGGTCCACATCCATTGATGCGGAATGCACACGGAACTGTGGCCGTGTATTGCGGCCCGTGATTTGCAGGCCGCAATACGGCCACAGATCACACCATTCGTGTGAACTCGGCCTTAAGGAGAGTGGATTGAAAGATGAAAAACAGCATGGGTTTACTTCAGGGAGATCATGTCAAACTAATCTTATTTTTTGATTGGGTGAGGAAAACAATAGATGGCGGAGGTGCAGTAGACATTGCTTATCTAGACAAGGCTTTCGATACTGTCCCACACAGAAGGCTTATCAATAAATTGCAGTCTTTGGGCTTGGACTCCCATATTGTTGAATGGATTAGGCAGTGGCTGAGGGACAGGCAACAGAGGGTTGTAGTCAATGGAGTATATTCAGCCTAAGGTCTTGTTACCAGTGGGGTACCTCAGGGATCTGTTCTGGGACCCATATTGTTTAATATCTTTATCAGCGAAATTGCAGAAGGCCTCGATGGTAAGGTGTGTCTTTTTGCTGATGACACAAAGATTTGTAACAGGGTTGATGTTCCTGGAGGGATACACCAAATGGAAAAGGATTTAGGAAAACTAGAGGAATGGTCAAAAATCTGGCAACTAAAATTTAATGTTGATAAGTGCAAAATAATGCACCTGGGGCGTAAAAACCCAAGAGTAGAATATAAAATCAGTGATACAGTCCTAACCTCAGTATCTGAGGAAAGGGATTTACGGGTCATTATTTCAGAAGACTTAAAGGTAGGCAGACAATGTCATAGAGCAGCAGGAAATGCTAGCAGAATGCTTGGGTGTATAGGGAGAGGCATTACTAGCAGAAAGAGGAAGGTGCTCATGCCGCTCTACAGAGCACTAGTGAGATCTCATTTGGAGTATTGTTCTCAGTACTGGAGACCATATCTCCAGAAGGATATTGATACTTTGGAGAGAGTTCAGAGAAGAGCTGCTAAACTGGTACATGGATTGCAGGATAAAACTTACCAGGAAAGATTAAAGGACCTTAACATGTATAGCTTGGAAGACAGACGAGACAGAGGGGATATGATAGAAACTTTTAAATACATAAAGGGAATCAACAAGGTAAAAGAGGAGAGAATATTTAAAAGAAGAAAAACAGCTACAAGAGGACATAGTTTTAAATTAGCGGGGCAAAGGTTTAAAACTAATATCAGGAAGTATTACTTTACTGAGAGAGTAGTGGGTGCATGGAATAGCCTTCCTGCAGAAGTGGTAGCTGCAAATACAGTGAAGGAGTTTAAGCATGCATGGGATAGGCATAAGGCCATCCTTTATATACGATAGGGCCAGGGGCTATTCATAGTATTCAGTATATTGGGCAGACTAGATGGGCCAAATGGTTCTTATCTGCTGACACATTCTATGTTTCTATTATTGCAGATCCATAACGGATCCACTCAAAAAGCGAGTGTGAAAGTAGCAACGAATTTCCTGCAGGGGCAATTTCAAGTGTCATAGCAATGGGTCAGAATACTTATGTCCATGACAAATTTGAGTTTTTACTTTTTATTTCACAAAAATGTTATTATTAAAAGAAAGGCAACAATAGACAATATAAACATGTCAGCCAATTGTGTCCAATAGACTAAGGCTTCAGTGCAAATGAAAATATAAAGCATCGAAATAATGTACAAATATGTATTCTTAGTTGCCCAGACGCCAAAAAGAAAGAAAAAGGGAGGGAGTAGGAAGGGTAAAGGAGAAAAAGGAAGAAAAAAAAGACTCCTTTACAAGAGGCCATAGTGGTTTCCATTGCACAGTTGCATCCAACCCTACATACGGTATCATTAATAGTAGGAATATCCCGTTTAGTCGAGAAAATGCCTCATCCCATAGAGCAGTAAGACCTTCCCAATCTCAAAATATGTGTTTGATGTCACCTGTGGCCTTCTCGCATCTCCAACAGTAGGCAGATACTTCTGGATATATCTTGGAAAGACGGTGTGAAGTCATATACCATCTGTAGAACATCTTATGCGTGGATTCTAAATGGGATACACAGCTCGAGAATTGCTTTGTGGCAGTGAACACCTTAGGCCAGATCTGCACATCATTTGGTGGATCTCATTCTGTTGTCCATTTCACCAGCCCATAAATATTATCCTTGGAATTAGGGCTGGGCGGTATAGGCCATACAGGCGAATTTGTGCCACAATATGGATTTTGTGCATATTGCCTATATCGCCGACTGCGATATGACCACGGAGCGGCAGTTCCGATCGGAGTCCAAGCAGTGTAATGCTGGGGCTCCGATCGGTTACCATGGCAGCCAGGACGCTACTGAAGTCCTGGCTACCATGGTATGTCAGTGAGCAGCATTATACTCGCGTGCGCCGTGGCCGCCGGGCGCTTCTTCTTCTGTCTGTGCGGCGCGTTGCTAATGCTTATAGCTCAGGTGCGCCGTGGCCGCCAGGCGCTCCTTCTTCTCATGGGTCTGTGTGGCGCATTGCGGCGCACGTAAGCATAATGCTGCTCACTGACATACCATGGCAGCCAGGACTTCAATAACGTCCTGGCTGCTATGGTAACCGATCGGAGCTGCTGCTGCCACCAATCATGTGGGGGGGGGGGCACTGCCCACTGCCACCAGCCACCAGCCACCAATGATTAATACTGGGGAGGGAGGGGGGGGGGGTTTGAGTTACAAGAGGGGGCTGATAAGAGGGAGAGGCTGGGGGGCACATGAGAGGCTTTGGGGCTGATCAGAGGCTGGGGGACACATGAGGCTGGGGGGCTGATCAGAGGCTGGCTGCCATGGTCAGCTCCCTGCTGTTGTGTGCACAGGGCAGCAGGGAGAGTGTAAAGTCCTATTCACCCTAATAGAGCTCCATTAGGGTGAATATGACAAGGGTTCTAGCCCTTAAGGGGGCTAATAGTTATTAAATAAAAAGTAAAAAAAAAAAAGTTTAACCCCCCCCCCCAATATAGAAAACAATATATCGCATATCACACATGCTTAAAATTATATCGCAATATAGATTTTAGGCCATATCGCCCACCCCTACTTGGAATCATGTTCTAATAATAGCTTGTATATCCTCTGTATATCCTGTCCAGTTAAAAGGATATTGAGAAGCAAGTTGAGAGACTATTGGAGGTGAAAGGCCCATATTTAGAATAAGGGATTTACTGGTAATAGCTTTAAGTTTATAGTATGAGATGCCATTAAACTGTGAGAGGATATTCATAACTGCTGGTAAAGACCTGTGGGGACTAGTCAGGTCTAGTAATGATCGGCAAAGGACCCTATTTTATGATCCACTCCACCTATGTTAATGCCTGATATTGCATTCGAGGATCTAATTACCGCTGCTAAGAGTTCCATAACTAAAGTAAATATTAAGGAGGTAAGGGCACCCCTGCCTGGTGTGATGGAGGATTCCGATAGATGTCCACAGGCAACACCTTTGCTGTTGGTGTAGAATATAATGCTAATACAGCTTGTTTAGCCATTCCAGAAATCCTAAATTTATCTAAAACCGCTCCCAGGTATCCCCAGTGTACCCCATCAAACGGCTTCTCCGCATCAAGAGAAAGAAGCAGTGAAGGCACCCGACAGGCTTCCACCCTCCCCATCAGATCCAAAAATCTCCTTGTTCCATCTACCAACTGTCTACCCTGAACAAATCCCACTTGATCCCTATGAATCAGTGTAGGTAGAACTGCAGCCAGGCTAGTAGCTAAGATCTTCGCATACAATTTCAGGTCAGTGTTAAGCAAGGAAATTGGGCGAACATTTTCAGGTCTATCTAGTGATTTTGGTTTGTAGCAGAAATGATCTCACTAGGGAAAGTTCCTAAACTGTGTACATAATTGAACATTCTATGGAGATATGGTGCCAAAAGAGGAGCAAATTGCTTATAGTAATCATTAGAAAGGCCGTCTGGGCCAGGAGTTTTATTAGATTTCAAATAACTAATTGCCACGGAAATCTCAGTAAGAGTAAATTCCGCTGATAATCTTTCCAATATAGAAGCCCCTAACAACGGTAAATCCACAGACTCCAGAAATTGCTCAATGGCCCTCTGCTCAGGTGGCGGAGAAGAGCTGTCATCTTTTAGATTACCATATTTTTCGCACTGGCCCATAAGACGCACCTAGGTTTTTGAGGAGGAAAATAAGAAAAAATATATTTTTAACCAAAAGGTGTGCTTTTGGTGGGTTTGAACTAATGGCGGTCTGTGCATGACACTGTTATGGGGGATCTGTGAATGATGCACTGTTATGGGGTGGGGGATTTGTGGATGGCCCTGTTATGTGGGGGATCTGTGGATGGCACTGTTATGGGGGGAGCTGTGGATGGCATTATGATGGGGGGGGGGGGGTCTGTGGATAGCATTATGGTGGGGGGGATCTGTGGATGGCATTATGATGGTGGGGGGGGGGATCTGTGGATGGCATTATGATGGTGGGGGGGGATCTGTGGATGGCATTATGATGGTGGGGGGGGATCTGTGGATGGCATTATGATGGTGGGGGGGATCTGTGGATGGCATTATGATGGGGGGATCTGTGGATGGCACTGTTATAGGGTGGTGGATCTGTGGAGGACACTGCTATATGTGTCATCCACATATCCCCCCACCATCATAATGCCATCCACAGATCCCGCCACCATCATAATGCCACCCACAGATCCCCCCCCACCATCATAATGCCACCCACAGATCCCCCCACCATCATGCCATCCACAGATCCCCCCACCATCATGCCATCCACAGATCCCCCCCCCCACCATCATAATGCCATCCACAGATCCCCCCCCACCATCATAATGCCATCCACAGATCCCCCCCACCATCATAATGCCATCCACAGATCCCCCCCACCATCATAATGCCATCCACAGATCCCCCCCACCATCATAATGCCATCCACAGATCCCCCCCACCATCATAATGCCATCCACAGATCCCCCCCACCATCATAATGCCATCCACAGATCCCCCCCACCATCATAATGCCACCCACAGATCCCCCCCACCATCATAATGCCATCCACAGATCCCCCCCATCATAATGCCATCCACAGACCCCCCCATCATAATGCCATCCACAGACCCCCCCCATCATAATGCCATCCACAGACCCCCCCATCATAATGCCATCCACAGACCCCCCCCATCATAATGCCATCCACAGACCCCCCCATCATAATGCCATCCACAGACCCCCCCATCATAATGCCATCCACAGACCCCCCCCCATCATAATGCCATCCACAGACCCCCCCATCATAATGCCATCCACAGACCCCCCCCCACCATAATGCCATCCACAGACCCCCCCCCATCATAATGCCATCCACAGACCCCCCCCATCATAATGCCATCCACAGACCCCCCCCATCATAATGCCATCCACAGACCCCCCCCATCATAATGCCATCCACAGACCCCCCCCGTCATAATGCCATCCACAGACCCCCCCATCATAATGCCATCCACAGACCCCCCCATCATAATGCCATCCACAGACCCCCCCCATCATAATGCCATCCACAGACCCCCCCCATCATAATGCCATCCACAGACCCCCCCCCATCATAATGCCATCCACAGACCCCCCCCCATCATAATGCCATCCACAGACCCCCCCCCATCATAATGCCATCCACAGACCCCCCCCCCATCATAATGCCATCCACAGACCCCCCCCCATCATAATGCCATCCACAGACCCCCCCCCCCATCATAATGCCATCCACAGACCCCCCCCCCCATCATAATGCCATCCACAGACCCCCCCCATCATAATGCCATCCACATCCCCCCCCACACCATCATAATGCCATCCACATACCCCCCCATCATTATCCCATCTACAGATTCCTAGGGAGAGGCTGTAGTAGGCGGGGAGAGCGGCGGGGCAATGCATGCACTGGCCGGGTGGCTGTAACTCACTGAGGTCACGTGCCTGCTCCATTCATAAAGTAGGCGGAGCAGGCATGTGACCTCAGTGGCTTACGGCCGCCCGGCCTGCCTGCTAGCTGCTAGTGCTTACTACAGGAGCGTGACATGTGTACCGGTAAGTACGGTACACATGGGGAGCAGGGAGAGTGCATCAATATTCAGTTTAGATATGATGATTAACACTACGTATAATACAGTACATACTGAGTGGCGGGGCCAGAGTGCTGTACCTGCACTGCCCCGCCGCTCTCCCCGCCTATTACAGCCCCTCCTCACTAATCCATCGCAGATTGCGATGTAAATTGCCAGCATTCGCCCCATAAGACGCAGGGGCACTTCCCCCCACTTTTTTTTGGGGGGGGGGGAGAGAGTGCGTCTTATGGGGGCGAAAAATACGGTATATAAATCGGAATAAAACCACGCAATAGATTCTGCAATACCCTTAGGATTGAAAATCTTATACCCTTTGGAATCATTTAAAAAGGATATTATTTTGGATTTATCTTGTAGAACTTTTAATCGAGAGGCCACAAAAGTGGCTTTATTATTGTGTCCATAGTTCCTGTTCCCTCCCTGGGTCATAAGAATATTTATTCAGTTGACAAAGTTTTATAATGGATTCAGTAAGCTGGTGCAAACTCGGCTTCCCTTTCTTTTTTTTTTATCCCCTGATGCCAAACTGTGTAATGACGGAGATATTTAGAGGCGTGTAGAATCCTGCCATTAATGCAGGGGATTCTAACGGGGGAATTATATTGTTCAGATATCGTAACGGGAATAGGAGCATGATCAGACCTTCCTATGTCCAATGGCGCAAGAAGAAGCCTTTTGAAAGGTATTATGATCCGCCATGAAGAGGTCGATTCTGGAATAAGTTTTGTGAGCAGATGAAAAAAAAAAACTATAATTATTTTCAGTGGAATGTGTCAGACGCCAGATATCCAATAGTCCCTCTGTTTGAGTCAGGAAAAATAACTTAGAAGGTCGTGTAGATTTGGGAGTAGCTGAGGAGTCCAGCTCAGACCACATAAGCGAATTAAAGTCACCCATGTACAGAAGTGACCCCTTCGTTAGCCAACCAACCAGTGCAAAAAGCCTCTTGAAAAACGTTGGGAGCATATACAGGTCCTTCTAAAAAAAATTAGCATATTGTGATAAAGTTCATTATTTTCTGTAATGTACTGATAAACATTAGACTTTCATATATTTTAGATTCATTACACACCAACTGAAGTAGTTCAAGCCTTTTATTGTTTTAATATTGATGATTTTGGCATACAGCTCATGAAAACCCAAAATTCCTATCTCAAAAAATTAGCATATCATGAAAAGGTTCTCTAAACGAGCTATTAACCTAATCATCTGAAACAACTAATTAACTCTAAACACCTGCAAAAGATTCCTGAGGCTTTTAAAAACTCCCAGCCTGGTTCATTACTCAAAACCGCAATCATGGGTAAGACTGCCGACCTGACTGCTGTCCAGAAGGCCATCATTGACACCCTCAAGCAAGAGGGTAAGACACAGAAAGAAATTTCTGAACGAATAGGCTGTTCCCAGAGTGCTGTATCAAGGCACCTCAGTGGGAAGTCTGTGGGAAGGAAAAAGTGTGGCAGAAAACGCTGCACAACGAGAAGAGGTGACCGGACCCTGAGGAAGATTGTGGAGAAGGACCGATTCCAGACCTTGGGGGAGCTGCGGAAGCAGTGGACTGAGTCTGGAGTACAAACATCCAGAGCCCCCGTGTACAGGCGTGTGCAGGAAATGGGCTACAGGTGCCGCATTCCCCAGAAACAGCGGCAGAAGCGCCTGACCTGGGCTACAGAGAAGCAGCACTGGACTGTTGCTCAGTGCTCCAAAGTACTTTTTTCGGATGAAAGCAAATTTTGCATGTCATTCGGAAATCAAGGTGCCAGAGGAGGAAGACTGGGGAGAGGGAAATGCCAAAATGCCTGAAGTCCAGTGTCAAGTACCCACAGTGAGTGATGGTCTGGGGTGCCATGTCAGCTGCTGGTGTTGGTCCACTGTGTTTTATCAAGGGCAGGGTCAATGCAGCTAGCTATCAGGAGATTTTGGAGCACTTCATGCTTCCATCTGCTGAAAAGCTTTATGGAGATTAAGATTTCATTTTTCAGCACGACCTGGCACCTGCTCACAGTGCCAAAACCACTGGTAAATGGTTTACTGACCATGGTATTACTGTGCTCAATTGGCCTGCCAACTCTCCTGACCTGAACCCCATAGAGAATCTGTGGGATATTGGGAAGAGAAAATTGAGACACGCAAGACCCAACACTCTGGATGAGCTTAAGGCCGCTATCGAAGCATCCTGGGCCTCCATAACACCTCAGCAGTGCCACAGGCTGATTGCCTCCATGCCACGCCGCATTGAAGCAGTCATTTCTGCAAAAGGATTCCCGACCAAGTATTGAGTGCATAACTGAACATAATTATTTGAAGGTTGACTTTTTTTTGTATTAAAAACACTTTTCTTTTATTGGTCGGATGAAATATGCTAATTTTTTGAGAGAGGAATTTTGGGTTTTCATGAGCTGTATGCCAAAATCATCAATATTAAAACAATAAAAGGCTTGAACTACTTCAGTTGGTGTGTAATGAATCTAAAATATATGAAAGTCTAATGTTTACCAGTACATTACAGAAAATAATGAACTTTATCACAATATGCTAATTTTTTTAGAAGGACCTGTACTTCTACAAGAGTAAACAGCATATTATTGAGTTCACAAATTAGAATCACACATTTAACCCCTCATCTATATAAGAGTCTATTAACTTAAATGCAATCGAATCCCTAATTTCTTAATTGAATCGAATTCAACTGAGGCAGACACAATAACTGGGAAATGCTTGTGTGTAAGTCTGTGAAGATCGGCCTTAAGCAAGTGCGTCTCTTGAATACATAAGACATCAGTTTTATCTTTGATGGCATCACGCCATACTTGACATCTTTTAAAAGGACTATTTAGACCTTTGGCATTAATAGAAGTAAATTTAAGAACCATTATAAATGGAGTATTAAGAATGCTAACAGCCGATCGTCACATACCCAAATCTTCTGCATTATGGAGCACATATATTATTTTTTTTACTTGTTTTATTGAAGTTTAACAAGTAAGGCAAGTTACATCAGGACAAAGTAGGGGTAAATCCCATGCTGGGGATACATTGACATCATGATATATCTCTAGAATATTGCATCGGGCATGAAGAAGAATCCATTCTTGGTCAGAGATAAGAGAACAGCAGAAATAATGAGGCAACAATCTAGAGCACGGGATCCGCACATTATCATACAGCAGGCATATGGGCAATATCGGCCACAGAGTACATGCATGCATTGTGTAAAGTTAAAGAAGATGAGCACCACTCTCCCCACCTCTTATGAAACTTTTGTGGGCATTTTCTGTGAATAAATGCAATTTTCTCCATACTCACAGCGTGATTGACCAGTGATTTCCATTGACCCAGTGTGGGTGCTCTATCAGCCATCCACCTGAGAGCAATGGCTTTTGGAGCACATATAAGGGCGTCTGTCATCATCATTTCACTTTTTTAACCCTTCCCATAGCTCCCTAGCATGCTTACAGTTAATTAAAACGTTACCTCTGGCATCAATCCTGGACTTATAAAACCATTGAAAACGATCTTTATAACATATGCAAATGAGGACTCGCAAGTGCCCAGGGGCGGCGTTACCCTCGTAGGTGCCCTGCTAGCTCAGCCTTTTCATTGCTTCCCCCCGCCCCTTCCTTCCCTCCACCCGCCCATCCTCTCCCTCTGACCGACAATCTACCAACTTGTTATTCCGCCGAGATCCTGCGCACTCAATCCTTTGGCCGGCGCATGCGCACTGCGATGCCCATTCCTTGTACGGCATCACAGTAATTAATGCGCATGTGCCGATGGACCGACTCCTTTGTTGTGTTTTCGCGTCGTTAGCCGGCGCATGCGCAATAGTTACTGTGATGCCATACAAGGAATGGGCATTGCAGTGCGCATGCGCCGGCCAAAGGAATGAGTGCGCAGGCGTGGGATCTCGGCGGAATAACAAGTTGGTAGATAGGCGGTCAGAGGGAAAGGATGGGTGGGCGGAGGGTAGGAAGGGGCGGGGGGAAGCAATGAAAAGGCTGAGCTAGCAGGGCACCTACGAGGGTAACGCCGCCCCTGGGCACTTGCGAGCCCTCATTTGCATATGTTATAAAGATCATTTTTGATGGTTTTATAAGTCCAGGATTGATGCCAGAGGTAACGTTTTAATTAACTGTAAGCATGCTAGGGAGCTATGGAAAGGGTTAAAAAAGTGAAATGCTGATGACAGACTCCCTTTAAAGGGATTCTGTCACCTCCCCTAAGCCAAAAAACGATTTTAAAGCAGCCATGAAGCACAGCTTACCTGGATTAGGCTGTGCTCTTTTATCTTGAAATCCGTCCAGCAGTTACTGCAAAAAACGACTTTGATTGATATGTAAATGTGTCCTGAAGGTGCCCAGAGGGGCGTTTTTTTCTTCTTAGAGAGCCCAGTACCGCCCCTCTTTCAGTGCCCAGCCCGCCTTCCTTGTACTGTCTAACCGCCGCCTCCAGCCTGCCACAGCCTCTCCTCCCTCTCCTCCCCCTCCCTCATGCCGAACGAACTCTCGCACAGGCGCAGTACCCACTGAGGGCTGCGCCTGTGCGATCAGCAGGAGACTGAGGGCAGCAGCTTCATCTTCGTCACTGGGCATGCGCCGAGCCCAGTGACGTCCGATGCTCGCTCTTCCCTGCTGACTGTGCGAGAGTTCGTTCGGCGTGAGGGAGGGGGAGGAGAGGGAGGAGAGGCTGTGGCAGGCTGGAGGCGGCGGTTAGACAGTACAAGGAAGGCGGGCTGGGCACTGAAAGAGGGGCGGTACTGGGCTCTCTAAGAAGAAAAAAACGCCCCTCTGGGCACCTTCAGGACACATTTACATATCAATCAAAGTCGTTTTTTGCAGTAACTGCTGGACGGATTTCAAGATAAAAGAGCACAGCCTAATCCAGGTAAGCTGTGCTTCATGGCTGCTTTAAAATAGTTTTTTGGCTTAGGGGAGGTGACAGAATCCCTTTAAGTTGCAGAAAAGCATTTACTCCGGCAAGAAAAACAAAAACAAAAAAAAACACCAAACTAATACAAGAATACAATCAGAAAGTCGTGCAGTTGATCAGGTTTCACCTCTTCCAGGATCCCACGAATCTGATATTATTGCGGCGGGAACGATCACTTTTGCACGAAGTGCGGCCAGTTTGTCATCTCTTTCATTGGTAGTATCTACTAATTCGTTATGTGCTTTTGCGAATTCAGACATTTTGTTCTCCAGATGGGATGTACGCATCCCCACTTCATTCATCACTTTCTGTAAAGGGGTTAACATGTCACGAAAATCCGCCAGTAGAGATGACCGCAGGTCTCCCATTAGGTCTGTCGGCTCCAGTATTGCTAATATTTGGATAAGGTTGGGAGTATGCCATAGGCGAGCACTCTGCATAATGATGATCAATTGATAAAACTTGACACTGGGGCCTCCCAGCGTTAACATAATGCTGCCCAGGGGAGGTTTCATGGCTGAGATGTGTCGTCGCCATATTTCTTCCCAGCATGTTATCTGGGAGAAGCGTCCCTGAGGTGGCAGGAGAAGAGGTAGGGTGCAATAACGAGGATCCCTGTGTTCCCATCTTGTGTTGTGCTCGCTGCGGGGAAAAACTTTTTCCCTGCAGAGGTAGCCTTCTTTCTGGTCTTTGTCATTGCCGGTCTGTTCAGGGTGACAGTCCCCGTCTGGTAAGTGGACTCAGGGCAGTGCAAGTATGCTGTGTGCCGCAATCTCAGACCTGAAGCATCGGAGCCGTGCTGAAGCGTGACCGATCTAGTCCATGCGCTGCCAGTTTTTACTTTTTAATAAATTTGCTGAAATTTCTTTTTTTTTTTTTTTTTTAAGTTTTCACTTTCTCATTATAGGGTAACGAGTTCAGAATGATGGGGGGGGGGGGTGCTTGATTTTATTTATTTTTTTAGTACAAGGCTGCAACATAACACAATATGAAAAAAGTAAAAGGGTCTGAAGACTTTCAGAATGCAGTGTAGCTGCGTATATACAGATTTTCTCTTTATTTTTTAGGGAAACAGAAACTCATTTCTCGTCAGATACTGACTTTGATGACAGTGAAGGAAAAATCCCAAAACAAGGCAAAGGAAAGGTATGCTTTTTTTTTTATTATATATTTTAAAAAAATAGAAAAAGCTATGTATTTATTGCTTTGTGGTCCTCAAATCCTGTATATGAGAGGAGCAGTAGTGCACATTCGTGACCACTGCTCCATAAGCTCTGGGACTGCCAAGTACAACATGTGACTATGGCCGAATGCACACGGCAGTGTTCTGCGGCCGTGAGCGGTCCGTGGTATGCTGGGCTGGATTCCTGCTGACAGCGGCGGCATGAATCCCACGGCGTCATAGCAACCAATGACGCTGTGCGCTCCTGCTGTCAGCAGGAATCCAGCCCGGCATACCACGGACCGCTCGCGGCCGCAGAACACACCGTTTGCATTTGACCTATCTCTTCAGTTCTATAGAGGTCAGTGGAACAGTAGCCATGCATGTTCACTTCTGCTGTATTCCGACAGGGGACTCTGTGCACCCCAGTTCTTGTGGTCAATGAGGGCCCCAACGGTTGGACCCCTTCCACAATCTAACTTTTATCAGCTATTCTGTGGGTAGGTGATAGATGTTGCTTATGATCAGACCCCTTCAATAAAGAGATCCTCTGTGTATTTGTGTCTGGTATACTCCCACGTTCCTGTAGGTTTACTAGTTCTGTTTTTGATTTTCCATTTTTAGCAAGTAGCAACTATTGTTGATACTGTGATTTGTGGCAAATCTGGTACATTTCCTTTATGCACAGCGTGGCCTATAGCTAAAATGAATTTCAATTTTTCTTTTTAGCAGAAAGGAAAGAAAGCTGCGGTAGAAAGAAACAAAGTTGCCCCCTTGAGACCTGGTGGTCCCAACTGGATGAATGGACATCATCAACAAAATGGCGTGGAAAACGTGATGCTTTTTGAAGTTGTTAAAATGGGGAAAAGTGCAATGCAGGTGACGCATTTATTTGTGGAATTCTTCTGCACAATACTTCCTCTGACGTTTTGCAGTAATAAGCATTTAGCTGTTTGACCATATATTTATTGCTCAAAGATCTCATGGATAGGCTGAGACGTAGGTTCACCACACAATCCTTTTTCGTAGACATTTCAAAGATTTCCCCCTCTTCATATATTAAATAATGTAAAGCAGCTGTAGGTTTTGAAACCTGAAATAATATTTAACTCTTTATTCTTTATAATTTACTATTTTACTGAATAATAGCATTTAATGTAAAAAGGGTTATTTAGGTTTGTTTTATTATTACTTTTGGAGTTTTTTAGTCTCTAAGAGATTTGAAACATCCATGACATAATTTACGAAAACATTAGTTCCTGTCATTGGTGCACTCTGGCATGGCCTAATATTTGGCTACCAGTATCAGACCTGGAAACCTTTGGCAGGTAAGCAGCTGGCCATGGTACCCGATCATTACCCTGCAGTCACATGAGTTGGTTGACATAGGGAACACTTGGTTATCCACTATATTCTATTAGCACACAAGGCAGGAAGATATAAAACCTTTAGGCCCTTTTCACACAAGCGAGTTTTACGTGCGGGTGCAATGCTTGACATGAACACATAGCACCCTCACTGAATCCTGACCCATTCATTTCTATGGGGCTGTGTACATGAGAGTTGTTTTTCATGCATCAGTTCTATAGTCAGCGTTTTTTACCCAGCCCTGTCCCCATAGAAGTGAATGGGGCTTCAGTGAAAAACGCATTACATCTGCAAGCATGTGTGGATGCGATACAGTTTTCACTGATAATTGCTAGGAGATGTTGTTTGTAAACGCATCAAAAGACATTGAACTTGCTTGCAAAATGGAGCGAGTTTCACTGAATGCATCTGGACCTTATCCGTCACGTTCGTATGAAAGAGGCCTTATATTATTTAGCCCTTTCCCTGCAAAGGACGTATCATACCTCCTGGCTGGGTGGCATTTTAGCAGCCAAGCATGCAGGCGCACTGTGCCACCAATGTTTATTATACTAGGGGGAATCACATAGCCGGCACCCAACCTCTATGACAGGGAGCTGCGATCAGCGGCAGTTAACCCCTCAGGTGTGGTACCCCGCCTCCTGTATTTGTATTAACAGGTCAGTTATCTTCATTGGTGGCGCAGTGGCCACAGCCCCTCCCTTCTTCCTCCGGTCTCTCCTCTTATTGACGGCGGCAGCATAGGTGGGAGGGAGAGACTCCTTCTCCACTGCGCTGCTGAGAAGAACATCGGTGGCGGGGCAGAGAACTGTCATCGTCTGTGCCCCGCCGATGTATTCAACGGTAGAGCTGCGGCAGCAGGTCTAGTGGCAAATGGCGACAAGACTAAAATGTTTTGTCGCCATTTGTAAATTCTAAGTCGCATTGGCGACCATTTTGGTCGCCATCTGGAGCCCTGAGTCTGCAATAAGGGTACAGAGGGGTGGTGACACGTTGGGGGTGTGTACCTGCACAGACCGACTCTATCCAATCAGTGCTGCCATTTTCAGACTGTGCAGGTACCCCCAACTGGTTACCTCCCCTCTGTACCCTTACTGCAGACTGCTAGAAATTAATTTATTACTTCTAGTAGAAATAATAAAGGAATGGCACATTATGGGAGCCATAAGAATAGGTGCTTCAGAATTGTTATTACATGGGGGATACATGAAGCTATTAAAAAATTATGTCATGAGTGGTGAAAGGACCTCTTTAAAGATGGTGCCGCTGCGGAGCGGAGCAGGTGCCAGAGTGCCTGATGTTTCACACAGCTGACATCTGAGGCTAATGTTTGCGTCTGTATTTAGAAAGTGCTGAGTTGTATTTCGATCGTGTGCTGGATGTCTGCTGTCAGAAAATATGTATGTATAGTGGATGAGGGGGCTAGTATAATTTTTTAGTTTGTAATTTAACTTTTATTTGTACTTGTCAAAACTTCAAAAAGAGTTTGTGCCAAGTTTCCAAGTTATCCCCTACACCATCGGTCGGACGGTCACCGATCCCAAGAATAGAGGTCCAGTTACCTTCATGATGGTGACAGATTAAGCATGCACCCTGCCTCTCTATTTATTTTCTATGGGACTGCTGGAGATAGAGGAGTACATCACTCAGCGATCTCTTGCAGTTGATCAGGGGAACAGGACCCGGTTTTTAGGATAAGTGGACATAGGGGATAAATGTTAACTTGGCAGAACCCCTTTGAAATAATAAAATGAGAAATTTGGCTTTCACAATTTTAATTCCTGTCTTTGTTTCTCTTTGTTTTTCAGTCTGTGGTAGATGACTGGATAGAGGCATACAAACACAATAAGGATATAGCACTTCTTGATCTGATAAACTTTTTTATTCAGTGTTCAGGATGTAAAGGTAATTTATATTTATGTGATCTATTATTGAGCCTTTTTTTTAGGTTACGTTGACTTTGCTATCGGTAGTCCAGAGTAGTGTACCTTTTTTAAAGGGGTTTTCTGGGAATGGTAATTGATGGCTGCAGGCAATCTGTCCTAGAATGTGACAAGCACTGGTTGTCTTCATTTGAATGGTAGGGGGTGAGGGTTTGGAGAATTACTATACACTGCGCTCCTGCACCTGCCCTTTCTTTACAGTGGTGAGCGTTCTTGTGATGCTCATACTGTACACAGGATCACTCCATTACAATTTATTGTAGAACGGGATCTCTACTTCTACAATAGTTGATAATGATGACATCCTGTGTGCAATAAGCTGTCATTACTGAGCAGCTTGATGGGAAAGAGGGAGCAGGATCACATCCCTTCTTTCCGTTCCTGTCAGGCTGCTCAGCCATGAAAACATATCGCACACAGGATCACCTCATTAGTAATTGAGCGATTCTGTGTATCGTTTCAGTCTGTCAGGAATGCTTACCAATGTAAAGAGAAGGCAGGTGCTGCAGTGCATTTTATAGAGAGATCCCACCTGTTATTCTCCCTCCCCCATCCAGCTCTACAGTTGGAGGCCACCTGTCCTAGTCATTTGCTGAAGGTAATTAATGACTATTCTTGGAGAACCCCAATAACCTTTCTTGCCAGTAATTAGAGCCATGTAAACGTAAAAGCAGAGTGAAAAGGTAGTGTGGCCTGCTGCTTGGACCAATTTTTCCTAAAATGTTTGCTCAGTTTCATTCCAGTCATTAGATGTAAAAATAAAAAAAAAACTCTCTTTTACACATATATACTTAAAATGTTTTTCCTTTCTCCAATGTATTCAGAGTATGCAGAAATGTTGGTGAATGTTTGTTTTTTAAGGGTGAGCTCACATCTTGTTTTTACCCAATCTGTTTAACGTATACAAAAAACATGCACGTTAAACGGATGCCTCAGACTGATGCCATAAAGTGGCATCCATTCACCATAGAGTTCCATTGTCAAAAAAATGAAATAAAAAAAATATATACTTTTTTTTACTGGACTCTGCAGGATGCAAGAATGTGGTGTGCTGCGTTTTTGTATCCTTTTTTTTTCTTTTCTTTCTAATATATACGTCAAACGGAGGCATAAAACTTGATGTAAACCCACCCTTAAATGGATGCCTTCTTCATAGTGTTCCATAAAACTAAACGGATACCTTAACGTAATACTTCTTTTAAATACTTAGTAGTAAGAAACACAAGTAGTGGCACTCGACATAGTGTTCACACACCTTGCGCTTTATCAATGAATCTTATTCATGTTATATGAATCTTTTGAGCAGAGCACCATCGAATATCGCTTTTGATCTAGTGCTGATAAGGGTCTATTCAGATTGGTCAACTTTTGTTCAACTCTGCAGGATGGAAAAGCGTAGTGTAATGTTCTTTTGCATCTTTTTTTTTTTTTTTTTTTTTTTTTACCAACTTATATGTTAAACTTAGGGAAAACACGTGATGTAAACCAAGCCTAAGTTATACGTATCTTTCAGCTGAGTATGTCACCTCCAGGCTGGTCCTCTACTGTAAGGCCCCTTTCACACGGGTGAGATTTCCGCGCGGATGCGCGCGCATTGTGAGGTGAACGCATCGCACCCGCACTGAATCCGGACCCATTCATTTCTATGGGGCTGTGCACATGGGTGGTGATTTTCACGCACCACTTGTGCGTTGTGTGAAAATTGCAGCATGCTCTATATTGTGTTTTTCACGCAATGCAGGCCTCATAGAAGTGATTGGGGCTGCGTGAAAATGGCGAGCATCCGCAAGAAAGTGCGGATGCAGTGCGATTTTCACGCATGGTTGTTAGGTGACGATCGGGATGGGGACCCGATCATTATTATTTTCCCTTATAACATGGTTATTAGGTAAAATAATAGCATTTTTAATACAGAATGCTTAGTATAACAGGGATGGAGGGGTTAAAATAAATAAATAAAAATTTAACTCCCCTCATCCACTTGTTCGCACAGCCCGGCTTCTCTTCTGTCGTCTTCTTTGCTGTCCATGAGGAAAAGGACCTGTGGTGACGTCACTGCACTCATCACATGGTCCATCACATGATCCATCACCATGGTGATGGATCATGTGATGAGCGCAGTGACGTCACCATAGGTCCTTTTCCTCATGGACAGCAAAGAAGACGACAGAAGAGAAGCCGGGCTGCGCGAACAAGTGGATTAAGGTGAGTTAAATAAATTTTTATTATTTTTTAACCCCTCCAGCCCTATTTTACTAAGCATTCTGTATTAAGAATGCTATTATTTTCCCTTATAACCTTGTTATAAGGGAAAATTGTAAAATCTACAGAACACTTAACCCGAACTTCAGGTTCGGATCTGGGTACCAAACATGCAGATTCTTCGCACGGGCGTGCAAAACGCATTCAAATGCTTTGCACTAGCGGGGAAAAATCGCGCATTTTCCCGCAGCGCCCGTGTGAACCCAGCCTAAGACATGTGAATACATATATTTTAAGTTTCAATAAATGTTATGATGGCTTGTTGAATACCTCAGTATGTTTTTTAATTAACAGGCGTCGTCTCTGGAGAAATGTTTCGCCACATGCAGAACTCTGAAATTATTAGGCGAATGACTGAAGAGTTTGATGAGGTATACATTTATTTATTTTTTTGTTTAGTGTTTTTATTTTTTATTTGATACACCATAGCAATATAACTGAACCTGAATTATTTACACATTTCATCCAGCCATGTTTGTTATGCCAAAATGTATTGTGCCGGAATAGAGAATCTGTGCTTATTAGGCTGGTTTCACACTAGCGGCAAGGAACTCCAGCAGGCTTTTCCAGTGGGTGAACAGCCTGTCTGATCCGTGCTGCCGCTAGTGCACGCTTGCACCCGGACATGTCGTAGTTTTATTCTGTCCGCTCTCGGCCTGTTTTCCGTGCTGCCGCTGGAACTCCGACCCACCCCCGTTATGCACTAGCGGCAGCACGGATCCTACGGGCTATTCACCCGCCGTACCAGCCTGCCAGAGTTCTTTGCCGCTAGTGTGAAAGTAGCCTTAAGCAAATAGAGATAGTTTGCTTCTTTTGCATTTAATTTATTTTATTTTTTTATAACTTTATAAAAGTAGAAAAAGAAATATACAAGCTTTCTTATTTTCCTGTCAAAATTACAACATAAAATTATTATTATTGGCAGAATGAGGTGGCTCTACTAATCAATGGGGATGGAATGGTGCTCTATATCTCAGTGTGAACTCCACACACCAAAAGGTTAATACAGAAAGATAGTCAAGAAAGATATGGCACTCATATATCCGGAAGACTGCTCAAACATTTGATTTTATTATATTCAAATATTCTGCAGGTGACAAATTACTAAAAATCATGCATCTAAAATCAACATAAAAGATACGTCAATTGTAGTAGAAATACACAATAAAACCATTAAAACATCACTAAAATGACGATTATTATGTTAAAAGCTGAGGAATAGGGTATTCGTTGAAAATTATTATTATTTTCATTTACCCATGATCACCCCTTTCCCGAGCCACCCTACCCTTGCGTTTCGTCTTAAAGGGCTTCTGTCACCCCCAAAACACAATTATTAATTTCTTTGGCTTGTTAAAATCCTTATTTAACGACTATTCCCTATATAGGGCTCTTACCTTGTTCTGTGACTTTGTTTCCTTAAAATTCAATCTTTTAAAATATGCAAATCGCTAGTGTCTGCTCTGCCAAACAATCCTAATACAATAGCTTTTGGGGCAGCCGTTTAGCTAAAAAAAGATCTTATATTGATATGCTAATGACCCTCTAGGTGCTATGGGGGCGTCATTAGCACCTAGAGGATCGGTCTACCTTCACAAAATGCCGCCGCCCAGCGCGTCCCTCCAGCCCGCCCATCTCCTCCGGAATGCGATCAAGCGGCTGAATTCTCGCGCATGCGTCGTGCGCGTCTGTATTCGGCGCATGCGCAGTGAATGTCCGGCTGCTTCCCTGCTCAGACATCTCCACTGCGCCTGTTCCTCGGAGCACTATGACGTCATTGGTGCAGGCGCAGTGGAGATGTCTGAGCAGGGAAGACATTCGCGGCGCATGCGCCGAATACAGACGCGCACTGCGCATGCGCGAGAGTTTGGCCGCTTGATCGCATTTTGTGAAGGTAGATCGATCCTCTAGGTGCTAATGACGCCCCCATAGTCCCTAGAGGGTCATTAGCATATCAATATAAGTTCTTTTTTTAGCGAAACGGCTGCCCCAAAAGCTATTATATTAGGATTGTTTGGCAGAGGAGACACTAGCGGATCGCTAGTGTCTGAAAGCTAATTATGTGAAAACGAAGTGGTAGAAACCCTTTAAGTTTCGGGGGTCTGATCCCCTTTACAATGCATCACAATACTTTTGTATTGTGAAGAAATGGCTGTAAGTGTATTACAGACTGTAATAAACGTACAGCCTGTTTGCCTGTGAGATCCAGGGGGCACCAGCCTGCCTTCCCTGCCATCGGGTCCCCGTCACAGCAGGGTTGGGACCCGATGGAAGCTCCGATCCCCGCAAGGACATTGCACGTGCCACGGTCAGCACTGAACGCGGCACATCAAGGGTTAACGTGCTGGCATCAGTGATTTCACCGATGAAGGCGCATGCAGTAGTGGTCCGGCTATCAGTTACTGCTGGGCCTCTGCCGCGGATTGGGCGGAACAGGTCCTTAAGGGGATAAGCCTTGTAAAAATGAAACATTTTACAGCTAACTGTTTATATTATTTGAATTAACAAAAGGATAGGTTTTGGCACCTGAAGGCCTCTGCAAACCTGAAATGGTGCCTGAGAAACATTCTAAAATATGGAGGCCCCAAATCCACAAGGTGCACATTAATTTCTGTGTATCTGAGTAAAGTAGCACACAAGGGGCCACATATGGGGGATACTTGTAAAAAGTTGAGTTTTAGGCCCCTTTCACACGGGCGAGTTTTCCGTGCGGGTGCGATGCGTGCGGTGAACGCATTGCACCCGCACTGAATCCTGACCCATTCATTTCTATGGGGCTGTGCACACGAGCGGTGATTTTCACGCATCACTTATGCGTTGCGTGAAAATCGCAGCATGCTCCTCTTTGTGCGTTTTTCACGTAACGCAGGCCCTATAGAAATGAATGGGGTTGCGTGAAAATCGCATGCATCCGCAAGCAAGTGCGGATGCGGTGCGATTTTCACGCATGGGTTCTAGGTGACAGTCTATTCACTGTATTATTTTCCCTTATAACATGGTTATAAGGGAAAATAATAGCATTCTGAACACAGAATGCTTAGTATAATAGTGCTGGAAGGGTTAAAAATAATAAAAAAGTTAACTCACCTTCTCCTCTTGTTCGCGTAGAGGCCGGTCTGTTCTTTAGCTGTGGCTGAAGGACCTTTGATGACGTCAGATCACATGCTCTATCACCATGGTGATGGACCATGTGATTGGAGCATGTGATCTGACATCACCTCAGGTCATTCAGTCCACAGCTAAAGAACAGACCGGGATCTACGCGAACAAGAGGAGAAGGTGAGTTAACTTTTTTATTATTTTTAACCCTTCCAGCACTATTATACTAAGCATTCTGTATTCAGAATGCTATTATTTTCCCTTATAACCATGTTATAAGGGAAAATAATACAATCTTCAGAACATCAATCCCAAGCCCGAACTTCTGTGAAGAAGTTCGGGTCTGGGTACCAAACATGCGTGATTTTTCTCACGCGAGTGCAAAACGCATGACAATGTTTTGCACTCGCGCGGAAAAATCGCGCATTTTCCCGCAACGCACCCGCCTCTTATCCGGGCAAAAAACATGACGCCCGTGTGAAAGAGGCCTTAGTGTTTTTCTCCTCACCTGCTGTGTTACATGCATAAAAAAAATAGAATCAGAAAATCTAAGTTTTACATTTCCATTTTGCATTAATTCCTGTGAAACACCAGAGTTAGCAAACCTCAATGTTGTTTTTTTAAGTACTGTGATCAGTGCAGTTTTTAAAATTGAGTGATTTATGGGGGGGTTCTAATACATAGGCCCCTCAAAGCCACTGAACTGGCTCCTAGTTTTCTACCGTTAAATAGTCGCACACATTTTAGCAAACATTTACTGCTTTTTGGGGGTTTTGCACCCCTTTCACCACTATTATAAATAGTGGGTGGTGCTGGGCCTAGCCATTCGACACTTTTATAATAATTTACACCAGCTTCCTGGTACAGTTGTTAAGAGGCGTGCGCTCAGCCTCTGCAAGACTGACAGAATGGCTTAGACAAGTGAAAGCATTCCAAACATACAGTGACTCCTGTCAGATTTGAAACGTGGAGCTCAGTCCTTAAGGTCAAAACCGACTCACTCCTTAAGGGGTTAAATACGAAGTTAAAGACGAGCCCATCATAAATCTGATAAAATGCACTTAAACTTTGCAACATTTGCTCTTATAGCTGCTAATCTAATATTTTGTCTTTGTAGGACAGTGGTGATTACCCTTTAACCATGGCAGGTCCACAGTGGAAGAAATTTAAGTTCAGTTTTTGTGAATTCATTGCTGTTTTAGTCCGCCAGTGCCAATACAGCATCATTTATGATGAGTATATGATGGACACAGTCATTTCTCTTCTCACTGGGCTTTCTGATTCACAAGTCAGAGCGTTTCGACATACAAGTACATTGGCAGGTTGGTACAGAAAGTTAACCAGAATATGAGAATTTTTTTTCATATTTTTTGTGTTTGACTTTACCATTGTTTCTCTTTTGCCAGCTATGAAATTGATGACAGCCTTGGTTAATGTGGCTCTTAACCTGAGCATTAACATGGACAATACACAAAGGCAGTATGAAGCAGAAAGGAACAAGATGATTGGAAAACGAGCCAATGACAGACTGGAACTCTTACTGCAGAAGCGAAAGGAGGTTAGTGTTCATATACAGTCCACCTTGTTCATGATATGGGTATTCTGTAATGCCTGTTAGGCTATTCCAAATGCCACCTTGGGGACTTCCAGACCTTAAAGAGGTTTTCCATGAAAAATGACATCCTATCTAGTGCCTGCCTCCATAAACAGAAACTTTCATACCTGCTCGTTGCCGCAGCTCCGTGCCTCTGCTCTGCTCTATGCTGTCCATGTTCCAGAACCTGCAGTATTGACATCTGGCGCAGCATGGTCATGGTCACATACTCCGCTGCAGCCAGTGCTTGATGCTTGTGTCCACATCACCACTAAAGTCAGTCATTGGCTGCAGTGTTGCATGTAATCATACCCAGGCAGTACCGGATGTAGACTAGGGTTGCACTGTGTATCGAACTATCGATACCCAAACGATACATTTAAACCCGGATCGACCTGATAATGGGATACTAGTCTGCGCTACTGCAGACTCAGCAGCACAGTGGAGAAGGAGACAGTCCCTCTCTCCCCACTGTGATGCGGCTGCCGCTGGCACCAATGAGAGGATAGTACTTAGGAGGGGATGGGATGTGGCCACTGCGCCACAAATGAATATAACTAACCCTAAATGACGGGGAATGCGATTCCATAAACCCAGTCAAGTGCCACACCTGAGAGGGTAATTGATGCAGTTCGACGGGATCTCTGTCATTGAGGTCGAGTGCCGGATGTGTGAAATGGCCAGCACCCGCCTCCCACATTTGTATTAACGGGTTAAATATATTCATTGGTGGCGTAGTGGCCTCCCAAAACCCCCCAGTATTATATTCATTGATAGCAGTGGCCACAGGGTCCCCTCCCCCCTCCTTAGTATATTCATTGGTGACAGTGGCAGCATCCGATTGGAGCCCTAGCAGTGAAATACCGGATCTCTGATCGGTTACCATGGCAGCCAGGCCGCTACTGAAGCCTGCCATGGTAAGCTCCCTGCTGTCGTGAGCACAGGGCAGCAAGGACAGTGTGAAGTCCTATTCACCCTATAGATCTCTATTAGGGTGAATAGGACAAGGGTTCTATCCCCTAAAGGGGCTAATAGTTATGAATTGAAAAAAAAAAAAAAAAAAATATATATATATATATATATATATATATATATATAAAATATTATTAGTTTAAATCACCCCATTTCCCAATTTTACATATAAAATATATAAACAATAAAAAACTATTAAAATATAAAAAATATCTCTTATGCGGTGAACGCCATAACAGAAAATAAAGAAAAAACATCCCCCTTTTTGTTTTATTTTTATTTTGACGCGTGGTATCAAGCATCACAATACTTTTTTATGGTATCGAAATCAAATCAAAATGTTAGTATGATGACAACCCTAATGTAGACCCTAATGTGGGAAGCGGAACATGGACACAGCAGAGGCAGCGCGGAGGGAACAGGTGAGTATGAGCTTACAGAGGCAGGCTGCAGACATTACATGAAAAGTAATTATTCCTGGGAAAACCCCTTTAAATCATAAGTTATTGGGAGGAGTTCCACCAGAAATGTTGATTATCAGTAGTTTACCCACCAATGCCTAGAATGAAGGGGCCATTGCTTCTTTAGCTCCTCTGTCAAATTGCAGTGTGTGTACATTTTATTAACTGATTTAGGTCATAATTTGTCCCTTTACAGTTGCAAGAAAATCAGGATGAAATAGAAAATATGATGAATGCAATATTTAAAGGTGTTTTTGTACACCGATACAGGTATGATTTTTACCTTTTTTGACACACTTTCTGTTGTGATGATATAACCCAGTTTTATGTATTTTCTGGGTATGTTCCTACATATGCAATTGCATACAACCTATCGACCCCTTCCTGCTCTGTGCTATAAATTTATAGCACTGGCCCAGTGCTGTACTTTCATGGGACTTTCTCATTATCCTGGCTTAGCAGTTGCGATTGATACACGGAACACGGCACCTATAGCCAAGTTTGGAGAGGACTCTGACTCCGGCTATTTAACCCTTGAGATGATGCAATCAGTAGAGATGGCAACATAAAGCACTTCACCATCAGCCTGCATAATATGTGATGACATACCGAATATAGGCACTTAACAGGTGTCTGCATTTTAGGCTCTGTTGACACCTGTGTTGTGGTGCCTGGAGTGTGATACCAGCAGAGATCAAACAGGACCTTATCTGTATTAAATTTGCATGTAGTATGGAAAGATTTCGCTGTGGAGTTGTCAAACTTGCTATAAGGCTGGAATCGCACTTGCAGTTTTTGTTTCAGTTTTTCTGATTGTTGTTTTTTTTTTTTTGTGTGTGTGCCAAACACAGGAATTGATTCATAACAGAGAGAGATGCCAGTCTTTGTTTTCTACTTTTTGTGGTTCACTCCTGGCTTTGGCTCAGAAAAACTACCATAAATTTAGAACCACGCGCAGATATGTTATTTTCATGTCTGTCTTCTAGGCCGTAACAGCTATAAACTCGGCTAGTAACTGAACTAAACCTAAATCTTTTGTTTCTTTTTCATCTCAGGGATGCTATTGCAGAAATAAGAGCAATATGTATAGAAGAGATTGGTGTCTGGATGAAAATGTACAGTGATGCCTTCTTAAATGACAGCTATTTAAAATACGTGGGCTGGACAATGCATGATAAGGTAAGTAACAAAAAATAACATTAGATTTACATCTGCAGCACAGCTCTCCGGCAGCCTGCTGGAGTTCTCCGAATCTGGCATTGCCAGATAGTGCCGCCTGCCCACCAGACTCCATTGACTATAACAGGATCCGGCGGAGATTCGGGCGCTCCCCGGCAAATATGCTGGGTTTCGACCGAACAAAAAACACTGTACGCTCCGGGTTTTGTCCAGCTGATTCCTAGCATTCCCTGCAGGAATAGCCTGTCGGCAAGCTGTGCCGCCCACGTGAAGGTAGCCTTGGAATGTGTTTAAAAAAAAAAGTAAAGCTGTCCCATAGACCACCAGAGAGTGGCTTTATGAGCTGTATTCCATTTTCTAGAATTGTGTTAATTCTGCAATAAACAGATACAGTGATGCTCTGTGTTCTAATAGTTGCCGTAAAGGAGCAGATATTGTAATAAGAGCATGAAAAACAAGTTTTGTTAGGCTCCTTTCACACCTGCGTTCAGGTTTCCGCTCGTGAGCTCCGTCTGGCCCTAATGCATTCTCAGTGGAGGCGGATCCACTGAGAATGCATCCGCCTGCCAGAGCTCAGGCGAGCGGATCCGTTCCGACTTACAATGTAAGTCAATGGGGACGGATCCGCTTGAAGATGACACCATATGGCTCAATCTTCAAGCGGATCCGTCCCCCATTGACTTTCAATGTAAAGTCTGAACGGATCCGCTCAGGCTACTTTCACACTTAAATTTTTTTTCTAAGTTATAATGCAGACGGATCCGTTCTGAACGGAGCCACCGTCTGCATTATATGAGCGGATCCGTTCAGAACGGATCCGATCGAACGCAGGTGTGAAAGTAGCCTTAGTGACCTGCAAGTCATATATTATGAATCATTTATAACACATAAGGTGGATCCAATGTGATCTAAACTTTAAAGGCAAAGGGGTGAGGTGGCGGGATCAAGGAGATGAAATATGGCTGTGTTTTGAAGCCATAATGCAGTAATTAGGGGAGTTTGGCGGTTTACATAAGCGTATCAACCCATGGATGACCTATCGTTTCAGCCTTTTAGCATTTTTAGCAAGTGGTGCACTTGTGAGTTCATCATTAATAAGCTTATTTTCCATGCATAGTTACCAGAAACTTCATGGAATGGATCTGATTGTTATTTTTCCAATCATGAGCCATAGTAAATATAGCATACATGTATAGTAGCATATGTGAATGGGTACGTTCTGGAGGTTAAGGTCTAGTAGAGCTAGTTTGGGCTCCTTAAGTATAATTATGGCAAATAAACAGAATTTGGCCACATACCCAGTACCAGAATCTGCTCAGTCTAGGACAGGTCCACCATATGTGGTACATGTCTCCAGTAGATGGGCATCCATGAAAGCAGTCAGACTGGGAAGCATATAGCACTGCATCATCACTTTATTTGCTGACCATAAGGGTCCATTCACATGTCTGCAGAATGGGTTTGCATCCGTTCCGCAAATTGCGGAACGGGTTCGGACCCATTCATTCTCTACGGGGCAGGAATGGATGCGAACAGCACACAGTGTGCTGTCCGCATCTGCATTTCCAGAGCGCGCCCCCATCTTCCGGTCCGCGGCTCCGGAAAAAATAAAATAAAAATAGAACATGTCCTATTCTTATCCGATTATAATGGCGGACAAGAATGGGCAGTTCTATGGGGGTGCCGGCCGGGTGTATTGTGGATCTGCAATACACTACGGACGTGTGAATGGACCCTAAGATCGTAGTATTTATTGAGCAGCTGGAGCTGGTCACCCAGATGGATTGCCAGTCTGCTGACTCTGGTGCCGCTTGTTGATATATGGATGGACAGGTGATGTATGAGCTGAAGCTCTTCACACTACTTGTTCAGTCCTGTCTAAAATGACACCAGAAGCTGATCAACAGGTGCCCTTATTCTCACTGCAGCTGTGGTGTAGTTGAAGCATGCAGATCTGGCCCGCATGTAGACCCATGTTTGCTGTGACATCATGCAGAACTTGTTGGCAAGCATTCTCCTGGTTTGAGTGAAATTCTCTGATTAGCTTGGTGAGGAAGCCTGTCATAGTAAATCTGCTAAGATACTATTGATGCCAACACAGATATTACTGTGAGTACTGCATCCTAATAAGAGTCTAGTCATTGAAGAGCTTGTCAGCTTTTATAAAGTCTATATAGCAGTCATTAAGATGATGGACTACTGTACGTGTGAACCGGATCTGCAGTGTTCAAACAATTATTTAGTAATAGTGTCTATACATGTGTAATCTGCACAATCCAATTTTGCTACATGACTACATATGAATGCTAGGGCTATAATGAGACTTTTTATAGCAATACCTTTTTCCCTAGAAGTTAATTAAAGGGAACCTGTCACCGGGATTTTGCGCATAGATCTGAGCACATCCGCAATACCCAGTCCCCATAGCTCTTTGTGCTTTTATTGTGTAAATAAAAATGATTTGATACATATGCAAAATTACCTGAGAGAAGTCCTGTCCCTGACTTATCTTAGGTTAATTTGCATATGTATCAAATCTTTTTTTTTTACACAATAAAAGCACACAGAGCTATGGGGACTGGGTATTGCGGATGGGCTAGCGACCATCTAGCAACCCATGTTCTCAACTCTATACACAAAATCCAGGTGACCGGTTCCCTTTAAGTTGTGCATTAGTTGTATTTTCGTATTACTTTCCATAGATATAGCCTCCACTTTTTTTAAATGCCTCAGGAAAAAAAAAAGCTCAGAATTTGCCTGTAGAGATACGCCTGTGTCGCCTAAGGGTACTTTCACACTAGCGTTATTCTTTTTCGGTATTGAAATCCGGTAAAGGGGCTCAGTACCGGAGAAAAAAACTGTTTTGCCCTAATGCATTCTGAATGGAAAGCAATCCCAGGGCTCCAGACTAAAAAATATATCAAGGAGCCATTGGCTCCTAACCTGAAAAATTTAGGAGCCAAATTTAAAATACATATAATTACGGTATAATAAAAAAAATTAAAAAAACACGTCTTACCTAGAGTTGTCACGATACCAAAATTTTGACTCCATTTCGTTAACATAAAAAAGTATTGCGATACTCTATTTTAAGGAACGTCTGGACCATAATATAGAACAGTCCTAACCTAATTTTTGTCTTTCTGTTACAGCGTTCACCGCATAGGAGATATTTTTTAATAGTTCACACTTTTTCGGGCGTGGCAATATGTAATTTTTTTTATTATTTATATATAAAATTATAAAATTGGTCAAGGGGGTGATTTAAACTTAATATTTTGGTATTTGTTTTTTTAACCGCCCCCCTTTTTTATTTTTAATAACTATTTCCCCCTTAGGGGCTAGAACCTGGATTATTTCATCCCTTGTCCTATTCACCCTGATAGAGCTCTGTGGCACCTGAGGGGTTAATAGCGGCGGATCGCAGTGCGCAGTCATAGAGGCTGGGTGCCGGGTATGGGATATGGCTGGCACCCGCAGCGCAGCCTGCGTTTGTATTAAGCATAGACTATATTCATTGGTGGCACAGTGCACCCCCCCCCCCCCCCCCAAACCCCAGTATTATAAAGTAGAATCATTGGTGGCTCAGTGGCCACAGCCCCTCCCGTCCTTTTCCCTGCTATCAGCCCATTGGTGACAGCGGTACAGGGAGGGGGGACTGCCTCCTTCTCCCCTGTGCTGTTGAGAAGAACATGGCACATGCTGACAGCAGCGCGTGCCATGTCAGTTTGTGAAAGCTGCAGAGCAGCGGAGGGTCTTCTCGGCGCAAATGGCGACAAGACTACAAAGTCTTGTCGCCATTTAGCAATTCTGAGTCGCATTGGCGACCATTTTAGTCGCCATCTGGAGCCCTGAATCCGTTCAGTATGCATCAGGATGTCTTCCGTTCTGTCCCCTGTACGGTATTTGACCGGACAAAATACTGCATAATTTTTTCCAGCCAAAATCCCGAACACTACCGCATTATTTTCCATAAAGATGTATTAATGCCGGATCCGGTACCAAGTGTTCCGGAAATTGCCGCGTTGCTGGATCCAGTTTTCTGGTCTGCGCATGCGCTGGGACATAGGTGGAGCTTTTTTTTTTTTTTTGGGCTTTTGATCTTTGAAACCTTTTAAATACCGGATCAGTTATTCCAAATGAGACGGATCCAAAAAAAAAAAAAAAAACATTTCTGTTTGCTGTTTCAGTTCGGTTGTCAGAATTGCCTGTCTGATCCTAAAAACGCCAGTGTGAAAGTACCCTTAAAAGCAAGCTGATTGCTGCTAGTCTGGCTGCTGAAACTGCCAAGGGAAAGAAACTTTAGGCAGCGTAACATTCCGCCTGCAGGGCAAATGTAGTATTACACCCTATCCATTCAGATACATGGATAACTAGTGCATAGTTGTGCTGAGTAGGGTTGTTCCGGGTATCGAAATTTCGATACCCAATCGATACTTTTGTCCCGGTATCGATACGATACCGGGATTTCAGTTTTTTTTCGATTCTGGGCTGTATCTCTGAACATGAGCGCGCTGCTATCGGCGCGCTCATGTTCTCTCAGCAGCACGGGGAGAAGGAAGCTGTCCTCCCTCCCCCTGTGCTGCTGTCGCTGCCACCAATGAGAAGAGAGGGGCGGAGGAGGGACGGGCGCACTGCGCCACCAACGAGAAGAGAGGGGCGGAGGAGGGACGGGCGCACTGAGCCACCAATGATGGGAATAGTCCTATTTCCCACACAGAGCGGCGCCCACCGATGTCTCAGCACTCACCATTAGTCCTGGGCGCCGCTCCGTTCGCCCGCAGTGCCCCATTACTGTCTCATCTCCTACTCCACAAGATGCTGATTACTATCGGAGCGATGTGGAGGAGACATCAGCTTCACTAGTGGGCGTTCCTTCTCCCTGCGCTGCGATTGGACAGCGCTACAGCCAGGCAGAAGGAACGCCCACTAGTGAAGCTGATGTCTCCTCCCATCGCTCCGATAGTAATCAGCATGTGGAGCAGGAGAGGAGACAGTAATGGGGCACTGCGGGCGAACGGAGCGGCGCCCAGGACTAATGGTGAGTGCTGGGACATCGCTGGGCGCCGCTCTGTGTGGCCTGATAGTGAAAGTCAGTCTTTAACACAATACAGGAGGCGGGTGCCGGCAGCAGAAACGCATTGCCGGCACCCTGCAGCTGACAGGGAGCTGCGATCAGAGGCAGTTAACCCCTCAGGTGCAGCACCTAAGGGGTTAACTGCCGCTGATCTGCCAGTACCCGCCTCCTGTATAAAGGGGTAATTTATCATTGGTGGTGCAGTGTGCCCCCCAACCCCCCATCCCATTAAAATCATTGGTGGCAGTGGCCACAGGGACCTCTCCCCTCCCCCTCATTGGTGGTGCAGTGGCAGCTTCTGATCGGAGCCCCAGCTGTGTAAGCCTGGGGCTCCGATCGGTTACCATGGCAGCCAGGACGCTACAGAAGCCCTGGTTGCCATGGTAACATCCCTGATGCTGTGTGCACAAGGCACAGAGCAGCAGGGACAGTGTGAAGTCCTATTCACCCTGAGAGCTCTATCAGGCTGAATAGGACAAGGGATGAAAGATCCCAGGTTCTAGCCCCTAAGGCTACTTTCACACTTGCGTTCAGAGCGAATCCGTCTGAGACTGATCCGCTCATATAATGCAGACGGTGGATCCGTTCAGAACGGATCCGTCTGCATTATATTGTAAAACAAATTCTAAGTGTGAAAGTAGCCTGAACGGATCCGTCCAGACTTTACATTGAAAGTCAATGGGGGACGGATCAGTTTGAAATTGAGCCATATTGTGTCATCTTCAAACGGATCCGTCCCCATTGACTTCCATTGTAAGTCTGGACGGATCCGCTTGCCTCCACACGGCCAGGCGGACACCCGAATGCTGCAAGCAGTGTTCAGGTGTCCGCCTGCTGAGCGGAGCAGAGGCTGAACGCTTCCAGACTGATGCATTCTGAGCGGATCCGCGTCCACTCAGAATGCATTAGTGCTGGACGGATGCGTTCGGGACCGCTTGTGAGCCCCTTCAAACGGAGCTCACAAGCGGACACCCGAACGCTAGTGTGAAAGTAGCCTAAGGGGGGAAATAGTTATTAAATAAATAAAGAAAAGTTAAAAAAAAAAAAAACCCACCAAAATATGAAGTATAAATCACCCCCTTTTCCCAATTTCACATATAAAATATATAAATAATAAACATATTACATATCGCCACGTCAGAAAAGTCCAAACTATTAAAATATAAAAAAAACAAAAAAACTGCATGATTCGCCATTTTAAAAAATGCGGAATGCACGTGGCTTTTTTGGTTTAATTTTTTTCGCGTGGTATCGAATGGTATCGAGTATCGCAATACTTTTTCATGGTATCGAAACCGAATCAAAAATTTGGTATCGCAACAACTCTAGTGCTGAGTCCACAAATAATGGAGCAATAATTGGGGCAGTCCATTTTAAACATAGCAGTCATTTCCTACTTCATTTGACTGTTCATTAAAGGGGTTATCCCATGAACAGCATTGATAATAGATTTACGATTGCTTGGGGTCCAGCTGCTGAGACCCCACTAATCATTGTAATGTGTGTCCCCTGTTTGAATAAAGTTCCAATCACGTGTGCACACTACAGTTCCATTCCGTTTCTATGGATCAAGTGGAAATGTTGTCATGAGCCAACCCTTTTGAAGGGGTTTTCCAGGACTTACATGTTGATGACCTATTCTCGGGATAGTAGGTAATCAAGATCCAATTAATGGACACCCAGCACATCAACTGATCAGATGTTTGAGGCAGCCACTGATACTGTATAGTTTCCGGTGCTGGCAACAGCCCAAATCAGCTGATCTTGGTTTGGTGTATTGGATCCCTACGAATCTGATATTGATTTCCTAGCCTGAGGATAAGCCCCCAGTATCTAAGTACTGGAAATCCCATTGAATCTTAGTAAACGCATAGAGTAGTGTAATAAAGTGTTCATTCTGTTTCCAGCAAGGAGAGGTTCGGCTGAAATGTCTTACTGCTCTGCAAGGTCTGTATTACAACAGAGAGCTGAATTCCAAATTGGAGCTGTTCACTAGTCGTTTCAAGGTATTTCTTTCTCTTTTAAAGAGAGTACATTTTTACATTTACCAGTATTGAAAGCATTTTTTGCAACTGAGAAGTTTCTCTTTTCAGGATAGAATTGTGTCAATGACTCTTGACAAGGAATACGATGTAGCAGTTCAGGCAATAAAGCTTCTGACTCTGGTTTTACAGTGAGTAACGATCATCAGATTTAGCTGACTTATTTTAGACCAGCTTAAGAGCATGTGAACAATATATCAGAGGAGTGCATCATACACTTGTTTTTGTGACAGAGAAGCTGGTAATCTATTCTTATGACATTGGTAAGAATGTAGTTTATAGGGGTTGCTCGAGTGTTTGATACTGAGGACCTCTTAGAAGAGGTCATCAGTATCTGATCGGTGGGAGTCAGACACCTGGCCATCCTGCAGATAAGCTGTTTGAAGAGGCCGCACTGATCAGATATTGCTTACTTATCCTGAGGGTAGGTCATCAGTATTAGGCCTCGTTCACACGGGCGTCATGTTTTTTGCCCGGATAAGATGCGGGTGCGTTGCGGGAAAATGTGCGTTTTTTTTTTTTTTTTTTCTCCGCGTGAGTGCAAAACATTGTAATGCGTTTTGCACGTGTGTGAGTAAAATCGGCATGTTTGGTACCCGAACCCGGACTTCTTTACAGAAGTTCGGGGTTTGGGTTAGGTGTTCTGTAGATTTTATTATTTTCCCTTATAACATGGTTATAAGGAAAAATAATAGCATTCTTAATACAGAATGCAAAGTACAATAGGGCTGGAGGGGTTAAAAAATAATAAAAAATTATTTAACTCGCCTTAATCCACTTGATCGCGTAGGCTGGCTTCTCTTCTGTCGTCTTCTTTGCTGTGCACAGGAATAGGACCTTTTGATGAATTCACTGTGCTCATCACATGGTTCATCACCATGGTAAGGGACCATGTGATTGGATCATGTGATGTGATGTCACTACAGGTCCTTAGCCGGCAGCTCAACATTACAAAAGAAGACAGAGATCCGCAACTACACGATCAAGTGGATTAAGGCGAGTTATTTATTTATTTTTTTGAACCCCTCCATCACTATTTTACTTTGCATTCTGTATTCAGAGTGCTATTATTTTCCCTTATAACCATGTTATAAGGCAGGCATCCTCAAACTGCGGCCCTCCAGCTGCTGTAAAACTACAACTCCCACAATGCCCTGCTGTAGGCTGATACCTGTAGGCTGTTCAGGCATGCTGGGAGTTGGAGTTTTGCAACAGCTGGAGGGCCGCAGTTTGAGGATGCCTGTTATAAGGGAAAATAATACAGATCGGGTCCCCAGCCCGATCGTCACCTAGCAACCATGCGTGAAAATCGCACCGCATCCGCACTTGCTTGCGGATACTTGCGATTTTTCACGCGGCCCCATTCACTTTTATGGGGCCTGCATTGCATAAAAAAGCAGGATATATAGAGCATGCTGCGATTTTTCACACAACGCACAAGTGATGCGTGAAAATACCAACTCGTATGCACAGCCCCATTGAAATGAATGGGTCCGGATTCGGCGCGGGTGCAATGTGTTCAACTCGCGCATTGCACCCGTACGGAATACTCGCCCGCGTGAAAGGGGCCTTAGGCCTCATGTACACGGCCGTGGCCGTATTGCGGCCTGCAAGCAGCGGGTCTGCAGTATGCAGGCTCCTGCCGCATGCTCCCCGCATTGCGGATGCAGACCCATTCACTTGAATGGGTCCGGAGCTGCGGTGTGGAACGGAGGCATAGAACCACACGGAAGCACTACGGAGTGTTCTATTTTATTTTTATTTATTTTTGCGGTGCGGACGGATCTCGGACACATTCAAGTTGAATGGGTCTCGATCAGTCCCGGCCGTCGCCGCATGGACGTTGCCTGTGTATTGGGGACCGCAAATTGCGGCTGTGTGTATGAGGCCTTAGAAAACCCCTTTAAATAAGTGTTTTTTAGTTACATGGAATTATGATGAGAGTAACAGACTGAGCTGTCGGCTTCTCTGACAGACTTTATATGAAGGGGTAAAACCGTATGGAATATATGTGACAGGATGGAGGGTAAGGAAGGAAAATTGAATGAAAGTTTAAATTAAAACCTATTGGGAAAATGTTTTTTTTATTTAATTTTATTTTATTTTTTATTTATTCCAATATAAACACACTGCATCTTCTACAACCATTTTTGTCCCTCTAGTGCATCTAATAAAATAAAGCAGCTTTGCTAGTCTTGTTTTAAAAAAATTCCTAACTTGTGATGTCTACGGCTCCTGTGCAAGCCAAGGTGTCTTTACACACCAGTGTTTTTTTGCTAATATGTCAGATGAATTTTAGAAGTCAAGAAAAAAGTAAAAAACACTAAGATAAGAATACAAAGGGTTTAATTGCAAGGGAGACATATAAGTCTTCATAGCCGCTGTATGCATAAAACGGTTGAATGAGATGCTGAGCATTCTGTAGTGTTCAGGTACTGAGCACTGGATGGGGAAGGGTCCTCTGCACTGAGCTCAGAAGCATGCTGGGCTCTGGAGCCACAGTGGAGAAAGACATATCCACTTCCTTTATTCTATGCTGCTAAGGACAGGATTCGCCTAGTAAGGGCTTGTTCACATGACCGTGTGCTGCCCGTGCTGTGGACTGCAAATTGCTGTCCGCAATGCATGGGCACCAACCGTGCGGCAGCCACATGCGGATCGCGGACCCATTCCCTTGAATGGGTTCACGATCCGTCCGTTCCGAAGAAAGATAGAACTTGCTCTATCTTTTTGCGGTGCGGAAGCACAAGAACCCACAAAAGCACTCCATACTGCTTCCGTAGGTTTCCGTTCCGCACCGCATCTCTGGATTTGCGGACCCATTCAAGTGAATGGATCTGTATACGTGATGCAGAATGCACACGGCCGGTGCCCCCATGTTCAACGGCCGTGTGAACAAGCCCCAACATTGAGTGGAAAGCAAAATTGCTAGAAGGGAGACCCCTAGTGGCAGAGATTATAGAAGTGTTTTTAGGGTCAATAACATGAACATGTTTGATCAAAGTGTTTTACAGATTTGTTCAGGTTCACCTAAAATAACCTTTGAAAAGAATTTGTTAGTCGCAGTTAGTGATTATTTTAGGCTACTTTCACACTAGCGTTTTTACTGGATCCGGCAGGGTTCAGCAAAAATGCTTCCGTTACTGATGATACAACCATCTGCATTTATGAATGGATCCGGTTGTATTCTCTTTAACATAGCCAAGATGAATCCGTCATGAATTCCATTGAAAGTCAATGGGGGACGGATCCATATTCTATTGTGTCAGAGAAAACAGATGCTTTCCCTTGACTTGCATTGCATGCCGGATCCGTCTTGCTCAGCATCCAAGGACGGAAAGCAAACTACAACGTGTTGCGGTTTGCTCTCCCGTACAGGAACGCAACTAAACGGAACGGAATGCATTTTGGAGCATCCGTTCTGTTCGCTTACATTTTGTCCCCAGTGACCATGAATGGGGACAAAACTGAAGCGTCTTTTTCTGGTATTGAGCCCCTATGATGGATCTCAATACCGGAAAACTAAAACGCTAGTGTGAAAGTAGCCTAAGTAATGTGAATTTTTTTTTTGACAATGCTTTTATTTGTTATGTACTAATCAGTGTAACATGATATGTATTACTTTCATATGTTTCTTGTAGAAGTAGCGATGAGGTTCTAACTGCTGAAGACTGTGAAAATGTCTACCACTTGGTGTATTCTGCCCATCGACCTGTAGCTGTTGCAGCTGGAGAGTTTCTTTATAAAAAGTAAGACAAGCTGCTCTATTGTAGCCTTGTAGCAGTACATTGTGTGCTTATGGTAAAGATTAGGCGTGTTTTCATGTTTGTTTGTGTATAGTTCGTACTGATAGAAATTGATTATGATAGATGGATGGAATTTTCTGATGAATTCCAGCTGTGGATTTGCTGCAGCAAAATCCTCACAGAATTTGCAGTAAAATACGCATGGGTTGCATGCAGATTTGTTACTGATTTTGCTGAAAATTTGCAACGGATCACCAGCTATACTTTGTAAAAGGGTGAAATCTGCAGTGTGGAGATCTGCACAATCTCATGGACTTTGCTGCAACTATAAGACACAGATTTGGCACACTCGGATCTGCAGCATATGTATCCCGTGTGGATGTACCGTAAATGTTTGTTAACCCGTTTGTGTTATTTTTTTTTTGATAGACTGTTCAGTTGTAGAGAGCCTGAAGAGGATGGGATTTTGAAGAGAAGAGGAAGGCTTAGCCCAAATGCAAATCTCGTGAAGACTCTTGTCTTTTTCTTTTTGGAGAGTGAGGTATTAGAAGTGATTTTATATATATATTTTTTTTTTGTGTCCTATACTTAAAGGGAACCTGTCGCCTACAACAAACATCCCAAGCCGGCAGCAGTACCTGAGAGTAGCCGGCAGCGTGTTTGTAACTATCATTGTCTTCCTGCAGGAAGATGAAGCAAAAGCTGTAAAAACGTTCTTTAATCCCCTGCCGGCACGCTTTTCTCGTCAGGCTTGAAGTCACGGAGGCAGCGACCCCCTTGCTTTAAGTCACGGTAACCACGCCCCCTTCCCTGCCCCTTCGCTGTGATTGACAGCGCTTATACACGACCGTTCGGCTGGCTTTGCCGAACTGCCGGCTGTCGCTTCAAGTCACAGTAACAGAGCCCCCTTCCCTGCCCCTTCACTGTGATTGACAGCGCTTATGCACGACCGTTCGGCTGGCTTTGCCGAACTGCCGGCTGTCAATCACAGTGAAGGGGAAGAGGGCTCTGTTACTGTGACTTGAAGCAAGGAGGCCACTGCCTCTGTGACTTCAAGCCTGACTAGAGAAGCGCGCCGGGAAGGGGATAACAGAATGTTTTTACAAATTTTGCCTCAACTACCTGCAGAAAGAAAATTATTGTTACAAACACGCTGCCGGCTACTCTCAGGTACTGCTACCGGCTTGGGATGTTTGTTGGAGGTGACAGGTTCCCTTTAAAAAACGTTTGCTGTGTCATAGCATCACAGGTTGTGATCAGGGTTTCTAAGTGCTAAGACCCACATAGATCTCTAGAACGAGAAGAAAGAACGGGCATACTCCTTTCTGCTGAAGGAGTTCTCAATAGCAGGTCTATTAGCCCTTTGAGTCGAGGGGCAGGAAGACTGGGGCAGAGAGAGAATTCCTAGTGGTGGGCAAGTTTTTAAACAAATTGGAAAGCCCCTTTAAAGCTATGGCTCATTATGTGGAATGAAATAATATCAAACACACAAGTGTTCTTAGTTGCCCAAAGGTTGTGTAGTTGTGTGGATAGTGAACTCTGCTTTTTTGAAGAATTAGAATTTTGGTGACACTTTTTATAGGTGTAGGAATATGTATTTTGTCACTGTAATAGTTCATAATTAATGCAACAGTGTAATAACTGTGTGTATATATTTTTTTTTTATAGTTGCACGAACATGCTGCCTATCTTGTAGACAGTATGTGGGACTGTGCCACAGATTTGTTAAAGGATTGGGAATGTATGAATAGCTTGTTGTTGGATGATCCCCTGAATGGTGAGGAAGGTATGTACTCCATAATGGTGTAGTTCATGCAAAGGTTGTGCACAACTGAATCTTTTCCAAAAAAACAAAAACAAAAATATATCAATCTGCTCATCTCCTGCTCTATAACACACTGGGGGACACTGCATTGTGTGTATGCAGGGGTGGGGGACACTGCATTGTGTGTATGCAGGGGTGGGGGACACTGCATTGTGTGTATGCAGGGGTGGGGGACACTGCATTGTGTGTATGCAGGGGTGGGGGACACTGCATTGTGTGTATGCAGGGGTGGGGGACACTGCATTGTGTGTATGCAGGGGTGGGGGACACTGCATTGTGTGTATGCAGGGGGGGAGACACTGCATTGTGTGTATGCAGGGGGGGGAGACACTGCATTGTGTGTATGCAGGGGGGGGGACACTGCATTGTGTGTATGCAGGGGGGGGGACACTGCATTGTGTGTATGCAGGGGGGGGGGGAGACACTGCATTGTGTGTATGCAGGGGGGGGAGACACTGCATTGTGTGTATGCAGGGGGGGGAGACACTGCATTGTGTGTATGCAGGGGGGGGAGAGACACTGCATTGTGTGTATGCAGGGGGGGGGAGAGACACTGCATTGTGTGTATGCAGGGGGGGGGAGAGACACTGCATTGTGTGTATGCAGGGGGGGGAGAGACACTGCATTGTGTGTATGCAGGGGGGGGAGAGACACTGCATTGTGTGTATGCAGGGGGGGGAGACACTGCATTGTGTGTATGCAGGGGGGGGAGACACTGCATTGTGTGTATGCAGGGGGGGGAGACACTGCATTGTGTGTATGCAGGGGGGGGAGACACTGCATTGTGTGTATGCAGGGGGGGGAGACACTGCATTGTGTGTATGCAGGGGGGGGAGACACTGCATTGTGTGTATGCAGGGGGGGGAGACACTGCATTGTGTGTATGCAGGGGGGGGAGACACTGCATTGTGTGTATGCAGGGGGGGGAGACACTGCATTGTGTGTATGCAGGGGGGGGAGACACTGCATTGTGTGTATGCAGGGGGGGGAGACACTGCATTGTGTGTATGCAGGGGGGGGAGACACTGCATTGTGTGTATGCAGGGGGGGGAGACACTGCATTGTGTGTATGCAGGGGGGGGAGACACTGCATTGTGTGTATGCAGGGGGGGGGGACACTGCATTGTGTGTATGCAGGGGGGGGAGACACTGCATTGTGTGTATGCAGGGGGGGAGACACTGCATTGTGTGTATGCAGGGGGGGAGACACTGCATTGTGTGTATGCAGGGGGGGGGGGGGGAGACACTGCATTGTGTGTATGCAGGGGGGGAGGGGGGACAGTGACCACATAGTGTATCTAAGCTATATGACACCTATATCAAGCATGTCTAAGCTATATTAGATACATACAGCTGCCGAAAAGCTGCGAGCTGCCATACACAGGGCGTTGCACCTGCTCCTAAAGGCTCAGTTTGCCCACATCTTTTCATACCCTTCTTCTCTTGATTGCCAGGGGCAGGCCAGCGCTGCTCTACTCCCGCCGGCCGTGTCTGCAGTGTAAATCTCGCGGCATTCAGTATTCGGCGCAGGCGCAGTGAAGGAAGGACGCACGGTGGCTGCTGGCTTCCTCACTGCGCCTGCGCCATATACTGAACGGCGCAAGATCTCCACAGGGCCGCCAGGAGGAGGTGAAGGCTGCCTGCCCCTGTCAATCGAGTGTAGCAGGGCATGGCCAGAGGTGGGAAAACTGAGCCTCTAGGCGCAGGGGCGATAACCCTTAGCATATTATAAAAGTTTGTTTTTCTCAATATCAGCGGCAGGCAGTGAGATGGCACTAATATAGTTATGTTCAGCTGACATTAGCACATTGCTAATGTTAGCCAGCTTAATACCCTTTTTATGCAAATTCAGAGGGCTCAGTAACCCCCACCCCCATTTATTTATGTTCTGTGTGCAATTATATCTATTTAAAAAAAAGTAAAAAAACATTTTCTTTCCTCCTGCAGCACTAACAGATCGCCAGGAAAGTGCACTAATAGAAATTATGCTGTGTACAATTCGCCAGGCTGCTGAATGCCACCCTCCTGTTGGCAGAGGAACAGGAAAAAGGGTAAAATATTACTTTTTAATGGCAGTTTTGTAATTTTTTTTTTTCCTATTTGAACATAAATGGAGATTATTTATGAAGAACGGCTTTTTAGATACCGGTCTTAATATCCTCTATAGCTGATGGTGGATCCACTGAAGTATGTAGAGGAGCCGGCCTCTACTTCGGTGTATCCAGCGCCGGTATAAATGTAAGCCAGCTTCCTTGCTGACTTACATTTAGACCATTTTCTATGCCTAAAAGAGGTGTAGATGATAAATGAGACAGGCCTGCCAGCCCTTCCCTGTCTATGCCATGTCAACTTTAATTTTTTTTTTAGACCTTGCATGAGCAGGGAAAAGTCGCAGATTGCCGCAGATTATTATTTTTTTTAAATGAGTGCCTATCCTATGTGGGATGGCTGCCCCCAATGGCATCTGTTTAATGGATGCTCCAGGAGCTTTGCTGACATGAACTACACATTCTGGAAAAAGCCTTAAGGTCCATTCACACGTCCTAATTTGGGTCCGTATTTGTTCTGCAATTTGCGGACCCATTCACTTTCAATGAGGCTGGAACGGATGCGAATCTGCATTTTCGGGATCCGCATGAGTTTTTTTGGGATCCGCAATTCTGTTCCTAAAAAAAATAGAACATGTCCTATCCTTGTCCGCAATTGCAGACCATAAAAGGCATTTTCTATTATAGTGTCTGTGATGTGCGGTCCGCAAATTGTGGATCGCACATTGCAGGTGTCCGTGTTTTGCAGATCCGCAAAACACTTACGTACGTGTGAATGGACCCTTACTGTGATGTTTTTTCCTGGATGATTGGTGTATTAGTTATTTCCAGTTGTTTATATATAGCGCAAGCATATTACTTATTATGCTGAGATCTGTCACGCATATATACGCAAATTAGATTCATTTTCATACGAAGCCAACAGTGTGTTTTTGGAACGACTTACATTATTCTGCCTATGCGCACCAATATCCTGAATTATAGATATTTATTATCCTTGTGTTTAGGTGTTGACTGCTAAAGAAAAGAAATCTCAGTTGGATGACAAGACTCGCCTTACAGAACTCTTTGCAGTGTCTTTGCCGCAGCTTTTAGCAAAAGTGCGTACTTTCATGTTTATCTGGATGTGTTCATGTAATGAAAGGAAACAAATATTACAGCATAATATTGGGAATAGTAACAGAGGATTAACATTTACATTTTTTATTTTATTTCACTTAGTATTCAGTTGATGCAGAGAAGGTGACTAATCTCCTACAGTTGCCACAGTATTTTGACCTGGAAATTTATACAACAGGGCGTCTTGAAAAGGTAAATGTTCTTTTTTTCCTTTAACCAGGCTTTCTGTTGGGTGGACTGGTGTTATTTTACTACAGAAAAAAAAAAAAAAAATCACCTATTTGAACATCTTGAGACGTGTATGACATTGAAATATTGGTATGTTTTAAAGGGAATATGTCCTCAGATTATGCCATATTTTTTAAACAAACTTTTTATGTTAGGCAATACTTTGAAAGAATTTTCAATTTGGAAATGTTATTTTAAATTTTCTGTGTCACTGTATTAAAAAAACTTTTAAAATAATCCTAAAATCTTGCATTTTTTGCTCTGGCCACTAAGCCTTATAATAGGCACCAGTTCTTGGTCTGTACAGATCACTTATCATCATCACAGGCAGTATTATACTTCCGATCAGCTGTATGAAGAGAACGCATCGCTCTCTTCACAATTTACCTGCTCACCGTTGACATTGAAGCGTCGAGCAGTGGAATTACAGTTCCTCCGTCCCATTAACTCTGTCCCGCTCGATCTGGCACCTGTTCAGATTGAACGCATGTACAAAATTCACTGGGCATTGAATTATGCCCTGTCGGCTATATCGCCGGGCATGCAGCTGTTCACATTGGGTTGGACAGAGGGACTGGATAAGTGTAAAAAGCGTAAACCTTTTACCTGAAACAGTTATTATAACATTATTCTTTTTTTGTTTTCTTAAAGCATTTGGAGGCACTGCTTCGCCAGATACGAAGCATTGTAGAAAAGCACACGGATACAGACGTCTTGGAAGCGTGTTCAAAAACCTATCATGCCCTCTGTAATGAGGAATTCACAATATTCAACAGAGTGGACATTGCAAAGAGTCAGTTGATTGATGAACTGGCAGATAAATTTAATCGTCTCCTTGAGGACTTCTTGCAGGAGGTTTGAAGATGATTATTATAACTATTAGCCTTATTAGTATTGGAACGTGCATATAAATTAAAGGGATATTCCCACTAAGAATAGTTAAAACCTATCCACGTGGCAGATCATAAATGTGTGATCACTGGGACCAGCACCAATTACTAGACCAGAGGTTTGGATTCCCCCATTCCTTTTCACCACACTATCACTGAGTTTGAATGGAATGGTGGACGACTTGACATTGAATCTGTGAACTTGCAGTAGGTTATTTATAGGATTGGGTATGTTTTTAGTTTTTAGCTTGTCATTCTGATTCCTTTTTTTGTAACCTAAATGAAAGCACAAAAAAACAAAAAAAACTTTGGTATAAAGTTTCAAAAATATTCCAGTAATTGGTTAGTCAGTATTTAGTCACAAATTCACCTACCACAGAACTGGACATGTAACTTTCTTATAGTTACTATTGCCAGCAAGATTCCTGAGACATAGTGGGAGATTTATCAACTGGTGTAAAGGTTCCACCTTTCATTTTTCAAAGGAGCTGTCAAAAATGAAAGGTGGGGTCTGATTGGTTGCTAATGGCAACTAAGCCAGTTCTACTTTACCCCATTTTGATAAATGACCCCCATTAATCTGTGTGAAAGTTAAAGTTTATTTTGTCCATTTCTAGGAAGAAGAACCTGATGAGGATGATGCATATCAAGTGCTGTCTACACTAAAAAGAATAACTGCTTTCCACAAGTATGTCTTCATCACTGGATGCACATTATGAGTGTTATTCTTATTATACTTTTCTTATCATTATGTGCAGTCCAAGTACCCAGTGGCGTCTTTAGCTTTCAGATGCCGGGGGGGGGGGTTAAAAAAATAAAATAAACAATCACTTAGATTTCAACATGTCCTAGTTACCTGTGGATGACACTGTTATAGGGAGGGGGATCTGTGGATGACGCTTATCGTATATAGCATCTTATGCTATACATCCACAGATCCACCCCATGACACTGTCATCCACAGACCCCATTTACATTTAACATTTCTAAACTGTAATCCATATCCTGCAGTAACTTTAAATCAGGATTTAGCGGCTGCTCATTTCTACCTTAACCTTACACTACTCAGCTAGCTCTAGTAACAGGGCCAGGCTGCAGCCTACAGGCACTGCCTGTTAGTTGTTAACGAGTGAGCGGGTCAGAGGATACGAATTACAGTTTAGAATGTACACTCCTGTGAGCGGTCCAGACCAGTGGCAGATCCAGAGCCTGGTCTCGGGAGGGGCACTTCCAGATTATTTTCTGTCTGCTACCAAAAAACAATGGTGCTTATCGAACAGTAGTGATGGACGAATATCTGCCAGGACGGCTCGCGAACACACGATCAAATGTTTGCGAACCGCAAGTTTGCGGTGGGTCCCATTCATTTTAATTGCAGGCGAACCTGAAAAACCTTCAGCTCATATTTGCAGCCAAGAAATAATTAGTAGAAGTCCATAAATAGTCCCACAACATGGACAGTGACCTACCAGATGTATTACTTGAATTTGCAATCTCCATTTATTATTTTTTTCAATGCGAAATATCGACAATATTATTTTAGCGCATGCGGAAATGCACTATACAGTACCCAAATGCAATATAAAGAAAGTATATTGGTATATAACACCCCGCTTCAATCAGTTTTTTTTTGGGGGGGGGGGGGGGGCACTGGTATATAACACCAGTAGAAATTATTTGTTCCAATAACGCTTGTCCCTCTATATACCTGCAGTATCACACACAACTGCCGCACAATGCAAATGCACTATAATATACTTTCTAACATAGAAAGTATATTATAACATTGTACAAGGAAGGCAATCCATTAGAATATACATAAAGATAAATCGTAACCTTTAATAATGTTACTATGAGGGTCCATTCACACGTCCGTAAGTGTTTTGCGGATCTGCAAAGCACGGACACCGGCAATGTGCATTCCGCAATTTGCGGACCGCACATCGCCGGCACTATAATAGAAAATGCCTAATCTTGTCTCCAATTGCGGACAAGAATAGGACATGTTCTTTTTTTTTGGTGGAAGCGGAAGCACGGGTGCGGATAGAAAATGAATGGGTCTGCACCCGGAACGGTGTGAATGGAAAAAATATCCCTCAAAATGAAAATAAATTAAATTATTAAAGTTAAGCAAAAAGCATAGATGTGGTAGTCAATAACAAGTGGTCGGCGGCACTAAATCAGGTGCTCTGCAGCACCAAATGAGAAACCATATGTCCTACCACAATCCGGAGGTTCCAATGCACATCCATGAATCCCGGCGGGAAAGCAAAAAACATCTATCCCTGGGCTAAATGATGATGTGGTATTGAAGGACAGGGTGGGCAAAGAACTGTCCCTGATATTGCCCTACAGGGGGGTACTATTCTGGCCCTGATGGCGTAACCACAGACCACCCGCCCTGATAAGAGCGACCCCGTCCGAAACCTTACCCTATATAAAAATGGCCCTAGTATGCCCCTAGGCCCCTGACTTCCAGGTGATCACTATATAGATCTATGTGTTTTTGAGTCATTATAAAAGTATATTATAAGTTTATCGCACCCCTCTGTGTATCACACATGTCGATAGCACACCTACACTAGTGCTTAAAAGGACTTTTGTGGCCCTATTAGCTAGCGATTTGTGTCCCTAACAGTCTGTCCCTGCTCCACACAGCAACCTCTCCCTACACTGGCAAAACACTGAATGTAAAATGGCGGCCAGATCAGGTTTATTTATAAAGTAGGGGGTATGTCCATGTGCTGAAATGTCTCAATTGGCTGTCCTGTACCACCTGATGGATGTGTCATGGGTCAAAGTTCTTCACAATGTAAAAGAATATTGTGGGCACGAATTTCTCCATATGTTTGGCGAATCGCAAACATGCAAAGTTCACTGCGAAACGACTGCCGGGCGAACCGCAAGGCCATCTCTATAGAACAGACTACACAGTGTAGAGGTATACTGTATATTGTGTGGCACAGTTTAGGCTGTGTATAACAAACCTATTTTATATTAAAACTTACAATTACTTGGCTGGGCCCTTGGGGATCTCGGACACCACTTTAACACTTTGGCTGGGGGGCTCAGCGGAGCTGATGTGTTTTATCCTAATGAGAAAGATTTCATAATAAGGATTTGGAGAAGGGGCAGACTGATAGCAGAGCAGGGAGAGGCTGGTGCTGCTACTAGGGGGTCATACCGTGGGGGAGTAATAAAGCCCACCATAATGCCCCCCCTGTAGAAATAATTCTCTTTATAATGTGCAAAAAATACCCCTTTGTAATGCCCCAGTTGAGCTAATGTCCCCATAGTGCCTGCATAATGTGCCAGTATAAAATACCCCTATATAGTGGCCCCAGTAAATGCCCCCATAGTGCTCCTCTCCCCCCCCTTCCTCCTAGTGCCCCCCATAATGTACCAGTATAAAATTCCCCATATATAGTGCCCCAGTAGATGCCCTCAGTGTCCGCCATAATTTGAAAGTATAAAATACTCCCCCATCACGTGCCAGTAACGAGAGCCCTCCATGTGCCAGTAAGAGCCCATTATGTGCCAGCCCAGTAACAAGAGCTTAGAGCCCCCCCAATGTGCCAGTAACAAGAGCCCACCTAATGTGCCTGTAAATCTATATATATAAAAAAAAAAAAAAACACTTATACTTACCTCCATGTCAGTGATGTGATGCAGGCCTCTTTCAGCCTGTGCCCCGCGCTGAATGGCTCAGGCGGCGCAATGATGTCATTGCGCCGCTTGCACCAGCCTCTGATTGGCTGCATGCACTAGGCCGGTAGCCTATCAGAGGAAGGGACACGCCTCTCCCTTGCTGTCCTGAGGACGGTGATACAGATGACTATGGAGATGAGCGCAATGGAAGCGTTCATCTCCCTGTGTCCCCCCCCCGGCGACGCCACTGCAAGTAACCAGAAGTAATCGGCACAATTTGCAGGAGGAAAAAAATATGTTTAATGGTCTGAAAAATATGGTACATAAGCAGTTAAAGGGGTTAGATGGTCAAGATGGAAATAACCCACAGTAAGTGCTGGCACAGCGAAGTGGAGTTAGTGAAAGTGGCTAGTGGCCGGAGCTTCGCCTTCTCTGTAACGTCTATAGCAGTGATTGTTATGGAGTTCTAGAAACTATGTAATACGCCAATTTCCTATACTGTGGTGTACATAATACTGTGAATTGGATCATTCAACAATCCCGGGTTGTTGGACAGAAGTAGAAAACATATTTTAAGTTAGTGTAATTAATCAAGATGTCATTCTGAAGATTGCAATATGCATGATTTCAGATTTTCAATTCAATTTTTATTAAATATCAACCATTAAAAGATCCCTTTCTGTCTTTTGCAGCGCACATGATCTTTCCAGGTGGGACTTATTCAGCAGCAATTACAAGCTATTAAAAACTGGGATTGAAAATGGAGACATGCCGGAACAGGTTAGTGTATTACACTTCACATTATGGTATTTCTTTAAAAAAAATGTATAATTATTTTTTTTTAGTAACATTGTGTAATGCTCTTCTCTTTCAGATTGTCACCCATGCTTTACAATGTACCCATTATGTAATACTTTGGCAACTGGCAAAGATATCAGAGGCTGGCTCATCTAAGGTATTTCCTCATTTTTGCGTCATCTCGTTCCTGTCTGCTTGTTCTGTTTTCAGTTCTGTTCTTCTCATATATAATTACCTTCCTTTTCAGGAGGAGTTGATAACCTTAAAGAGACAAATGAGGGTATTTTGCCAAATATGTCAGCATTACCTTACCAATGTGCACACTGCTGTAAAAGAACAGGTAATCGTAAAAAGTCAAGTGAGTGAGATGTCCTAGAGTTTAAAGAATTTGTAGAGATGTATTGGAGGACAAGACCTCATGCACATGACCATCAGTGAGGATGTTTACGCACCTTTTTTTGACGATATGTGTGCTTGGATCGAGAATCTCATTTGAGGTTCATTCTTGTCTGTTTTTGCACATGAGAATAGCCCTTGATGAGAGTGAGAAAAAAAACCTGAATGCACATTGTTTTCAAGAATCTGTACTACAAACTGAAAATCTGATATAGCCATGTGCATAAGGCCAAATAACAGAAGACTTTGCCTCCCTTATGTTTTGTCTGTAAATAAGTTATGAACACATATCTTGTAAAAAATTAGGAGCTAATTTACAACCACTTGACCGCCATCTCCCATAGATTTTTAATTATTTTTTTTTACCCATTTTACAAAGCCGTGTTTTTTTTTTCCTATAGCTTTGCACCTGTATGTATTGTTCTTCAGGAGACCATCAGTGCCACCTTGTGGTCACACAAGAGACAGGTTCCCTGCTTTAAACTTGTGACTGTAGTATTTTGAGTGCCTAGCAATAAACCACAGAAATACAATGGGTATTTAGTTCAGAACATGACATTTTTATGATAAAATCTACCAGTGTTGTTGTTTTAATCAGAGCGGTAGCGAAAAAAAAAAAAGTGTTTGTTCATCTAAATTTGGTCAAAATGACTTTTAAGCCTTTTACACTTAATGCCCTTATACAGTTACAGGTACAAGAAATGTGCTGGAAACGGACTATAAGAACAAAGGGCCACGCTCTTATGTTCGATATTGTCACGTTTTTACATGTGTATTCTGTGCCAATGGGTTCAGTCATAACCCATACATATGCTCTTAAAAAAAAATGCATGAAATAAATAAAAATTCACAACATGTTCAATAATGCTGTGAATTCTGGGCAAAAAGCTCCAAGCTAGCCTGGTTGAATTATATTAGAGAAGATCCACTGGCTGATGTGCTGCAGAAATCAGTGTTTCATATTTGGATTTCTTCCACAGATATATGCCATGTAATCTGCGTTTACATGTGAGCTAGTCTGCTAAGCACCCCTGTTTTAGGATATGTTTCAAATTGGATTGGCAGTGGAGTGCACAAAAGGCTGTCTTCCCCTGTAACTTCAAAGGGAACCTGTCGCCTACACAAACATCCCAAGCCGACAGCAGTACCTGAGAGTAGCCGGCAGCGTGTTTGTAACGATCATTGTCTTCCTGCAGGCAGATGAAGGAAAAGCTGTAAAAACGTTCTTTAATCCCCTGCCCGGCGTGCTTCTCTGGTCAGTCTCGAAGTCACGGAGGCAGCGGTCTCATGGTAACCACGCCCCCTTCCCTGCCCCTCCGCTGTGATTGACAGTCCTTATGCATGACTGTTCGGCTGGCTTTGCCGAACTGCCGGCTGTCAATCACAGCGAAGGGGCTGGAACGGGGGCTCTGTTACAGTGACTTGAAGCAAGGAGGCCGCTGCCTCTGTGACTTTAAGCCTGACTAGAGAAGCGCGCCGGGCAGGGGATTAAAGAACGTTTTTGCAGCTTTTCTTAATTTTCTTACATTGCTTAATAGTTATTTTTGTCACATTCTCTTTTTCAGGCATTTACTATTCTCTGTGATGTGCTAATGATCTTTAGCCACCAGATTGTAGTTGGGGGCCGCGACATTTTAGAGCCACTTGTGTATTCCCCAGATTCCTCCTTACAGTCTGAGTTACTCAGCTTTATTTTGGATCATGTCTTTATTGACCAAGATGATGATAACATCAGTTCAGGTAAGTGGCTGCCAAGTGCTACAGATCATGTTCTCGCGAGTAAAGATTCAAAGCCATTTACAATGTGCCAACCAGTCACAGACCATCCCCTGTATTATTTAAGGCAGACAGTCCAGACCCCTTAAGCTTGTGTAAAGCATATTTATGGCGTAGGCTTTAGTGATTGAGCAGCCCATTCTTGGGTCCCCGGGAGAGAAGACGGAAGTGGTTTTTATTGTATACACAGTGCTAAGTAAGCAGAGGTGGCACCGCATCAGTCTTTAATCAGCGGGTCCAATAGAAGCAGTGGCACTGCAACGAACTCTACTCGCTACATTAAGCACTGTGTACTGCAAAGCTGTCTTGTCCTCAGCTGTTTCTGACAGCTGGCACAGCTAGGTTTTCTTGCGAGGTTAGTGTCTATTATCTGAATGGGGCAGAGTCTCTTGGGAAAGGGACGGGCCTAAGATGCCCCATTTTGCGTCAAAATTAAACCACTAATCTGACATAAAAATCTGTCTCACCATCTTTAGGATTAGTAAAAAAATTTTTAATACAATGAAACAGAAGGGATATGTTTATAAACTAGCGAGGTCTGTATGTGTGGGCCCCATATGGAAGAATTAGTAATACGTTTTCTCTCAGTATGCATTCACACTCTTCATTCCTTTGCTTAAGTTCTGTCTTTTCCCCCCCCCTTTTTTTTTCAGATGGTCAGCAAGATGACGAAGCCAGTAAAATTGAAGCATTACACAAAAGAAGAAATTTGCTTGCAGCTTTCTGCAAGCTTATAGTGTATAATGTGGTTGAAATGAATGCTGCAGCTGACATCTTCAAGCAGTATATGAGGGTAGGTACTTAAAGGTCTTTTCCAGCTATGCAGCTAATTAATAATTTCTTGCAGTTTTCTTAGCTTATACATTTTCTTCTGAATTTAAGAATAAAAGTTGTCTGTTACCAGTAGTACTTCTAAGACTCCATAATGAAGGATGCGCCCATTAATCTGTACGCTAAACTGTGACTAAAGTGCTGAGGCCTTGTTTGCTCTCTTTGATTACACACATTATTCCTATGTGATCTATATACTGTAGAATAAGTTTATCCAGGTTATCAGAGTTATCAAAAACTTTCCACAGTCATATCAACATCCTAACGTAAGTTGCTCTTGATAACTGTACAGAGTCGTAATGTGAATTGCAGCTGTTTTATATTGCATTTTTCAGTCACATTATTATTCCCCCCCCAACCCCCCGATCTGCAGAGGTCCTGAGTTTTCGACACGCAGGACCTCCGCAGATCAGCTGTTAGAGAATGTATTGGCACTCGCAGTAGCTTTTCCTAGGCCAGTGACGACACGTTCATCGGTCCTGTGGCCTAGGTACAGATCAGCCCCATTGACGTGAATGGCGTTGAGTTGTGCACTGTGCTGGTAAGCTGCTAGAAGGCTGCTGGGCTCACAGGAGATCCTGTGCCTTCTCAAACTGCGGGGATCATATTTTATTTGTCGGACCCCTACCGATCAGATACTGATGATCTATCCAAAGGATAAGTCATCAGTATTAAAGTCGTGGAAAACCCTTTTAATTTGTGCAAGCCATGCCTCTGAAAAGTGTGGTAAAGGTATGCTGTTCTCTCCCAAATTGCACAAGACGCTATATGTACAGGCACCCCATGTCATTTGAAAAGAACCTGCCACTATGAAAAATCAATGTAATCTGCAGTCAGCATCTTATAGAGCTGCCAACCAGATTGATATATAGTTGTTGGGAAAAGAATCAGCGTAACTTGTTGTATATTAATTTCAGTCTTTGCTAATTCTGGGCTTTAGTGGTCAAGTGGGTGGTGCAATCAGTGATTGACAGCTAAAGCTACTTCCACACTGCCGTTTCAGGGTCCGCCTGTGAGATCTGTTTCAAGGCTCTCACAAGCGGCCCAAAACGAATCAGTTTAGCCCCAATGCATTCTGAATGGATGCGGATCCATTCTGAATGTATCAGTTTGGCTCCGTTCCGCCTCCATTCCGTCTGGAGGCGAACACCAAAACGCTGCTTGCAGCGTTTTGGTGTCCGCCTGGCGGTGCAGAGCCAAATGGATCCGTCCTGACTTACAATTTAGTTTACATGGAAGGCTGTCAGTTACTGAGTAGGACCACCCACACCACTCCTAAGCATACTATTCCTTTTTTTATTTTTATTGATGTTACTAATGCAATGATTTGTTTTGTAGTATTATAATGACTATGGAGACATCATAAAAGAAACCATGAGTAAAACGCGACAGATCGATAAAATCCAGTGCGCGAAGACTCTCATTCTCAGTTTACAACAGGTATGCTGTATTGTGAGTTCATTTTGGAGCCAAAGTTTAGCCTCGAGGTTTCATTGTCTTAATCATGCATAATGTATAAATAGTACAGATTCATTGTGGGATGCATTTATTAAAACTTTTTTTTTTTTTTTTTATAAGTCTAGTATTTTAACTGCTTAATGATGTTTTAGTTTTTTACTTCCAGTTCTCCCAAAGCCATAACTTTTTTTTTATTTTTTCATTCATATAGCTATATGAGGTCTTGTTTTTTGTGGGACAAGACACTTTCTAAGGCCCCTTTCACACAGGCGTCGCGGAAGAGGTCCGGATGTGTTGCGGGAAACCCGCGATAGTGTGCACGCAATTTCAGTCAGTTTTGTCTGCAATTGCATTGTTAATTTTTTTTCGCGCAAGTGCAAAGCATTTTAATGCGTTTTGCACGCGTGTGATAAAAAACTAAATGTGCTACCCAGACCCAAACCTGGACTTCTTCACTGAATTTTGGGTTCGGTGTTCTGTAGATTTTATTATTTTCCATTATTTCATGGTTATAATGGAAAATAATAGCATTCTTTAATACAGAATGCTAAGTAAAATGTCCCTGAAGTAAAAAAAATATTCACCTCATCCACTTGATTGCGCAGCCGTTATCGTCTTCTTTCTTCTTCTTGCAGGACCTGCAAAAGGACCTGCGCTGAAGTCATCGTGCTCATCACGTGGTGGGCGCGATGATGTTTGCGCAGGTCCTTTTACAGGTCCTGCAAGAAGAAGAAAGAAGATAACGGCTGCGCGATCAAGTGGATGAGGTGAGTAATTTTATTATTTTTTTACTTCAAGGGACATTTTACTTTTGCTTGCGGATGCTTGCGATTTTCACTCAGCCCCATGCATTTGCGTCACGCATTGCACCCGTGCGAAAAACTCACCCTTGTGAAAAGGGCCTAATGGCACCATTTATGATTGCATACAATGTGGTGGGAAGTGGGAAGAAAAAAAAAATCCAAATAGGGTTAAATGAAGAAAAAAGGGGTTTTGTCCAGCTTGTAGTTGTGGTAATCCAAAGGCTTTATTCAATAATCACATAGGTATAAAATCCAGCTACAAGAAAGCAGGTCTACATGTTTCGGGCACAATTCATGAGTAAGGGCTAAAATTGAATTGTGCCTGAAACATGTAGACCTGCTTTCTTGTAGCTGGATTTTATACCTATGTGATTATTGAATAAAGCCTTTGGATTACCACAACTACAAGCTGGACAAAACCCCTTTTTTCTACATACTTCCGTATTTCTCCTGATCCGGGTGAAGGAGTTGTTCCGTGCTACACAGTGGAATCCTCGGCAGGTGAGAGCTGCTCAAACCTTTGATCTTTACTATAAATAGGGTTGAAGTATATTAAAAACAAAACAAAAAACAACACTTTATTTTTTTTATTTATTTATTTTTTTACACCATTTTCAGTGTGGTAAAACTGACTTTTTCTCCAGCTCGGTACAGTTATGGCGATACCACATATGTATAGTTGTTCTTGTGTTTCAATACTGAAAAAAAAATCTTTCTGACCCCTGTACCTTTTTTGTAGTTATTTGTACGGGGCTATGTGAGGGCTAAATTTTTTGTGGGGCGATCTATATTTTTCAATGATTACTTTTTGATGGGAGGTGAAGTGATCAAAAAACATTGACTTATTTTTTTCCATTTAACCATTTGCCGTATGGGGAAAAATATTTTTAGATTTTAATAGTATGGGTGTTTTTTGCACACGACGATGCCCATGATGTGTATTTTTTATTGTTTACATATTCTTATTGACATTTTAGGGAATTAGAATTTTTATATAAACTTTTTTTTTTACACTTTTTTTTTTTTACACTTTTTTTTTTTTGAAATATAGTTCCCAATGGGAATTATTACAAGGAATCATCAGATTGCTTCTCTCAGAAACTCCAGTGCTTTAGCATTGGAGTGTATGAGAGTTTCAATTTATTCCTATGGAGCCCTGCCACAGCAGGGGCTCCATAGAAACGAATGTGCGGCAGCTTCATTCATTCAGGAGGACAGAAGCTGCCGCACAATGCTTCTGCGATTGACCAAGGCATTTCAAGGGTTAAATGTCTGCAACTGCCATTACCGCCGGTCACGGGTATTAGTTTAGAACAGCAGACACCCCGAGGCTATGGTGCACACTCCACTCGCAAGTGGGTGCCGTTTTTAAACGCCCGGCCGCCTCCATAAATTTACGTAGGGCGGTTGGGAAAGGGTTAATTAACACAATAACATTTTTTAATGCATTAAACATTAAAAGGGCCTCTAAATCCAAAAAGCAGGGGATTGTTTAGGGCAGAGCTATTGTTCAGCTAAATATATATCTTTAAAGTTTGGAAATGGTTCCTGATATTTTCTACTAGTAAGGCCCTCATGCACACGACTGCCTATTTTTGAGGTCCGCTAACCGCGGATCCACAAAAAGGAAGCCGCCCATGTGCCTTCCGCAATTTACAGAACGGAACGGGCGGCCCATTGTAGACATGCCTATTCTTGTCCGCAAAACGGACAAGAATAGGACATGCTACATTGTTTTTGCGGGGCCACCGAAGGGAGCAACGGATGTGGACAGCACACGGAGTGCTGTCCGCATCTTTTGCGGCCCTTTTGAAGTGAACTACGGTCATGTGCATGAGGCCTAAGGGTGCAGGAACTTTGAAGTCATGGTCCGAAGAAATTTCATGAAAGAGGAGAAGTTTAATAAGGTTAATGGACTTTGTCTTAAATGTACGATCTTCATAATATCAAAATGACAAAATGTTGGTACCAGTGCATTGTGATTCTTTATTATTTACTTCATATCTGCTATTGTTAGTCTCAATAATAGAAAAATAAGAGTTTTGAATACCACTTGCACTAATGAAATCTTTTTTTTTTTTTTTTTTTTTTTTTTTTTTTTTTTCATCTTGCACAGCTTTTCAATGAGATGATCCAGGAACACAGTTTTACCTTTGAACGAACATCACCAACGTTCAGTGGCATAAAAGAACTTGCAAGACGCTTTGCTTTAACCTTTGGACTTGATCAGCTTAAAACCCGAGAAGCCATCGCGATGTTACACAAGTAATCACTGCTTGGTTTTATTTTTACTATAAGACCTAATCCTGTGTAACATAATTTGGGCACATTTAATAAGAGGCAGCTTTTGTACGCTTGTTACATTCTTTGTAATTCAGCTAGTGTGAGATCTTTTCTGCAAGCAAGGAGACCTTACATTCAAGGTGTCATCTCAGTCTGTGTTTCAGTAAATACCGGTATTCTCCATGACACCGTCAGATCTTGTTTGAAATGCTGTTTAGACCAGAGAAATAGTAACACCTAGCCTAGTAATAACAAGAAGAAACAGCACGATGTGCAGTTCTAAGAAAAGATGCGTTATTTTATGGCGTATACGAGTATATAGTAAAATGGCTTATCAGGAAAGCTGACAGCCCCCTTTAAATGATAGACTATTGATGACTAGTACAGGACCAAGCACAAGGACCCCACACTTCAGCAGAATGAAGGCAGAAATGGGAAGCAAAAAGATTAGAAAGTTGTGTAACTTTTCCTGATTTCTTTGTTTCAACTGTATTAAATACAATTCTTATCTGTTCTTGGATGTCAGCAATGGGATCCCTAATCAGCTCTAGTGTATGGTATTGAGGTGGTTTATGACAGCTTTGTGTAATCCAGTAAGATTTCATGCTGTATGAGTGCTCTGTAGCTGGACAAGGCTGTGGTGGGAATGTCTCCTGGCGGTCACCTTATGATGCCTTCTGGCGTATGGTTACATGTCTGTCTATTTGCTGATCTATCCATGTTACTTTAGTCATCACTATGTCTCTGTAAGTGGCATTGAAAGGCAGGGCGATGCTGACCTCATATTTAGATGTGATTGGCAATGTCCAGAACATGCCTCCCCTGTGGTTTTAATAATATTTAGCCTTCTGATTTCTATTAAGGTTTACTTGTTTATATATTTTTTATTTAAGTCTTAGGTGCTAATGCACACAAATGCATTTTCTTTCCTTGTCCAGTCCGTGTGTTTTTTTTTTTTTGTTTGTTTTTGCGGATGGTATGCGAAACCATTAGTTTCAATGGGTTTGCAAAAAAAATAAAAAAATAATCCTATTATTATAATTATCCGCATTAAGGACAAGGATAGTACTGTTCGATTAGGGGCCAGCTGTTCCGCAAAATACGGAATGCACACGGACGTCATCTGTATTTTTTGCGGACTGAAAAATACATACAGTCGCGTGCATGAGCCCTAAGTCTGTTGTGTATATTTTTATAGGGATGGTATAGAATTTGCCTTTAAAGAACCAAGCCCACAAGGAGATGTCCACCCACCTCTAAACATGGCTTTCCTCGACATTCTCAGCGAGTTTTCATCAAAACTGCTAAGACAAGACAAAAAAACTGTGTAAGTACCAACAGCTATCAGTCGTCTCTCTGTACTGTACATGATATGTATAGAAATTGAAACAATGGCAATCGTATTATGTTTATTTTTTAATAGATACGCATACTTGGAAAAGTTTATGACCTTTCAGATGTCTCTCAGAAGAGAGGATGCCTGGCTTCCACTCATGTCCTATAGAAACTCTTTATTAGCTGGAGGAGATGACGACACTATGTCTGTTATGAGTGGGATGAGTGGCAGAGGCTCTTCAATAAGAAGTAAAAAAGCAAAACCAGCAACAGGCAAACGGAAAATACCAGAAGGTAGTCCATCAGTGCAACTGCAAAATGCATTCAATCTTGCTGTTTTCTATGTTTTATGCCTGTTATGTAATGATATATTCATATATATATTTTTTTTATTCTTTAAGCTGAAGAGAGTAGTAGCAGTGATAGCATGTGGCTAAGCCGAGAGCAAACGATGAATACACCAGTCATGATGCAAACTCCTCAGCTAACATCCACCATCATGAGAGAACCCAAACGATTGCGGCCTGAAGAAAGTTACATGCCAGTTTACCCAATGCAGCCTGAGCATCACCACCCCCCCATCGATTATAAGTAGGCTTTCGTGATAAAATTCCTTAAGCTTTGTATTGCTGTTTTTTTATTTTATTATTATAATTTTTTTCTGGACATAAATTGTTATTAAGCAAAATTGATAACCGCCGCGTGCATAAAATTGTGTTCAGTACACAGGTAACGTGGATGCTTGCCCAACGACAACAAGAAGAAGTAGCAAGGCAACAGCAAGAGAGAGCAGCAATGAACTATGTGAAGCTGCGGAGTAATCTTCAACAAGCCATGTAAGAAACAGATTTTGGAGTCAGATTTGAAGTCAAATAAAAAAACGCCAGTTTAGGGTACTTTCACACTAGCATTATTCTTTTCTCGCATTGAGTTCCGTCCTAGGGGCTCAATACCAGAAAATAACTGATCAGTTTTATCCTAATGCATTCTGAATGGAGAGCAATCCGTTCAGGATGTCTTCAGTTCTGTCTTTTTGACTTTTCAGGACAGAGATAATACCGCAGCATGCTGCGGTTTTATTTCCGTCCAAAATTCTGAAACCCTTGCTGAAATGCAGGATCCGGCATTTTTCCCATTGACATGCATTAATGCCGGCGCGTTCCCATTGACATGCATTAACGCCTGAGTGTTCTGGGAAAATGAATCCGGCATTGCGTTCCGTGCATGCTCAGACCGCAAAAAATGTGAAATAAATAAACGCCGGATCGTTTTTTTCCGGATGACACCTGAGAGACGGATCCAACATTTTTGTGCATTTGTGATACTGATCAGCATCCTGATCCGTCTGACAAATGCCATCAGTTTGTATGCTTTCTGATGGATCCGGCAGGCAGTTTCGGCGATGGAACTGCCTGCCGAATCCTTTGCCGCAAGTGTGAAAGTACCCTTAACCCCTTGAGTTTCAGCGCCGTTTATGTATGGCGAAAGGAGGGGTCTTAAATATGGTGCCCATCAAACAGCAGAGGCCTGAGACTAATGTCTGTGACTGGCAATAGTGTAGATTGCAACATTCAACCCTTTAGATGCCATGGTCAAGCATGACCACAGCATCTATATGCAGAAAAACAGAAAGTGGACAATTCTGGGATAGGACCGGCTCCCCCATGTGGCGATCAGGGTAGCCGTTCCTTCTCTCTGATACACTGTCTCTCTCTGAAGAGACCCAGCATTTCAGAGCTGCAGTTCTTAGAGGCCTGCAAAAAAATATAAAGTTTTAAATCAACCCTCTTTCCTTAGAATTAAAATAAATAAAAAGCATAATGATCATGGGCATTGCTTCGTACCTAAATGCTTGAACTATTAAAATATAAAAATACTTATCCAATACACAATTTTTTTCATTGCTGCACTTATGCACCCCCCCCCCCCCCCAAAAAAAAAGTAATAAAATCTAATCAAAAAGTCACGCACACACCAATGGAATGACTAATAACTACGTGTTGTCCTGCTAAAAAATAAATGAGCCCACATACAGGTCTGTAGACATAACTAACTATAAAAAAATGGAGGGATGAATATGGCAATGAAAAGAAAAAAATGTTAGTGGGTTTTTTTTTCTCCCTTTTTTTTTGTGTGGTATAGTTGTAATTGTACTGATCCAGAGAATGAACGTAAAATGTAAGTTTTACCTCACAGGGAACGCCATAGAGACAAAACCTGTAAAACTGTGCCGGAATTTCTATATCTTTTTTTGTTTTCCTTTTTTCAATTCCACTCCATCACTACTACATTGTATTCCATATTAGATGGTGGCATTAGAAGGTACAACTTGTCCCACAAAAAACAAACCCTCATACGGCTATGTGAACAAAAAAATTAAAAAGTTATGGGTCTGGGAAGACAGTGAAGATAAATGAAAACAAAAAAAAAATCCGGGACTCAAGGGGTTAAGGAACGTGATTGAAGTCTTGGACAGGTTGAGCTTAGATCATATCATTCCCATGCGACTCAGCAGAACCCTGTGCTGCTTTTCAGCCCGACTGTTTTGCACATTTGATTTTTGTCGTTTTTTCCTTCTGCGATAACTATATTATGTAGTATCAATCAGATATAGTTATTTTAATATGTCTGTCCTTGTCTGAAACACATTTTCTTTAGGGGTTCTGGCCACAAGCTTTGCTTATAATTATGATAGAACATATTATTCATACCGTGACTTTTCTCTATTAAGACGGCGTAACCCTGGGCTAATGGAAGATGATGAAGAACCAATTGTTGAAGATGTTATGATGTCATCTGAGGGCAGAATTGAAGATCTTAATGAGGGCATGGACTTTGACACAATGGATATAGACTTAGTAAGTTATGTTGTTTACCTGTGTGTGTATAAAATTATATATATTTATATAACCCAAACCCAAGAAATCTGACTGACTCAGTCCTCAGGATTTCTTAGGGTTCTTTTGAAAAATTGATGTGCTATGGTGATAACCCTGGAAGCCTTGATGGTTGCATAAACAGGTTAAAGGGGTGTCCACAATTATGGACTTGTTTTCTGGGCCTTGGAGCATGTGGTACCAGTTGAAAAACTCTAACTCATGTGCTCCCAGCTGTATTGGTTCTCTGCCTCTATTTGATAATACACTGGTCTATCTGCTTCCGCCGGGTATAGAGGGGGTCATGTGTGCCCCTGTTGCCAATGAGTGGACTCAGTGGTGACATGTCCCCAAGTGGCATGTGACCCAGTAGCGATGTGCTGGTTGGGGACAAGTCACTACTTAGGCTAGTCATTGGCTGCAGCGGCACACATGACCCCCACTGCAATTAGCCTATGGACCGGGATATTGCCAAACAGTATCGGGGAGCAGGTAAATATGAGTTTATCAGCAGGTACCGCATGCTTTAAAAGGCTGTCCAGTTTATTTTTTGTGTGACCCCTATCTTAAGATTCCATTTCCAATCACAGGACTCCAGTGACATTGCATCCACTGGCTTGCTTCTGCATCTTCATGGTTCTTCCTGGTCCTTGCTGCATCACCTTCCTTCTAAGGCCTGTTTCACACTTTTGTTGTGGCTTTCCAGTATTGAGATCTGGCAGAGGATCTCAAAAACCGGGCCAAAACGGAACAGTTTTGTCCCCATTCATTGTCAATGGGCTCATATCTGATCAGGATGCATTCTGTTCCCTCTTGCTGTGTGTTTTGTCCAGTCTGCGAAACGGAACAAACTGGAATCGGCATGAAAGTCAATGTAAGTCAATGGTGCCGAATCATTTTTTTTTTTTGTTAGGTAAAAAAACTGGACGGCCATTAACTTATAACTATTTTCATGCCGGATCTGTTTTTTCAGTTAAGATTTAATACAACTGGATCTGACCGAAACTGATGCATCTGGGTTTATTAAATGGCACTGATCCGTTTAATTCGGGTTTTGAGATTCTCTGCCAGATCTCAAAACCGGAATAAAAAAATCAAGTGTGAAACAGGCCTAATCTACATGGGTGTTAATAGGTGGCATCTGCAATCTCCAGCATCTGATGATGCCTCCTACTCCCCACCCATGAAAATTAGATGGGCAGGAATACAGGCAGAATCATGACCACACAGAAGCAAGCTAGTGGATGCAATGTCACCAGAAGAAACACGGAAGTTATTGGACGGAGTCATGTAATTGGCATCACAATCTGAACATAGGGGCTATGCAGGTAGCATCAATGTGATAGGAAATATGCGATTTGCAGGACAGAGAAAATGTTGAGAAAAACGTGACAATCTCTGTAAATAGAATAAAAGTAAGAATATAAAGAATAAGAATTAATGTTTTGAAGTAACGAAACACTAGTGGCCCAAATATGTTCTGTGTCATTCAGGCCCATTACATGATTGGTTTTTCCCGTGGAACACAATTACAGAGATATAATTAAAATGCATTAACATCGTTTGAAGAATGAGGCATTACAGATTAGATACAGACGTTCAGTTTGTAACACAAAGGCAGAATTTGTCATTTGGCCCCAATTAAATATTTAATTTCCAGGGAGTTAGGAAAGGGACAAGTAGTATTAAAGATCTAGGGAGAAGGGCCTGTGTATAACTCTTGGGTTGAATATATAACCTATAGGTTTCTTTTTGATCCAATAAAAAAAACTATCAGGGAATGTGTCATCAGAAAAGTACCTATTCTTTAAGGCTACTTTCACACTCGCGTTTGGTGCGGATCTGTCATGGATCTGCAGACTGATCCGTTCAGATAATACAACCGCATGCATCCATTCAGAACGGATCCGTTTGTATTATCTTTAACATTGCCAAGACGGATCTGTCTTGAACACCATTGAAAGTAAATGGAGGACGGATACGTTTTCTATTGTCAGAGAAAATGGATCCGTCCCCATTGACTTACATTGTGTGTCAGAATGGATCCGTTTGGCTCAGTTTCGTCAGACGGACACCAAAACACTACAAGCAGCGTTTTAGTGTTCGCCTCCAAAGCGGAATGGAGGCAAACTGATGCATTCTGAGTGGATCCTTAAGCATTCAGAATGCATTAGGCAAAACTGATCTGTTTTGGAACACTTGTGAGAGCCCTGAACGAATTTCACAAATGGAAAGCCAAAACGCCAGTGTGAAAGTAGCCTAAGGGCTCTTTCACACCTGCGTTATTGTCTTCCGGCATAGAGTTCAGTTGTCGGGGCTCTATGCCGGAAGAATCCTGATCAGGATTATCCTAATGCATTCTGAATGGAGAGAAATCCGTTCAGGATGCATCAGGATGTCTTTTTGCTCCGGCCCAAAAAACTGAAGACTTGCCGCAAGGCCGGATCCGGAATGAATGCCCATTGAAAGGCATTGATCCGGATCCGGCCTTAAGCTAAACGTCGTTTCGGCGCATTGCCGGATACGACGTTTAGCTTTTTTTAGAGTGGTTACCATGGCTGCCGGGACGCTAAAGTCCTGGCAGCCATGGTAAAGGGGAGCGGGGGAGCAGCATACTTACCATCCGTGCGGCTCCCGGGGCGCTCCAGAGTGACGTCAGGGCGCCCCAGGCGCATGGATGACGTGATCGCATGGCACGTCATCCATGCGCATGGGGCGCTCTGACGTCATTCTGGAGCGCCCCGAGAGCCGCGCGGATGGTAAGTATACCGCTCCCCGCTCCTACTATGGCAACCAGGAGTTTAATAGCGTCCTGGGTGCCATAGTAACACTGAAAGCATTTTGAAGACGGATTCAAATGCTTTTAGTACACTTGTGTTTTTCCGGATCCGGCGTGTAATTCCGGCAAGTGGAGTACACGCCGGATCCGGACAACGCAAGTGTGAAAGAGGCCTAAAACAGATTTTTATGTTAAACATCTTTCTGAGCATTCACTGCACACACTGGTGGTTTACAGGTATGATTAGAATGGTGTTAAAGGGAACCTGTCACCAGGATTTTGGCCATAGAGCTGGGGACATGGGCTGCTAGATAGCCGCTAGCACGTCTGCAATACCCAGTCCCCATAGCTCTCTGTGCTTTTATTGTGTTAAAAAAACGTTTTGATCCATATGCAAATGAACCTCATATGTGTCCTGTATCCGGAGATTAGTCCAACGGAAAGGAGCCCAGCACCGCCCCGTGTCCTCTGAATCTCCTCCTTGCTGGCTGACGTCACAGAGCTGGAGCGCCGAAATCTCGCGATGCGCAAGCTAGCACATGCGTAGTTCGTTCCCTGTGCTGATGCCAGCACAGGAAATGAACAGGATGCCGACACTGTGCATGCGCTAGCTCGCGCATCGCGAGTTTCTTAATAAATTTAGCATTTTACTCCTTTGGATTTTATACTAAGGCTTAGGGTACTTTCACACTTGCCTTGTTGGAATCCGGCAGGCAGTTCTGCTGCCTGCCGCATCCGGAAATCTGTATGCAAACGGATATCATTTGTAGCCGGATGCGGATCTATCTCACAAATGCATTGCAATACCGGATCTGTCTCTCTGGTGTCATCCGGAAAAACGGATCACATTTTTAAAGGTTTCGCATGCGCAGACCGGGAAACCGGATCCGTTTTTCTGGAACCCTTGGTGCCGAATCCAGCATTAATGCATTTCAATGAAAAATAATGCCGGATCCGGCATTCCGGCAAGTGTTCTGGAATTTTGGCCGGAAAGAGGCCAAATGCCGTAAGAGGGACTGAACTGAAGACACCCTGATGCATACTGAGCAAATTTTCCTGGTATTGAGCCCCTAGGATGGAACTCAAAAACGGATAAGAATAACGCTAGTGTGAAAGTACCCTTAGAAGTACCTTGACTTACTGGTGTGTCAGAGTGATTTAATCGGCATTGCCTGAGTGCGGCTATGCCATCACCTGGTGTCACATTGAAGACTACCTAATTGGGCCGCTGCACGTTATTTTTTTTATACACGGGATCAGTTACTTCAGGGTTATCAATAAACTGATTATAAAACCAGTGAGTTTAAAGGGGTTTTCTGAGATTTAGATTAGCAGAGGTCGGACTCCCAGCACCCCTGCCAATCAGCTGTTTAAAGAGGCTGCGGCGCTCTGTGAACAAAGCGGCCTCTTCCTAGGCCAGTGACATCACGTTAGTCGGTCACATTACCTAGGGGCAGTCAGCCCCATAGAAGTGAATGCGCCTGAGCTTGGTAAGCCGTGAGGAGGCCACAGCGCTCACCAGAACGCAATGGCCTCCTCAAACAGATGATCGTCAAGGGTGCCAGGTGTCGGATCCGTGCCAATTTGATATTCATGAGCTGTCCTGAAGATAGGTCATTCATGTCTAAACTTTTTAGTTTTTTTCCTCCATTACAGATTATTTGTTGTGTAGTCCTGGTTTGCAGTTAAAATGCCTATTCTACTTCTTTTCTTTAGCCGCCATCTAAAAACAGACGAGAAAGAACAGAGCTCAAGCCTGATTTCTTTGATCCTGCTTCAATCATGGATGATTCTGTAAGCTTAAAATATATAATCCCTGCCATTCTGAAAATAATGAAATGAATGTGCTTTGTAATATATGCCGGTATACCCATTGAAAGTAGCCATTTAAAAGTGTAACTAGAGCTTGACGTGGGTTACACTTGATCTGTTTAGTGAAACATGTAGCCAATCATGTACAGGATTATATTGTCTGTGTATATTTTGTATCTGTAATCGAAAACTTTATTCTGTAGTTCAAATTTATTTTTTTAGAATTTGATTTATGTATTGATGTTGCTCTGCTGAAACAGACTGTGCCTGAGTTGGCTAGTGCTTGTAAACTGCACAACTTCTTACGGCCTTAAGGGGGCTTCCAGCAGTTCTTTTTTTAAGATATAAAACAATAAAGAAGCCATGCAAACCAATCTACCACCGCTGCTGTGGTCCCTCTTCCTGGTCCTGGCTCTGCACGCAGGGATGCCTGCTCAGCTAGTCATTGGCCCTTCCAGCATTTCCTGCATGTCAGACTGGGACCAGAAAGGTGAGAGCAACAGGGTATGGTAACCACAGGGGGCCAGTGAGGGGAGTATAGCTACTTTTTTAAAATGTTTAACCCATTGTAATTAGAGATGAGCAAATTTCATATTTTGAAATTCGTTCACACTTAGTTTGGTGGTAAAAGGTGAATTGCGTTATGGATTAGGTTACCACGGACCATAACAATTCTATCATAGAATTGCATTATGGTCCGTGGCAACTGAATCCATAACGCAATTTACCTTTTACCAACAAATGAAGTGTGAACGAATTTCAAAAGCAAAAATTTGCTCATCTGTAATTCTAATGTTTAAAAATATAACACCGCTGGACCCCTTTAAAATTTCTGACATCGATTTAACAGGCTTATACTAGGTTCACATCCATGTTGACTTTCCAGCTTTACAATTCCAGCATAGGAACAGAAAACCTGAAACACCAGATCCAGTATGTGCCGACAGATTCCATTGACTTTAATTGAGTCCATCAGATTCCCAGCAGTGACACTAGACAAAATATTGCTGCATTCAGATATAGATAAAATATAGCGCTTTGCCGCAGATGTGAACCTAGCCTTTTCCAGCTCAAAAAAACTTAATTCTGATTCTCTCTAAGTGTGAACACACACATCTGCAATATCTGTCCCAGATTTTACACTGACTTTATCCCACTAATTCCCTAGTTGCCGTTTTCACACCTAAATTCTGCAATATTTTCATAGCTATCACCTTGATGATGTTCCATGTCGGCTGCTTTCCAGGTGCCTAGGCCAGGGGAGGGAATTTTAAAGGGTTTCTGCAGTTCTTTTAAACTGATGATCTATCATCTGGATAGATTTCCAGCATATGATCAGCGGGTTTCCGACACCCGGGACCCCGCCAATCAGCTGTTTGAGAAGGCAGCGCTGCGGCTTTCTCCGTGTTTACCACAGGCCCAGTGACGTCACAGCTAGTATCACTAGCCGGGCGTGGCTGAGCTCCATTTAAGTGAACATAGCTTTGCCCCGCCCAGGCCAGTGATACTAGTTCCCCGCCGATCAGATGCTGATCTATCCAGAACTGCAGAACCCCTTTAAGCATGGCACACTGATTTTATGATGACTTGTGGATTTAGTACTGGGGATCTGAAGAGAAAAGGTCTAGGTAAAGTCCAGGACAGTTGTTGCGGATGTTGGCGTTCACACATACAGCCCCTCCAGGTAAACTTCAGAAAATGTCTGGATTCCACTGTAAGCCTGCACATGTCTGAACACAGCAGTGAATGTTCTGCAAAATCACAATGGGCGTGTTAATAACATGCTTGTTGTGATATTTTGCATCATGCCACGCTGCACAGGCCCTACCCCATGCCTAAAGTACCCACCCCATTCCTAAGCACCCAGAACATTACCTCTGTATTGAGAATGTGCCCGATCACTACATGTGTGAAAAGGCAACTCTGGTAAATCTCAGGACCTGATATTCTGGAAATTTCCTGGAGTTTGTGTGAAAACCCTTTTAGTTAAAACACAACTTTTATTTTATCAATTATAAATCTAATTCCCTCCACCACTTCCTAATGCTAAAAATACTTTGGCCAGTACTATTACTATCTGTCTCAATAGTATCTATTTCCTGTAGCCCCATTACCCATGACGATGTAAGTTTACGGTGAAACATGTTGGGGGGTGCTTAGGATCCAGTTATATGACAACACGGTACACACGTCCTGCAGGCATGTGGTGAATAAACATTGCCAGAAAATGTCTGCAGGATATCCAGACTATTGAGGTAGCAATAGCACTGGCCCAGAGTATTTTCAACTCCAAGAAGTGGTGGAGGGGAAATTAGGCCCATTTCACACGAGCAAGTTTTCAGCGCAGGTGCAATGCGTGACATGAACGCATAGAACCCGCACTGAATCCTGACCCAGTCCTTTCAATGGGTCTGTGTACATGATCTTTTTTTTTCACGCATCAGTTCTGCATTGCGTGAAAAACGCAGCATGTTCTATATTTAGTTTTTCACGCAGCCCTGGCCCCATAAAAAGTGAATGGGGCTTCAGTGAAAAACGCATTGCATCCGAAAGCAAGTCAAGGATGCAATGTGTTTCTCACTGATGGTTGCTAAGAGATGTTGTTTGTAAACCTTAAGTTTTTTATCACGCACGTGAAAAACACATCAAAACGCATTGCACCCGCGCAGAAAAAACTGAACGCAATCGCAGACCAAACTGACTGAACTTGCTTGCAAAATGGAGGGAGTTTCACTAAACGCATCCTGAACACATCCGGACCTAATCCGTCACTCTCGTGTGAAAGAGGCCTTAGGTGTTTGATTTGATAGAATAAAGGCTACGTTTTAGCTAAGGGAATTACAAGTGTGTTTTTTGAGACGGGATAACTTTTTCACCCTTGAGTAAATGTGACTTAATTTTTATAGCGTTATGACAATTGCACAGTGTGAGTGGGGTCGGTTATGACACAGGGAGAATTGCTTTACATTAACCCCAGCCCTGCTCTAAGCATAATACAGTGTATCCTGGAAAATGTCTGCTTCATGTACCTACTTAAGGCGTTTCCTTATATTTAACCATGTTGGGGGTCCATGAATTGGAGAGCCCTGTTGATTCTTTGATTGAAAGGCTCATGAACCCCCAACCTCTGATACAATCTTCAAATATACTTAAAGCATGGATGTTCCTTAAGCAGATGGTGTGAGCTTGTGTGAGGCCAGTTCTGTTTCCATGTACATGGGGAAATAGGAAGTAGTTTCTTAAAACCTTTACTCATCATAAACGTATGTTAAAAAAGTTGCTGTAAATACAACTCTGCCAAATTAGTCCGAAAAGGAACACAAGAAAAGTTTGTTAAACCACTTCACGTAGAATAACGCATGTTTTTTTTTTTTTCTTCCTCAAACTGTAAGTGCATAGACTTACTGTTGTCATTCACTGCGGTAGACAGCTGATGGCAGCAAAACACATCTTCACATAACATTTCATTATTTATTTATTTATTTTTACTTGCTTTTGCACTATTATTTTGCTACTCTCCAACGTAAAGCCTTTTTTATGTTTTTAGTTTTCCATTTCTATCTATCTACATTTTTACATACTCCTAACTTCCATTTGTTTTTTTTTTCTTCTCTCTAGGTTCTTGGGGTATCAATGTTTTAATACCAGTTCATCTATCAACTCTGTGGTGAAGTTTTTTTAAAAAAAATGGAAGAGAAAGTTTTTAATGACAGATTTGTGGTAGATAAAATGAAATTCTGTACAGAATTTTCTCTAAGGAGAATTTGATATGCTTACCAAGATTAAGTGCATTGAGGGGCAGTTTTGAATGCCTGAAAAACTAAAACTATAAAGGACAAGTAAACAGTTTGCAAATAAGCTACAATGTATTATTTTGGAAAATAAATCTTATTTATATATCTTTAGGTTGTCCAGTTATGACGCCCTTTCTTTTATTTTATTTTGTCTATTTCAATTAAAAAGAAATCCCGCCCGTGAGTAGTGTTGACTGTGTTAACACTATGAGGAAACTGATTAGTGTTTACATCTATGACCTGGTATGGTTATGAATAGTTTTCCTATGTTTTTAACATCATGCCATTTTAATGGGTTTCCAATATGTTGCAAACAGTGAATAATTTTGACCATTTTGTTTTAAATGCGTGTGCCCATTTTTATTTTTTTTCTAACTATTGTGTTGATGGAAAGGAGCCTTACTGAAAGCCTTTTTCCCCACAACTGCCCGAAGGTATCGAAACATAACCATGCTCACTCATTAACCAATCTAAAAGTTTGCTTGTCCTTTAAGAAACATGTAATGTCGTGAAAATCCTTCCAGTAGTGCCACTGTATTTTGTCTCCAAATAAAAAGCTTATTGTAGTATGTTTGCAGAAAAAAAAGAAAAAAAAAAAACTTTAAACAGAAATTATACAGCTTATTAGAGTGTGGGAATAGGGTTCTAAATTTTAAATAAAATGATATATATATATATATATATAAATTGGTGCTGATTTTATAATTGCGCAGTTTGTTTAGTTTTTTTCTTACTTTTAAATTCCAAGTTAAAAATGAGGTTTCAGAAATATATTGAAAGTTTTAACAATGTTTAAAATAGTTGAAGCGTGAATATTCGCTTTAAAATGATTTTTAAATTTGTATTTTATATTGTTTTATCTATTTGTCTTTGCAAGCAGTCTTCAGGTTAAGTATACTTCCAGCAGGTTACAGTACATTTCTTCTATTTTTAAATTAGTTTAAAAACCTAGAGAACTCGTAAAAAAACACTTAGCTTTATTCTATAAAAGCTTTGTTCCACACGTCATCCTTAGTTCACAACTACTAGTCAATATTCACCATCCGACATCAACTCATTTTGCCAGGCTTAGGCAGCTAGACATTAAAGTAAATTTAACTTATATTTCATTGTGTATATTTTTGTCAGTTGTCTTTCATTTTCTGAGGTTTAAAGTCATTCCATGCCTTATGCTTGCAATACACAAACTTCTCTTGTGGACAAAAAAAAAAAAAAAAAACGAAAAAAATAAATAAATACAAAAAAAAAATGCTGTTAATTAAACAAAATAACAATCACGTTTAGGCTGTGGTAGCCAAAAACCATAAATTATCTAGATAATTCTAAAATATAATTATTATTTTTTGAACATCATAGTTGTAACAGAACCCGATATGTCGAAATCATGTTACATAAGTACTCCGTGTCTGAAATGACTGCCTACCCTACCTTCACACCACTGCATTTCCTAGAACTGCTAAAAAGACTGTGTATATACCATTTTAAAATTAAGTTGATTTTTTTCTTACTCTAAGCAGAGTATATCTTTGTGAAAGCAGTTCCTACAGCTTTGTTTTCAACCAGCTAAAATGTTTTATATATTTACCTAACCTGTTGTCCTCCACATTCTATTGTCCTCTGTACTGTTTTCTGATTTGTATTTATGTCTTGAGACAGTAACTTTTTGAATAAAAATAAACCTACAGTATATCAAGTTTAGTTCTATTTAATGTGTTGAAAGTACAATATTTGATTTGCATCAAACATATTTTATATATTGTTTTTTTTTCATAGTCAAATGTCTGGCAGAAAGTGTTCTGCCCCATGTAATTTTCAGCTTTTCTATGACTGACCAGACAACCAGTATTTAAAGGGGTTCTGTCATCAGAAAAATCGTTATGTAGCTGGATAACATTAGCGATGTGCTAATGTCAGCAGTACATAACTGTATGATTTATGTCTCCCTGCCTGCCGCCGTTCACGCTAAATAATGACTTTTATAATATGCATATGAGCCTCTGGGTGCTAGTGGGGTGTTGCTGCAGCACCTAGAGACTCCGTCCTCTCACCATTTGGCACACCCTTGTAAAGGTGATTGACAACTTCTGTCTCTTCCGTGCCCCGCAAATCCCGCGCATGCACTGTCCATTTTAGTATTGGGCGCAGTGAGTGAAGGACAGCAGCATCGCTAAAGTCAACTTTGGACTTACAGAAATAACATCACTTTTCCCCAAAAAACATGACAAGAATATTTTGTATAGACCTCGTCCCACCACCACAAGTCTGTCCCAACCATGCAAAGGCAACTTTTTTTGCTTTCCATATTCATTTGACCGGTATCAAACAAATGGGTGATTTCTTACATCAGCTGTCCCAGCAAGATTTTGTTTAACTCTTGAATAAACCAAAATTAATTCCATTCTACAAAATAAATAAAAAAGCTGCAGCGGTCATGTTCCCCCATTGACGGATGTTGTTTTTGAATGAGAGGAATACTCTGCCCGGGAGACACAGACACTGAACCCAGTGGAGATGACCAGGTAAGTATGATCACCACGGCAGGTCGGCCACTCTGGGAGGTCTGTATTATTATTGGATAACTCTTCAGCTATGAGCCTGTTTTGGGCCCTAATGACCAAGATTTGGGGGTTTATTTATCCAACTGGTGTAAAGTAGAACTGGCTTAGTTGCCCATAGCACCCAATGTTTGGAAAATGAAAGGTGGAATATGATTGGTTGCTATGGGCAACTAAGCTAGTTTCTTTTTACACCAGTTTTATAAATGCCCCCATTAGGTTTTTTTTTTTTTCAACCCTTCTAAAATAGCACAACTTTTTATATTTCATTATCGCTGTTTTTGTGGGCCAAGTTGTGTCTTTTAACACCTTTCCTCCCAGCGCCGTAATAGTACGACACAGCGGGACGTGACTTCTCGTTGGGGTCCATTCACTAGTCTTTAGTACATTGCGGATCCACAATACACCTGGCCGGCACCCCCATAGAAACGCCTATTCTTGTCCGCAATTGCGGACAAGAATAGGACATGTTCTATTTTTTCCCCGGACCGGAAGATTGGCTGCGCGCTCCGGAAATGCGTATGCGGAGACCACATAGTATGCTCGCTGCATCCATTCCATCCAAATAGAGAATGAATGGGTCCGCACCCGTTTCGCAATTTGCGGAACAGATGAGGACCCGTTATTACGGACGTGTGAATGGAGCCTTAGATGCGGGTGGGTGCAAGAGCTGCGCCCGGCCGATCAGCGGCGGGGTCCAGCAGTCACTGATAGCTGTACCTCAGCTGTAAGCGCCGACATCGGTGAAAACACAGATATCGGCGCATTGAAACTTGTCCGTGCAGGGATCGGAGCAGCCCTGTCACAGCACCGATAGCAGGGAAGGCAGCCCAATGCCTTTGTGGCTGCCTTCCATGTAACCCCGTGAGGTCCAGCCCCCTGGATCTCACAGGAAGCAGGCTGTGTTTTACTCTGGTAATACCCTTACAGCCAATGCATTACACTACAGAAGTATTGGAATGTATTGTAAAGGGGATCAGACCCCCAAAAGTTAAAGTCCCTGAGTGGGACAAAAATACGTCTCTCCTCCCCCCCCACCCCCCCCCCCCCCCACCCCAAAAAAATAAAATAAAAAAAATAAATTCAAGTGAAAAGAAAAAAGCATCATTTTCCCAAAATCAAGTATTTTTTTTAAAATAGGGGGGAAAAAAAGGAAAAGTAGACATTAGGTATTGCCGCATCCATATCGACCAGCTCTATAAAAATATCACATGACCTAACCCCTCAGGTGAACATCGTCAAAAAAATAAAATAAAAACTAACTACTTTTTGTCACTTTACATCATTAAAAGTGCAACACCAAGCGATCAAAAAGGCATATGCCCCACCAAAATAGTACCAATCTAACCGTCACCTCATCCCACAAAAAATGAGCTACTACCTAAGACAATCGCCCCCAAAAAATAAAAATTAACTATAGCTCTCAGACTATGGAGACACTAAAACATAATTTATTTTGTTTCAAAAATGCTTTGTGTTAAATGTAAAAAAAAAAAAAAGTAGACATATTAGGTTTCGCGTCCGTAACCACCTGCTTTATAAAAAAAAAAAAAAAAAAAATCACATGATTGAACACTGTAAAAAAAAAAAAATAATATATATATTTGTCAAAAAAGCTATTTTTTTGGTCACCTTATATCACAAAAAGTGTAATGGCAAGCGATCAAAATAGTAACAATCAAACATCATCTCATCCCGCAAAAAATGATACCCTACCTAAGATGATCTCCCAAAAAATAAAAAAAGCTATGGCTCTCAGACTATAGAGACACTAAAACATGTTTTTTTTGTTTCAAAAACTATATCATTGTGTAAAACTTACATGAATAAAAAAAAAGGATACATATTGGGTATTTCCACGTCAGTAGCGACCTGCTCTTTAAAAATATCACATGACCTAACCCGTCTGGTAAACACTGTAAATAAAATAAAAACTGTGTCAAAAAAGCAATTTTTTGGGGGGTCACCTTACATCACAAAAGTGTAATATAGAGCAACCAAAAATCATATATATCCTAATATAGTGACAAAGCGGCTTTAAATTAAAGCCTTTAAGATATACTCTGGTGCTCTGAATCAAAGTACCCCCAGGGGTTAATATCCACGCGTGACTAGAGACTAGACGCTGACACATAGATGGTCAATGCAATCTCTACTTTATTACAGAAATTAAGCAATATATACATCTTCAGAAAAGGGCAGTACTTTCTGAGGCCCAGGCATTATTTCATTGGCTCAAAAGAAAGAACGGACAAGAGAAGAAGAGATAACACTCTAGCGTCTGCGCACTGTGCACTACTTTGGAATGTGAACTAATGTAAACATCTGGTTATCGCTGCCATGTTGTAATGGTGTCTATCCTAACAAGAATACTGCACGCGTCATATATGACACTTCAAAGAGGTGTTCTTCTATAGGCAGTGAGTAATGTGTGTGTGTATCATATTCATCCAGCTAAGGGATTGGCTTAAGCATCCTCTCACAGTGCACACATCTTCTTCATAGTTATTACTTTACATTCCCCATATGTCTACTTCATGTTTGGATCATTTTGGGAATGATATTTTATTTTTTGGGGATGTTACAAGGCTTACAAGTTTAGAAGCAAATCTTGAAATTTTCAAAAACCTAATTTTTAGGGACCAGTTCAAGTCTGAAGTCACTTTCTGAGGCTTACATAATAGAAACCACCCAAAAATTACCCCATTCTAGAAACTACACCCCTCAAGGTATTCTAAACCTTCTATTCAAGTTATTGGCAAATAGGATACAAATTTTCCATTTTAATTCATTTTTTCCAGTAACAAAGCAAGGGTTAACAGCCAAACAAAATGCTATATTTATTGCCCAGATTCTGTAGTTTGCAGAAACACCCCATATGTGGCCGTAAACCTACTGTATGGGCACACAGTAGGGTGTAGAGGGAAAGGTGTGCCATATGGTTTTTGGAAGGCAGATTTTGCTGGACTGGTTTATTTACACAATGTCCCATTTGAAGGCCCCCTGATGCACCCCTAGAGTAGAAACTCCATAAAAGTGACCCCATTTCGGAAACTACGGGATAAGGTGGCAGTTTTGTTGGGACTATTTTTAGGGTACATATTATTTTTGGTTTATCTATATTACATTTTTGTGTGGCAAGGTTACCAGAAATAGAAATTTCATCTTCATTTGCCAATAACTCTTGTGGGACACCTAAAGGGTGAACGACGTTTGTAAAATCAGTTTTGGATACCTTGAGGGGTGTAGTTTCTTAGATGGGGTCGCTTTTAGGAGTTGGATGAACAATTCTGCTACTTTTTTTAAATTTCTTTATGCTGTTTACTGTCCACAATAAATAATGTGACAGTTTTATAGCACCGGTCAATACAAATACATTTCCTATTGTTTTTTATTTCAATAAATAAGTATTTCTCGCCCATATTCAATGGGGGACACAGGAACCGTGGTTATATCTATGTCCTCTAGGAGGCGTTTACACTAGTCAGCTATACCCCCCTTGTTGTGCTTTTTCATAAGTGTAAACATTTATATTTACTTATTTTAGTTATAATGGGTATTCATTGCCTTTAAGAGCAATGTTGATTTATATTCACTGTTTTGTATGGATTTTCATGGAGGCCGAAGTAAGTCCATGAGAAGATTACTGTGCTGTTCAAAAGCTACTGTTATTATAACAATATATTATACATTTAGAAAGTTAGAAGATACACCGCACCTGCAGATTCTGAGGCTTCATTTTTTTTCCTATCTGAACATGAATTCCACAGTGTGAGAATGGTCTAGATGTTCCTCAAAGTATATATTCATGTATCGAAGTTTGTCCCTCAGCCCTGAGACAAGGTTTCAGATGTCAGAGGTGTGAAGTGTTGAAAATATTAGGCATGTATGAGTTAACCCTTAATGGTATGATGCTTATTGCTTATACAACAGTGCCATCTAGATATAAGCGGTTAATACTACATCAGTAGCAAAATTGCATTCTGGGTAGTATTATGACGCCATGCTCCTTATCAATGCACACACCCCTCCAACAATGATTGGAAAGTTCCAAACTCGGAGGGCGTGTTCATCTGATAAGTTTTGGGTTAAGAAACCAGTTACCAGAGAGAAAAAAAAAAAAGGGAGAAAAGGAAAAAAAGAGAAACAAACATTTGGATTATAGATCTCTGGAGAATCATTTGGATTATCGGGAAAAACTCTTGAGAGCTGGCTGCCCCAAGACTCTGCACATCACTTGACCCTTGGGTAATGTATATTTTGTTTTTATGTAGTATTGATCTAAATTAATTGGCTTGATACTTAGCCAGATACCCGCTCACTTGCGGACGTGTAACGTTAGTTGCTACATCAGTATTTTCTCTGATTTCAGTTAAGATGCATAACTGAATAAAGGGGACAATATTGGAGAAACTCTATTGGGAATCTTTGTATTACCTAGTTTGATATCAAGCCAATAATTTATAAGTTTTAGTGCAATACTACCATTATCTGAAGATTGGTCATCATTTTTGGGCAGAGCAAGGGCTTGTATTGGTCATCTTCTTGATTGAGTTTTCCGCATAATCCATTGATTGTATATCTCTCACAGATTTAAAGCTGTATTGCATAATATTCTTGTGTTGGTTGAGTAGTGTTTTATTGGTATCATATAGTGGTGAATTCTGGGTACTGCATATCATTGTATATTACTGAAATTTATGTTGATTCATTTTTTGTTTGTACTTTAACCTATTGTATAATAAACCATTTATATTTTTGCATAGACGCTTGTACCCTGTTTTACTGATTGCACAAAATAATCAGGTTCTCGATTGAACTCTTTGAGATGTTTATGTCCATCTCACAGGTCAATATAGTTTGCATAATTTTTCTTTTGACCCGATATTTTTTTTTATATTTATATAAAGCATTTGCTTTATATACCCGACACCCTCCAGCCTGGAGAGAGAGCTTCAGTTTTAATATCTATGTCCTCTAGGAGGCGTTGACACTAGGCAGCTATACCCCCCTCCAGCCTGGAGAGAGAGCTTCAGTTTGGTGCAGGGATGGGCAAACTGCGGCTCTGCAGCTGTTGTAAAATTACAACTCCCAGTCTGCCTACAGCTATCAGCCTACAGCAGGGCATTTTGGGATTTGTAGTTTTACAAATTTTTACAACAGCTGGAATTTTTGTAGTTTTACAACAGCTGGAGAGCCGCAGTTTGCCCATCCCTGGCTTAGTGTAATAGGAGGCAAGACCTCCCTGCCTTATGCAGGGCGGCTTACTTAGCCGATTCTTTATTTTTCATTTTTCCCTTTTTAGGTTTGGGCAAACAGAGTTGCCTAGTATCTCTGTTATCCTGGGGAGCGAGGCCGGTATCTGTATCTCTCACCGCTCGACCTCCCCACAGAAGCAAAAGGAGGATCCAGGGCAGCCTCGCTCCCGTGCTTCCCGCCAGCCAAGGGGTCACCTAGGTCTGCCAAGAAGAAGACCCTCCCGCCATACCAGACTCCGGTGCTAGCAGCTGAGGAGGTGAGCCTGCTGGAAGCGATGACCTTGAGGGTCCACTTAGGGAGGGTGAAGTGAAGAGGATGAAGATGAGGTGAGTACACTGGATCAGGTAATATAGTCAGCCCTCTCCCCCCTCCCTCCATTGTTTTTCAGGTCTGTAGAGTTAATAGGCACTGGGCCCCACTTAGTAGCCCAGGACCCCTAAGGACAGGCTCCTTCACTCCCCCTCGGTGCCCATGGTTCTAGGCACTTAGGGGGTTAATCCTCCACAGCTACTAGCCAGGGGGCTTGGAGAAATCGCACTTACCAAGGGAGGACCTCCTCAGGACAGCATAGGATCAAAATGGCTCCCTCATTCCCCTCTGTGCCAATGGCTTAGGCACATAGGAGGTTAATTTCCATGTCCCCCGCCTCACAGGCGGCCGAACAGGCAAGGAGGGGAGCGGATAAATATCTCGCTCCCCGATATCAGACGCCATGATTCGCCCTTTTCAGAAGTGGGCGCCATGCGCTGCTCCGAAAAGGGTTAATGCCTGCATCGGCCGTTATCGTGGCCGCTGGCGCCGCAACGCTTATTGTCATGGGGCCGCGGGGTGTAGTCCAGCCGGGCGCCGTGTTTTTCACCTTATTCGTTCGGCTCATATAGGAGGACCTCCAGGTTCCCGAAGGGGAGGGGGGGGCTGCGTTTTTTTTCTCCGGCCCACAGGGCTTTCCGGTCGGCCGGGCATTCACTTGGACCTGGTTTCGCGGCATGCATAGGCTGCAAAGTTCCTGCCTGGATATAAAGGGTTGGGGTGGGGGCAGCGCACTGGCGCAAATTTTCCCGCTTAAGCGGTCACCCGCCCTCAGAAGCCCGCTAAGTCACCACCGTGGTCTCTTTACCCCCTTCCTGACCGGCCACTTCTGTATAGGCCAGTACAGGTTTTTGTGGGGTTTAGAAATGCAGCACAGGGTGTCTCTGTTCAAAAACCCCTTTCAGCTTCAAAATATGTAACATTAACCATGCGGTACCAGACTGGGTCCGTGCTCCTTCCGGACTCTGGAGGAGCAGCTGTCGGGTTGATATCCCTTCACCAGTGCAATACGGTAAAGGATCTCTGAAGGTTCCCAATCCTCCCTCCGGGGCCGTTTAGTTGATAATCCTTCACCTGCGCAATCCAGTGGAGGACCTCTGACAGTTTCCAATCCACCCTCCTGGGTCGTTTGGTTCATAATTCTCCATCAGCGCATTCCAAAGGAGGACCTCTGGATGTCCCACTCCACCCTCCGGGGTCGCTTGGTTGATAATCCTTCACCTGCGCAATCCAACGGAGGACCTTTGACAGTTCCCATTCCATCCTCCGGGGTCGTTTGGTTCATAATTCCCCATCTGCACATTCCAATGGAGGACCTCTGCATATCCCACCCTCTGGGGTCGCTTGGTTGATAATTCTCCACCTGCGCACTTTAATGGAGTAACTCTGCAACTCCCAATCCACCCTCTGGGGTCGTTTGGTTGATAATGCACCGCCTGTGCAATCCGGTGGATGGGCCTCTAGAAATTCCCATCCCACCCTCCAGGTAGTTTGGTTGATAAGTCCCAGCCTACGCAGTCCGCAACTGCCAGAGGCGAGATTCTGAGGGGTAAACCTACGCGCAAGCGGGCCACAGCGGGTCATCTTTTCTCCTTGAATATCTTGCACCCCCAACCTTCCTCCCTGGGTCACGCTCAGACACAGCCTCCCTCCTGGAGAGGGTCAGTCTCAGAGGGAGGGGGGGGGGGGGATCACTGATTCAGACCCTGACATCAATCCGGAGCAATCTCCCAGGATTGCGTCTACGGTGCCCAGCAGTACTGTTGTATGCATTACCCCCTTCCATAAGCGGAGTTATTGCACTTCTACGGGATACAGTACTTGCCTTATACTTTCCCTGCTATTGGTGGACTAAGTACAATAACACAGGTTCAGTGCCGGATGTATTTTTCCCCACTTCTGTAGGTGGCAAAATGGCATCTCTGCTGAGTTCAGTACCTGCTGTATGCATTACCTTCCATAGGTGGCGTGATGACATTATAACTGGTTACAAGGTGTGCTGTATGCATTACCCCCTTACTTAGGTGCAGAAATTGCACTCCCACAGGGTACAGGACTCGCCATATGCTCTAGTTCCCACCGTGGGCATTAATCCCCCTTCATAGAGCATTCCACTTCTTAGTTAGAGTAATTTCACTACCATTGGATACAGTCCCGACTCGTACTATCCTTTACGTAGGCTGAGTGTTGCACATCACCGTGCTTCCTGTTGCATTACCCTCTTCCACAAGTGATCCACTAGTGGGGGAATAATTAATCATCTTATGATGCCTTAGCTTATTCCAAGTGGAACGTAGCATCAGTTGGGACCCGCGAGTGCTTGGTACTCTTCATCTAGTAGTATATGGATGCTCCAAGTGGATACGGTGGCTATCCCACTTTGTATCCTTCTTTCTTTGGTGCTGGTTTTGGGCATGATTATATCTTCCTCTGCCTTCTCAGGTGGTTACCTAGCATCACCTATGTGTCCTGTGGGACCCCCTATCTCCATGGGCCCCCTCTGTTCCAGTTGCTCATGATATTGTTTGCAGCAATGCCTAGTGCGTGCACCATTGCACATAATTTGGTGAGTACGTTCCAGCGAGTCGAGTGTGTTTTCACTGACTCTATATTCTCTATCCACCACCACTCCTTCTCTCGAAGGTGGTTCTGCTGGCACTCTGGTTTAGCTACTACAGCGTGTTCTCCTCCACTGGTGCAGCTTACGCTAATGCTCGAGTTCGTGGTCGCTGCAGTGGGTCGTCCCCCTCAGGTAGGGGCCCTTTTTTTGCACAGCCATCATATCCTGGCTACTTCGGTATAGTTCCAGTCTCAGATGGGGAATGAGCTTAGACCTAGCCTATTCCTCTCCTTCTGTCTTTTCCTCCTCTGGCTCATTATTCATAGCCACCCGCAAGCCTTGGTAGCCTCTGCGTGACTTCCCTCATCCGCATGCACGAGGACTGTGGTGGACTGTGGCACCCTGCACATCCCTCCTTCTACAGGGAATCCCTCCCACTATGCGACAACTTCCCTCCTCTCCCGAGTAGGAGATCTGGAAGCATGCGGCGTGCACGCCCTGTTTTTTTTCCCTTGGCAGGAGTTCCCACTACTTCAGTGTTCCTCCCCTTCCCACTCCTACCGGGGTTCTACGACAGATCTAGTGGAGGTCATTCCGACGATCCTAGTCACTTCGAATTGGTCCAGTCGCACGTGGTACGCCGACCTCTTTCTCCTTCTAGAAGACATCCCTTGGTCACTGCCACTCAGACAACCTTTTTTCTCATGGTCCGGTCTTCCATCAGCATTTAAGGTCTCTTCGTTTGACAACGTGGCTATTGAAACCGCCACTCTGTTGCGGAGAGGGTTTTTGCCGTACATCATCCGCACTATGATCAGGCAGGAAGCCTGCATCGCCCAGGATCCATTATAGGACCTGGAGGTCCTTCCTTGGCTTCTGTGAAAGCCGGGGCATTCCCCTATTCCGTTTTTTTTTTTTTTTTTTCTTCCTCTCCCCACGGTCCTGTTCTTCTACAATCGGGGTTGGACCTTGGATTAGCCCTTCGTGCCTTGAAGGGTCAGGTGTCTGCGCCTTCTGCCCTTCTTCCGTACTGTCCTCCTCTACCGGCTTGGGATCTGAGTATAGTCTTCTCAGCGCTCCAGACTTCTCCCTTGAACCCTTGCAGGAGATCTCACTCCGACTCCTGTCCTGGAAGGTAGTATTTTCTTGTAACTGTCACATCCATCTGATGGGTGTCCGAGTTGGCGGCGCTCTCTTGCAGAGAACCCTTTCGGGTTTTTACAAGGATAAGGCGGTTCTCCGGCCCATTCCTTCTCCCGAAGGTGGTCTCTGACTTCCATATCAACAAGACATTGCCCTTCCCTCACTGTCCCTCTCCTTCACACCCTAAAGTCCATTTGGATGTTGTCAGGGCTCTGAAGATTATAGCTGCCTCCAGTTCCTTCCGTTGTACGGTCCCCCCCTTTTTTTGTCATGCTCTCAAGGGATTGGTGGCCTCCACGGTGGCAATCACACGTTGGATTTGGACTGCAATTGCGGAGGCACACCACTTTCAGGGCAGGTCCCGTCCTTAGGTGTCACGGCTCACTCTACCAGACCGGTGGGCGCAGCTTGAGCTCTGAGGAATCGCGCTTTGGCTCACAGTTGTGCAAGGCGGCTACTTGGTCCTCCTGACGCACATTCACAAATTCTACCAGATGCATACTTATGCATCGGCAAATGCTGTCTTGGGCTGCGTGGTCTTGCAGGCGGCAGTTCTTAGATGCCTGCAGGGACTCTTGCTTTCATGGGTCTGTGGTTTCTCCCGCCCCCCCCGTGGACTGCTTTCGGACGTCCCACGGTTCCTGTGTCCCCCAATGAATATGGGCGAGAGAAGAAGATTTTTGTATCTTACCAGTAAAATCTCTTTCTCGCTCATCATTGGGGGACACAGCACCCACCCAGTATTGTTGTTCAACCACAGTTGCGGCAGTTGCTGGTTAGAACCCCGTTGTTGGTTCCTTGGTATTGTTGGTGTTCCACGTTTTTTCGTCGGTTTACTTGCCTCTCCTGCTGCTTGTACACAAACTGAAGCTCTCTCTCCAGGCTGGAGGGGGTATAGCTGCCAGGGGAGGGGCTAACAGCTTTTGCCTAGTGTCAACGCCTCCTAGAGGACATGGCTATACCCACGGTTCCTGCATCCCCCAATGAAGAGCCAGAAAGAGATTTTACTGGCAAGTTATACAAAAATCGCCTTTTTGCAGTGAAAAATATGATTGTTGGTGTATTTGTTTTTTTACTTTTTTTTTCTTAACTTTTTCTAAATTATTTTTTGACAATTTTATTTATTCCCGCTGGGGGATTTAAGGGTGTTCTTGTAAATAAAAATATTGATGGCCTATCCTTAGGATAGGTCTTTGGTCTCTGGTTGGGGTCTGACTTCCAGCGTTCCTGCTGATCTGCTGTTTGAAAGAGCAACCTCAGCAGCCTTCTCTTCATTGTAATGCAGCTGTGCCTGGTATTTTCTTGAATGGGACTGACCTGCACAAAGGCCATGTGACAGAAAGATGTGTCGGCATCAGACAATAAGGAGGCTGCAGCACTCGCCTGTGTGCTGCAGCCCCTTCCTACCGATGATTAAAGGGAAACCAGGGTGTTGGAACCCCACTAATAAGATATTTATAACCTATACTGAGGATAGGTGTTCAGTTTTTAAGTCCCAAAAAAAACCTTTTAACCACCTCAGCTCCCCTAGCTTAAACACCCTTAATGACCAGACCACTTTTTACAATTCTGCACTACACTACTTTCACAGTTTATTGCTCGGTCATACAACTTACCACCCAAATGAATTTTACCTCCTTCTCTTCTCACTAATAGAGCTTCCATTTGGTGTTATTTCATTGCGGCTGACATTTTTAAATTTTTTGTTGTTAATCGAAATTTACCGAAATTTTTGCAAAAAAATGACATTTTTCACTTTCAGTTGTAAAATAAAAAAAATAAAAAAATTTCGATATAAATTTTTCTCTAAATTTATTGTTCTACTTGTCTTTGATAAAAAAAAAAATGCAATAAGTGTATATTTATTGGTTTGGGTAAAAGTTGTAGCGTTTACAAACTATGGTGCAAAAATGTGAATTTCCGCATTTTGAAACAGCTCTGACTTTCTGAGCACCTGTCATGTTTCCTGAGGTTTTACAATAGCCAGACAGTAGAAAAACCCCACAAATGACCCCATTTCGGAAAGTAGACACCCTAAGGCAGTGGTCCCCAACCTTTTTTGCACCAAGGACCGGTTTCATGCGAGACAATTTTCCCAGGGACCGGGTGGGGGGAGAAAGGGGGCGGGGCTTAGGGGGTGGGCGGGGCTGACTGATTCACGCACATAACAAAACACAAGGTGCATATTAAAATATATAACACTATATAATGACTATATAAACTGACTATGGTCTCTGCTGCACTGTACCATATTTTTCGCCCTATAAGATGCACCTAGTTTTAGAGGAGAACAATAAGAAAAAAAATATTCATTACACCTCAGATCAGACCCCCAATGGCTCAGATCAACCCCTAAACCTTTAGCTATCAGCCCCCAATGTCAGCCATAAACCCCCCAATGTCAGCCATAAACCCCCCAATGTCAGCCATAAACCCCCCAATGTCAGCCATAAACCCCCCCAATGTCAGCCATAAACCCCCCCAATGTCAGCCATAAACCCCCCCAATGTCAGCCATAAACCCCCCCAATGTCAGCCATAAGCCCCCCATTAGCCCCTCGTCAGCCATAAGCCCCCCATTAGCCCCTCATGTCAGCCATAAGCCCCCATTACCCCCTCATGTCAGCTATAAGCCCCCATTAGCCCCTCATGTCAGCCATAAGCCCCCCATTAGCCCCTCATGTCAGTCATAAGCCCCCCATTAGCCCTTCATGTCAGCCGTAAGCCCCCCATTAGCCCCTAATGTCAGCCGTAAGCCCCCCATTAGCCCCTAATGTCAGCCATAAGCCCCCATTAGCCCCTCATGTCAGCCATAAGCCCCCATTAGCCCCTCATGTCAGCCATAAGCCCCCCATTAGCCCCTCATGTCAGCCATTAGCCCCTTATGTCAGCCCCAGGTCAGCCATCAGCCCCATGTCCCTCATGTCAGCCCCATGTCCCTCATGTCAGCCCCATGTCCCTCATATCAGCCCCTAGCGCAAATAAAATAAAATAAAAAACCTCTTACCTCTCCTGCTCCTGGTCACCATCGCGATCCTCTTCATTCTGCTGTCGGCTGTGTATAGCGGCGCACAGCGTGAGGTCACAGAGAGACCTCACGGTGTGCGCAGCCCTGCACAGCCGATAGCCGAACCGTGGACCAGGAAGTGGTGAGTACAGATCCTTCACCGCTTCCTGGTCCTTCTGTACTAATGAAGCGCTTCCATAATGGAAGCGCTTCATTAGTACAGAGTTAAAGACTGCCATGATCGCCGCGGCCCGGCTAACAATCCTCCGCGGCCCGGTCCTGGGCCGCGGCCCGGCGGTTGGGGACCGCTGCCCTAAGGTATTCACTGATGGGTATAGTGAGTTCATAGAACTTTTTATTTTTTGTCACAAGTTAGTGGAAAATGATGATTTTTTTTTTTCCTTACAAAGTCTCATATTCCACAAACTTGTGACAAAAAATGAAAACTTCCATGAACTCACTATGCCCCTCGCGAAATACCTTGGGGTGTCTTCTTTCCAAAATGGGGTCACTTGTGGGGTAGTTATACTGCCCTGGCATTTTAGGGGCCCTAATGCGTGAGAAGTAGTTTGAAATCCAAATGTGTTAAAAATGCCCTGTGAAATCCTAAAGGTGCTCTTTAGAATGTGGGCCCCTTTGCCCACCTAGGCTGCAAAAAAGTGTCACATGTGGTATCGCTGTACTCAGAAGAAGTAGGGCAATGTGTTTTGGGGTGTCTTTTTACATATACCCATGCTGGGTGAGAGAAATATATCTCTATAATGAATATAAAAAAATGGGAAAAGTTGTCTTTTAGAGAGATATTTCTCTCACCCAGCATGGGTATATGTAAAAAGACACCCCAAAACGCATTGCCCAACTTCTCCTGAGTACGGCGATACCACATGTGTGACACTTTTTTGCAGCCTAGGTGCGCAAAGGGGCCAAAATTCCTTTTAGGAAGGCATTTTTAGACATTTGGATTCCAGACTTCTTCTCACGCTTTAGGTCCCCTAAAAAGCCAGGGCAGTGTAAATACCCCACAAGTGAACCCATTTTGGAAAGAAGACACCCCAAGGTATTCCGTGAGGGGCATGGCGAGTTTATAGAAGTTTATTTTTTTTGGGCACAAGTTAGCCAGAGTTAGAAATTGTTAGTTTTTTTTTTTTTGTTTTTTTCCCCACAAAGTCTCCCTTTCCGCTAACTTGTGACAAAAAGTTCAATCTTTCATGGACTCAATATGCCCCTCAGTGAATACCTTGGGGTGCCTTCTTTCCGAAATGGGGTCACATGTGGGGTATTTATACTGCCCTGGCATTTTAGGGGCCCTAAAGCGTGAGAAGAAGTCTGGAATATAAAAGGTCTAAAAAATGTTACGCATTTGGATTCCGTGAGGGGTATGGTGAGTTCATGTGAGATTTTATTTTTTGTCACAAGTTAGTGGAAAATGAGACTTTGCAAGAAAAAACAAACAAAAATAAAATCAATTTCTGCTAACTTGTGCCAAAAAAAATCTTCTATGAACTCGCCATGCCCCTCAAAAGTGATCTTTTTATAGCGCCGCAGCGATTTTACTGTGTTTTTGCAATGATCCTAAAAAAATATATTTCTGTCACTGCCGTGGGGCGGACTGAATGCAAGTGTGCGCACAAGATCAGGCCTGGTCGGGCGAACACTGCATTTTTTGTAGAGCCTATAGAACATGTCCTATTCTTGTCCGCAATTGCGGACAAGAAAAGGCATTTTCTAATATATTTCTGGCAATGTGCGGAAAGTACATTGCCGGTGTCCGTGTTTTGCAGATCCGTGGTGTCCGTGGACATCCGCAAAACACATACGGATGTCTGAATGGAGCCTTACAGGGGGGTGATCAATGACAGGGGAGTGATCACCCCATATAGACTCCCTGATCACCCCCTGTCATTGATCACCCCTGTAAGGCTCCATTCAGACGTCCCTATGTGTTTTGTGAATCCAATCCGTGGATCCGCAAAACACATACGGACCTCTGAATGGAGCCTTACAGGGGGGTGATCAATGACAGGGGGTGATCAGGAAGTCTATATGGGGTGATTACCCCCCTGTAAGGCTCCATTCAGATGTCCGTATGTGTTTTGTGGATCCATGGATCTGCAAAACACGGACACTGCGGATCTGCAAATCACATACGGACATCTGAATGGAGCCTTCCAGGGGGGTAATCAATGACAGGGGGGTGATCAGGGAGTCTATATGGGGTGATCAGGGGGTTAATAAGGGGTTAATAAGTGACACGGGGGGGGGGGGGGGGTGGTGTAGTGTAGTGGTGTTTGGTGCTACTTTGCAGAGCTGCCTGTGTCCTCTGGTGGTCGATCCAAGCAAAAGGGTCCACCAGAGGACCAGGTAGCAGGTATATTAGACGCTGTTATCAAAACAGCATCTAATATACCTTTTAGGGGTTAAAAAAATCGCATCTACAGCCTGCCAGTGAACGATCGCCGCTGGCAGGCTGTAGATCCATTCGCTTACCTGCAGTTCCTGCACGCGCGTTCACAGGAAATCTCGCGTCTTGCCGGCGCGTCCAGGAGGAATTACAGGGCCGCCACAAAGACGCATCCCTGCGTGCGGCGGTCCTGTAGCGGTTAAACATGATTGACCACTTACATAATACTGAAATACTTAAATGGTCACTGTACTTTGACACATTTTTGCCTAAATCAGTAGTATAGGTGATAAGAAAAATTTTAATATATCCTCACAGAAAAATACTTTCTTGCCGTTTTCTCTCCCCTTCCCTTTACTAATCTAACCTTTTCTTAGAAATTTCTTTTAATTCCATCATGTGAGTTCAAGACTGGTTGCCTGCACCCTGGAGGATCAGATTACAAAATCCTATAGAGAGAAGGGGGAAGAGTAGCACATTGAGTGAGACTGACACAACTATGACACAACAGCTAAAGTTACATCTAGACTTACTAGTACTTTTAATTGATTTTATCTATTGGGCTACAGCTGTAATCCAAAGCAGTAAATTGACTTGTATGCAATCATGTGCACTGCAGTTGTCTTTCAATAGTTAAATTCAATCAAAACTGCTACAAAAAGTCTAGTTGTAGTTCCAGCTTAATAAAGCGGTGACATCATCGTGCTACTGGCTAAAATCTCGGCGGCGGAAAATCTGACACAATCATGTTAATAAGGGCTTATACTGTGTGCACGCTGTTTAATCTATGTTCTATTATTATTATTTTTTTATGTGCCGAGGCACAGACCAAAATCCCACGGAAACTCCTTTAGTGCTTCCATGGGCTTCTGATCCGTGCCTCTGCTCTGCACCACTCCGTATTTTGCAGATTGCAGACCTATTCTAGCCAATGGGTCCGCATCCGTGATGCGAAGTGCACACGGCCGGTGCCCAAATATTGCCGACCTGCTGTCCACAATACGAGCATGGGGACACAGGCTCGTGTGCAGTGCATGAGCCCTAAGCTATTAACAATTTCCCGACCGCCTCACATAAATTTACGTTGGAGGTTGGGTATTTAAAAACAGCAGGCACCCGGAATTAATGTATGCGATCGACGATCACTTTGATCACATACATTTAATCCCACAGATGCCATGGACAAATGTGACCATGGCATCTAGGAGGTTACAGCCCGGGGGAAGCTGGACTGTGTGTGTGGCAGACTTTGTCCTCCAGTGTGACAAGATCCTGCTGCACATTAGTTCCTATGGAGAACATGCCTGTTCAAGGTTCCATAGGAGCATAGTCTAATCCCCTATAGACTCCAATGCTAATGCATTGGCGTTTATAAGAGAATCAATCTAATGATTGCTTGTTATAGTTCCCACAGAATGAAAGTAACAGGCCAGTTTTAGCTGTAACGCTAAGCACTGTAAGAACAAAACCCATAAAACTGGCAGAATAGTTGTTTTCGCGTTCTTTTATCCATTGGGGACACAGACCATGGGTATAGCTTAGAGGTATTAGCAGGAGGGACACTATGCAAATACAAAAGCGCTCCTCCTCGGGCTATACCCCCCGACTCTACCAGAAGGAACTCAGTCTTTGCTTAGCGTCTGGTGAAGGAGGTTGACACTTTTTCATTCGTCACCCTTTTGTTATTTTTCTTCCAGCTGGGGACGCAGGTTGGCATTGCGCCTTCCTGGTCCCCCATGGAGTGCCCGCCGCCGTCTGTTGGACGTTTCCAGGCTGCCTCCATTATCCCCCCAAGAAGGCAAGTGGATCTGGGCTCGACCTGTCAGCTCCAGCATCCCACCAGCTCCTGGGTCACCTGCTGCCACCCTCCACCAGAGCACTGCTCTCCTGAGCAAGGAGTCAGATGTCTGAAGAGGTGCATCCCTGCTGGTTCTGGAGTTGAGAGAGAAGATCTGCAGGAGCAGATAAGTATGAAGCTGCACCTCTGTGTCCCCCCCCCCCCCCACCCTTCTCCCCCCCTACCTCTCTGCTCTGAGACCAATGGGCCTCCTGGGTGAATGGGGATCTAGGTGGCATTGTTGTTCTGTCTGGGGCGCAAGGGTCATGGAGGCACTTAACTGAGCAGGCGTCTCTGGACGCTCCTGCTCCTTCTCTGGCGGCATATCATGTCTCTGAGCGGCGCCGCTTTATCTCAAGCAGCGCACTTCCCACTCCGGTCTCCGCTTCTCTGGGCTTGTCATCCCCCTTGCTGGGGACGCCTTACTTTAGTTTTTTCCACGCTGGGCGGCGCCGGGGGCCATTTTATTTCCATTCTTTAAACAGAGAGCGGAGCGCGTGCTCTTTTCGCTCTCCTATGACGCGATCGGGGGTGGAGCCTAATCACGGCCGGTGGCGGAGCCTAATCGGCGCTCCGGCTCCTTCCTGCTGCTGAGAAGCTTCTCACACTGAACGGCTGCTACCCTGCGCCTCTCTGGATTGGTTGCTTGTGCTCTTGCCTGAGCAGTAGGATTTTTTTCTCTCTGTACTGATTCCAGTCACCTTTGTGAAGAGACCATCATGCCTAAGCCTAAGTCCGGTAAGACCTCTTCTCAGACCCCAATGGGGTCCTGTATGGAGTGTCTGCTCCCACTTTCGGTCACTGGTGCCTGTGCCTTCTGCCCTGCCCTGCCCCTGGACAGAATCACCTTTCTCCCCCTTCTCCTGCCCAGTCCCGCCCCCCCCCCCCCCCCCGGTCACTGCAGAGCCTGCGGCCCCCGCTTGGGCATCTGCCATGTCCAGCGCGGCCGCTGATTTGGCCCTGTTCGGCAAGGCAGCCATGTCTTTTATGGAACGTATGTCCGTTTCCAATCCTGCGGCGCCAACCACTCCGTCCCCTCAGTGATTCCCGCAGAGGACGTCTGACTACTAAGAGGCAGCGTGAGACAGCATCCCTCCTCGGATGACTCCGCTTCTCCCCCTCGGCTAGAAGCTTGCTCAAACTCCTCTCCCCCCCCCCCTTCCCCCAGGGAGCGCAGGTCTGAAGGGGAATTGTCCGGCTCGGACGAGGTCACGGAGCGGGACCTTCCGCCAAAGCTCTCCACCACGGTGGCTGATCTAGTAGCGGCTGTCCGTGACTCCTTTAATCTCAAAGGGGATGCTCCTCCTTCCACTAGGAGGGAGTTCGCCCTTTTTCCTCCCAAAAAACTGGAGGCTGCTGTCTTTCCGGTCCATGAGGAATTTTCCGCTGTCATAGCCAGGGCATGGAACCGTCCTAATCAGAAGTTTTCTGCCATAAAACGCATGGATACTCTCTATCCTTTCCCGGCGGACAGCGTGGAGAAGTGGTCTTCTCCCCCTAGGGTGGACCCCCAGTAGCCAGGTTGGCCAAAAACACTGCCCTCCTTGTCCTGGACGGCTCCTCTCTGCAGGACGCTGTGGACAGGCGCCTAGATTCTCTGGCCAAATCTATATTCTCACTGGCGGGCACGTCCCTGCAACCTGCCTTTGCCTTGGCATGGGTGCCCAGAGCTCTCTCAATGTGGCTGCAGCGCCATCACCAGGACCTGGCGGACCAAGGTGCATCTGCGGACACACTGGATTTAGTTCTCCAGATGTCTCAGGCCTCCAAATTCCTCTGTGAGGCTTCCATGGACATTGGTTACCTTTTTGCCCCACATTTCGGCCCGCTAGGTCATTCAACGCAGGGAGGTCTGGTTAAAGGTATGGGACGCTGACCCTTCCTCCAAGCGTTCCCTTGCGTACCTCCCCTTTGAGGGTGCCAGACTATTTGGGGCTCCACTGGATGAGTTCATCTCTGCCGCTACTGGGGGCAAGAGCACTCACCTTCCCCAGCCTAGGGCTAAGCGCCCCTTTCGGGCGAGGACTTCCGGTTCTCGGTACCAGTCCTTTCGCCGCTTCTCTGTGAACAAGTCTTTGCCTGCTTCCTCTGCAGGAGGGTCACAGGACTCCCGCAAGAAGCCCTCTTTTAAACCCCAGCCTACCTGGCGCCTGAGGACAGTCGACCCGCCCTGCCGCTCCCAAGCAATCTTCTGCATGAACGGGCACCCCCACCCTTTGTGGTGGGGGGCCGCCTGCTTTCTTATCAGCAGGTTTGAAGGGCTCATGGTCAGGACGCATGGGCTCTAGAGATTGTAATGTCTGGTTACAAGATAGAGTTCGCGTCCAGACCACCGGAACGTTTTTTCTCCTCTCGCATTCCGGGGGATCCGACCAGAGCCTCAGACCTCTTACGGGCAGTTTCTTTCCTTCTGGACCAGGGGGTTATTACCCCCGTTCCTCCAGAGGAACAGGGCACAGGTTTTTATTCAAACCTGTTTGTGGTCCCAAAGAAAGAGGGGTTGGTGCGTCCGGTCCTGGACCTAAAACTGCTCAACAAATCTCTATGGGTGCAGAGATTTTGAATGGAATCCCTCCGCTCCGTTATTGTTTCTCTTCTTCCAAGGGAGTTCCCCGTGTCCGTGGACATCCAGGACGCTTATCTGCATGTTCCGATCGCAGAATCTCACCAATGATTCCTGCGCTTCGCCATTGGGGCTCGTCACTATCAGTTTGTCGCCCTTCCTTTCGAGTTGGCAACCGCCCCTCGGGTCTTTACCAAGATCCTGGAACCGATCATGGCGCTTCTTTGTACCAGGGGCATTCCTTTGCTGCCCTACCTGGACGATATCCTGATAAAAGCCCCCTCGCTTCCGCAGGCCGAGGACAGCGTCCGGATCACTGTTCAGACTCTGAAACAGTTCGGCTGGATAATCAATTTCCCAAAGTCCGCTCTCCTCCCATCCCAGAAGCTCCCCTTCCTGGGAATGATTTTGGACACTTTGTCCTCCAGAGTGTTCCTGCCACCCTCCAAGTCCTCTCAGATCCAGGGGGTAGTGTCGCATCTACTGCGCTCCCAGTTCCTCTCCATACGGGAATGCATGAGGGTCCTGGGTCTTATGGTGGCCTCTTTCGAGGCCGTTCCATATGCCCAGTTTCACACTCGCTTGTTACAACAGGAGATCCTTTCCCTCTGGAACAAAGCCTCTCGGGGCTGGACGATCGCATCCGCTTGTCTCAGCGGGTTCGGGCAGCTCTCCGTTGGTGGCTATCCCCATTGAACCTGAGGTCGGGGAGATCCTTTCTCCTGGATGGTCGTATGCCAGCCTCCTGGGTTGGGGCGGCATTCTCCAGTCGCGCACGGTTCAAGGGATTTGGTCGGCGGCAGAGTCTCGCCTTCCAATCAACATTCTGGAACTGAGGGCGATTTTCCACCCTCTCTCCCATTGGACCTCTCTCCTTGCGGGCCTCCCGGTGAGGATTCAGTCGGACAATGCCACGGCCGTGGCCTACATCAATCATCAGGGCGGGACCCGCAGCCGGATGGTGATGCAGGGGGTGACGAGAATTCTGGCGTGGGCGGAGTCTCACATTCTGGTGTTGTCAGAAGTTTACATTCCAGGAGTGGACAACTGGACAGCGGACTTTCTAAGCCGCAACAAGGTGGATCCAGGCGAGGGGTCTCTGCATCCAGAAGTGTTCGAAGAAATCTGCCACAGATGGGGCCGTCCGGATGTGGACTTGATGGCGTCCAGGCTCAACAACAAGCTCCCAGTGTTCCTGGTTCGCGCCCGAGATCCGAAGGCGTATGGAGTGGACGCGCTGGTGTCTCCGTGGCAGGACTTCAGCCTCTTCTATGTCTTCCCTCCATTTCCTCTCCTACCAAAGGTTCTACGCAAGATCGAGGCGGAAGGGATCCCGACCGTTCTCATTGCCCCAGAGTGGCCTCGCCATCCGTGGCTCGGATGCTGGCGGACGCCCCATGGCCTCTTCCCGAGAGACAGGACCTACTGTCTCAGGGCCCGCTCTTCCGCCAGAATTTACGGTCTCTTCGTTTAACGGCGTGGCTGTTGAAACCGCCATCCTGAAGAAGAGGGGGTTCTCGGATTCAGTGATTAGGACCATGATCAGAGCGAGGAAGTCTTCTTCCGCCCGGATTTACTATCGTACCTGGAAGGTCTTCCTGTCTTTTTGTGAGAGTTCGGGGTTTCCTCCCCTTCGCTTTTCCATTCCGATGGTGCTGTCTTTTCTTGATTCTGGGCTTGAGAAGGGACTGTCACTTAGTTCCCTGAAAGGTCAGGTTTCGGCGCTGGCCGTCTTTTTTCAGAGGTCCCTTGCTCTTATGGGTCCTGTGAAGACCTTTCTTCAGGGGGTGGCACATTCGGTTCCTCCGTATGTTTCCCCTTTGCCTCCTTGGGATCTCAAATTGGTCCTGCGCACTCTGCAGTCGGCCCCCTTTGAGGGAGGTCTCTCTGACTCTTCTCACCTGGAAAGTGGTCTTCCTTGTGGCCATAACTTCCATCAGACGGGTGTCGGAGCTAGCCACTCTTTCCTGTCAGGAGCCTTTTCTGGTTTTCCACCAGGATAAGGTTGTGCTCCGTCCAGTCCCCTCCTTTTTTCCCAAGGTGGTCTCTCCCTTCCACCTTAATGAGGATCTTGTCCTGCCTTCCTTTTGCCCTTCTCCGGCTAACCCCAGGGAACGCACTCTGCATTCCCTGGATGTCGTGCGGGCCCTGAAGGTGTATCTCACGGCTACTGCTTCCATCCGCCGCTCATATTCCCTATTTGTGATTCCCAAGGGGCCTCGCAAGGGTCTGGCGGCTTCCAAGGTCACTCTGGCGCGCTGGATCCGCTCGGCCATTTCCACGGTTTATCGCGCTCGTGGTAGAGTTCCCCCGGCTAGGATTACCGCTCACTCCACTAGGGCGGTGGGGGCTTCCTGGGCAAGACGCAATTGTGCCTCTGCGTCTCAGCTGTAGAACGCGGCCACCTGGTCGTCCTTACATACCTTTACAAAGTTTTATCAGTTGCATTCACTGGCTTCGGCTGATGCTGTCTTTGGCCGCAGGGTCTTGCAAGCTGTGGTTCCTGTTTGACCGTTGGACGTTCCTCCTGGCGGTGCTGATATTTTTTCCCACCCCATGGACTGTTTAGGACGTCCCATGGTCTGTGTCCCCCAATGGATAAAAGTGCGAGAAAAGGAGATTTTTTGTGAAACTCACGTGTAAAATCTTTTTCTCGTCTTTTCCATTGGGGGACACAGCTCCCACCCATTCTGCCTGTTGCAGGAGGGGTCTTCAGTTCAGTTTCTGTTTATGGTTGGACCTTATGGCTTGGTCCGATGGTTTGCATAATTTTTTCTTGCTCCTTCTCCTGCTTGTGCAATGCCTGAGTTCCTCCTGGTGGAGTCGGGGGGTATAGCCCGAGGAGGAGGAGCTCTTTTGTATTTGCATAGTGTCCTTCCTACTAATACCTCTAAGCTATACCCATGGTCTGTGTCCCCCAATGGAAAAGACGAGAAAAAGATTTTACAGGTTAGTTTCACAAAAAATCTCCTTTTTTTTTTATAATTCCACCCTGCTTGGAATTTTTCTGTCCTCTTCCCACTACGGTATTTAACTGTAAACAACTGTGCCATTACAAAGTGCTACTTGTCCCACAAAAAAAAACAAACCCAGATATGACTATGTGAATGGAAAAATACATAGAGAATCACCTGGTCATGAAGGGGTTAAAGAGCCTCTGTTACCATGATCAACCCTATGAAACCAGCAATGTTTCTTGGTAGGGTTGATCATGCTGATTAAAACTATTCTTTGTTTATTTTTATAGGTTCCAGCATTGTGGAAATATGAGGTTTTTATTTTTAGGCAAATTGTGCAGCCTGAGCACCAAGAAGCAGGCTGTAGCACTTCAAGAACCGCTACAGCTATGCTGCACCCATCCCCTTTCATTGACAGGACTAATATCTTCGTGTGTGTGTGTGTGTGTGTGTGTGTGTGTGTGTGTGTGTGTGTGTGTGTGAGTGTGTGTGAGCTGTGACTCACTAATAATTATTGGTGGTCCAGCATTAATATGTTATATGGAGTCACTAGTGTCGGTGTGTTTTATCAAAATAATGCATAATTTTGATAACATGCTGTGGCTGATATGTATGCAATCATTGTTGGCAGTAGGGGCTCTGCAGAGGGGAGCAAGCACTGTGCGGGAAGGAGAGAATACTTTTAAACCGTACCAGCAACTATGTACCTCCACTTCCAGGTGGACTGAAGATGCCGGCGGCTTCACACATAGCGGAGGAACGCAGCTGCTGGCAGGGTGGAAAGGTAAGTGTTCTCCCTGCACAGTGCTCGCTCCCCTCTGCAGAGGCTCCACTACCACCAATGATTGCATACATATAAGCCACAGCACGTAACCAAATCATGCATTCCTAGGGAAATACATGATTTTTATAAAACCCACTGACACCAATGTCTCCATATAACATATTAAGGCTGGATGACCAATGAGTATTAGTGAGTCACTGTGCGGGCACAAGAAGACAGGGCTGTTAGCCCTGTCAATCCAAGGGGAGGAAGGAGTGTAATGAGCACTTGGGGCATAGCTGTAGCAGTTCTTGAAGTGTTACAGCCCGCCCCTTGGTGCTCCAACCACCTGATCTGCATAAAGATAAAAATCCTCATATCTCCATAACGTTGCACCCTACAAACATAAATAAAGTATTGTTTTGATCAACCCTACCAGGCAATATGCCTGGTTTAATAAGGTTGATCATACTGACAGAGGAGCTGATAATCAAAAATATAGTAAGCACAACAAACATCAAATTTAAATGAGGTCTGGAATCTGCAATTGATTACATGAACCACTACATTTTAAAACCTGCTGATTTCACAGTCAAGATAATCAAGGTCCCTCGGAAAAAATGTAGAAAGCAAAGCTCAGCGGTGAAGCGAAATACAAATCCACAAGTCTTAGTTACATTAAAAGCATTATATCTATTTCTCCCTTCTGTGCCTGTAGCTAAATGTTCAGTCAAGCGCTAATACAATTCCAGATGTATTAAATCTCCCATAAGGTATAAAAAATGTATTTTAAATCTTTCTTTAAACCTAAACTTTTCTCCCCTGTACAATTTCCCAGAAATAGGATTGCTTGTTTAACGTTTTTCAGAATACATTATACATGAATAAAACATGAAGATGCTTTAAAACATTGTTGCTAACAGATACTTGTCAAATACTGTAAAGTGATTAAGTGAAGGTATTTTTTTTCTCGCTGCTCTTTTAAGGGGGGTGGGGGGCTGTGGGAAGGAAGAATGGTTTCAGGATGGTCAGAATTGTAGATTGGCTACCTGGATACACCGCTAATTCTGTCCCCACCACTCTTCACCATATATTCCCTGCTTCATGCGGTGAAAATGCCAGGAAATCTTCAAATCAGAACAGAATAAGCGGCACTTGCCTATCTTTAAGCAGCTTTATTGCTAATATTGTCCATAAAAACATACTGGATGCTGGTACAGCACAGCTAACAGGCTACAGCTGTTTTGCGCGTACTGCGCTTCCTCAGGTCTCATGTGATGACATCGGTGTTTGCATGTATATACGCTCTCACCAGCGTCATTACCACGGTAACAAAAGATAGCTTTAAAAACAATAACAGTAATACCAATAACAGTGTAAGAGGATACACTTTCTATCTCCACCACGGGCCGGGACCTGAACCTAAAGCACCTCTCTCCCAGCTCATGACAGCACATTGCTATTACCTCTATACATCTCATGTACATGCTCAACCCCCACCTGTCTCAATAGACTTTCTATGCTCCCTAAATCTAGTGTATAAACACCTTATAGTCTTCCCTATTTAGAATCTGCCACATGGGCAAAAAATGACATACACTACAAACTGTGTTTTGCAAGATATGAACTGCCTCACAACATGGTGAACTCCATCGATATTCAACTAATTAGATTTGCACATGAACTTACAGGTGGAACAGTGGCCACAACTGAAGTTTTCCTGAGGAATTCACTTCTCCAGCCAGTTATTACCTTCCTCCTGGAATCGACTTCTAACCACACAATCTCTAATTGTTCTACTCCTTCGAAAATGTATTATAGGACCTTTCACTGTTGTATCACTGTGGGTCAATATATACTAATTGTTCAGGATAGCGTTTCTAACTATAGGGGTAATGGAAGTATATTTAAACGTAAAAACTGCTCTCTCATTCTTCTTATCCCTAAGTCCCTTCTTTTTTCTCTTGGGGACTAAACCACGCCTCTCTCAATTAATTGCTTTCTTATAAGCAGGATAGCCTCTTTGAAGAAAACGCCTCTTCAACTCCCAGGACTGTTCAATGAACTCCTCTTTATCACTAACTATCCTTCTGAGGCATACAAATTGTCCATATGGGACTGCCATAATCGCATGTGGGCAATGAAAGCTACTATAATGCAAGAGGGAATTTGTGGATGTAGGCTTTCTATGTACTGTAGTGGATAAGGTGCCATCCTGTATCCTCACTTTAACATCTAGGTATTCAAGTTCTTTAGCATCTCTATCTTGCTTGTAAACTGCATATTCATGGTGTTAATTACATTAAGGTACTCCACAAATTGCATTACGGTCCAAACAATAAAGACATCATCAATGAATCTCAAAAATAGCCTGATATAGGCCACAAAAGTGGTTCTTAACAGTAAACACATATTAATCCTCAAGGGCCGCAAGGAATAAATTTGCAAACGTACATGAGACAGGCGTCCCCATAGCCGTTCCAGTTTTTTGATGATACCATTTGTTACCAAACATAAATGCATTGTAGGACAAAATAAAATCTAGGGCTTCACCCACAAAATTCACATATTCCTTACTTTTGCCTTGCGTTTTGAGGATATTATGGATACACTAAACCCCCACTCCTTGAGGTATTCTAGTATAAAGACTTTCTACATCAATCAATGCCAGTAAGTATCCATCCTGCTTTCTATATCATTTACAGCTTCCAAGAAGTCTCTCATGTCTTCAAGGGATGAATGTATCCCTTTTCAAAGAGGCTGAAGAACTATAAATTGTGTTTAGCATGATATAAACTGCTTCACAGCATGCTGAACTCAACCGATATTCAAATAATTGGATTTGCACATGAACTTACAGGTCGAACAGTGGCCACAACTGAAGTTCCCCTGAGGAATTCACTTCTCCAGCCAGTTATTACCTTCCTCCTGGAATCGACTTCTAACTACACAATCTCTAATCGTTCTACTCCTTCTAAAACAAATTTTATGACCTTTCACTCTTATCATTAAAAGACCCATCCTGGGTCAACATATGCCAAGATAGCTTTCCTAACTATAGGGTCCATGGAAGTATATTTAAACGTAAAAACTGCTCTCTCATTCTTATTGCTAGGTCCCTCCTTTTTTCTCTTGGTGACTAAATCACGCTTCTCTGTTGAGTGCCTTCTTATAAGCCGCATCTAAAATGGCTTCAGGATAGCCTCTTTGCAGAAAACACTTCTTAAACTCCCTGGACTGTTCAGTGAACTCATCTTTAGTACTAACTATCCTTCTGAGTCGTACAAATTGTCCATATGAGACTGCCATCTTCACATGTGGGGGATGAAAGCTACGGTAATGCAATGTAATGCTGAGCAGTGGAAAGCATTGCATATGGAACATTCATTTAAACTGATGCAGCTTGTATTGGCACGTAACACTAATGAATATGAAGTGACCATAACTGAACTGAACCAGGCAAAAAAAAGGGTTGAAAATTTGATTACCAGAAAATAATTTCCAATTGTTTTCTAAGAAGCTGGAGAAATGTTTGATTCCAACATAGAAGCAAAGGAAAGGAAGAATGATACGTTTCTCCATGATAAACAGGCTATGATAGTGGAAAGATCTTTGATTGGATGGTGAAGAAGTGACCACAGAAGAAAAATTTATAAATAATTATGATTATGGACAACAGAATAAAATTCTGGTGCTTCAGAGGAATCAAGAGGTACGATTAGAGTAACCAGGAAAGAATTAAAGAACGAAGGAGCCTCCTCACAAATATTGCCCCGTTTAGGAGAAGAGTTAAAAGGGTAGATCGAGGAAGAAGAAATTGGCGAGGTGGACAGAAAAGGAAACAAGTAGCCTGGAGGCGATAACAACAGGATTTGCCTTTGGAATATAATGTGATTAATTTAATGGAGATCTGCCTTAATGACAATTGTCTTTCTGCCTTGTCTAAGGGTTTGAATTGCAGGTTAGTTCAAGATTTTGATGCAGTGGGGTTTGAAATAGACCTATATAGATCTGTGAGAAAGTTGAATTTATTTAGGCACTTCAATAATGTGAAAAATCAGTAAAGATGTAGACCCGTTAAATCAGGGATGCCCAAATTGCGGCCCTCCAGCTGTTGTAAAACTACAACTCCCACCATGCCCTGCTGTAGGCTGATAGCTGTAGGTTTTCTAGGCGATCCGCATTTTGTCCACTCTAGCTGGCCGGCAGGAGTCTTGATTTGTTTCAGAAAAAGGTGCTTAAAGAGAAACTGTCACCTGCTTTTAGCATTTTAAGCTTTCAACATTGGCATGTTCAATAAAATACCTTATTTTCTGCAGTGATCTTACTTTATTTCGTTTTGTCATTTTGATAAAAATGATCTTTTTCTGATATGCTAATGAAGCTCCAAGGTGCCCAGAGGGGCGTTTTTTCCCCTCTCTGGAGCCCAGTGACGCCCCCCTGCAGTGTCCAGCCCGCATTAATTTGAAGCCCAAGAACGCCCCCTGATCCTGAAATAACCTCCCACAGCCCCGGCAAACGGTTCTGCCCCCTCGCCACGTCATCTTCTACCTTCAAGAAACGCCCCGTTCTTCCTGTCGGCCTGCGCCTGCATGATCATCAAGCTCCTGAGGCAACACCGGTCAGATTATGTCACTGGGCTTGGTGCATGCCCAGTGAGACTTTTGAGGTGGTTTCCCTCAGGAGCTTGATGATTGCGCAGGCGGTACTGCGCCTGCGTGAGATTTCTGGCGGCGGACAGGAAGAAGAACGGGCCATTTCTTGAAGGTAGAAGATGAGGGGGCGGAACCGTTTGCCGGGGCTGTGGGAGGTTATTTCAGGATCAGGAGGCGTTCTTGGGCTTCAAATTAAGGCGGGCTGGGCACTGCAGTGGGGTGTCACTGGGCTCCAGAGAGGAAAAAAACGCCCCTCTGGGCACCTTGGAGCCTCATTAGCATATCAGAAAAAGATCTTTTTTATCAAAATGACAAAACGAAAAATAAAGTAAGAAGATCGCTGCAGGAAATAAGGTACTTTATTGAACATGCCAATGTTGATAGCTTAAAATGCCAAAAGCAGGTGACAGATTCCCTTTAAAGAATTAAAATCTCTGATTTAGGCCGAATGCACACGGCCGTGTTCCGCGGTCCGTGGTAACACGGCCTGGATTCCTGTTGAGAGCAGGAGCGCACGGTGTCATTAATGACGACGTGCGTGTCATGCCGCCGCTGCACTACAGTAATACACTTGTATAGTGTATTACTGTAGTGCAGCGGCGGCATGAAGCACACGGCGTCATAGCAACCAATGACTCCGTGCGCTCCTGCTCCCAACAGGAATCCAGGCCGTGTTACCACGGTCCGCTCTCGGCCGCAGAAAACACAGCCGTGTGCATTCAGCCTTATCCACAGTTGGAGAAAACCCTGAGTAAGGGACGAGACAGAGCTCTAAAGTGGTTGGGAGCACAGAGGCCGACAAGGGTGGTAGTAATGTGATTACAAAGATTATTATGTAAAAGAGGCATTGTGTCAATTAACTTCCAACCCTACATTTAAATTTCAGAATCAAATAAGGTAGTTTTTGTGGAAATATATTGAGACAGGTGTGTTGTCTAAGAGGATTGCGGAGAAACTGTACCCTTAGTATCCGTCTAAGGCTACTTTCACACCTGTGTTAGGTGCGGATCCGTCTGGTATCTGCACAGACGGATCGGCACCTATAATGCAAACGCTTGTATCAGTTCAGAACAGATCCGTTTGCATTGCCATGAACAAAAAAATAAAAAAATTGCTGTAAGCAGCGTTTTGGTGTCCGCCTCCAGAACGGAATGGAGGCGGAACGGAGGCAAACTGATGCATTCTAAACAGATCCTTATCCATTCAGAATGCATTGGGGCTAAACTGATCTATTTGGGGCCACTTGTGAGAGCCTTGAAACGGATCTCACAGGCGGACCCAGAAACTGCAGTGTGAAAGTAGCCTTAGGCGGTGTGGTATTTTATAGCTAAAATACATAAATCTTTTGTGGATCAATCAGAGCGTCTTATTGTGGCTGGAATTGGATCGGTTACTGAGCCCCTCTCACAATTTGTAGATTGGCTGCTTCGCCCTCTTTTAAAAGGGATACCTTTATTCCTTGAACACACAAGTGACTTCTTGGAAGCTGAAAATGATATAGAGAGCAGGATGGATACTTACTGGCATCGATTGATACTAGGACAGCTCAAGGAGTGGGGGTTTAGTGTATCCGTAATATCCTTGAAAAGTAAGGCAAAAGTAAGGAATATGTGAATTATGTGGGTGAAACCCTAGATTTTATTTTGATCCAAAATTTGTTTATGTTTGGTAACAAATGATATCATCAAAAAACTTGAACGGCTATGGGGACGCCTGTCTCACGTACGTTCGCATATCTTTCCTTGCGGCATTTGTAGATGATTGTGTTTACTATTAAGAATCCCGTGGCCTATATCAGGCTATTTTTTAGATTCATCGATGACGTCTTTATTGTTTGGATGGGCACCATAATGCAATTTGAGGAATTTGTGGAGTAAAGAACTTGAAATTAAAGTGAGGATACAGAATGGCACTTTATCCACTACGGTATATAGAAAGTCTACATCCACGAATTCCCTCTTGCATTACGGTAGCTTTCATCCCCCACAGGTGAAGATGACAGTCCCATATGGACAATTTGTATGCCTCAGAAGGATAGTTACTGATAAAGATGAGTTCATTGAACAGTTCATGGAGTTAAAGAGGCGTTTTCTTCAAAGAGGCTATCCTGAAGCCATTTTAGATGCTGCTTATAGGAAGGCACTCAATTGATAGAGGTGTGATTTAGTCCCTAAGAGAAAAAAAAGAAGAAATCTAGGGATAAGAAGAATGAGAGAGCAGTTTTTATGTTTAAAGGGCTTCTGTCACCCCCCAAAACGCATTTTTCATTTTTGGGCATATTAAAATCTTTATTGTTTTGACTATTCCCTATATAGGGCTCTTACCTTGTTCTGTGGCTTCGTTTCATTAAAAATTGAGCTTTTAAAATATGCTAATTACTTAACTACCAGCAAGTAGGGCGTCTACTTGCTGGTAGCTGCCGCATCCTCCTTTTAAAAAAACGCCCCCTCCTCCAGTTGATTGCAATTCAAATCCTGCGCCTTACGTGTCTTCATTCGGCGCAGGCGCTCTGAGAGAAGGACGCTCGCATCCTCAGCACTCCCTCAGTGCGCCTGCGCCGATGACATCACCTCTAAACCCGAAGGAGAAGACGTCATCGGCGCAGGTGCACTGAGGAAGTGAGCGTCCTTCTCTGAGCGCCTACGCCGACTGAAGACACGTAAGGCGCAGGCGCGGGATTTGAATTGCAGACAGGGCCAGCCGGAGGAGGCAGAGCGCTCGCTGGCCCTGTCAATCAACTGGTGGAGGAGGCGTTTTTTTAAAAGGAGGATGCGGCAGCTACCAGCAAGTAGACGCCCTACTTGCTGGTAGTGAAGTAATTTGCATATTATAAAAGCTTGATTTTTTTTATGAAACAAAGCCACAGAACACTGTAAGAGCCCTATATAGGGAATAGTCAAACAATAAGGATTTTAATATGCCCAATAATGATTTGTTTTGGGGGGTGACAGAAGCCCTTTAAATATACTTCCATTACCCCTATATTTAGGAAAGCTATCCTGAACAATTGGTATATGTTGACCCAGGATGAGTCTTTGAAAGATAAGACAGTGAAAGGTCCTATATTTAGTTTTAGAAGGAGTAGAACGATTAGAGATTGTGTAGTTAGAAGTCGATTCCAGGAGGAAGGTAATAACTGGCTGGAGAAGTGAATTCCTCAGGGGAACTTCAGTTGTGGCCACTGTTCCACCTGTAAGTTCATGTGCAAATCTAATTAGTTGAATATCGATGGAGTTCACCATGTTGTGAGGCAGTTCATATCTTGCAAAACACAGTTTGTAGTGTATGTCATTTTTTGCCCATGTGGCAGATTCTACATAGGGAAGACTATAAGGTGTTTATATACTAGATTTAGGGAGCATCGAAAGTCTATTGAGACAGGTGTGGGATAAACTAGATTAATTGATCATGTACATGAGATGCATAGAGCTGGGAGAGAGGTGCTTCAGGTCCCGGCCTGTGGTGGCGATAGAAACCGTATCCTCTGTGGGAGATTAGCTCTTTTCCGGTGGTTGCAATCACACACTTCTTCAGACACCAGGATTTAGGGGCCAAACTGTGCTTTATTGTGGCACACGGCGAAAAGAAAAACACACAAAGCCAAAATAAAATACCTTGCCCGTCTGGGCCCTATTTAAACACATAGGTTTCCGTGACTCACCTAAAGCGTACCACAGTTCACACCCGTGATGAGATGCGGCTTTCCCAGCCCAACCTCCAGCAGCCTCCAGGCTGCTCCCACACCTGGGTCTCTTGTGGGATAGTGGTCTCTCAGCCCTCCTGGCTCAGACCACACAGAGCCACTCCAGCCTTCTGTGTGCAAGTCCCCCAAAGTCCAGGCTATTGCATAGCCTCGTGGCCCCTCAACCTTGCCTAGCTGAGACCACACTGACAGAGCCTCACCAGGCCTCTGTCTGCACACTCTCCAGAGTGAGACACACCCAAGATCCAGTAGCAGGATTAAATAGGATCCCTGGGACATGAGCATGCCCTAAGTCCCGGACTGGAACCTGGGGAAACAACACTTCAATGTTCACATTGCCACACCTCAAAATCCTTCCTGGATTATTAGGACGAACGCAATGGGCCCTTTGGGTTTGAAGGATAAAAATAACTTACCAATATTTATGTAAGCTTGATTCACTGTTATTGTTATGGGTTTTAACGCTTTCTTTTGTTGCCGTGACAATGAAGCTGGTGAGAGCGTATATACACGCATACACCAACATCATCATGTAAGGCCTGAGGAAGTGCAGTACACGCAAAATGGCTGTAGCCTGTTAGCTGTGCTGTACCCGCATCCGGTATGTTTTTATGGACAATATTGGCAATAAAGCTGCTGAAAGTTTGGTGAGCGCCGCTGATTCTTTTCTGATTTGGAGATTACGTGTACTTTATCGCCTGAGCACCGCCATCGGTCACTATCAGTGCCGACACGAAAATGCCAGGAAAGGCCTACTTATCCAAACGTTGGCCACACCTGCAGTGACCTGATGATGATTGACTGAACAGCCATATCCAGCAAGCCAAACTGGGAGCAGTAAGTGAAGAGTGGTGATCGGTGATGGTGAGAATTTTTTTTTAACCCTTTTCTGATCCATATTATTTTTAAATCTACTTCTAAAAACAGTTTTAACCCATTAAGGACCAATCACAGCGGAGAGCGTCACAGCCAGAGAGAAGGTGAGCTTTTTTTTCTCCCTGGCTGTGACACTCTCTGCTGTGATTGGATCCCGGCACAGCCAGGGAGAAGGAGACGCCCATTAAGAAACCCTGGGGTCTCCTCCTCCCTGTACCGATGCTCAGTATTAATATACTAAGCGGGAAAACTACAGGGGGCACAGCGGGGCGTAGGAGCAGTGGCATGTCTAGTGTGCTTGGCACCCAGGGAGGGTCCTTTCTCTGGCACAACCCCCCCCCAATTCTTGACCACATACGTCTTACTTACAGAAACATCTCCTGTCTATGGCGGTGATCAGCGGCGGGGCAGGGAACTATGCGCTCCTGTGCCCCGCCGCATTATGTGGGCGCGTCAGCCCTCCAGCAATGAGCGCTTCCATCTGTATTGATGCAATCCCAGACTGTATGCATCTTCATTGGTTTGCTTCTGACAATAGAAATATATTAGGAAATCGCTATAAATGCAGCTTCCAGAGATGAACCTAGACCTAATCTCTTCTAGTATAAACGACACATTAATTTGCACACTGTTGTTTTTTCTGTCTTACAATACATGTAGCATATAACACAGATGAAGACTTTCCATTCTGATTTGCATGCTCTTTGATATTATGTTTGAATCCTGTGAACTTTTTTCACACTTCTTATATCACCTACATGCAAATGAGAAAATTACATTTGCTAAAATGAAAATACTACTCTGTATTTATGGTACTTTAAGATGGAAACTGTGATCTGATACCTTTCACAGATTTAAGCTGTTATAATACACTGTGGTGGAGATGAGGTGAGCAATGTGTAAAGAGCTGACAGTTGAACAATATGTTCAGAAAAGTTGCAGACCTCAGGAGGAGCCGTATTAACACTTAAACTGTCATTTCAGATAATTTCACAGAATAAGACATCCGTGTATGTACATGAGGAATAACACTATTTCACACCATTATATGACTTGTATCTGCCACTTTTAGCATTTTTTACATCTGCAATTTTCAACTTTTCAGAGCTGTTGGGTGCAGTCATCAAGTCTGCCACAACACAAGAAATGAGAGGAATACCTGCTGACTAACTGTCTATAGCACACCCTTAGAAGCAGCAGTAATGTAGGACATAACAGCAAAACTGAGAAGTTTATCTGTGTATCCAGCAGTGAAAAGACACTAAATGACTTACACGTCTCATCAGGCTTTCTGCTTGTGCCTGTGTCTAGCAGCCCTTCCGTTCTCCCTCTTCTCCCCAGTGCTCTCCATAGACTTCTATGTAATCTGATCCTTAAGTGAGCAGGCAGCCCATCTTAATCAAAGCCGTATGTAAAGGGTATATTAGACGGGCATATGGCAGTCTAATACTGCCTCCGATTGCCTGATGAGCAAGCAAACGCTTGTTCATCGGGCAATTCATATCTTTCAGCATGCTGGATTTGCTGTTGGCAGATCATGCTGTGTAATCATGATCTGCCGCCGGCACACCTCTGTCCTGCATGGTGACGAGCGATGGCAACAATCGGGGTGTCTAATACATGCCTAAGCAGAAATAAAGGCGAGTCAGAAAGGAGTATAGGAAGCCACTTTCTCTGATAAGATATATTACAAAGTTTCTTGTGTTCGACTGTACAACAACAGTTTCTCATTAAATTAACACACTATGGTGTGAGTGCTGCTTATGCTAAAGTCCAGCCTTTAAAATAAACAGTGAGTGTGTCAGAGGACAAAGAAAAGCATAGACCCACAGTATATATCTTTTAATACTGTAATTGATATGTGTTGCAAAATTTTATATTATGGAAGTATTGTGACACCTATACATTACATATATCTGAGCTTTAGGGCATCTAATTTAAAACAGCTTCCACTCTTCTGGGAAGGCTTTCTCCAAGATTTTGGAGTGTACAGGGGAGTTTTTGCCCATTCATCCAGAAGAGAATTTGTGTGTTCAGACACTGGAGTTGGCCTCATTCAAAGGGTGTTTGTTGAGGTTGAGATCAGGGCTTTGTGTGGGCCAGTCAAGTTCTTCCACACCCAACTTACACAACCATGCCTTTATGGACCTTACTTTGTACCCTGGGGCACAATCATGCTGGGACAGAAAAGGGCCTTCCCCAAACTGTTGCAACAAAGTTGGAAGCATATAGTTGTCCAAAATGTCTTGGTATTTTACCTTCACTGGCACTAGGGGGCCTAGGCCAAACCCTGAAGTTTGAACTGTTTTGTGGTCGATGGGCAACCAGTGAAGTGACTGGCACAGACATGGTGTAGTGGGTGCAGATAGAGGAGCTTGGCTGCTGCATTTAGGACAGACTAAGGAAAGGGTGGGGGGGGGGGAGTTTAGTGAGAGAAAGACTGATAAGGAATGAGTCACAGTAGTCAAGACTAGAATGAATCAAGGCAAGAGTTTTAGCCATTTCCACTATGAAAAAAGGGTGAATTCTAGAGCAGTACTTGAGGAGCAGACGACAATAGCGTGCATATAATTGAATACAAAATGGAGGCAACTTACCATGTATAGGCTTTACAAAGTAGAATGCTGTATGCAAGCTGCTATTGTATAGGCATTTTATTGTACCATAGAATAAACACACTGTTGTTGGCCTATTTGGCCCTATATCATTTGTGAACTGCAAGTGTAGTGTCCCACTAGGTAAAGGTGGGCACTACACAAGGGTCAATTGGGCCACGTTGTCCTCCTACTCCTGAGGGACGGTGGCAGTATATTTAACCGTCCATTTTAATGTATTTTCTATATGCTTTTATATGTATTGTTCCCCTGTGATATGTATAGCAGGCCTATTGGGGTGTAGTGTAGCATCCTAGACACTAGAGGGAGATAGAGAGCCCCTAGTATAAATGTCAAATCGGTGTGCCACCATTACAGGCACTGGCGTCACGAATCTTAAAGGGACCTTGCCCAGGCACATTAAACACCTGCAACATCCAGGACACCTCATCCACCATCAGGCCTGGTCCCAAAATACAGAGTGTGCCCCAGAGGTCCCGTGTGCCAGCCTCTCCATCACTGCTGTACGCCTGCCCAGGGACTCCATACAAACTGTGAGTAACCCTCATTTGCCCAGTTACCGTGACCTCACATCGCAATACCCTGCAGGTCAGTGTACTGCACAAGCATTATCGCTGAGGCCAGGGTCATGTGGAGGTTCAGTACGTCATTGCTGTAGCAAGGGTAACAAAGAGTGGTGAGGAACACCAGAGTAAAGGCACTGGAACAGCTGGGATTTCACAGGTGAGTGATAATGATTTTCTATTTTCTTACTTTTATGCCTGTTATACTAACACCTATATATAAATAACACAGGAACGCATCATTCACAGTAGATGTCTCACATCCTACTCCTCCCTGACCTATGCTCAGGAGGTCACAGATCATATGCTCAAAATTCTCTCACAGAAGTTAACAAGTGATCTCCAGACACAGTTTACTATGTCCATGTGGCGAATGTAAAGAAATTCTCGAAAATACTGCTAAAAGTGGTGTCCAGAATTTAAAAAAATGTCTGCTTCCTACTAGAAACTTCACTACAGGTTGTGTGTGGTATTATAGATCAGCCCTGTTTGCTTCAATGGAAATATGCTGCAATACCAGACACTACCCATTTTTTAGGTTAAAGCAGACAATGTTATACATTTCTTTTAATTAGTAGGATACATTCTGACCCTCCCAAATGGGGTCACTCTTGCCAACAGGTCAGATTATTGCTGAATGTACAACATATTATCTCCTGTAAAGTGCTACATGATATCATGGATCTGCAGGGGCGGACTGGCCATAGACCCAACAAGGAAATTTCTAAGTGGGCTGATGCCCAGGGGGATGCCCAAACCCTGTCATGGTATCGGTCAGGTATATATGATCTATGGCGCGTGCAGCGAGAGTCATGGCCGGCAGGTCTCCACTGTTTCAAATAAATACTGATTGCGGTCAGTAAAGCCTTTAGACGCCATGATCAAGTGAGGTCACGGCATCTAAAAGGGTGAAAAACCCAGAAGCAGCAACCAGCATTCTCTGCTCCCAATGAGGATGCCGGCAATTGATTTTAATGTGCTGGGTCTTGCTGAAGAGGACCCAGGGCATTTAAGGTGCAATTCTTTTTGTGGCCAGCAGGTGGCAGGTCAACATAAGAAATGAGCAATTCCAAACAATTAATAGATTTAAAAATCCATGATTGTTCAGAATAAAAAAAAAATCTTTTTAAAAACGTTAAAATATATAAAAAAATTTAAAGAATATAAAAGTTTAAATTACCCCCTTTTCCGTAAAAAAAAAAACCCATTAGTAACAAAAAATATAAACATCATGGGTATTAAAATATAAAAATATTTTTCCAATATGGTGAATGGTGTAACAGAAAAAAGGGTCAAAATGGCCAATTTACCCTTTTTGCATCGCTTATCTTACCCAAAAAATTTAATAAAATGTGATCAAAAAGTCACACACACTCCTAAACGGTAACAATAAAAACTACAGATTGTCCCGCAAAAAATTAGCCCCCAAACAGCTCAGTAGATATAACTATAAAGAAGTTATGGGGGTCAGAATATGGTGATGTAAAACATTTTTATCTCAAAGTTTAAATTTCTTTTTACACTATTTAGACATAAAAACATATACATATGTGGTATCATTGTAATCATACTGACACAGAGAATGAAGAGCACAGAGAATGAAGAGCGCAAAACCCAACCCTATTTGGAATTTTTGCCCCGCTTCCCACTACATCGTATGCCATATTAAATGGTGGCATTAGAAAGTACAACTGGTCCCGCAGAAAAATATGCCCTCATACAGCTATGTGAACGGAAAAATAAAAAAAAGTTATGGCTCAAGGAAGATAAGAAAGAGAAATGAAAATGCAAAAACGAAAAAATCTCCAGTATCTTAAGGGTTAAGTCCATACTGGAAGTCTGCCGCATAAATTGACATTCTGCACACTTAAAGGGAACCTGTCATCACCTTTATGCTGCCTATACTAACGGCAGAATAAAGTAGAGACAGGTGAGTTGATTTAAGCGGTCTGTCATTTATAAGTTAAAAGTAAGTGGTTGCCGAGAACCAACATCACAATCATTGCAGCCCGGGCCTGGAAAAGAGTCCCGGCCACCTGAGAAGAGTCCTGGTTATTCATGAATTACTGCTCTCCCTGCCAGTCTGCTAATGACTGACTGTCTTCTACCTAGTTTTCTCCCTTTCTCTCTAGGAGAGAACTGCCAATCAGCAGCAGATGGGCGAGGAGAGCAGAAGATTATGAATAACCAGGACTCTTCTCAGGTAGATTTGACTCTTTTCAAGGCCTGGGCTGTAATGATTATGATGCTGGTTTTCAGCAACCACTTACTTTTGGCTCATAAATGACACACCGCTGAAATCAGCATTTCTGTCACTATTTTATGCTGCCCTCAGTGAGATCAGCATAAAGTTAATGACAGGTTCCCTTTAAGGCCCCTTTCACACGAGTGAGTTTTCTGCGCGGGTGCAATGCGTGACATGAACGCATAGCACCCGCACTGAATCCTGACCTATTTATTTCAATGGGTCTGTGTACATGAGCGTTTTTTTCGCTCATCAGTTCTTCATTGCGTGAAAATCGCAGCATGTTCTATATTCAGCTTTTTTTACCCAGCCCCTGGCCCCATAGAAGTAAATGGGGCTTCAGTGAAAAACGCATTGCATCCGGAAGCAAGGGCAGATGCGATGCGTTTTTAACTGATGGTTGCTAAGAGATGTTGTTTGTAAACCTTCAGTTTTTTATCACGTGCGTGAAAAACGTATCAAAACGCATTGTACTTGCGCGGAAAGAACTGCAATTGTAGACAAAACTGACTGAACTTGCTTGCAAAATGGTGCGAGTTTCACTGAACGCACCCTGAATGTATCCGGACCTAATGCGGAAAGAGGCCTTAAAATCCACATAGGTCAATTCATGCTTTTTTTCCCCTCTAAAACCACTTCCACATTATTGTTATTGTAAAATGCTTCAGATTTGCCACGTGGATATCCAATCCAAGGTGTTACCGCCTGCAGGATGCAACTAGTAATTTGTACAAAGTAAACACATAATATTTGATTAATGAACTGTTTTGAATAGGGATGAGCGAATCGACTTCGGATGAAACATCTGAAGTCGATTCGCATAAAGCTTCATTCTAATACTGTACAGAGCAGGAGCTCTGTACAGTATTAGAATGTATTGGCTCCAATGAGCCGAAGTTATTGCTACCACTTGGAACCGAACCCGAGTAAAAATTAATTTATGAAGTCTCGCGAGACTTCGTGAAGCAAGACCTTCGGCTCATCGGAGCTAATACATTCTTATACTGTACAGAGCTCTTGCTCCGTACAGTATTAGGCCTCTTGCACACGACCGTATGTGTTTTTTGTATTTTGCAGTCCGCAAAAAACAGATCCACAAAAAATACGGATGACGTCCGTGCGCATTTCGTTTTTTGCAGAATGGAACAGCTGGCCCCTGATAGAACAGTACTATCTTTGTCCGTTATATAGACAATAATAGGACATGTTCTATCTTTAAACGGAAATACAGAAACAGAATGCATACGGAGTACATTCAGTTTTTTTGCGGACCCATTGAAATGGGTCCCTATATGAAACGCAAAAAACGGTACGAAAACGGGGAAAAAAAAGTTAGTGTGCAAGAGGCCTTAGAATGAAGTTTTATGCGAATCGACTTCAGATGTTTCGCTCATCCCTAGTTTTGAATTATAACATGCAGTTGTTTGAAAGGGCACAGAGGAAGCCCCAGGAAAAGTTTCCCTTTACCCTTTTTAATCCCTTAATGCAAAATCACATACATATACATGATAAGCATCAAAAGGTATGTATGGAACAGGCTCACTCCATACATGGTGGGTGCCAGCTATATAATACAGCAGGTACCCGCTGACAAAGACTGGGATCGGCAATGATGCCAATCCCAGTAGTTTAACCTTTTAGATGCCGCTGTTAATAGTGACCGTGGCATCTGTGCAGTTAGGCAGAGGGAGGGGATTCCCTCTGCTTTTCGATCCGAGCCCCCATGGTGACATCACAGGGCTCCAATCGGTTGTCATGACAGCATGGGGCCTTGGGAACTGTCTTGGGTAACCGCTGGTGAAGCTGTGTCTTTACAGACAGTGTATCAGGATCTCATAGACCTATTGGACAAGTAAAAACCAACCCCCCTTCCTAATTTTACATATAAAAAATAACCATAACAGGTATTTGCATGTCTGTACTATTAATATATAAAAAGAAAAATATTTTTTCCTGCATAGTGTATACTGTAAAAGGGAAAAAAATGCATGATTTGCCATTTTTGATCACCTTGATCAAACCTAAAAAATTCCTACATACCCCAAAAATTGTACCAATAAAAACTGCAGCTCCCCCTGCAACAAAAAAAACAAGCCCTCATACAGCTCTGTAGACAGAAATATAAAAAAAAGTTATGGCTGTCAGAAAATGGCAATACCAATAAAATTAAAAGGTTCTTATTTTTTTAAAACCAGTAAACAAACATATAAACAAACTACTGTATATAACTAATACAAAACTATACAAATTTGGTATCTCTATAATGAAAGAAGTGCACAGTGAAGGCCGTAATCTAAAACCACATACATCCTTGGTGGAATTGTTTTCTCGCTTTCCAATACAAGCTATGGTAATGTAATGATGCCATTAAAAAATACAACTTGTCCTGCAAAAAATAACACCTCATGTGGCTATGTGAAAATATAAAAAGTTATGCAAAAATGGAAGTCGACCTGGTCTTTAAGGTGTTACAAGACTGCCAGACTCCATCTGTGTAAGGGCTCATTCCCACACCTCTATTGCTGAACGGATGCGGACCCATTCATTTCAACATGTGCTTTCCGCATCTGTTGTTCTGTTCCACGGCCCCACAAAAAATATAGAGCGTGTCCTATTCTTGTCCGCAATCTCGGACAAGAATAGGCATTTCTATAATGGGTTGCCTGTTCTGTTCCTCAAATGCGTAAAACACACGGGCGACATCTGTATTTTGTGGATCTGCAATTTGCAGACCGCAAAACACTACACAGTTGTCTGATTGCGCCCAAAGTTTGATGAAGTTTCATTAAAGTTCATTATAAAAAAATAATGAACTTTAATGAAACTAATAATTATAATCAGTTATCAAAAGCTTATTCTGCAGATAAATTATTAAACTTCAAGCCATTGCGTTAAATCCATGTTTTATATTAATAAAATATATTTGGTTTATAAAAAAAAAGATAAAAGCTTCTTATTCTGGAAACTGTAATGTGAGAATAAAGTAGAGACCACACAGAGATTATATTTAGAAGCGCAAGATTCTTTTATCAAGATTATCAGAAGATCTTAATTTGTGAATTATTTTTTTCTTTCAAACAAAAGCAAGATTAAAGGGGTTATGCTATGATTGATGTAAAAAATGAAATTCAGACATTATATAGTATTTTATGTATTTTATGCTCCAGCTCTATCCATAAAACACTATTCAGGGGTGCGTCCTTTCTGATGGAGCTCTCGCCCTATTACAGCTTAGGTGGGCATGTCCTTTCTGCTGCTGCTCTCTCCTTGCAAATGTTAGGGTACTTTCACACTTAAAGGGAACCTGTCACCAGGATTTTGTGTATAGAGCTGAGGACATGGGTTGCTAGATGGCCGCTAGCACATCCACAATACCCAGTCCCCATAGCTCTATGTGCTTTTATTGCTTTAAAAAACCGATTTGATACATATGCAAATTAACCTGAGATGAGTCCTGTATGTGAGATGAGTCAGGGACAGGACTCATCTCAGGTTAATTTGCATATGTATCAAATCGTTTTTTTTTCCACAATAAAAGCACACAGAGCTATGGGGACTGGGTATTGTGGATGTGCTAGCGGCCATCTAGCAACCCATGTCCTCAGCTCTATACCCAAAATCCAGGTGACAGGTTCCCTTTAAGGCAGAGGATTTTTTGTGGTTTGAGCATGCCCAGACTGCAATGCCAGATCCATTTTTCCAGAACACTTGGGGCCAGATCCGGCATTAATGCATTTCAATGGGAAAAAATGTGTTCCGGAATTTTGGACGGAGATAAAACCGCAGTCAAAAAGACTGAACTGAAGAGATCCTGATGCATCCTGAATGGAATGCTCTCCATTCAGAATGCATTAGGATAAAACTGATCAGTTCTTTTCCAGTATTGAGCCCCTAGGACGGAGCTCAGTGCCGGAAAAGAATAACGCTAGTGTGAAAGTACCCTTACAGTTTCCAAGAGGAGATTGGGCTGGTGGCAGTTGAAGGATGGAACTGAGCATGTGTGACCCCCTCAATAGGTGGACGTGTACATTACTATACAGATTGAACACCAAGGGGCTTCATCATAATGAAGTAAATATCTCACAAATGGAACATTTATTAGTAAGTAATTAGTTTTTCATACTGAATTATATTAAAGCCAGACACAAACGAGCGAGTTCAATCTGATAAACTCGCAAAATGTATCAGTATGAGGTCCCTCTCTGAACTCTGCTCCTACCTAGCATTATAATGATTTATAATGCTATGTGACCCGGAGAGTCCTGGAATCTGTTGTATTATACTGACACCATTATGTCAGTGTAACTCAGTAGATTCCAGGACTCTCAGGGCCATACAGCCTTTTAAATCATTGTGCGATTATGTCGGATAAATGGAGGTCAGAATGGGACCTCTCACAGACACACACTGCAACTTTATCGCATTGAACGGTGTCTGGCCTGAAAATAGCATGTAGTCAAGTTGTAGGAAAACTCCCCTTTAGGGCTTGTTCAGATGAACGTAAGGGCTCTGTGCGCATTGCATGGGCACAGACCATGGGCCAGCCGCATGCGGATCACGGATGCATTCACTTGAATGGGGTCCGCGATCCGTCCGTTCCACAAAAAGATACAGCAAGTTCTATCTTTTTGCGGTGTGGAGGCACCGAACAGAACCCTGCGGAAGCACTCCGAAGTGCTTCCGTTCCGCACCGCATCTCCGGATTTGCGGGCCCATTCAAGTGAATGGGTTAGCATCTGTGATGCGGAATGCACACGGCCGTGTGAATGAGCCCTTAAGGGGAGTTTTCCTACAATTTATCTGATCACTAGGTGTAAGACACATTTTCTGAAAATATTTTCCCTTCAAACTAAATTTAGCTCTGCAGACCATACAATAGAATACAGCACTGATCAGACGTAGTTATAGGCAGAATACAGTTAAATCCAGTGACTCATAGGTGACGTCTCCTGATCTTTTCCTTTTAGCTTAGACTGCAATAAACGCTTCTTCCAGCTCTTCTTGACAATGCAGAGTTTGTTTGAAGACTTGCTGGCTCCTCATTTTTCCAGCATCCTCACCTTCTGCTCAATACATACTCCCCATTATTATTATTATTTATTAAAGCGCCATTCATTCCATAGCGCTGTACATATGATAAGGGCTATGTGGGGATGTATCAGGAAAGTAGTTTAGAGATGTAGGGAGGGGACAGGTTGTGGACGACTTTGTATGTATTTGTTAGTATTCGCTGGGTAAAGGGGAGTCAGTGAGGGGATTGGCAGAGGAGTAACACTGTGAGAGGTGTATTAGTCAGGCAGCAGAGTTAAGGATAGATTGGAGGGGTGCAAGAGTGCTAGATAAAAGGCCACAGAGGAGAGTGTTGCAGTAATCTATGCGGGAGATGATAAGGACATGTACAAGCATTTTCGCAGATTCAAAGTTAAGGAAAGCGCGGATGCGGGAGATATGTTTGAGTTAGAGGCGGCAGGTGGTGGAAAGGTCTTGGATGTGCGGTTGGAAGGAGAGGGCAGAATCCAAGGTCACTCCAAGGCAGTGGACTTAGTTGACCCGGGAGTGTGTATCCAGTGATTGTGATAGATAGGTCTGTTTGGGAGTTGAGCAAGATGGTGGAAAGGTGATGAATTGTTTTATCCATGTTAAGTCTTAGAAAGTGAGAGGAGAAGAAGGATGATCTAGCAGATAGACATTGTGGGATTATGGATAATAAGATGGTGATGTCTGGACCAGAGAGTTAGATTTGTGTATCGTCAGCATAAGAGTGATACTGAAAGCCATGGGACTCTATCAGATGTCCTAGGCCAAAAGTGTAAATAGAGAAGAGCAGGGGTCCTAGGACAGAGCCTTGCGGGACACCAACAGAGAGGGAATGAGACGAGGAGATGGTGTGAGAGTGGGAGACGCTAAACGTCCAGTCTGTGAGGTATGATGTGATCCAGGAGAGGGCCAGGTCAGTGATGCCAAAAGATGAGAGTTTTTAACAAAAAGGAGTGGTCAAAGGCAGAGGACAGGTCAAGGAGAAGGAGAACAGAGTAATGTTTTTTGGTTTTGGTTGTTAGTAGGTCATTGGTGACTTTGGTAAGGGCAGTCTCAGTCGAGTGGTGGGGTCGTAAGCCAGATTGTAGCCAGTCAAAGAGGGAGCCAGAGGAGAGGTGAGAGGACAGTTCGGAATGGACATGTTGTTCAAGTGGCTTTGAGGCATATGGAAGAAGCGATATGGAGCGATAACTGGACAAAGAAGATGGGCCAAGTGAAGACACCAGAGGTTAGTGATAGGTTGAAGAGATGAGTTAGGGCTGGGATAAACACTGTGGTTAGGTTAAGGATGAGGTGGGATGGAATTGGGTCAAGTGCACAGGTAGTGAGATGTGATCTGGAGAGTTTTTCTTCTGTAATGGTGGAGAAGTGGGTTTTGGGAGAAGAGGACCAAGCAGTTGTGTAGAGGGTCTCTGGGGACTGTGTACTGAAGCTTTCTCTGATGTTGACTATCTTTTTTTTTTTTTTTAAGTATTTGGCAAAGTCCTTAGCTGAGAGGAGAGGGTGGGGGAACTGGGGAATGGAGAAAGGAGTTAAAAGTGTTAAAACGTTGTTTAAGGCTGTGGGCCAGGGAAGATATCAGAGATGAGAAGTAGGCCTGTTTTGCATCAGCAAGTCAGGATTTGAATATGAGGAGTGATTGCTTGTATGCGGTGAAGTAATCCTTAGAATGGGATTTCTTCCATCTCAACCCTGGAAGCTTGTGTGCGTTTTTTGGTCAGGTTGGTGTGCCAGGGTTGTCAGTTGATTTTTTTGGGTTTTGATGTGTGTGATGGGGGAAACAGTGTCCAGAGCTGTACTTATTGTGGTGTTATACAGGGTGGTGGCAGCATCTGGGTCTTGGAGGGAACAGATGGTAGAGCGTGGGAGAAGAGAGTCAGCACGCAAAAGATTAGATTTTTAAGGTTCCTGCGAGGGTGTGATAGTGTGTGGACCGGGGGTGCAGTAGAAGAGACCAGTGAAGAGAGGGTGAGTAGGTTGTGGTAAGATAGGGGGAGAGGCGAATTAGACAGGTTAGATAGGGAGCAGAGGCGGGTAAAGATAAGATACAGAGTGTGACCATCTCTGTGGGTGGGAGCTGAAGACCACTGTGAGAGGCCGAAGGAGGAAGAAAGTGATAGGAGTTTAGAGGCGGCTGAGTGGCAGTTGTCCATAGGGATGTTGAAGTCGCCCATGATGATAGTGGGGATGTCGGCAGAAAGAAAGTGTAGTAGCCAGGTGTTAAAGTGGTAAAAAAAAATGGTGGCTGGGCCTGGGGGGCGGTAAATGACAGCTACTTGAAGGTTGGAGGGAGAGTAGATGTGAACAGAATGTACTTCATTTGAGGTGAGCGTAATGGAGGGTGGCAGTGGAGTTGGGCTGTAGGATCAGGTGTCTGATAGGAGACCAACTCCTCCACCATGTTTGCAGCTGGGGCGGGGGGTGTGAGTGAAATAAAATCCACTATACAAGAGTGCAGCAGGGGAGGAGGTGTCAGAGGGTGTCAGCCATGTTTCTGTGATACCCAGAAAGGAAAGTTTTTGAGAGATGAAGAGATCATGAATGTAGGACAGTTTGTTACATACAGAGCGTGCATTCTATAATGCTCCTGTAAGAGGAACCAAAGGAGCAGGGGTCAGAGGAATAGTTATTAGGTTTAAGGGGTTGCAGAAATTTGTAGAAGGAGATTTGTACTGGGACATGGAGGTGATAGTGGGGATTTGCTGATGGGGGCCTGGATTTGGAGACATATCCAGCAATAAGGAGAAGCAGAGAAAGTGTTAGTAGGTGAGAATAAGAGAGGGAATGAGGTATCTGTGTGTGTTTGAGAAGGAAGTGTTTTACGTTGCCAAACAGGTTTGTGCAAGCGTTCAGATAAGAAGGTAAGCTGGAGGAAGAGATGAATAGTTCCTTGGTAGGTGAATGGATGTGGGGGTATTTCAGGAGGTTGTGGAAAAGTGGGAAGAGTAAGATGAAAAAGTGAAACATTGCATTAAATATTTCAGAAATTACCTGTGGTCCCTTTCTGGTTCAATTCTGGTATAATTTGGTATGTGCACTTCAAGAGTTGCACCTGAAAGATGTTGCATTTGAAAATACCAAGGTCTAAAAGACCTAAGGACTTAGATTTATACCACTCAGTGTTCAATCAGGTGTGAACGAGAGGGGAGCGGGTTACATTTGGCCTAATCAAAGGAGGACCAGACACAGGAGTGAAATAGTCAATGTAAACAAATACTCCATAAATCCAGCAGGGAAAAAGACATTAATGGTTCAATGTAGACATACCAGGGAATGAGAAGGAGAGATAAGAAGTGTGGAAAATATCAGACTGTGGAAAAGCTGGGTGCAGCAGTTAGCTTTAATGTAGACATACCAGGGAATGACATACCATTCTGGGGCATGTCACCAACAGTAATAGTCCCAGTATCCCCATTCAAATAACCATGCCACGTAGAGATCTCCCATAGTGCGCTCAACAGTAATAGTTCCCTTACATGTCCTGCAAAATAGTTAGCAGTTTGTCCCTGAATGTTATAGTACCCCCCAAGCCAGTGCGAAACCCTGTGCAACAGAAAAAAAAGAACACCCAAATACTCATAAAAACAATTAGAGTTTTAGCCAATGACACCCAAGCTCCACCACGGTTTAAGTTGAAAATAGTGCATGCCTGAGAACCAGTAAAAGAGATGTGGGACATGACTCTTGAATGCTTGGTGCTAATGCCACTGCAAATGACCTTAACACCGAGCATCTGCTTATATCTATAATGGGAAGATTGACACAATACCAGATCCATAGTAAAACCGATGACACCAACACCTATTAAATCCCATTGATTTAAAATGGAATCCACTGTTTTAATAGCAAGAATAGTGATGCATGCTTTTCTTCCCATCATATATGTTAATTTGTTGCAAAGAGTCTGACGCATATGTGAACAAAGCCTTACTCTGATGTCTGACAAGTTCATCTCTATGATATCTTTGCTGTCTATCTAATCAAATAAGCAATAATACAAAGTCATGTGATCAAAGCCTGAATGAGATCTATCGTTTCCCAAGTACTTCAATATATTGAACATGAAATTTACAGAAAAGATGACTGCTCTTTAGAATCGATCCATAAGAAATATTCAGAGATTCTTGAGGTTTGCTGAAGGCTATGACATGAATTAATGACATGATACTTGTTTGGTGGTTGTGCCACGGCTACTGCTGGCTCCTAACACAAAACAGGTCTATGTTGGGAGAGCTAGCCTGAACCTCCAATTTGTATGACTATGCATTCAGACTGATATCTGCAAGCCGCCAACTGTTGCTATTGGTGCCTACTGTAGGTATGCTACCCATTTAGCTCTAAGCCTAAACTAATAGTGATACAGGACCACTCTCTGTCCATAGGTCTGTCTGAGACACCAGAGATAAGGATCCTGGCCCACATGGCCTCCAATACAGGTATATTTGAATTTGGTGAAATGTTATGAAGTTTAAAAAAAAAAAAATGCTTTAGGAATGGGACTGCTTCCTGAGGGCATGAATGAAACTTTGGGGGTCTTTGGAAGTTTCTACCTTACAATATCGCTACTCTGTAATTTATTAGGGCTGTTGACCAAATACATGCCTCCCAAGTGTCCTTCTTTTTGCCCAAAGTCCCTCTTTGATCCTTACTTGTCCCTCTTTTTGACCTGGGGAATTGATGCATAAATATGCATTAAAAAGTTACTAAAGTGTCTGGTTTCTACCTGTAATTAGACGATAACTTCATTATTTGGTGCAATTTGGACCTTAAATTATCTATAATCTGATGATTTATATTCTAATATTTAAATGAACAAACCAGAAAGGAAAATGCAGCAGCACAACAGTTGGATTTTGTAGTGGTGGTGCCCGCGGTGTCAGGTGCCAGTCCGTAGCACCCTGTCACAGCAAATACAATATGGAAGATGTACAACGGCACTCTCATTTCTTCAGCATTTCAACATTTAATCACCAAATCTCAGCGACGTTTCGACCAGTGTGGTCTTTTTCAAGTAGTGTACAAAGTGAATAAGGTGCAATACTTATACCCTTCAGTTCCAATTACATGATGCAGTTGAGCTCCTCCCCCAACATTAATAAATCTCATCATCTCAACATATAGTGACCTCTCATAAAATCTTATATACATTTACAAGTACCATATGTATGTGCTTACATTAGTTGGGGAATCTGGTAGGCATAACTCACCTCATGTGGTCCCGATCTCCTCTGCGTGCTTACTTTGGCGTGCCTCTCGATCCAGTGCCCAGGCACGCCAGGCGCGTGTGTGTATTGCGTCTCTATAGTAATTTTGCGCATGCGCAGTCACTCATTCAGAAGCGTCTAGTACTCAGGGAATTGTCCACATCGTTTCTGCGCATGCTCTGCTTATCGCTTAACCTGCAGCAATACCAGCGATCGTATACTATTTGTGTAGCTTGCAATCCATTTCCATCAAGGCACTGGGCTCAAAAAACAGACCGGATCCAGGTGGTAAAACTATTCCAATATATTTTATATAGAAAATATAACTATTTCCAGAGCTGTGCATCTGTTTGTTATGAGGGAAAAATTCCACATTTATTCGCACAACTCCGGACCATACATTATAACTTGTGGTTGGGGCTCCTTCACTCAAGCACAATACAAGGGGGTACTCCCTCTCCTCAAAATTAAAGGAGACATCCCCCAACCATATATCACAACCCTTCAGATAGTGGTGCGACAACTCCCTTAAAAAGGAAGAACTGCACTCTCCTTCCTAAAGGGTACCATCCATACCAATGGCAGGAGACACATCATACATTTGCAAGAAGTATCCCAAACCCTTTAATGTCCATCAGCCACGATGGTCATAATAAGCTGCAAATTACTACCTCAAACCATCTCTCATATCATGCCCTGTACAACCACTATGAGCAGTATAGGTGGGAGAATAGAAACTCTTTTTTGCCAGGTAAAGACAACAAAGGGCACGCTGGATGGCTCAAACAACCAAATCTAACTACATACCACTTTGTCCCCAGCCATCCCACGAGTCTCATGTGCCTTAAGAAAAATCGATATTATATAGCTGCTACTATTCTCGGCAGTTCAGAAAGGATCCACTTCACAGAATATGCCACCAGGTTCCTCAAACAGTGAATTCTACCTATAAAGAGATAAAAACAATCACAACCAATTAGGCTGGGCATCATACTTAAATAAAAACATTCCAGGTATAACTTACACAACTAGTCAGGAAGTTAACACAACACTGTCTGACTCAATAGAGTGAGCCTATCCTGAAGTCCCTATTAAGGCCCTTTGGTTCAATTGTTTGTAATTCGAAGATCCATCTCAACTCTAGTCTCTTAATGAGCCTTTCTCTGTCACCTCCTCTCCTTTGTTGGGGGACACCATCTATAATACGAAACCTAAGTTGGGAGACATTATGTCTATGTTTTACAAAATGTTTTGGTACCGGTAAATTAGTTTTTAAAACACTATCCCTTTTATCCCCTAAAAGTAATTTCCATATCTGATAACGATGCTGATTAAACCTGTTACGGAATTCCTGTGTCGTTTCACCCGCGTATAATGATCCACACGGGCATTGCAACACATAGATGACATATTCAGATTTACATGTGAAAAAAACTTTTATCTGATACTTTTTGCCTGTCCTAGGGTGTGTAATAAAACTGCCTTTCAACATGCTATTGGAATCGCAACAGCCTAGACATGGAAAACACCCCTTCTTTTTCACGTCCGGCCTCCACTGACTTCCCACATCAGCATGTATTAGTCTGTCACTCAAACTGCGTGATCGCCTATAGGACATTAAAGGGGGAAAGACTGTGTGAGTATGTGCCAATTGCTTTTTAAGACCTGTGCTATTTGCCTACTTTGGGTAGAATAACTTGAAACAAAGGGAATCCTCTTAAATTTTTGTTGTTTCCTACCACCACTAAAAAATTTAGTACGTTTTAGTTTACCTACCCTATGCCTATGTCTCTGTACCATGTCTTTAGGATAGCCTTGTTGATAAAATCTATTGCACATCTTTGTACATTGCTTGAAAATGACCACACTGGTCGAAACGTCGCTGAGATTTGGTGATTAAATGTTGAAATGCTGAAGAAATGAGAGTGCCGTGGTACATCTTCCATCTAATATTTAAATGGATATCGAAGTGCAAGAAAAAAAATGTTCATGGGGTTCCACATCCTGTAAAAAAACATTAAGGAACTTATACTTGTCTAACCGATCCCCAGCTGTTGCAGTTCTGATGGAGTTAGTTATTATGCTTTGGGCGGAGTTAGAGGCGTGGACTAATATGAAAAAAACTGCCATGATCCGTGGCACACACATTGTCCCTCTTCGTGATTTTTAAAAGTTGGGAGGTTTCTGCTTCCTGTTGTCTTTTGACCTGCAGGAAATGCCTGCTCAGCCAATCACTGGCTGAGGCGGTCCGCTAATGCAAACCATTATTGGCTGAGCTGGCATTTCGTGTGCGCCGAGAGACACCATGAAGCAGAGACCTGGTAAGCTTCTAACATTTTACGCTGCATATCAGGTAGTGTAGTTTTTGCGTTTGTATGTGCATTTCACCATAGCAATGTGCACCTGCATACAGGGTTGTGCTGACTGAATCCCCCACATTTTTTGTCTTTGTAGTATATATTGGAGGCGTGGCGATCTCCAAGCAGTCATGCACACCTGACCAGTTAGTCTGCCCTGGAGGCTGGTTTTAAAGTCAGTATAAAACTGAGTCTGCTTATATAGCGCCTACCAGTAGCCATTTGGCTCTAGGAGAAGTATATAGTGGGCTCAGCATGCATGTTGGTACTTGCATCCCTGGATCCGATGAAAGCTGTAATGGCACCAGACGGGGTTAAAAGCAGAGTGTGCTTGGCGTGCATGCTGTACCTGTGCTCCCTGGACTTTATGTGGCTGTCATGGCCCATAACAGGTAGGAACTAGTGTTAGGGACCACTCATAGAGGCGACCTTGATGTGGTGAGTGGCTTATTACGCTTTGGCCAAAATGTACACCAATGCCTCATTTAACATCCAGCATAGAGGAAGGGCAGAGTGCTGGTTGCAGAGTGAGATTGCATTTGTGTTTTTGCGTTTGTATGTGCATTTCACCATAGCAATGTGCACCTGCATACAGGGTTGTGCTGACTGAACCCCCCACATTTTTTTCTTTGTAGTATATATTGGAGGAGTGGCGATCTCCATGCAGTCATGCACACCTGACCAGTTAGTCTGCCCTGGAGGCTGGTTTTAAAGTCAGTATAAAACTGAGTCTGAAAAAACAATGAAAACCAGCGACTCGACCTATAGACCGGATGGATAAGGGTGCTCACCTCTCGGTCCACCGAGGCCCGCACGAATAGACCAAGAAAAATTGTACATACGTGAGGGGCACTCCGTATATGGGAATAGAGACAGCAAATGGATAATGGCTAAATATTATTTAATCCTAATATATCATATAAAGCCAATGCATCAAACAATAACAACATTAAAAACATCCACTGAGAAAGGGGTGTATACCCTGAAATGCGTCTGGGCCAGTTGGGACAGTGAGCCGTTCCCCAATAAATCAGGAGTCACCTTGAGGAAAAGACTACGGTCGGGGTGATTTTTGCATTTGGATTATTACCTTGTCTCGAACTAGAGGCTGTATTTCCAAGAAGAATCGATAACTCCGCTATTGCTTCAGCCAAGGAGTCACGTGAGACGTCACGTTCAAGACTCCATACCACGTGGGACACCGCATTTGGGTAAGATCGTCTGTATCTTCGATCCATTACATCGAGCCAGTGACGGAACAGGGTAAGAGATCCTCTTCACGATCATTGATATATCGGATTATCTGAATAAACTGAGGATTTAATTCGGACAGTACGCAGTACGATATTTCTGACATAGGTAGATCGTGCATGCAAATCATTTAGAGCCTGATATAGGCCGGAGTTAAGAACGAACTCTCCAAGTGTATAAAGATCCGCTGCGATTATTCTTATTGTGGGGACTGCCGTTTATTCGCGTATACGAATTTTTGAACTTTTACGATTGTCTGGCGAATTTTCAGGGCCCTTTTCCATTGGGTATTTATTTTATTGCATTTTATGCTATTATATTGTATGGATGTTTTTAATGTTGTTATTGTTTGATGCATTGGCTTTATATGATATATTAGGATTAAATAATATTTAACCATTATCCATTTGCTGTCTCTATTCCCATATACGGAGTGCCCCTCACTTATCTACAATAAAACTAAGTCTGCTCTCATAGCGCCTACCAGTAGCCATTTGGCTCCAGGAGAAGTATATAGTGGGCTCAGCATGCATGTTGGTACTTGCATCCCTGGATCCGATGGAAGCTGTAATGGGACCGGATGGGGTTAAAAGCAGAGTGTGCCTGGTGTGCATGCTGTACCTGCGCTCCCTGGACTTTATGTGGCTGACATGGCCCATAACAGGTAGGAACTAGTGTTAGGGACCACTCAGAGGCGACCTTGACGTGGTGAGTGGCTTATTACACTTTGGCCAAAATGTACACTAATGCCTCATTCAACATCCAGCATAGAGGCAGGGCAGAGTGCTGGTTGCAGATTGCGATTGCATTTGTGTTTTTGTGTTTGTACGTTTATTTCGCCATAGCAATGTGCACCTGCATACAGGGTTGTGCTGACTGAACCCCCCACATTTTTTTCAATGTAGCCACAAGACCTTTTCTGTAATGTTCACATATCAAATTTTTAACACTTATGGGAAATGATTGGAATAATTCATAACTATCTCGAGACTGACTAATGAAAATGGTGCGCATAGTATCATCCCTGTGGCATGCTTAATAGGTAAACCTCACAGATGATATTTAGCGCTTTAAAGCCCTATTACACAGGCAGATTGTTAAGATGATCGCTAATGAACTTTCGTATAAACACTCGTTACCGACTATCTGGCAGTGTAATACTGCCACCGATTATCAGATCAACAAGCAAACGTTTGTTCATCGGGTAATCAGGATGTTTTAACATGTTAAATAATCCTGGTTTGCTGGTGGCAGATCTCGCCACGTAATAGGTGCTCTGCTGCCTGCAAGCAATGAGACAGTATAGGGACGAGTGATGCATTAGTGATCCCTCATCCCTATATTGAGGAAGAGTTCGCTGCATGTAATAGCAGCGGTTTCCTGCTCCAGCGAGCAGGCGATTGACTGGAGGGAGTGCTTTCCTCTCGTCAATCGTCTGCTCTATCTGCCTGTGTCATACATGCAGTAATGTGTACTCAGGAACCATGCATCACTGATAAGAAGGAGTAATCAGAATACAATAGTGATATCTCTGGTATAAATATCTGGATTTGGGCAGTACTATCTCTCCTTGGAGAGAGGGTGCCTTAATCGGCATGATGAGACTTATAGGCCATACATGCTCCTCTGTAACTCTGGGGATAAAGGAATGCAAATGAGCTCCTAACAAGTTCTAATGCCACCAGATGCAAGGCAGCTATCCTATAAGTCAGTGTTTGATCCTTTAACTAGTCCTTGAGAAATTACTCTGATATTAAATAAGCCAGCATCTCATCTGAAGACAGCTGTTTCAGGGTGATTGCCCTTCATCAGTGCAAAGAAGAGAGTACTGGCTTAACTGGGTGAGAGGCCCAAATCAGGATTTGGGGGGTACTATCTCTCCTTGGGCAGAGAGCACCTTAAGCCGTGTGAGGACACTTATAAGCCATTCATACTCCTCTGAAATTCTGGGAAGAAAGGGATGAAAATGAGCTCTACACAGATTAACATTATATTTCCATTTATTTAGATATGCAGCATATTAGGACACATGGATTACATAGATGGGGGTCCTCAACTCAAAGCCCTTTCCATAAGTCAGAGCCATGACCCAGTCCCATGTTTCAGGGCTCAAGCAAGCAGCAGTCATATTTCTTCAATGCCAAGCACACTTCTGTTTTTTTTTTCACAGTTCTATGTACCTGATCCAAGAATCTCACTGCAAAGTGAAATGCACACAGAATCTATCAGTTTTTCAAGAATCTGTTTTCTGTGAATTGATAATTGTATACAGCTCTGTACATAAGTCTGTATCCATGCCTGAGGTTGCGTGGTGTCTGTGGGAATTTTTGCTCATTCATCCAGATGAGCATTTATGAGGTCACACACTGATGTTGAATAAAGTATTGGTTAAGGCTGAGCACTCACCACCTGGGCCATAGATGACAAAAGGAGAGTAAAAATCGCTGAGTAGTAGGTGAACACCTGAGTAATTTATTATTAAAATACACTGCTCAAAAAAATAAAGGGAACACAAAAATAACACATCCTAGATCTAAATTAATTAAATATTCTTCTGAAATACTTTGTTCTTTACATAGTTGAATATGCTGACAACAAAATCACACAAAAAAAAAAAAAAAAAAAAGGGAAATTAAATTTTTCAACCCATGGGAGGTCTGGATTTGGAGTCACACTCCAAATTAAAGTGGAAAAACACACTACAGGCTGATCCAACTTTGATGTAATGTCCTTAAAACAAGTCAAAATGAGGCTCAGTAGTGTGTGTGGCCTCCACGTGCCTGTATGACCTCCCTACAATGCCTGTGCATGCTCCTGATGAGGTGGCGGACGGTCTCCTGAGGGATCTCCTCCCAGACCTGGACTAAAGCATCTGCCAACTCCTGGACAGTCTGTGGTGCAATGTGACGTTGGTGGATAGAGCGAGACATGATGTCCCAGATGTGCTCAATTGGATTCAGGTCTGGGGAACGGGCGGGCCAGTCCATAGCATCAATGCCTTCGTCTTGCAGGAACTGCTGACACACTCCAGCCACATGAGGTCTAGCATTGTCTTGCATTAGGAGGAACCCAGGGCCAACCGCACCAGCATATGGTCTCACAAGGGGTCTGAGGATCTCATCTCGGTACCTAATGGCAGTCAGTCTACCTCTGGTGAGCACATGGAGGGCTGTGCGGCCCTCCAAAGAAATGCCACCCCACACCATTACTGACCCAATGCCAAACCGGTCATGCTGGAGGATGTTGCAGGCAGCAGAACGTTCTCCACAGCGTCTCCAGACTCTGTCACGTCTGTCATGTGCTCAGTGTGAACCTGCTTTCATCTGTGAAGAGCACAGGGCGCCAGTGGCGAATTTGCCAATCTTGGTGTTCTCTGGCAAATGCCAAACGTCCTGCACGGTGTTGGGCTGTAAGCACAACCCCCACCTGTGGACGTCGGGCCCTCATATAAACCCTCATGGAGTCTGTTTCTGACCGTTTGAGAAGACACATGCACATTTGTGGCCTGCTGGAGGTCATTTTGCAGGGCTCTGGCAGTGCTCCTCCTGTTCCTCCTTGCACAAAGGCGGAGGTAGCGGTCCTGATGCTGGGTTGTTGCCCTCCTATGGCCTCCTCCACGTCTCCTGATGTACTGGCCTGTCTCCTGGTAGCGCCTCCATACTCTGGACACTACGCTGACAGACACAGAAAACCTTCTTGCCACAGCTCTCATTGATGTGCCATCCTGGAAAAGCTGCACTACCGGAGCCACTTGTGTGGGTTCTAGACTCCGTCTCATGCTACCACTAGAGTGAAAGCACCGCCAGCATTCAAAAGTGACCAAAACATCAGCCAGGAAGCATAGGAACTGAGAAGTGGTCTGGTCACCACCTGCAGAACCACTCCTTTACTGGGGGTGTCTTGCTAATTGCCCATAATTTCCACCTGTTGTCTATCCCATTTGCACAACAGCATGTGAAATAAATTGTCACTCAGTGTTGCTTCCTAAGTGGATAGTTTGATTTCACAGAAGTGTGATTGACTTGGAGTTACATTGTGTTGTTTAAGTGTTCCCTGAGCAGTGTATATAGATATATGGCATAAAATAATATTACAAAAGCACATATAATGCATAGAAAACCAATAAAATAAGGTGCAATATGAAATCACGTATAGCTGAGGTAGTTACATATAGCAGCAGTATAAAGTGACAGCATAGAGTGGATGCGCATATGTTGAGTCACTGCCTCAATTTGTAAAGAGCAGTGTTTATTGTCCAATGTTAATACTGAATTGTCCGATTCTGGAACCTAGATGCTGAGTAGTGATTATAATCATGACTTGTAATATCACATATAACAATCCCAGTTTTGTACTCTCCCATCAATTTAAAAGCAATAATGCAGTACGCAGCCCTGCAGGGTGAGCGATGGTGAGGTCACAGGTAGTTACTAACCAAGGGTGTTTTTGGTACTCACAGTTTCTTTATATTCCCTGGGCAGGTGTACAGCAGTGATGGAGAGGCTGGCACAGGGATCCTCTGGGGCACTCTCTGTGTATAGGGACCAGGCCGGATGGTAGGTGAGGTGCCCTGGGTGTTGCAGGTTTAATGTGTTGGTGGCAAGATCCCTTTAAGTTCGTGACGCCAGTGCCGGTAACGGTGGCACACCGATTAATAGTAGGAATAATTGAGGAACACAAGTTGCAGTGAACCAGAACTTCCTTTTACTGAAACAGTTCAACTATTTACAGTCTTTAGTTGTTCCACATGTACAATGTTGTAACAGGCAGGCTTTAAATAAACGATAGGCAAATTCCTTGCAAGATACTCAGAGGGAATAACACTTACAGATCAGGCTGTATTTCTCCTCAGTTCCTGTCTGGCAATCTCACCGCAGAGCTCACATCCTGGGAGAAAATAACCTCCCATGCTGTCAGCTCAGCGCTGCGATTGGCCAGCGCTACAGCAGAACAAGGGCAGACTCTGCCTACCATAACTTAGTGACTGAAATCTCTGCCTACTATAACTTAGTGACCGAAGATACCGGAGGGCATAGCGGGAGAACGGAGCGGCGCCCAGGGATAATAGTAAGTGCAGTGAGATTCCCGGGCGCCGCTCTCCATGTCTGTATACTTAGTTCACAATGTCAGGATCAGTGAAAGGTCCTCTTTAACCCCTTCGGGATGCATTTGACCCCCCCGTATCCTCGATCCCAGAAAACCGCAGGTCAATTCAGACCTGCGGTTTTCGGCGTTCCCGGTCCATTCGGGTGTCCTGTGACCCGATGAACCGGAAAAACACTGCGATCAGTGGCGTGATTACACACCACCAATCGCAGTGCAAAGATTTGCAGAGGCGGTGCTGGCACTGCTGTCCAGGGTGCTGATTGGTGCAGGGGAGAGAGGCGCGAGATTCAAACTTCCTGCGCTCCTCTCTCCCCTCCTCTTCCTGTTCTGCACGAGCACCCGGCAGCATCGTCCAGCACCAGCTCCTGTGTCCCCCTAATCGCCATCCATTACCCTCCTGCACCCATCGCCACCCAGGTAGGTTAGGGTCAGTGAAGGAGAGGCACCGTTGGGCAGGGAAAGAAGGGAAAAGTTAGTTAGGAAAAAAAAAAAGCACCTTTATTCCAAACTTTCTTTGATCCATCTATCAGACCCCAGACCCCCCCCCCTGCCACTTGCCCCCCCCTACCAGCCCCCCACCACCACCAGGCCCCACTGTACAGTATGGTCAACACGTCCCCGGTTTGAGGCCATCCGGAAATGTCTGCATTATTCCGATAATGCAGCATGTCCACCCCGAGGTGATCCTGCCTATGACCGGCTGTATAAGATACGGCCGGTCATCGATCACTTTGGGGCCAAATTCATGGAGGCCTACGTACCTGGAAGGGAGGTCAAGGTTGATAAGTCTCTCGTTGCGTTCAAGGGGAGACTCAGTTTCCGCCAATATATTCCCACAAAGTGGGCGAGGTATGGCGTGAAACTATACAAAATTTGTGAGAGTACCTCAGGGTGTGAGATTCCTGTATTCAACCCCCAGAATGTCCCCCCACTCTGGGTGTTCGTGGGAAACTCGTGTGGGACCTTATGTACCCACTGCTGGATAACATTTACCACTTGTACGTGGATAACTTTTATACCAGCATTCCCTTGTTCAGGTCCCTTGCCGCCAGATCCACATTCGCTTGTGGGACCGTGCGGAAAAATCAACGCGGCCTCCCTGCCTACCCCCTCCAGGTACCTATCCCCAGGGGTGAGACCCGTGCACTTACCAGTGGAAACCTGTTGCTGGTCAGGTATAAGGACAAGAGGGATGTCCTTATGCTGTCCACAATCCACGGTAACAGCACCACCCCAGTCTCTGTGCGAGGTACCACGGCAACGGTCCTTAAGCCCGATTGTATCGTCGACTACAATCGGTATATGGGAGGAGTTAATCTCTCTGATCAAGTCCTCAAGCCATATAACGCCATGCGCAAAACACGGGCATGGTACAAAAAAGTTGCTGTTTACTTGGTACAGGTTGCCATGTACAACTCTTTTGTACTATCCCGAAGCGCTGGCAGCACAGGGACATTCCTCCAGTTCTATGAGGCAGTCCTCAAGGCCCTGATCTTTTCGGACCGGGAAAGAGCAGGCCGGAGTACCTCGGGAACTGGAGGCGCCCGGATCGTCCCTGGCCAACACTTTCCAGGTGTGGTGAAGAAGTTACTTTACAAACTATGTTAACCCTTTAGGTGTTCCACAAAACTAAATAGCGAATGTAGAAACAATTTTAGAATTTAATTTTTTTGTTACATTGCCTCAAAAAAGAGTAATATAGAGCAACCAAAAATCATATTTACCCCTAAAATAGTCCCAAAACAACAACCACCTTATCCCGTAGTTTCCTAGATGGGGTCACTTTTATGGAGTTTCTACTCTAGGGGTGCATCAGGGGGCTTGAAAGGGTACATGGTGTAAATAAACCAGTCCAGCAAAATCTGCCTTCCAAAAACCATATGACGTTCCCCTTCTTCTATGTCCTGCCGTTTAGCCAAATAGTAGTTTACGACCACATATGGAGTGTTTCTGCAAACTACAGAATCAGGGCAACCCATTTTGAGTTTTGTTTGGCTGTTAACCCATTTTTTTCTAGTAATAAAGTAAGGGTTAAAATGGAAAATGTTCCAAAAAATAGAAATTTCTAAATTGTTTCTCCATCTGCCATTAACTCTTGTGGAACACCTAAAGGGTAAACAAAGTTTGTAAACCCAGTTTTGAATACCTTGAGGGGTGTACTTTCTAAGATGGAGTCACTTTTTTGAAATTTCTATTCTAGGGGTGCAACAGGGGGCTTCAAATGGGACATGGTATAAACAAAACCAGTCCTGCAAAATCTGCCTACCAAAACCCATATGGTGTTCCCCTCCTATGTGCTCCCGTTTGGCCAAACAGTAGTTTACGACCACATATGGGGTGTTTTTGCAAACTACAGAATCAGAGAAACCCATATTGAGTTTTTTTTGGCAGTTAACCCTTGTTTTACTCCTGGAAAAAATTGATTATATTGGAAAATTTTCCAAAAAATTGAAATTTTGAAATTGTTTCTCCATCTACCATTAACTCTTGTGGAACACCTAAAGGGTTTAAAAAGTTTGTAAACCCAGTTTTGAATACCTTGAGGGGTGTACTTTCTTAGAGGAAGTAACTTTTTTTGAAATTTCTATTCTAGGGGTGCAACAGAGGGCTTCAAATGGGACATGGTATAAACAAAACCAGTCCTGCAAAATCTGCCTACTAAAACCCATATGGTGTTCCCCTCCTTCTATGTGCTCCCGTTTGGCCAAACAGTAGTTTACGACCACATATGTTTTTATTTTTTTTGCAAATTACAGAATCAGGGCATCCCATATTGAGTTTTGTTTGGCAGTTAACCCTTGTTTTACTCCTGGAAAAAATTGATTATATTGGAAAATTTTCCAAAAAATAGAAATTTCAAAATTGTTTCTCCATCTGCCATTAACTCTTGTGGAACACCCAAAGGGTTAACAAAGTTTGTAAACCCAGTTTTGAATACCTTGAGGGGTGTAGTTTCTTAGATGGAGTCACTTTTTTAAAAATTTCTATTTTAGGGGTGCAACAGGGGGCTTCAAATGGGACATGGTATAAACAAAACCAGTCCTGCAAAATCTGCCTTCCAAAACCCATATGGTGTTCCCCTCCTTCTATGTGCTCCCGTTTGGCCAAACAGTAGTTTACGACCACATATGGGGTGTTTTTGCAAACTACAGAATCAGGGCAACCCATTTTGAGTTTTGTTTGGCAGTTAACCCTTGTTTTACTCCTGGAAAAAATGGATTATATTGGAAAATTTTCCAAAAAATAGAAATTTCGAAATTGTTTCTAAATCTGCCATTAACTCTTGTGGAAGACCTAAAGGGTTTGAAAAACAGTTTCGAATACCTTCAGGGGTGTAGTTTCCATTTTTGGGAGGTTTCTATTATCTAAGCCTAACAATATGACTTCAAACCTGAACTGGTCCATAAAAAGTGGGATTTTGAAGATTTCTGAAAAATTTCAAAATTTGCTTCTAAACTTCTAAGCCCTGTAACATCCCCAAAAAATAAAATATAATTCCCAAAATGCTACAAACATGAAGTAGACATATGGGGAATGTAAAGTCATCAACATTTTTGGGGGTATTACTATGTATTACAGAAGTAGAGAAACTGAAACTTTGAAATTTGCTAATTTTTCAATTTTTTTTATAAAAATTTTATTTTTTTAATGCAAAAAAATTTAACTTTTTTTGACCCAATTTTAGCAGTGTCATGAAGTTCAATATGTGACGAAAAAACTATCTCAGAACGGCCTGTGTAAGTCAAAGCGTTTTAAAGTTATGAGCACTTAAAGTGACACTGGTCAGATTAGCAAAAAATGGCCAAGTCCTTAAGGTGAAATAGGGCTGAGTCCTTAAGGGGTTAAGGGGTCTTGTCCACTTAATATGACAAGTGGTGGCAACTAGAGATAGCCTTGTGGTTCGCCCGGCAATCGTTTCGCAGCGAACTTTGCTTGTTCGCGATTTTGCATTGGTGCGAACTTTGACCCATGAGACATCCATCATGTGGGACAGGACAGCCAATTGAGACGTTTCAGCACATGGACACACCCCCACCCCATAACAGAACCTGATCTGGCAGCCATTTTTCATTCTGTGTTTTGCCATTGTAGGGAGAGGTTGCTTTGTGGAGCAGGGACAGACTGTTAGGGACGCCAAGGGCTAGCTAATAGGGCCACAAAAGTCCTTTTAAGGAATGGTGTAGGTGTGATATGAATAGGTGTGATATACTTATAATATACTTTCTAACATAGAAAGTATATTATAGTGCATTTATATTGTGCAGCAGTTGTGTGTGGTTCTGCCTCGATACCGCAGCTATATAGAGGGACAAACGCTATTGGAACAACTATTTTGCAACTGGTGTAATATACCTGGTGGCCCCAAAAATACTGATTTAAAGGTGTGATATACCTATAATTAGAGATGGCCTTGCACTTCGCCCAGCGGTCGTTTCACGTCTTGTTTGCGATTCGCCAAACATGCAAACCTATGGCAATATTCGCACGCGCCATATTTTTTTGCATAGCGCCGAACTTTGACCCATGACACATCCATCAGGTGGAATAGGACAGCCAATTGAGACGTTTCAGCACATGGACACCCCCCCAACCCTATAACAGAACCCAATCTGGCAGCTATTTTACATTATGTGTTTTGCCAGTGTAGGGAGAGGTTGCATTTTGGAGCAGGGACAGTTAGGGACACCAAACACTAGCTAATAGGGCCACAAAAGTCCTTTTAAGGACTGGTATAGGTGTGCTATCGATAGGTGTGATATACTTATAATATACATTCTAACATAAAAATTATATTATACTGTATTTGTATTGTGCAGCAGTTGTGTGTGGTTCTGCTGAGATACTGCAGCTAGATAGAGGGACAAACGCTATTGGAGTAACTAATTGCAACTGGTGTGATATATCTGTTGCAAAAATCACTGCAAAAAATGCACCAAAATGATACGCAACTGACAATACTAGCTAATTACTCAAGCCGACTTTGCCAATATCTCCCAGTCAGGAACATATCGCAGCCCCTCATGCACCACGTCACGGTGGTGTCTCAGCAAGCAGGGGGTCCTACCACTCAATTGCCCGTGGTGTTTGAACAGGGTCTGAACAATGCTAGAAACCAATTCACAGCCAGGCTCTTACATGCCTCCATAGTGGTATCACCAATGCACTGTGAGGTAGAATAAAGCTGTGAGCCGCACCCACAACAGACCATGTGACACAGAAGCTACCAGGTGCATGTTGCCCCCCAAAAAACTGCTTGAGGACTGCGATATACCTTCTTCCACCAAATACTGATTGAGGGCTGCGATACACCTGCTTCCACAAAAATACTGATTGAGTGCCATATACCTGTTTCTGCCAAATACTGATTGAGGGGTGCTATTTACCTGTTTCCGCCAAATACTGATTGAGAACTGCGATACACCTGCTTCCACAAAATACTGATTAAGGGATGCCATATACCTTCTTCCACAAAATACTGATTATGGGGTGCTATTGTTATATACCTTCTTCCACCAAATACTGATTGAGTGCTGCGATGCACCTGCTTCCACAAAATACTGATTGAGGGTCTGCCATATACTTGTTTCCGCCAAATACTGATTGAAGGGTGCCATATACCTGTTTCCACAAAATATTGATTGAGGGGTGCTATTGCTATATACCTTTTCCACCAAATACTGATTGAGGGCTGCGATATACTTCCACAAATACTGCTCTTTTCTACGGACTTAGGCAGAGGGTCATTTAGAAAATGACAGGCAGATGAAGAGGCAAACCGTTCCGCAGGGATGTTAGGGGTCGGGCAGGTGCACCAGGCCAGAGCCTAAGTGAGAAGTTGGAGAAGGCATGTGCGATAACTTCAAAGGCCGCACCAGAGTTTGTTGAGTGGCTCACTCAGCCTTCCGTTTCTGCACCCTCCTCACTCTCTGCTGTGTGCACCCCCAAAGACACCACCACCACCATAGCCCCTCCACTTGAGTCAGAGGAATTATTTTTCCATCCATTCCAAGACCTTACCGATGCGGAGCCATTCTTGGCATCGGATGAGGAAGAGGAGGTAGCAATGGTCGCCACCCAGCGGTCTGACGACAGTACCCAGATCAGCCCAAGGAGGGTGGCCCCCGCTGTTGCTGCCTACTCCGAGATCTCTAATATCAGTGGTGGTGAAGGTGATAATGAGTCAATGGACGTCATGTGGGTGCCGACAAGAGAGAAAGAGGAGGGGCGTTCAGAGGGAGAGACGGAGCAGCAGATAGGGAGGAGAATCAGGCAGAACTAGCAGTGCACAGGAGGCAAAAAGCAGACTGCAAATGTATCTGGAGCGAGTCATCCACCATGCACAGTCACATCTTACGCTCACAGGACGTCGGCACATGGCTCCGCAGTGTGGGCTTTTTTTAATGTGTCAGCTGCTGATAATAGTGTATCGCATAAGTCGCGGTAAGCCCAACATTCACCTACGGACGACCGCCTTAAGAAAGCACCTGACCTCCCATCACCGAGCCCAGTGGGAGCAACATCGTCAGAACCCACAAAACCACACTCCCGGCGCTCCACGTCCTGCCTCTTCTCCTTCCATTTGTCCTCCACTTCACCTTCTACCATTCATCTGGCACAAGGCAGGCTTCAGTGGCCCAAATGTTCAAGTGTAAAAAATGATGACGCTGGATAATCCTCTTGCCCAATGGCTGACCTCTGGCTTGTTGGAACTGCGAACCCGCCAACTACTGCCATATAAATTGGTGTACTCTGAGGCCTTTAGAAAGTTTGTGGCCATTGGCACACTGCAATGAAAGGTCACCGGAAGCAAGTATTTCTCCCAGTTAATATATCTCTGGCACACAGTGTCGGTGCCAAGATACATCTTACCACAGACACGTGGTCTAGCAAACACAGGCAGGGAAGGTACATAGCTTTTTCTGCCCACTGGGTGAACCTTCTGACGGCCATCAAGCATGTAACCCGTGGCACCCGTGTGGATTTGGTGTTACCACCACGGATTCCATGCAGGCCTGCCTCTTCTTCTCCTCCTCCTACTCCATCCTCCGTCTCCTCCTCGGCTGACTTCTCCTTTTCTCCTCATGCTCCAGTGTTTGAAGAGGGACCCCTGTATAAAAAGCATAAAGGGAAAGAACCATTACTGGGTGGCAATGTACTTAGAACCCCAGTACAAACACAAAATGGTGCACATGTTACCAGCATCACAGAGGGCTTTCAGAATGCAGCATTTCCAGGCCTTGCTGCGAGAGATGCTGCATTCTGCTGTTGCGGGCGCTTGCAGAGGAATTTCCACCCACAGCGAAACAGGTGTGGGTACCAATCCTACCGCACCTGCAAGAAGAGGGCGGTTTGAAGATGTGTTGGTCACTTCGGAAATGAGATAATTCTTGCAGCCAACCCATCGACAGCTGCCCTCCAGATCTAGCCTCAGGGAACGCCTAGAGGGACAGGTGTCCGACTACATCGGGTTAACGGCCGATGTGAACATTCTGAGAAGTGAGGAACCCCTTGACTACTAGGTGTGCAAGCTTGACCTGTGGACAGAGCTGGCACAATTTGCCATGGAACTCTTGGCTTGCCCCTCATAGAGTTTTCTGTCCGAAAGGACGTTCAGCACAGCAAGGGGAAACATGACCGACAAGCGCACCCGCCTAGCTCACGACAGTGTGGACAACCTTACATTTCTAAAAATGAATGAGGCATGGATTTTAGAGGTATTCAACACCTGTGATGACCACGTGTAATTGAATTTCCTCACACCAGCCCACACATATCCGCCACCACCCAGAACAAAGAATGGTTCTTGTCTTATGTATATACGGCGGCATAAAAGGCCTTTTTGGTCAGATGAATGCCTGATTTTTGGAGCCTGTACTGGTCTACAGTAAAATTTTTAGCCGGTGACCGCCAATTGTACCTCCAGTCACATCAGCACAATTTTTTTTTTGGCAGGTGAATGCATAATTTTTGTAGCCTGTACTCCACTGGCCTGCAGTAAAATTGTTATCCACTGACCGCCTAATATACCTCCAGCCACATAATCACTTGTTCTTTTCTGTCTGGTGAATGCCTAATGCTTAGAGCCTGTACTCCACTGGCCTTTAGTAAAATTGTTATCCACTTACCGCCTAATATACTTCCAGCCACATAATTACTTATTCTTTTCTGTCAGGTGAATGCCTAATTTTTGGGGCCCGTACTCCCGTGGCCTAAAACAAAACTTTTCTAGGCTGCAGCAGGGCACATTTTTGAGAGCATAAAAATGGCCCCTGATTTAAAATACAGATTTTTTGTGGGAATTTTTGCCATTGATCCCCCTCTGTTATGTCACTGTCCATGTTGTGGGATTTGTGCACTTCTAGTAAGTATTTGGTGGCTGCAAATATGACCTGAAGGTTTTTCAGGTTCGCCTGCCATTAAAGTGAATGGCCGATGTTCGTCCATCACTATACTGCAGTACACTATATAATGTTCTGCAGTGTGTTATAGAGGCATCAGACCCACTGGATCTTCAAGAACCAAGTGGGTCTGGATAAAAAAATATGTAAAAAAAATCTAAATTCTTCTTATAGCCGCAAATTTACAATTGATTAGAAATTAAAAAAATAAAATACACTAAACATGTTTGATATCTAGGCCTGGTCCTTAAGGTGAAAAATGTCTATGTCATATATTTTTTGTGAGAATTTTTGTCATTGAGGTATGTCACTGTCCATGTTGTGGGACGATTTGTGCACTTCTAGTATTTGGTGGCTGCAAATATGACCTGAAGGTTTTTCAGTTTCGCCTGCCATTAACCCCTTAACCCCTTACGGATACATGACGTACCGGTACGGCATGTTTCCCGAGTCCTTAAGGACACATGACGTACCGGTACGTCATGTGTTGTTCCGATCACCGCCGCCCAGCGGGCGGTGATCGGAACAAGGTGCCTGCTCAAATCATTGAGCAGGCACCTCGGCTAAATGCTCGGGGGGGGGGGGGTACTGTGACCCCCCTTGTTAATTCAGACCTGCGGTTTGCTGCTTTCTATAGTGCGGCGGTGGTGCCATCGGGTCCCCATGGGGCTCTCCGGGGGGGACCCGATGGCATGGAAGGCAGCGCGATGCCTTCCTGAGGCATCTGCGCTGCCTTCCGGTGAAGAGCCTGTGAGATCCAGCCCCCTGGATCTCACAGGTCCCGGAAGCTGTATGAATAATAAACAGTATTACTCATACAGCCAATGCATTCCAATACAGAAGTATTGGAATGCATTGTAAAGGAATATACCCCCAAAAGTTCAAGTCCCAAAGTGGGACAAAAAATAAAGTGAAAAAAAAGTTTAAAAAAGAAAGTTTTCCCCCCCAAAAATTAAAAGTTTCAAGTAAAAAATTAACAAAAACGTCATTTTCCCCAAATAAAGTTAAAAAAAATTGGTAAAAAATTGGTAAAAAGGGGGGGGGGGGGCGTGAGTATACATATTAGGTATCGCCGCGTCCGTATCGACCGGCTCTATAAACATATCACATGACCTAACCCCTCAGATGAACACCGTAAAAAATAAAAAATAAAAACTGTGCTAAATAAACAATTTTTTTTGTCACCTTACATCACAAAAAGTACAACAGCAAGCGATCAAAAAGGCGTTTGCCCACCAAAATAGTACCAATCTAACCGTCACCTCATCCTGCAAAAAATGAGCCCCTACCTGAGACAATCGCCCAAAAAATAAATAAAAATATGGCTCAGAATATGGAGACACTAAAACATGATTTTTTTTTTATTTCAAAAACTATATTATTGTGTAAAACTTACATAAATAAAAAAAGTATACATATTAGGTATCGCCGCATCCGTATTGACTGGCTCTATAAAAATATCACATGACCTAACCCCTCAGAGGAACACCGTAAAAAATGTAAAATAAAAAAAATGAGGTAAATAAACCATTTTTTGTCACCTTACATCACAAAAAGTGTAATAGCAAGTGATCAAAAAGTCACACGCACCCCAAAATAGTGCCAATAAGACCATCATCTCATCCCTGAAAAAATCATACCCTACCCAAGGTAATCGCCAAAAAACTGAAAAAATTATTGCTCTCAGACTATGGAAACACTAAAACATGATTTTTTTGGCTTAAAAAATGAAATCATTGTGTAAAACTTACATAAATAAAAAAAGTATACATATTAGGTATCGCCGCGTCCGTATCGACCGACTCTATAAAAATATCACATGACCTAACCCCTCAGAGGAACACCGTAAAAAATTTAAAATTAAAAACTGTGCTAAACAAACAATTTTTTGTCACCTTACATCACAAAAAGTGTAATAGCAAGCGATCAAAAAGTCACACGCACCCCAAAATAGTGCCAATAAAACAGTCATCTCATCCTGCAAAAATCATACCCTACCCAAGGTAAACGCCAAAAAACTGAAAAAATTATGGCTCTCAGACTATGGAAACACTAAAACATGATTTTTTTTACTTTATTTCTGTCCCACTCTGGGACGTCAACTTTTGGGGGTCTGATCCCCTCTGCAATGCATTTCAATACATCTGTATTGTAATGCTTTGCCTGTTAGTGTATGACACTAGAGTCATACACTAACAGGTTGCCTAGGAGACCCAGCCTGAGGCTATATCTCCTTGGCTCCTGTAGAAGGCAGGTCCCGATGCCGTGCAAGGCATTGGGCAGCCTCTGCAACATATCGGGCTGCCTTCTCACCCATCGGGTGACTCGATGGTCTCCCTCAACCATAAACCCCTTCTATGCCCCGGTCCACGCTGACCGCGGCATAGAAGGGGTTAATCCATGGAGATTGCTGATATGGAGGTGTCACAGGACCCCCCCTCGGCATTGTCACAGGGTGCCTGCTGAATGAATTCAGCAGGCACCCCGTTCCGATCACCGCCCGCCGGACAGAGGTGATCGGAAATATACAGGGCGTACCTGTACGCCCTGTGTCTTAAGAAAGCGTACATCAGGGTGTACAGGTACGCTCTGTGTCCGCAAGAGGTTAAAGTAAATGGGGCCCTCTGCGAGCGCACGGTCCGTGAACATTTCGCAAAACAATATTCGTCCATCACTAGTGGCAACTAATTTTCCTTAGATAGGGATGGCAGATAGGTAAATGGAGAAGATTTAGCATAACCCTGTGGCTCAAACTAGCGGAGTGGGAGGTTGACGTTAATATCTGGGTTACCCTTTCAGCTCCCATCCTGAGTCTAAGTCATGATTCTGACAAATATAGAAACAAGTAATTTAAATAGAAAGACTAATATTTATAGGGCTTTGCAATCAGCTTCATGAGTCAGTGTCTCCTTCCTGCCCACATACAGTGCTGCTGTTCTTTTATACTGTACATTATCATCAGGCCTGCCTACAGAAGGGCTTGGTTGTGTCCGATACATCTGCTCCTCCTAATGGCTGGTCTATAATTATCTCCTTTTTGTCTTTGAGTATACAGAAATACTGTCACATACTGAATTGAATTAAATGCCATCCGACATTATGATTTATTTTCAAATAATGAAATCCTGCTGTTTGAAGAATAAATAAATTTTATTTTTCCAATTTACAGGATGATTTAACAAATCCTTCAATTAGCATCTAATTGATCAAGTTAATCCTTGATGCATACATAGTGTTTAGCTGATTAACTTTATGTTGATTAAAGAAATACGTCAAGAGTGAAGAAAGTGTACGTTTCAGCCCTGATTGACTTTTCATTAAACACTTGTGCGAATACATTGAAACAGGCAAGTCTATACACAATGCACTACTGATAACCAGTATTGATAAATTACCAGGACCCACCAGAAACGAATGCCATCGTCCTCATCTGTCCTACATACCATGGCATCTCAGATGTACAATATGATATACCATAATGATGTTATGAACAGTTTACGTTGATACAGTGGACAGTTCTATAATTGAAAAACTAAAGATTTATTAAGCAATATGAGAACAGCTTCCCACACTAGCTGTAACCTGTAGAGTAGCTTCGCCGTACATGGACGCCGCTGGTGGACGTGACCTTATCCAGCGCCGTACATGTACGGCGGGCTGATCGGGCGGGTGCAGGAGCTGCGCCCGCCCGAGCAGCGGCACGGACCCGGCAGTCACTGACAGCCGGGCCCCTGCTGCATATGCCGGCATCGGTAAAAACACAGATGCCGGCATATTAACCCCTTGCATGCCACAGTCAAAGCTGACCGCGGCATGCAGAAGGTAGGGGTGCCCACCGCTTCCCCATCGGGTTCCTGCGCTGCAATAGCGGGGACCCGATGGCAGAGAAGGCAGCCGGATGCCTTCCATAGGCGTCAGGGCTTGCCTTCTACGGAAGCCTTAGATTCAGCCTCACAGGTAGGCTGTTAGCATGTCAGCATAGAAGCTAACATGTAATGCATTACAAATACAGTATGTATTGTAATGCATTGCAGAGGGGATCAGATCCCAGAAATTGAAGTCCCAGTGGGACAAAAATAAAAAGTAAAAAAAAGTGTTTTTCATAATTAAAAAAATGTTTCCATAAAAAAAAATCTCAAAATAAAACACATAAAATTGTAAAAAAAAGAATAGAAAAAAAAGAAAACCAGACATATTGGGTATTGCTGCATAGGTAACAACTGGTTCTATAAAAATATCACATGATCCACCCCCTCACTTGAACGCCGTAGGAAAAAATAAAATAAAAACTGTGTACAATCAGTTTTTTTGTCACAAAAGGTTGGACACCAAGCGATCAAAAAGGCGTATGCTCCCCAACATAGTACTAATCAAACCGTCACCTCATTCCGCAAAAAATGAGACCCTACATAAAACAATTGGGCAAAAAATAAAAAAACTATGGCTCTCAGAATATTGAGACACTAAAACATGATTTTTTTTTGTTTTAAAAATGCTTTTATTGTGTTAAAAGTAAAAAAAAAATTAAAAAAAGTTGACATATTAGGTATTGCCATGTCCATAACATCCAGGTCTATTAAAATATCACACGACCTAACCCCTCAGGTGAACACCATAGGAAAAAAAAAATGAAAACTGTCAAAAAAGCTATTTTTTGTCCTTACATCACAAAAAGTGTAATACCAAGCGATCAAAAAGTCATACACACTCCAAAATAGTACCAATCAAACTGTAATCTCTACAAAAATAGCAATAGTTAATAACACATGATCTAACCTGTCAGATGAACATTTTAAATAACAAAAAATAAAAACTGTGCCAAAACAGCTATTTTCTGTTACCTTGCCTCACTAAAAGTGTAATATGGGGCAACCAAAAATCACATGTACCCTAAAATAGTACCAACAAAACTGCCACCTTATCCCATAGTTTTCAAAATGGAAGAAACTGTGTCGTTTTAGCACTGTAGCTATAAGGTAACAGCTGATCGGCAAGGGTGTGGGCAGTTACGTCCCGTGTAGCTGATATTGATCGCCTATCCTGAGAATAGGCTATCAATACCCAAATCCTGGACAGCTCCTTTAAAGATTTATATATCTGCATAGCATTGTGAAAGTTGTATGTTCATATGCCATTTTTGATATAACAAAGCATGAAATTAATTTATAAATGACATTCAGTAATTAAGACGATACCTAATACCCACAATGTTCAAATACTTCTGTCCAAATGGACACCACTTTTGAGCATTTCATAAAATATGCATAATATCTTGACTAAGGCTGAGTTCACACTTCAGTTATTTGGTCAGTTATTTCCAATAGTTATTGTGAGACCAACCTAGTAATGAAGCCTACACATAGATAATGGAAAGATCTACACCTGTTCTGTGTTTTTGACCTGTATCTGGTTTTGGCTCACAATAAAGGCTTATACAATGTGGCAATTTGCGGTACCCAATGCATGGGCATCATATGTATGGTTTCCGCAGACGGATTTAGACCCATTCAACTTGAATGGGTCCATGATCCGTCCTCACCCCCAAAAAAATAGAACATGTTTTCTTTTTTGGTGGTGCGTAGGCACGGAGAGAGAAACCCCACTGAAGCACTCTGTAGCTCTTCTGTGGGGTTCCGTGCCTCCATTCTGCACGGCCGGGCCTGTATATTGCAGACCTTCTGTTTGCGGGGCGAAATATGAGCCCGGCTGGCACACGTTTGTGTGGATGAGCCCTAACTGATGGAAATAACTGATAAATTAACTGAAGTGTGAATTTGGCCTAACTAGAGTAAATACTTTGCTTTACTTACCTTGTTGTTATATACAGGAGCAGGTGATGAAGAGGCCTGGCTTGTAGGCACAATTAAAAGAGTTTTCAGAGATTCTAATATTGATCAGATCGGCTGGGGTCTGACACTCGGGACCCAGGCGATCTGCTGTTTGAGGAGGCTGCAGCCTAGCCAAACAGCTGATTGGCAGGGGTGCCACAAGTTGGACGCCCGCAGATCTGATATTGATGATCTATCTTGAGGATAGGTTATCAATGTCAAAATCTTGGACAACCTCTTTAACCTATATTGAGCATAATATGGACATTGTCCCTGTAATTATTTAGATGCTGTGTGAGTTTTCCTATAACCTTTATGCAGGAAAGAGTTCAAGAATTTCACACGTGGTCCCCTGACCTGAAGACAGCAAATGTGAGTTATCCTTGCCTGGTTCATATGCCGACATGGTCATTATTTTATAGGTGGGGGACCTAATGGTCCAGAGAAGTAAAATCCTGAGCTAGTACTGAAAAATTCAAGGTCACTTTCTCTATTTTTAGTGTTGTGCTCTCCCGACAGCTGCAGACTTTCAGTGCATATTGAGATTTGTAATTTGCCAACAAGTGAGCAGACAACCACTGGCACCATTAAAAGACTACTGACGGTCTTCAGGGCATGCTAGTAGTTGTAATTTCCTAAAACATGTGAGCCACAGATTGCATGCCACTAGGGACCCTCTTATCAACTGGCAGTTCACCATTTTAAAGGAAACGTGTCACCTCAAAAACGAATATAAAACCGCCAGCATTACCTCATAGTAGCCCCCAGTCTGTTAATAATCATATGTTTGATCCAGTATTCTGATGATCCATAGATTCAAAAAACTATGTTTTAAGCACCATTAGCGCTATATTGCAAATCAGCTTGACGTCAACGGGGCAGTGGCTTCCTTGCTTCAAGTCAAGGTAAGCACGCTCCCTAACCGTCACTTCTTTTGTTAGATTGACAGTCTGCAGTGTGGCCAGGATCACACAAGTCTCGCGCATGCTGCTGGTGCTTAAAACATAGTTTTTTGAACCTATGGAGCATCAGACTACTGGATCAAACATATGATTATTAACAGACTAGAGGCTACTATGAGGTAATGCTGGTGGCTTTACATGCGTTTTTGAGGTGACAGGTTCCCTTTAAGGTGCTGCTGGCAGTGGTATACATAGAGAAGTAATGGCCCCATAGCAAGGATCAAACCAGGCCCCACACACAGGACAGAAGGGTTTCTGCCTAAACCCTTTTCAATGACCCTTGGGACATTTTTCCATTCTCTCATTTGCTAAAAGTTGTTCCTTTAGCCATCCCAGGACCACCGCACGCAGGATTGCGTCCTGGCGGCGGCCCTGTTATTCCTCCTAGACGCACAGACGCGTCATCTCGCGAGAGGCAATATTTCCTGTGAACTCCTGTGTGCGCGCGTTCACAGGAACCGAAGGTAAACCAGTGGATCTACAGCCTGCCAGCGGCGATCATTCGCTGGCAGGCTGTAGATGCGATTTTTAACCCCTGAAAGGTATATCAGACACTGTTTTGTTAACAGCGTCTGATATACCTGCTACCTGGTCCTCTGGTGGTCCCTTTTGCTTGGATCGACCACCAGAGGACACAGGCAGGTCTGTAATAAGTAGCACCAAGCACCACACCACACTACACCACACTCCACCCCCCGTCACTTATTAACCCCTTATTAACCCCTGATCACCCCCCTGTCATTGATCACCCCTCTGTAAGGCTCCAATTAGACGTCTGTATGTGTTTTGTGGATCCGTGGATCCGCAAAACGCGGACGCTGGCAATGTGCTTTCCGCATTTTGCAGATCTGCGCATTGCTAGAACTATATAGAAAATGTCTTTTCTTGTCCGCAATTCCGGATAAGAATAGGACATGTTCTATAGGCTCTACAAAAAACATAGTGTTCGCCCGATCAGGCCTGATCTTGTGCGCACACTTGCGTTCAGTCCGCCCCACTGCAGTGACAGAATTTTTTTTTCTGATCACTGCAAAAACACCGTAAAATCGTTGCGGCGCTATAAAGATCACTTTTGAGGAGCATGGCGAGTTCATAGATTTTTTTTGGGCCCAAGTTAGCGGAATTTATTTTTTTCTTTTTTCTTACAAAGTCCATATTCCACTAACTTGTGACAAAAAATAAAATCTCACGGAATCCAAATGCGTAAACATTTTTAGACATTTGGATTCCAGACTTCTTCTCACGCTTTAAGGCCCTTAAAATGCCAGGGCAGTATAAATACCCCATAAGTGACCCAATTTTGGAAAGAAGACACCCCAATGTATTCCATGGGGGGCATGGCGAGTTCCTAGAATATATATTTTTGGGGCACAAGTTAGCGGAAAATGTTTTATTTTTTTCCCTCTTACAAAATCATTTTCCGCTAACTTGTGCCCAAAAAAATATTCTAGGAACTCGCCATGCCCCTCATGGAATACCTTGGGGTGTCTTCTTTCCAAAATGGGGTCACTTGTGGGGTATTTATACTGCCCTGGCATTTTAGGGGCCCTAAAGCGTGAGAAGAAGTCTGGAATCCAAATGCCTAAAAATGCCCTCCTAAAAGGTACTCATTGGAATTTAGGCCCCTTTGCGCACCTTGGCTGCAAAAAAGTGTCACACATGTGGCATTGCCGTACTCACGAGAAGTAGCGCAATGTGTTTTGGGGTGTCTTTTTACATATTCCCATGCTGGGTGAGAGAAATATCTCTCTAAAAGGCAACTTTTACCATTTTATTATGCAAAGTTGTCATTTGTCAGAGATATTTCTCTCACCCAGCATGGGTATATGTAAAAATACACCCCAAAACACATTGCCCTACTTCTCCTGAGTATGGCGATACCACATGTCTGACACTTTTTTGCAGCCTAGGTGCGTAAAGGAGCCGAAAGTCCAACGAGGAAGTTTAGGCTTTACAGGGTTGCTCACAATTTAGCCCCGCCCAAAATGCCAGAACAGTAAACACCCCCCACAAATGACCCCATTTCAGAAAGTAGACACTCCAAGGTATTTGCTGAGGGGCATATTGAGTCCATGAAAGATTTAACTTTTTGTCACAAGTTAGCGGAAAGGGAGACTGTGTGAAAAAACAAAACAAAATCAATTTACGCTAACTCGTGCCAAAAAAAAAACTTCTATGAACTCGCCATGCCCCTCACAGAATACCTTGGGGTGTCTTCTTTCCAAAATGGGGTCACATGTGGTGTATTTATACTTCCCTGGCATTTTAGGGGCCCTAAAGCGTGAGAATCCAAATGCCTAAAAATGCCCTCCTAAAAGATACTGATTGGAATTTGGGCCCCTTTGCACACCTAGGCTGCAAAAAAGTGTCACACATGTGGTATCGCTGTACTCAGAAGAAGTAGGGCAATGTGTTTTGGGGTGTATTTTTACATATACCCATGCTGGGTGAGAGAAATATCTCTGTCAAAGACATGTAGAACAATAAATTTAGAGAAAAATTTATACAGAAATGTAGTTTTAATTGAAAAATTTTACAACCGAAAGTGAAAAATGTTTTTTTGCAAAAATTTCGGTCAATTTCGATTAATATCAAAACAAGTTAAAATGTCAGCAGCAATAAAATACCACCAAATGAAAGCTCTATTAGTGAGAAGAAAAAGAGGTAAAATTCATTTGGGTGGTAAGTTATATGACCGAGCAATAAACCGTTAAAGTAGTGTAGTGCAGAATTGTAAAAAGTGGTCTGGTCATTAAGGGGGTTTAAGCTAGGGGTGATGAAGTGGTTAGAGGGTAAAGTCCTGAACAAGTTTTCACCTCCAGTAGAAGAGAAGATAATCCCAACTCAGACTGGGCCCCATAGCAGTCGCATGGTCTGCCGCTCTGGTAGTTATGCCCAGGGGCGTGGGTAAAGGCTCATGGGCCCTGGTGCATGAGTTCAGCTTGGGCCCCCCACCATCACCTTCCCACAGTGCTTTATGGCAAGGGGCAGGGGTGCACCTAGCCTTTCTGGTGCCTTAGCAAAAGATTGAAATATCCCCCCCCCCAGGCAAAATTCTGAACCAAACCCATTCCCTCCAGTCCTACTGTTAAAGGGGTTGTCCTCTTTTTACTACTGATGACCTATCCTACACATAGGTCATTAATATTAGACCGGCAGGGGTGCCGGGAGATCAGCTGTTTGAAGAGAGGGCAGTGCTGATATGAGAGCTGCTTTCTCTGCTCCGTTCACCTGCTCACCGCAGCAACTGCAGTGATGAGCAGGTAAATAGAGCAGAGAAGGCAGCCTTCATACGAAAAATAAAGTGGACAACCCCTTTAAAGACATACTTGGAAAACATTACATACAGCGCTACAGAACATACAGGGTAATACAGCCCTCCATATGTACCTCTTCCATCCAGTGATGTCTCCTCTGATGTAGATATTCTCTTTCCTCATCTTCTCCTTCAGACCAGACTGCTATGGTGACTTCTTTCAGCTGCGTCTTGTCTCTGCAGAGTTTAACAAACAGACATCTTACTTTCCTGCTTTTCCATCCTCCTCCTCACCTTTTCAACACCCCATTCTGGCCCCCTATGCCCAATACTATACTGTAGAAACAGTCCCCCTGAAAATACTGGTACCACACAGATAGTGTGCCAGTACAAAAAAATACCCTCTTACCTTTCAGATCAGACCCCCATATCAAACCCCAGATGAGACCCCCCTATCTCAGACCAGAAAATCTTTAGACCTCTGTTAGACCCCATATCAGACCCCCATTAGACCTCAATGTCAGACCCCGCCACAATATCAGACCTCAGGTAAGACCCTAATTAGACCTCCAGACCCCCATATAAGACCCTCATTAGACCTCCAGACCCCCAATAGACCTCAGACCAGACCTCCAGACCCCCATTTGACCTCCAAACTCCCATATCTGACCCTTATTAGACCTCTAGACCACCAATCAGACCCCCATTAGACTTCCAGGCACCCATTCAGACTCCATTAGACTTCCAGGCCCCCAATTGGACCCCCATTAGACTTCCAGACACCTATTAGACTTCTCTAGACCCCCAATCAGACCCTTCAGACCCCCAATCGGACCCTTTAGGCTCCTAATCAGACCCTTCAGACCCTTAATTAGACTCTTCAGACCCCCAATCAGACCCTTCAGACCCCTAAACAGACCCTTTAGACCCCTAATCAGACCCTTTAGACCCCCAATCAGATCTTTCAGGCCCCTAATTAGACCCCCAATCAGACTCTTCAGACCCCCAATCAGACCCTTCAGACCTCCATATCAGACTTCAGACTATAAAATAAATAAACAAACTTACCTCTTCTGCTGTGCCGCTCCTCTTCCGGTCAGGCTGTCTCCTCGGCTCTCATCTTTTCTCAGGTCCCGCGCTGCAGTCGCCTGACCTCTTGCAGCATGCGCTATGTACATCCTGACGCTGCAGGCAGCCAGGACACAGCAGCACCGGCCCTGGGAAGAGGGGTAAGTACTGTACAGCGCTTCTCTCCCCCTTCTTCAACAGACTAGTGAGAGCTTTCGTTATGGAAGCGCTCACTAGTATTCCCTTTATATGATGCAGTGCATCTTATAAAGGGAAATATACAGCACCACTGGCAAGGGGGGCCCTCTGGACTGCTGGTTATTAAAGGGGGTTTCCTCTTATCTGTTTGGAAACTAAAACTCCCATCATACCCTGAGAGCTGCACACCTTCAGGCATTCTGGAATCTGCAATTAGCCTAAATTATTACCTATAAGGATATTGGCAAATACATGACGAATATTCATATAACTAATGTCATTGTTCTTGTCACAAACTTTATTGCAGATTTGTGGTCGATTTTTCTGCAGTTTTTTTTTTTTTTTTTTTTGCAATCCATTGGATCTACCCAAAGTATGAATTTTGATGTTGTATTTTGAACCTTTATTTAGCATGAGTTCAGGAAGCAGTACCACGTGGATAGGCTTGCTGGCAGCTTTGATTAGTTACATTTGGATCGGAGTCCATTTGTCAGTGTGTTATAGGTCGCTGTGCAGGACTACACTTACCTTATGTTATACTGTACAAAGCAGAGTTATGGCAGCAAGAAACATAGATCCTTGGGGAACACAAAAGTTATTTGTTAGTGTGGTAGCTAATGCGTTTCAATTTAACAAAGACCTTTACTGGTATAATTGCAACACTGATTCTAATCAAGCCAGGCTGTCACTTTGATTATGTACTGTTGGCAAAGCAATTTGGCAGACCTAGCAAATGTAAATGTATCCCTGCCTGCGTCCACTTCAAGACCTCAAATTGGACTGTCACATGTTCTCTGCTCTCAGTCATTTGGAAATGAATATTTTTTACGCTTGTTCAAGAATGTAATTGTCTGCTGTCTAAAATATGCAGATTGCCCTTTTGGGGATTACTAGGACAAACTGAAATAGTTTTAGCAATTTAAAACATTTCCATAATGTAAAGTGCAAGCCCTGAAAGGATAATGTTAAAGGACATTGCGCCAAACAGTTGTTGGATGGAAAATAAGGCCGTAAACGTTCCAGTTTGCAGTAGCAGAAACTTGATTTTGCACTATTTGACAGCCAAGAGCCGTAATCACTTCTACTAATACGCTGCTGAGCAAGAGAGACAACAGCATTGAGGTGCGATTGTAGAATCAAAATGGTCAGAAAACGTGTGACAAAACCCACCGCAACCTCCTATTTTTACTCAAAAGTTTCCTGTTTATGTCACACATATTTGGATGCTCTGCAGACTTACACAAACACACTGTAGAAGAGTATTTTCACCTGTGAGAATAATTTTACATAATTTGAGTGATATACTCATAAATCTTAACTTTTTGGATGGTCAGAGCAGGACCAGGACGACGAGTAGGCGCCACCTCACTACCCTTAAAGTGTGTATGGGGGGGTGCACTTTTCGTTAAAAAAATAAAAACAAAAAACCTAATTATAACTGAGTGCTTCCATTGTCGCTGCGCTCATTTGTACAGTAGGCCCAGGGAGCAGCGAGTTTACTGCAGCTAGAGTTGCCTTTAGTCACCGCTCCATGGTTGTCTTCTCCAGGCACCAGCGATGCACTGTGTCCTGACAACGTCCAGCTTCAGGATGTAGTATGCGTAAGCGCACACTATGACCTGACCCTTTTTGACTTCAAGATACAATGCAGCGTGGGTGCCTGGAGCAAGAGCTCAGAGGACCACAAGAGTAATGGCAAGTCATGGATTTTTTTTTGTCTGATCTGAGATCTGCATTTAATGGAAGGAGGGGTGGGTGTTATAGTGGGCAATAGGGGTTTAAATTAAGGTTTATCAAGGTGCTGATTAGACAGCTGTGCTTGAATTAAGAAGCTGCCATAAGTGTTATATACGTGCTATCTGCACGGGGTATGTCGTGAAGGGGTTAAACAGTCTTTTAAACACCTATGTTGAGCACTAAGAACTGCAATACTATATGAGTAGTACCGCTAACACTGACCTGGGATTGCTAAAACAGCGCAACAGTCTTGATAGTGTATTACAGAAGAGCATTGGGAGGGCAATTAAAATATTAAATAGTGATCCCAGGTCAGTGTCTACTGAACTACTAATATAGTTCTACCGTTTATAATACTTATTATAGGTGACAGACTCCCTTTATACAGTTCCCTAAGGCTTTTTTTTAATACATAGGGTTTTTGTGGTGGTCTTTATAGAAAAAATGCCTCCTCCAGATGTAGCTATAAGTCTGTTTGAGTATTGAAATGCAGTACTGTAATAACAGCCATTGTTTACAAGACTGCAGAACTTGACTTTACCTATAGAAGTCACCTTTCCAAAGTCCTAACTATAGCTCTTGGTACTCATACACCAAGAACTTCAGTAGTGTAGAATTACTTAACAACCAGATGGTCACTAAAAAGACTGCACAAACCACATAAAAGACTGACGGGCAACAAATACAGAATAATAAGCCCACAGATAGATGACAGAAAAGTGGCTGAGGATGTGAAAAATTGATTCTGGCAACAGAATGGAAAGCACATGATATACAGGTGGAGAACAAAGAATGTAGGTAAGAGGAATGAAACCTTACAGAAACTGATCCTGAACTGATAAGTTCAACAAGACAGAAGAAATCTGGAACAGCAAACAGAAAGCTGAACCCACAACAAACACGCAATACAGACAACTATACGTTTGTGAAACTACATATCCCAGGAGGCACTCAAATATAGCCAATTGACTACAATTCAAGACAAACAAAAATGAACAGAGCTTTTGCTATAACCAGCAAAAGAAGGTACAGAAACTGAAGGTACACTCACTGAAAAAAAAAAAATATATATAAAAATAACGTAGCAATGAGTTGTTTGAATCAAATGAAACTTTATAGGTATGAATATAATGATAACATATGTAAGTGAGCAAAAGGATGTTTATTAGGGAAAACTATTCAATTGAAAGGAGGCTCTAGTATCCTGTTGGGCCACCTCTACCCTGGATACCAGATGAGATATGGTTGGTCATCCTGCAGGAGGTATCCTGCAGCACTTTTCCCACAGATGTTGCAGCTGGGCCAGTGGATCCTGCACATAGGTTGTCGAAGCAGGTGTCCCAACTGGTCCCATAAATGCTTAAAGGGAACCTGTCACCAGGATTTTGGCCATAGAGCTGGGGACATGGGCTGCTAGATGGCCGCTAGCACATCTGCAATACCCAGTCCCGATAGCTCTGTGTGCTTTTATTGTGTTAAAAAACCGTTTTGATCCATATGCAAATTAACCTCATATGTGTCCTGTATCCGGAGATGAGTCCAGCGGAAAGGAGCCCAGCACCACCCTGCATCCTCCGAATCTCCTCCTTGCTGGCTGACGTCACGGAGCTGGAGCGCCGAAATCTCGCAATGCGCAAGCTAGCGCATGCGCAGTGTCGGCATCATGTTCGTTCCCTGTGCTGGCATCAGCACAGGGAACGAACTACAGGTTCCCTTTAATTAATCTGGCAACCAGGCAGGCCAAGGAAGTGTTGCAATCTGGCGGAGAATTTCCTGGAAAACTCTTGTTGTGTGGGGGTGAGCATTATGCAGCTGAAAAATGTCAGTTGTAAGCCCTGCCATAAAAGACAACACATATGGCTAGAGGATGTCCTGCACATATCGCTGACTTGCTAGTGTCTCTCACATCACTTTGTAAGCATGTCTTTGTAAGTAGTGGGTGCAATGACAGGGATTGGCAATTGCACCGCTCCCCATCATTGTACCCCCTCGGGATGCAGTATGATTTTTTTTTTTTGCTTTTTACCGACATTCAAGGAAAATCGATTTGCTACCACAAAGCACAAATCAAATTTTCCCTGAAATTCGGACCGAAGTCCACTTCATGGACTTCAATTCGCTCAACACTAGTGACCAACTATCATATGGGATGGCTCCCTAGATCTTCACACCAGACGTTAGGGCAATGTGACATTCCACAAAAAAGGCAGTCTTGAAGCTCTCACAACAAGGCCTCCATACTTGAATTCAACTTCATGGGATCCCAAACAGAATCTGGATTTGTTGTTGAAGATAATACAGTTCTTGTCCGTAGCAGTCCAAGGTTTCTCGTTGAAGACATCACTGCAAACAAAGGACTACAATCAAGATGCGAAAACATCTTAACCTCTTCAGGACACCGCCATTTTTCACCTTCAGGACGCAGCCTAGTTTTGAAAATCTGACGTGTCACTTTATGTGGTAATAACTTTAAAACGCTTTTACTTATCCAGACCATTCTGAGATAGTTTTCTCGTCACATATTGTACTTCATGACAGTGGCAAAATTGAGTCAAAATATTTCATTTTTTTTTTTAAATACCAAATTTACCAAAAATGTGGAAAAATTAGCAAATTTGAACATTTCAATTTCTCTACTTTTATAATAGATAGTAATACCTCCAAAAATAGTTATTACTTTACATTCCCTATATGTCTACTTCATGTTTGGATCATTTTGAAAATTAAATTTTATTTTTTTAAGGAAGTTAGAAGGCGTAGATGTCACATTTGAAGACCCCCTGATGCACCCTTAGAGTAGAAACTCCAAAAAAAGACCCCATTTTGGAAACTACGGTTTTGTTGGTACTATATTAGGGTACATGTGATTTTGGTTGCTCTATATCACACTTTTTTTGAGGCAAGGTAACCAAAAAATTGCTGTTTTGGCACCGTTTTTATTTTTTGTTATTTACAATGTTCATCTGACAGGTTCGATCATGTGGTAATTTTTTGGTCGTTTGTTTCAGTTTTACATAATAAAGCATTTTTGAAAAAAATGATTTTTAATTGTCTCAATATTCTGAAAGCCATAGTTCATTTTTATTTTTTGGGGCGACTGTGTAGTGGCTAATTTTTTTTGGTAGGAGATGACGGTTTAATTGGTACTATTTTAGGGTACATATTAATTTTTGATCGCTTGGTATTACACTTTTTGTGATGTAAGGTGACAAAAACGTTTTTTTTGACACACTTTTTATTTTATATTTTTGACGGTGTTCAGCTGAGGGGTTGGGTCATGTAATATTTTTATAGAGCAGGTCGTTACGGACGTGGCAATACGGCCATGGAGCGCACACGTTCGTGTGCAATAAGCCTTAGTGTCGCTATATTCTGATTCATATTTTAATTTTTTGGGCGATTGTCCTAGGTAGGTCTTTTTTTGTGGGATGAAATGATTGTTTGATTGGTATGATATTGGGAGGTTTCATCCGAAGTCGATTCGCTCATCCCTAGTTATAGTAAAGAGTCTAAATACTTATGTCTAGACGAAATGTATTTATTTTTCTTTTTTTTTTAGCAAACAGTTTTAAAAATTCTGTTTGCACTTTCTCATTATGGGGTATTTTGTGCAGATTGATGGGGGAAAACTTGATTTATTTTTATTTAGCATGTTGTAGTTTTATTCCGGCCGACTCTCGGCATGTTTGCCGTGCTGTCGCCGGAACTCTGGCCCGCCCCTATTACAGTCAATGGGGCTGGAGCGGACCCCCGGCAGAATGGCAGCCGCTAGTGTGAAAGTAGCCTTGACCCATAATAAAAGTTAATATAAATTAAACTTTTACTGATGTGTACAGTAAAATGGCACCTTTGAAAACTGCAGCTTACATAGTAACATAGTATATAAGTCCGAAAAAAGACATATGTTCATCCAGTTCTGCCTGTTAGGCCGAATGCACATGGCCGTGTTTCACGACCATGAGCGGTCCGTGGAACCACGGGCTGGATTCCTGCTGAGAGCAGGAGCGCACGGCGTCATTGGTTGCTATGACGCCGTGCAACCCCTGCTGCCGCCGCAGTACATTATTACACTGGTATAGATCATAATATGGGGATATTAGCTCAACTGCGGGCACTAAGTAGGGTATTTCATGTACTGTCATATTATAAGGAGAATTATTACTACTAGGGGGTATTATGGGGAGCTCTACTACTACTACTGGGGGGCTATGAGGAACATGATTACTAGTATGGGCACTATAGGGGCATTATTACTACTAAGCGTGCTCTGGCAGAGAATTATTTCTATTGGTGGGATTTTAGGGAGGACTGTTACTTTGGGGGCACCCTGGCACAGTATCAGCTTAGCACAATTATTTTTTGGGGACATTATCTTTATACTGTTAGTGTCTGGGCGTAGTTATTTTTTAGAACACTGTTGTGCCAATAATTGCTGAAGGGGGCACTATCTGTGTGGTAGTAGTATTTCCAGGGGGACTGTTTCTGCAGTATAGTATTGGGGGCACAGCAGGCACAGCAGGCACAGTATTGGGGGTTGCAGGAAAGGGTGTTCAGAAGATGTGAAGATGATGGAAATGTGGGAAACTAATGTCTGTTTGTCAATCTCTGCAGAGATGGGAGATGGCTGAACAATCATCATAGCGGTCTGGTCTGAATGGAGAAGATGAGGTAAGAGAAGGTCTACAACAAAGGTGACATAACTGGATGTAAGGACAGCCAAGGGGGGTGGCAGATGGTGGGGGGAACCACAGGCCTTGAGCAGGATCTGGGGAGGGAGGAGAGCGGAGGAGCTTCCTGGCTGTAGCCGGCTGTCTATTGTATAATGTGAAGCAGGCAGTGCAGCCAGGACAGACCTCCCCCTCTCCGTATGATGTGTAGAGACAGGCCTCAACAATAGAATTTCAGCTGTACAGTGTTTGTTGGGAGTGGCCTATTTTATGCAGGAGGGGCAAAAGAATTGGCATAGAGCGCTACACGTGCTACATTTTTTGCCTTTCAGACCCCCTCTAGAAAAAATTCCTGAGTGCTCCCCTGAGCACTATATAGTGGTATTTTATACTGGCACATTATGGGGCATTAAAAGGGGGTATTTTTTACACTGGCACACATTATAAAGGCACATTTTTTTGTACTGTCACATTATAAGGAGAATTATTACTATTTGGGGGCATTATAGTGGGCTTTATTACTACTGGGGGTCTGAGGGGAATATGGTTACTAGTATGGGCACTATGGGAGCATTATAACTTCTGGGGCACAGTGGGGAAATGTTGGGGGCACTGTAGGAGCACCATTACTACCATGTGTGCTCTAGCAGAAAATTATTACTATTGGTGGGACTTTGGAGAGCACTGCGGGCACCTTGGCACAGTATCAGCTTATCACAGTTATGTTTACACTATTAGTGTCAGGGACAGTATTTGCTGGACGCAGTTATTTTAGGAAACTGAGTGGCAATAATTATTGAAGGGCAATATCTGCATGGCACTAGTATTATCAGGGGGTTTATCTGTTTCTGCAGTATGATATTGGGAAGCACAGCGGCACCGTTTTGGGGGTGGTAGGATGATTTGTCTAGAAGATGGGAGGATGATGGAAAAGTAGTAAACTAAGATGAGGAAAAAGAACATCCACATTAAAGAGACATCACTGGATGTAAGAGGTATGTGTGCTGTATTTCCCTGTATGTTCTGTAGTGATATACATAATGTTAGGAGGGAAAGGGTTAGGTTGAGAATTTGGTATGGGAGGGGGCGCTTTTTCAATTTTCGCCTCAGGCAGCAGAAAGGCTAGGTGCACCCCTGGAGGCGGAGTTCCTGTTAATGAAATTTGTGGAGAGGAAGTACAAGTCGGAGCTCCTGCTCCTAAAGAGGTTCTCAAGTTAGATTAACTTGATCAAGTACTCAAGTAAATCCTTGAGAAGAGATACAGCAGGGTAAACAACTAAACGCAGCATTTGAAGACATTGATGTGAGGGGAAAAGACTATGCTAAGACAGACATCACCCAGAAAATTACTAGGCCAGTACGACCTAAGTGCTAAATAGTAGCCTCCATAATCTATACTGGTGTCAAAAGATTGCACTTAAAATGCGCTGCTATTGTATGTACCTGAAGTTCTATGTTGCACTTAGTGAAAGAGACTTGTATACGTTTAATTATGGCCTCGTTCTTCAATACTACATTTCCACTGCACCGATCCCTAGGGAGCCATAGCAACTAATCAGATTCCACTTTTCATTTTTCACAACCCCTTTGGAAAATGAAAAGTGGAATCTGATTGGTTGCTTTGGGCAACTAAGCCAGTTCTACTTTACACCAGTTTGATAAATCTCCCCTACTGTGCCTTTAAGATGCATATTTAGTATTTTACACTGTGCATGGTGCGCTGCTATGGTCTCTGGTCGTGTGTGCAGGTACAGTAGCATTATATTGAATGGGCTCCATGAAAAGGTAGAACAATATAATAATATTGTATATATTGTAGCAAAGCGCAAGGGGCCATCATTGACAGAAGATATGTGTCACTAAGGTTCCTGGCCTCGGTGAGGTAAGAGCCGGTAATTTTAAGTGTCAGCGGCAGCGGCAGCTATCGCTGATTGACACTATTGGTTATTTAGTGTGGCTATAAAGCCGATCCGAGCCGGCTCTTACTGGGAGCAGCCAAAGTGCAGGGTGGGTGGCTGTTCCCCACGTTTCAGGCCGGGTTTTGGTTAGGGATATAAAACCCAGCCAGCAGTCTCAGCTGAAAGTGGATTATCCTCCATCTGACAGTTGGAGTTTGCCAGTCTCTGTGTTGGGGCCTGAGAGTTTGGGCCGGGATTAAGGCCTGCTATCTTGTTTGGATGAAAGCACATAGACTTCTGTTTCACCCAAGGACTTATGTAATGCTGCCTGGTGCGAAAAAACACCAGACTCAAGGGGACAGTTTTTTCCTTGAAACATACTTTTTGTTGTCACTTTCTTTATGTGTTTAAGTTAAAGACGTTGTTGTTGCCTCTATACTGCGTCCGCAAGCCTGTCTACTGGAGCAAATCCCCACAATATAGATACAGAGAGAGAAACATGTTTTGCTGCACCTAGGGGGTCTTAGCCACAAGTGTGTGTATAGCAAACAGAGGCGGGCTGGGAACTTAAAGTGGTCCTGGAAAGAACTGGTAAAAGTGGCCCCATGTTGTAGTCAAGACCAAATTGAACACCAACATAAGTTGGCAGGGAACGAGATGTAGGAGGAGCCAGCAATACTTTAGTGCAGCACAAAATACTGCTAGCACTTGCCACAGAATTCAACTGTATCGCCGCCCTGAGGTTGCTGATACAGTTGAATGCCGGAGGGCACCTTCTGCCGCCAGCTAGATGCATAAATCCTGATGCTCCTAGCATAATATAATGCTATGTACCTGGCTGGCAGCCTGAGGAGTAGTAATGAACGAACATCGTCCGGGACGATTTGTGAACGCGATCAAATATTCGCGAACCGCAAGTTCGTGGCGGGCCTCATTCACTTTAATGGCAGGCGAACCTGAAAAACCTTCAGGTCATATTTGTAGCCACCAAATACTTACTATGAATGCACAAATAGTCCCACAACATGGACAGTGACATACTAGAGGGGAATCAATGACAAAAATTACGTATTTTAATCATGGGCCATTTTTATGCGTCTTAAAGGGAGATTCTCAAAAATATGCCATGCTGGAGCCTCGAAATTTTTTATTTAAGGCCATGGGAGTACGGGCCATAATAATAGATGCAAGCATAACATATGGACTAAGCCCTCACTCTATTGATAAAATCTGAGACACATTTTGATCAAAACACATCTAAGCCCACCTACCAAGCAACAAGGTGGTCTCAGTTCAGGCGGGTCCTACGCTAAACCTGCCTATGCCGTTATGCAATTATGTTCAGGAGCGCAGACCCCACACATATAGTGTGTTTCTCCTAGTTACCTCCATGTGCAATAGCAACAATTTTACTGCGGGCCAGTACAAACACATGTCAAATACATAAATTTAAATGAACTAAAAATATAATATTGGATTAAAAACATGGCTAAAATCAATAAACCCAAATGATAATAGGTGAAATTCGATAACACGTTGTAATCACAGGTGTTGAATTCCTACGAGGCCCCAACAATTAGGCATTCACCACACAGAAAAGATCAAGTGATTATGTGGCTGGAGGTATATTAGATGGTCATTGGATATCAATGTTACTGCAGGCCAGTGGGGTACAGGCTCCAAACATTAGGCATTCACTGGACAGAAAAGAATAAGTGATTATGTGGCTTGAGGTATACTAGACGGTCAATGGATATCAATTTTACTGCAGGCCAGTGGAGTACAGGCTCCAAACGTTAGGCATTCATCGGACAGAAAAGAACAAGTGATTATGTGGTTGAAGGTATATTAGGCGGTCATGATAGCAGAAGAAAAAAGCACCGCGGCACTCACCACTGGTCACAAGGTTGCTGTTTGCAGTTTTATTTTTCAAATGCACATCGTGGACGCAGACAGGACACAGGTGAAGTGTCCATTCACCTGTGTCCTATCTGCGTCCACGATGTGCATTTGAAAAATAAAACTGCAAACAGCAACTTTGTGACCAGTGGTGAGTGCCGCGGTGCTTTTTTCTTCTGCTATCATCATAACTACTATACCACCGACAGAGCACCACAGTGAAGGTTCGGGATCCAAGTGTTTTATGTGCTCCAGTGACTGCATGGGTGCATTTAGCAGTGCCGGTTGCGTTCTTTTCTCTCACTCCCTGTGATATATTAGGCGGTCATTGATAACAATTTTACTGCAGGCCAGTGGAGTACAGGCCCTAAACATTAGGCATTCACTAGACAGAAAAGATCAAGTGATTATATGGCTGGAGGTATATTAGATGGTCATTTTATAACAATTTTACTGCAGGCCAGTATGAATATATGTCAAATACATATGTTTTAAAGAACTAAAAAAATAAAATTGGATTAAAAACATGGCTAACGAAATCCCCCCTCTTGAATAATCCCCAAATGATAATAGGTGAAATTCGATAGCACATGGTCGTCACAGGTGTTGAATTCCTCCGAGGCCCCAACAATTAGACATTTACCGTACAGAAAAGATCAAGTGATCATGTGGCTGGAGGTATATTAGATGGTCATTGGATACCAATTTTACTGCAGGCCAGTGGAGTACAGGCCCCAAACATTAGGCACTTACCGCACAGAAAAGGCCTTTTATGCCGCTGTATTTACATAAGACAGGGACCATTCTTTGTTCTGGATCATGGTGGATATGTGTGGGCTGGCATGAGGAAATTCAATTAAACGTGGTCGTCACAGGTGTTGAATTCATCCGAGATCCATGCCGCGTTCATTTTTAGAAATGTGAGGTAGTCCACACTGTCTTGAGCTAGGTGAGTGCGCTTATCGGTCACGATCCCCCCTGCTTTGCTAAACGTCCTTTTGGACAGTACACTCGAAGAGGGGCAAGCCAAGAGTTCCATGGCAAATTGTGCCAGCTCTGGCCACAGGTCAAGCCTGCACACATAGAAACATATAAACATAGAATGTGTCGGCAGATAAGAACCATTTGGCCCATCTAGTCTGCCCAATATACTAAATACTATGGATAGCCCCTGGCCCTATCTTATATGAAGGATGGCCTTATGCCTATCCCATGCATGCTTAAACTCCTTCACTGTATTTGCAGGTGCAGTAGTCCAGTAGTCCAGTAGTCCAGGGGTTTCTCGCTTCTCAGAGCGTCCACATCGGCCATTATGTAGTTGGACCTTTGTCGGTCTAGGCGTTCCCTGTGGCTGAATCCAGAGGGCGGCTCTAGATGGGTTGGCTTCAAAAATGATCTCATATACAAAGTGACCAACACATCTTCAAACCGCCCTCTTCTTGCATGCGCTGTAGGATTGGTACCCGCAACTGTTTCTCTGTGGGTTAATTACTCTGCCATCGCCCGCAACAGCAGAATACAGCATCTCTCACATCAAGGCCTTGAAATGCTGCATTCTGACAGCCCTCTGTGATGCTGGTAACATGTCCGCCTAACTGCGTTGCCACCCAGTACTGGTCTTTGCCCTTTATGCTTTTTATACGGGGGTCCCTCTTCAAACACTGGAGCATGAAGGCCCCCATTTGCACCAAAGTGGAAGCAGTGGAGCGCCCTGGCTCCTGCTCATGGCCCAGGAGAATGTCACCCTCGGTCTCCTCCCCCCAGCCACAGACAACACCAGGGATCCCCGAAAATGTTCCTTTTTTCTGATAGTTTACCTTATCTACTGCTGGTTAATAAAACCACAGATTAAAGAAACAAGTCTCAACTTATTAACTAGTAGAATAGTGATATCTGCCTGTTGAACAGCATATAGACCCCATGGGTACATGTTGCGAGAACAGGACAGTAAACAACGTCTTCTAGCTAGAGAGGCACACCTGACTTCACAGAAGTCTGTTATGGTCCACGCAATATCTGCAAACGGACACCACAGCGACTTCTATACAGTCCAGTGCTACATGGGGATAGCTGCTTCAAGCAATGTAGACACATTTGATTGCATACAGTGACCGCTCTCTAAGCACAGCGACCGGCATTCTACAGCACAGTAGTCTCCACGTAGTTAAGTGTCTTCACCAACACCATGTCGCAAAGCACAGTATTGGGCTACAAGACAAGATCAGAGAAGGATGGTTCCTCCAAGTCGTCTTCCATTAGCAATGCAGCTGCCATTGCCTGCGCAAAGGCAGAAGCCGTGAAGATCAAAGCAGCCTTTGCCGAGCAAGAAATGAAGATGAAGGAAGAAAAGGCACAGAAGAAGAGGCTGAGAAAGCAAATCAACAGGCTTCACTAGAAATGCAAAGTGTCCTCTTAGATGCAAAGCTAGAAAAACTTGCCGTAGAGAAAGAAATGGCAGCCACCATAGCTGAAGCAGAGTTCTTGGAAGCAATAGAATACCCGAAAACTGAAAGTCACAGGAGTGTGCTTATCCCAGAACTCGGCCAGCAAGATCCTGTACGGTGTACTTCAGTACGTCCGTCAACTCTTTAGACCAAACAGCAATGCTGATCCATTGCCAGGAACCAAAGATGTCACCTATGCCACAGAGAAATCATACCATCCAAAAGAAATAGTCACGCTCGGAACCCAGGCCTGCAAACAAGAGGGTACAGAGCCACGGGACAAAACTCAAGCTAACTTCCCTGCACACCAAGGAAGCCAGCTTCCAGTCCTGCCTGCAGAGCCACCTTATCCCACAAGACGGTATGACATGGGCTGGCCTAAATCAGAGACTCCATACAGGTATGATCGCCCACAGCACTCTCACTGTGACTTCCCACCTCCAACCAACCTTAGTAGTAACCAGTGGGCAACAGACTTTGCCAAGTTCTTTACTAGACGAGAGCTAGTTACAAAGGGACTGGCGAAGTTCAGTGATCTCCCTGAAAACTATAGAGCATGGCGGGCCTCCTTTTATAACATTACAAAAGACTTACGTCTGTCATGTAGTGAGGAGATAGACTTCCTTATTGATCAGCATGGAAAAGACTCTGTAGAACATAGCCAAGAGAATCAGAGATATTAATATTAACTACCCAGAGACTGGTCTAAAAATGATCTGGGATAGACTTGATGAATGTTATGGTTCTGCAGAGGTCATAGAGGATGCTTTGTTTAAAACAATTGACGAATTCCCTAAAATATCTAGCAAAGGTTTCCAGAAACTAAGGGATTTAAGTGATCTACTGATGGAATTACAGGTTGCCAAAGCCGAAGGGGATTTTCCGGCGCTTGCTTTTCTTGACACTGCCAGGTGTCAAGCCAATTGTATTAAAGCTTCCCCACAAACTGCAGGAGAAATGGGTCTCCCACGGGTCAAGGTACAAACATATCTACAATGTGCCATTCCCTCCCTTTAGTGTGTTTGTCGACTTTGTAAGGCTATAGGCTAATATTCGTAATGACCCTATCTTTGATCTATCACAGTCTTGTGTCACTCCACACAAAGGATCAGTGGCAGTGCACAAAACTAACATTTCACCTGCAGATTCTTACAGGTATTACAGCTCCTCTAGCCCCGAAACAATCAACGATCCTGGTAAGCAGTGCCCTCTACACAAAAAGCCACACCCTATTCTGAAGTGCAGAGCCTTTAGAGAAATGTCCATAGGAGATCTCAAAGCCTTCCTCAAGGAGAACCGCATTTGCTACAAGTGCTGCTCATCAACATCACATATTGCCATAGTGTAAAATGCACAGAATGCAACAACTTAGAGCACAACACTGCCCTACATCCTGGGCCTTTCCCCTGGACCTTATCAGTAACAGTGCCAGAGAGCATGGCGGGGAGGAAAGTAACTCTGAAGCTAACCCACCAGCAGTTACTTCACAATGCAGTGAAGTCTGCAAAGGACTCATAGGCGGCAGGTCAAAAATCTGCCTAGCAAATGTATACCCAAAGGGCTGCAGAGACAAAGCCATCAATGTTTACGCCATCTTAGATGACCAAAGAAATGCTTCCCTAGACAAATCTACTTTCTTTGACATTTTCAACATTAAAGGGCCCAACACTAGTGATGAGCGGCAGGGGTCATATTCGAATTCGCGATATTTCGCGAATATTTTTAGAATATTCGTCGAATATTCGAAAATTTGAAAATTCACGATTTTTTTCTTGAAAAAAATCGGCAAGGTAATGATTGTGTAATATGCGAATTTTCGTAATTCGAATTTTCGGATTCGAATTTTTTATTGCAAATTTTTCAACTTACAACTATTAGACAAAGAAGATTATAGCACTATATTAGCTAAATTGCTCTATATTCGATTTTTTGAATATTCGCTATATTGCTATAACAGTTTTTTCGAATATTCGTAATATATAGCAATATAGCGAATATTCGAAAAAAACGAATATAGAGCAATTTAGCTAATATAGTGCTATAATCTTTTTTTTATAGTTGTAATTTTTTTCCAATCTGAACTTCAGATGAGAAAAAAAATTACAACTATTAGACAAAGAAGATTATAGCACTATATTAGCTAAATTGCTCTATATTAGTTTTTTTCGAATATTCGCTATATTGCTATAACTTTGTTTTTTCGAATATTTGTAATATTCTAAAACAAGAATATATAGCAATATAGCGAATATTCGAAAAAAACGAATATAGAGCAATTTAGCTAATATAGTGCTATAATCTTCTTTGTCTAAAAGTTGAAAAATTCGCGATAAAAATTTGAATCCGAAAATTCGAATTACGAAAATTCGCATATTACACAATCATTACCTTGCCGATTTTTTCAAGAAAAAAAATCATGCATTTTCGAATATGACCCCTGCCGCTCATCACTACTCCTAAAGTCAAGTATATTGCAGCCTTCTTATTGGCCCATAAGCTAGAAGCAGGAAGGGATCATGTGTACTAATTAAAAAAAAAAAAAAAAAAAAAAAAAAAAATCGGAAAAAAATCGAATATTCGAAATTATGAATATATCTAACTATTCGAAATATTCGCGAATTTTCGAAGTGCCTATATTCGCAATAAAAATTCGAAATTCGAATATTCGTGATCAACACTACCCAACACTCCTTATTCTCTAAAGACTTGTGCAGGTACTGTAGAAACAGCGGAGATGAGAGCTAGCTCATTGAGTCCATAGATGATAAGACGTGTCTTTCCTTGCCAACTATTACTGAATGTAACCAAATCCCTGATAATAGACACGAGATCCCTACACCAGAGGTAGCCATGCATCACCTCCATTTAGAGCGTATAGCCCATCTCTTACCAGAACTCGATCCTAACGCTTAGATAATCCTACACCTAGGGAGAGATATCTTACACGTTCATAAAACCAGAGAACATGACCTAGGATGGGTCATAATAGGGGATGTCTGCTTAGGAAGCATACACAAACCAACTTCCATTAATAGAATGCTTACGAGCACATTAGATAAGAGACGTTCCTCTATCTTTTAACCATGTCAAAACAACTTCCTCATAAAGGAATTGCCACATAGTACTCACCTACCTTGTTCTTTCATAGACTCTTTAGACCACAACATAGCTTGTGACAGTGACAAAGACCACATAGGTTGCTCGGTGTTCCAAAGGACCAAGGAAGACAATCGGTAGCAATGTCCCATGAAGAAAGATTGTTTTTAGAGACCATGCAAAGGGAAATCACTAAGGATGAAACAAATAGTTGGGTTGCACCCCTTCCTTTCAGACCTCAAAGGCAACAGAGAACAAGTCTACAGATGTTTTGTCTCTCTAAGACACAAGAAGCCAGAAACAAAAGATCACTTCTTTGCTTTCATGAGGAAAATATTTGAGAACGGTCAAGCTGAGGTGGCTCCCACCCTCAAAAACTCAGATGAATGTTGGTATTTACCAATATTCAGGGTTTACCACCCAAAGAAACCAGGTCAAATTAGAGTAGTGTTTGACTCTTGTGCAAAATATGGTGTCTCCTTAAACGACGTCCTGCTCTCAGGTCCAGATCTTAACAACAGACTCCTAGGAGTACTGCTTTGTTTCCGCAAAGACTCTGTTGCCTTCATGGCGGACATTCAACAGATGTTTCATTGCTTTCTCGTTAAAGAGGAACACAGAAACCCTTTAAGATTTCTCTGGTTTATTGACAATGACCCCACAAAAGATATCACGGAGTACCGCTGGTGGGTACATATCTTTGGTAACAGTCCCTCCCCTGCAGTTGCAACTTATGGTCTCAGACACTCTGCTCAGGAAGATGAAATAGAATATGGGTCAGACGTCAAACAATTCGTAGAAAGAGACTTTTATGTAGATGACTGTCTAAAATCACTACCCACTGATGAGGATGCAATAAGTCTCCTTAAGAGCTCAAGAAATGCTTGCATGCTCGAACCTGAGACTCCACAAAATAGCCTCCAATAGTAAGCAGCTGAGAGAAGCATTTCCCTCTCAAGACCACTCAAATGACCAGCAGAGCTTAGACTTAAGGGCTGACTCCCTTCCTATACAATGTAGCCTTGGTCTCCTCTGGTATCTAAGATACGTTTACCTTCCAAGTCAGCCAAGAAGAGAGGCCCTTTACCCATAGAGGTGTCCTGTCTGCCATAAACAGTCTTTATGATCCCTTAGCATTCATGGCGTCTGTTACTTAGAGACATAACTCTAACTTGTCACCCACTTTCCCCTGAAAAAAGAAACATATGGATAGAGTGGAGAAACTACCTAAAGACTTTATCTAGCCTCCATGTTCCACGTTCTTACGCTCCTGTGACATCCACAGAAGTAAAAACACAGTCTTTATGTATTCTCTGACGCGTCTATTAAAGCAATTACCGCTGTAGCTTATCTTAAAACAGTACACAACAAAGCTCAATGCCACAAAGGGTTTGTCATGGTCAAAGCGAAACTCGCACCACTTCTCGAACATACAATACCCAGGATAGAACTCTGTGCCGCTGTAGTAGTCGTTGAACTAGCTGGATGTTTTACATCAGAGATAAACCTAAAGATTCGAGACACTGAGTTTTATACAGACAGTAAAATGGTCCTGGGCTACATTTACAACCAAACTAGGCGTTTTTACATTTACGTTAACAACTGAGTGTTAAGAATCAGGAGGTCTACTTTCCCAAAACAATGACCATAACCCAGCAGACTTAGCAACCAGGTCAGTTGCTGCCAATCATCTTAAGGGCACAGTTTGGTTCACGAGTCCTGCTTTTCTATACAACACAGAACATTCTTATGGCTGTGACTCATATGAGCTGTTAGATGCAGATTCTGATAAAGAAATCCGCCCCCAGGTATCTGTGCTACTTACTGTAAATTTGTACAATTAGCTCGGTAGCCACCGTTTCATCAGGTTTTCCACCTGGAAGTCACTTGTGCTTAGCACACGTAGCCAGTTCTTTCAAGCATGACCCATTTGTTATGGAATGTAGCTGCAAAGGCTGGCACCATTGTAAGAATGGATACACAGTAAGTGAGCAAGAACAATCGAAAAATTTAATTATTTGTTCTATGCAACTGGAGACATTCGCTAGGGAACTCTACTGCATCAACAACAAAAAAACTGTGTTGAAAGACAGTGTGTTAGTGAAGCTCGATCCAGTCCTCGACGAGAAATGTCTGCTAAGAGTGGGAGGGCTGCTTAAAGAAGCCAAATTAGGGTTCAATGAGAAACATCCTATCATAATACCTGGTCATCATAATTAAGCTTCCTTGCTCGTAGAGCACTACCACAGTAAGATAAAACACCAGGGCCGGCTATTCACCGAAGGAGCTTTACGAGCTGGTGGGCTGTGGGTTGTTGGTGCAAAAAGGTGTATTAACAAGTGTATCTTCAAATGTATCACTTGCCACAAGCTACTAGGGAGTTTACAAACACAAAAAATGGCTAATCTCCCAGCTGACAGGGTTAGCATGGACCCTCCATTTACTAATGTGGGTCTTGACGTATTTGGTTCCTGGTCCGTTATCACATGTCAAACTAGAAGTAGCCACGTTAGCTCCAAGCGATGGGCAGTCATTTTCAATTGTATGTCCATTCGAGCCATCCATATTGAAGTTATTGAGTCTATGGATACTTCTAGCTTCATAAATGCCCACAGGCGCTTTATCGCAATCAGAGGTCCTGTAAAACAAATCCACTCTGACAGAGGCACAAACTTTGTTGGAGCCGCTAATGAGCTAAAGATTCTCTCCAACCTCAATAGTAACAGTGTAAAAAGATTCCTTAGTGAGCAAGGATGCACTTGGATTTTCAATTCCCCTCATTCTTATCACATGGGAGGGGCTTAGGAAAGAGTGCTTGGCATAGCCTGCAGAATCTTGAAATCTATCTTCCTACAAGTGGGCAATGCTAGACTCTCTCATGACTGCCTTACAACCTTTATGGCTGAAGTCTCTTGGCTCCGATATCAAATGACCTAGGAGATCCAATACTGCTTACACCTGCCTCTCTACTTACCCAAAAGACTTGTATAGTGAATGCTCCTTCCGGAGAGTTTGGCACCAAAGATCTCTACAAATGCCAGTGGAGACAAGTGCAAGGTCTTGCCGATACTTTCTGGAATAGGTGGAAGAAGCAATATCTTCCTACTTTACAGACAAGAACCAAATGGCACACAGTTAAGCCCAACCTGAAACCTGATGTCATTGTTCTTGTTAAAGACTCTCAGGCTCAAAGAAATCATTAGCCTTTGGGCCTCATTGCTAAAGTATTCTCAAGTGAAGACGGATGTGTCCGTAAAGTTAAGGTCAAGATTTTCAAACACAATGGGGCCAAACTGTTTATCAGACCCACTTCCGAGCTAGTCCTACTGTTATCTGTTGAGGACTCTAATAGTGACATCGGCAGATGCCAAACAGGGAGTGTACTGTCTTCTCTTCAGTAGCCATTGCATAGTTTTTGTTAATGTGTGTTCATATGTGCATATGTGTGCCTACAGCGCCACCTAGTGACTTTTAGCTGTAAGCGCATTGTTGCCTTGTTATAAGCTATGAATATTCATTAGGTCATCTGACTTCCTGCTCACAGGGCTTTGTGGAAAAGAGACAGGCAACTTTTGCCATTTTCCTTCACCTCTTGGAAGGAGCAGCTGCACATTGTGTGTCTCTTACTCAAGCATCGTCGGTAAGGGATTAATTAATGTTTTCTTATGAGCTTTGTTTACATTGTGCTGTACTTTGTATGTTCCTTTTTTCTTATAGTTTACCTTATATACTGCCTCAGGACAGCAATACATTTAAAACGAATGCACTGGAAGAGCTCAAAGGGCCTGTGGTGACATCATAGGTCATGTGATCAGTAAAACCGGCAATGGTTGAGAAGAACCTGCGATGATGTCACCATCATGTAACCAGTGCAGGAGAGGACGGTAGTGAAGAGGAGAAGACCTGGGGAAAGAAGCTGTGGTGATGTCTGCTACATGACCAGATGCTAAGTGATGCGAGAGGCAGAGCAATGCTGGGAGTTGTGGTTATTTAACTGGGACTGTATGTGAGGGCTGCAGGGAGGGATGTTAGTTATATGGGAATGTACTGTATGTTGATGGTCGCTGTAAGAGGGAGTGATGTTATTTACATGGGACTGTATGTTGATGGCAGCTGTGGGAGGGAGTGATGTTATTTACGTGGGACTGAATGTTGGAAGGGGCTAGGGCAGGGTGATGTCATTTAAATGGGACTGTATATTGAAGGCAGCTGTGGGAGGGGATTATGTTATTTAGGGCGGGTTCACATCACTGTTATGGATTCTGTTTTTGTTTTCCGTCTACAGAAAAAGTCTACAGGACTTTGTTTTCCGTCTTGCATAACAGAAACCAGACGGATCAGTTATGATTCCCATGGACTTTTTAGGACAGATCAAAACGGAATGCCTTTTAAAGGCTTCCATTTTGATTTTTGTCTTATGGATTCCGTTATTTTCCTTTATAACAATGTTATAACGGAAAACAAAAACTGAATCCATAACGGTGATGTGAACCCACCCTTATATGGGACTGTATGTTGGAGGTGGCTGTGGGAGGGAGTGATGTTATTTACATGGGACTATATGTCAGAGCTGGCTGGGGGAGGCATTGATGTTTATAGAGATGAGCGAATTTCTAAAAAATTCGATTCAACTGGTTTGCCGAATTTTCCGAAAAAATTCAGTTTGTTACGAATTTATTCGCGATGAAACGGGTTAAAAACGGCTATTTCCTGGCTACAGAGATCCTCAATAGTGGTGTAGAACATGTTGCCTTGCAGTAACACGCATAGGGAGTCTGCTGTGGTAATAAAACAATACTGCGAGTCAGTATGACATGTAGATGACAGGCGTCGCTCTTAGAATCACTGCACACTTCACTTATTTAGGCAGTTATGCCAAAACTCAACCTTACAGGTCAATGTTAGCGGCAGGTAAAAAGAACCGTACAGAGGCCCAAAATCCTACTATAGCGTGAAAGAGCGCACTCCTTTTACACCAATTCACTGATTTCACATAGATTTCTACAGAACCTGTTCTATTAAGCGCTTATACAAGTAGAGCCCCCCTGACAGAGTGGAGAGGGTGTCAGCAGTAAGTTTATGTTGACGTCACTGATTATTTTGTCCTTCCTCTGATCCATCAGAACAATAACCCCCAAAAAACGGATCCTGTTGGTCAGCATTTGGTCAGTAATCCATCAGTATTGTTACAGTAAAAAAGACAGGAGTGGATCCAAAACAGAGATGACACGTGAATGGAATATTTGCATGTCTTCTGTGTTTTGTACCCACTCCTGCTTTTGGCTACCAACTCATAAGCCAATTCTGATGCAAAATAGGGACCATGTCATGCAGGCCTTACAGCTATTACATAGACAGGATCCGTTGTGCATCTCATTTTTTCTTCCTTCTGACAGATCAGAAGCAGGGTCAAATAAATACTGATGTCAGCCAGGCTGAAAGGCAAAATAGGAGGCCCAGTCATAAAGTGGGAAGGGTGGGAACAGCATGAGAAGTCCAGAGAGTGGCCCAATTACAGAGTCTGGAGATGGCGGCAGCAGCATCAGGAGGAGGCCACAGAGTGGCACAATAACAGTGTGGAGGTGGCAGCAGCAGCATCAGGAGGCCACAGAGTGGAACAATGACATAGTGTTGAGATGACGGCATCAGCAGCACCAGGAGGAGGCCACAGGGTGGCACAATGACAGTGTGGAGGTGGCAGCAGCAGCATCAGGAGACCTGAGTGGTGAGGTGGCAGCAGCATAAAGTGACCATAGTGTGACCTGTTGACAGAGTGGGGAGGTGGGTGGCAATACCAGTACCAGGTGAAGATGGTGGGTGAAAGAAGGAACACTTGGCATCAGATGTGTGGCAACAGCTGGGAGGCAGCATCAGAATAGTAGCTGAGGCAGGTAGCCAGAACAAACCGGTTTCTAGTCTGATGCATAAGGCATTGGTGGGTGGAAATCCTGGCTGATCCATGCCTGATTCATCTTGACAAAGGTCAGTCTCTCCACATGTTGACAGGCGAGTTCTTCTTGTGGTAACTATGGCCCCCGTCGCAGTAAACACCAGCTCTGATACCACACTCCTGGCCGAGCAGGACAGCTTTTCCAGGGCAAACTCTGCCAGTTGTGGCCACAAATCCATTTTGGCTGCCCAGTAGTCCAGCGGATCTTCAATGTGGGGTGACAGGGTGCTGTCCAAGTATGCCCCTACCTGCTGGTTCAATTCCTGCTCCAGGTCTAGCTGCTGCTGCTGAGTAGTTTCTTCACTAGGAGGGTGAAGAAAGCTGCTCATCAGCGACTCTAGACTCAAGTTGCTGCTGATGGTAGCAACTTGCCATGGCAGAGGAACATGAGCGCAGAGGGCCCCGCCATTCAGACCTGCGAGAGGATGGAGCAAATAGGCAGGTGGACATTTAGGAGGCAGATGCGGACATTGTCGCAGGACAAATGGTGTGAGAATGTGGAGGCAGAAGCAGTGTCACCTGGCCAAGTTGCTGGTGTGGCTGTGTGGGAACCACATTCACCCAGTGGACCTGAAAGGACATGTATTGTCCCTGACCGTAGTTACAGCTCCACATGTCGACGCTGCCATGCACTTTGGCAGACACCGACAGGATCAAGGGCGGGCCCACCTTCTGTTCTACATACACGTGCAGGGCTGGTACTGCCTTTTTGGCAAAGAAATGACGACTTGGGACTCTCCACCTTGGCTCGGCACAAGCCATTAGTTCTCTGAAAGGTGCAGAGCCCACCACTTGGAAAGGGAGGGACTGCAGTACCAGCAACTTTGCCAGGAGCACATTCAGCTTCTGCGCCGTTGGATGAGTGCAAGCATACTGTTATCTTTTGGCAATCGCTTCGGTCATCGATTGCTGATGGAATGAATGACGAGGAGAAGGAGAAGGAGCATGAGGACCAGCAGATGATGGGAAGGACAGACAGCTCCCTTTGGCTGAGGTAGTGGAGCCTTGACTGCCTGAAATCGGGTGCGTGCCACTGGGTGATGCAGCAGTTGGTGTGGCAGGCTGGACCACCACATCGGAGCCACGGTTCTCCTAGGCCACTTTATGGTGACGCTGCATATGTTGACGCAGGGCCGTGTGCCAACATTGGCACTTTGGCCACGCTTCAACTTCTACCCACAGATTCTACAAATGGCTATGTTCTCCTCCTCCATCGGCTTAAAGAGGACCTTTCACTAGTTTAAAAACTAAAAACTAACTATATCAGTGGGCAGAGCAGCGCCCAGGGGTCCCCCTGCACTTACTAGTATGTCTGGGTGCCGCTCCGTTCGCCCGGTATAGGCTCCGGTGTCTGCAGCTCCCTATGTTGTACTGGGCAGAGTTTTTGTATTAGGGTTGTCCCTTGCTGCAGCGCTGGCCAATCGTAGCGCACAGCTCATAGCCTGGGAGTCTCAGGCTACCTCCGACCTCCCACTGCTGCCACCTTGCTGACTCCCAGCCACGCTAGCGACTTGCTGGCTCCTCCATTCCCACACGGGCAAGCTGCCGCCCTCTTCAGATGATGATGAAACCCCTAATTCACCCAGCTCACAAGTGCGATCAGCTACATCATCATCATCGACTACTGTTTGCACGTCACTGATGTCCACCTCAGTGGTCTCTGGATCAGGAGCCTGACCGCTCGCAACACCAGCTCCCACGCCACTCTCCTCATCACTACTTGCCTGCCTACCAGAGGAAGCGGCGGATGTCTCCCCTTGATCTTGTCTGGGCAGTAGCAGCTGACTGTCCTCTAGTAGCTTGTCCTCGCTGTATAGTGGAGCTGAGCCCACAGCATATAATACTTGTCTGGCTGAGGGAACAGAAAAGGACAGAGGCAGGTTGAGAACAGGTGAGAGCACAGGGCCTGCTACCGGGCCATGCAGACTAAAGGTTGTGCCCGAGGAACCCACCGACTCTTGGCTGGGGTGTCTGACGTCACTTGGGACGAAGTGGATGACTGAGTCAATCATTCAAGAATTGCTTGTTGCTGGTCAAGACACGACCGCTAAATGACACCGGGAGCTCAGGCCTCTCGCTGCTGCTCTGCTGCGACCTGTGCATGCGCCATAAAAATTTAGGCCTCTGCCACTCCCCTGTGCTGGGCCTGACACTTCTCTGTCTGACATATTGTTAGATCAAATTAATAAATAAAAAGGAAATTAAAACACCACAAATAAGTCTGTAATTTTCTCACTTCACCACACAAAGGCTAATAAGCCCTGTTTTCCACTAATACATGCCAAAGAAGGCTTTAGAACATATAACTGCACCGCTGAACGGCAAACTAAATATATTTTTTTGCCACTAATACACCCCAAAAAGGGCTTTAGAACATATACATTGCCTTGCAAAAGGACTTTTTTTGTATTTTGGTACCTCACAACCTGGAATTAACTAATTAACATGGATTGTTTGAGGATTTGCATAATTTAATTTACAGAACATGTCCACAACTTTGAAGACAAAATAACAGAAAAGGTCAATGTGTATAACTTTTCACCGCCCTAAAATCAATACTTTGAAGAGCCACCTTTTGCGGCAATCACAGCTTCAAGTCACTTTGGATAAGTCTCCATGAGCTTGCCACATCTTACCACTGGTATTTGTGCCCATTTATCCTTGCAAAACTGCTCCAGCTCCTTCAACATATTTACCCTTAAACCACTGTAGGAAGGCGCAAGGGTCCATTATTGATGGAAGGTACGTGTCACCGAGATTCCTGGCCTCGGTGAGATAGGAACCTGTTATTTTGTGTGTCAGTGGCAGCTAGTGCTCGCTGACAGTTTTTTCTTAGTGTGGCTGAAAAGCCGATCCAGGCCGGTTCTTATTGGGAGCAGCCAAAGAGCAGGGTGGGTGGCTGTTCCCCACGTCCAGGCCAGGTTTTGGGCTGGGGTTTAAAAACCCATCCAGCAGCTCAGCTGGGTGTGGAATGATCCTCCAGGTGATAGTGGAGGTGTGGAATCTCTGTATTGGGATCTGAGGCTTAGGCTTGTAGCTGGATGCATGCCTGCGACCCGTCTGGAAACACAAGGGAACGACATCCAGGTCTGGGAATCTTTATGCCGTACCCGCAGCATATGAATGGAACACTAGGATTTAAACCAAGGTGACTTTGTTTATATTTTCTTTTCTTCCTTTTTGTGTGAATAAACACAGAACTTTTGCTTTTCAACCGTGGTCGTGCCTCTTGTATTGTGTCCGCTTACCCTGCCTACTAGAGAAAATCCCTACGATTGGTGGCTTGGAGCAGGCAAGCGCAGTGAGGCTGGCATGAATGCCAAAATATTGTTGGTTTGCACACGGTTGTATGCCATTCATCAAACCGGCTAAATTCAAACCTGTGTCACGTGACAAAATGGAGGCTGTTATGAAGGCCCTCGTGGAGGCTAACCTGCAGCAACACGAGGCTAATAAGCAGCAGCAGGAGACCAACCAGTTGCTGCTACAACACAAAATGGCTTTGCAGACAGCAGGAGCAACCCCAATCGTACAGGATGCCCGGAATGCAGTCTGTGCAGCGATCCCTAAAATGACCCCCGCAGACGACTTTGAGACCTACCTGACGATGTATGAGAAAGTGGCCACCAGGGAAAAGCTGCCCCAAGACCAGTGGGCTGAGGTTGTCGCTCCTTTTCTGACATCAGAGTCCCAGCGGGTGTATTTTGACTTGCCGGACAATCAAGTTGCCGACTACCCAAAGGTAAAGGGGGAGATTTTGGCAAGACTGGGGGTGAATGTTTTGGTCCGGGCCCAGCGGGTGCATCAGTGGGGGTTCAACCCGGCTGAGCCCGTTAGACCCCAGTATTATGACCTGTTCAACCTGTTGCAAAAGTGGCTACAACCTGACATGCTGAGCCCCACTGCTATGTTGGACTGGTTGTTAGCAGACAGGTTCTGGAGGGCTCTGCCACTCCCTCTCCAGCAATGGATTGGCCAGGTCTCGCCAGGTAATGCGCTGGAGATGGTCGACCTGCTGGAGCGCTATGAGGCTAGCTGGAACTTACAGGGGGGTACTGTTGGGAGGGGGGCAGTCAAATCCCGTAACTCTCCACCCCGGACCAAGCAACCAGTGCCCACCAAACCTGCCCGGGACGTAATCCCTGTGGACCCCGCTCCAATAATCTGCTGGCGGTGTCGGGAGCCTGGCCATGTTCGAGTGGACTGTCCACAGCTGGGGGAACCCATGGACACGAACTATGCCTGGAAACTGTGTGCAGTGGGTGCTCCGGAGTCTCTGAACAACCTGTGCCAGGTTGAGGTAGGAGACACTCCAGCAGAGGCTCTGTTGGACTAAGCAAGTCTGGTGACCCTGGTAAGGGCTTCCCTGGTACGCTCCGCTGAATACACCAGCCGTAAGGTCGGAGTCATGTGTATACATGGGGACTTAAAAGACTACCCTACTGCTATGGTGTCTCTGTCTACGGTTTCCGGCAGGTAGATCCACGAGGTGGCTATTGCAACCAACCTTCACTATGAACTTATAGTAGGGAGAGACTTCCCGGGTTTCACCACTGTGGCCTGTTCCAAGAGTGACCGATACGCATGAGACAGGTGTAACCCTAGCAGAGTGGCCAGGCTCAGGGGGGAGATTAGAACCCTCGGAACCTGAGTCAGAAGGGCCAGCGGTAGGGGTGACCGCCACTACGGTGGAAGAGGAGGATACAACCCCGTTGGGTGTAATGGTGGGAGACATGGAGGACTTGCCACCAAGGCCTGAGCTGGCAGACCTCAATGTCTCCGGGGATAATTTTGGTACCGCACAACACCAGGATGAAACCTTATCCCTAGCCTGGGAAAATTTACTAATAATAGATGGTGAACCACAACAACCAGGGGAGAGTCAGTGTTCCCCTGTTTTGTGGTTCACCAGGATATGTTGTATCGGGTAAATCAGGTGCGAGGTGAATCCGTTGAACAGTTGGTGGTGCCCCAGGCTTAACGCAAACTCATATTAGAATTAGCTCACCAGCATGTTTTCGGGGGTCATCTGGGAATGCAGAAAACACAGGACCGGATACTACAACGGTTTTACTGGCCCAGTGTGTTTAAAGAGATGGATGAGTTCTGTAAGTCTTGCCCGACCTGCCAGTCAACTAACCCCAGCACCTTTTTCGCAGTCCCTTGGTACCCCTCCCGATCATTGAGGTGCCGTTTGAGCGAATCACTATGGACCTAGTAGGTCCTGTACCAAATACTGCTAGGGGACACCAACACATTTTGGCTGTCCTTGATTACGCTACTCTGTACCCGGAGGCAGTGCCACTGCGTCATACATCGGCGAAACTTATAGCTAAAGAGCTAATGGAGACGTTCTCCCGAGTGGGGCTACCTAAAGAGGTCCTGAATGACCAAAGCCCCCTTTTATGTCCAAGGTCATGAGGGAACTCTGCAAGTTGCTGTGTATTAAACAGTTACGGACGTCCGTGTATCATCCACAAATGGATGGACTGGTTGAAAGGTTTAAAAAAACACTAAAAACTATGTTAAAAAGGGTGGTGACCAAAGATGGAAAGGATTGGGACCTTCTTCTGCCCTATCTCATGTTTGCAGTGCGAGAGGTGCCCCAGGCCTCTACTGGGTTCTTGCCCTTCAAATTGCTATATGGAAGACATCCTTGTGGCTTGTTGGACGTAGCCAAAGAGGAGTGGGAACAGCCCACTCCGCATAAAAGCGTCCTGGAATATGTTACCAAGATGCAACAGCTGATAGAGACCGTTTTGCCTCTTGTCAGGGAACATATGGAGGCCGCTCAGTGAGCCCAGAGTCGGATCTATAATCAGCAGGCTCGGGTCCGGAACTTTAACCCGGGTGATCGGATTTTGGTTCTGGTGCCGACAGTGGACAGTAAGTTCCTAGCCAGGTGGCAGGGGCCCTACGAGGTATGTGAACAAATTGGAGAGGTAAATTACAAGGTACACCAGTCGGGGAGGATGTGTTCTCAGACCTCCCTGGACGCACTTCAGTAATCTAACATGACATTGTCACTGAGCCTCAGGCAAAAATACGGTTAAAGCCATACCGAGTACTCGAGGCTCGGCGAAAAAAACCATCTCGGAGGAAGTGCAGCTCATGTTGCGGCTGGACGTCATTGAGAAGTCTAAAAGTGAGTGGGCCAGTCCTATAGTCTTAATTCCCAAGCCAGACGGGACGTTACGATTTTGTAACAATTTTCAGAAATTAAACGAAATATCAAAGTTTGATGCATATCCAATGCCTCGGGTAGATGAACTAATTGAGAAATTAGGCCAAGCCAGGTATTTTTCTGTTTTGGACCTCACCAAAGGGTACTGGCAGGTATCTTTGATGGAGGCTGCCAAAGAGAAAACTGCCTTCATTACATCAGAGGGGCTCTACCAGTATAAGGTGTTACCCTTTGGCCTCCCCATGGTGCCCCTGCCACTTTCCAACGTCTAATGGATATTGTACTTCGTCCACATCGTCGGTACGCCTCGGCTTACCTGGACAATATTATCATCCACAGTACCGACTGGGAAAGTCACCTGCCCAAAGTAGAGGCCGTAGTGGACTCCCTTCGAAAGGCGGGACTAACAGCTAACCCAAAGAAATGTGTGATAGGGTTAGAGGAGACTAAATACCTTGGGTATGTCATTGGGCGCGGAGTCATTAAACCCCAAGTAAGCAAAATAGAGGCAATACGGAATTGGCCTCGACCTGCCACCTCTAGACAAGTAAAGTCGTTCCTGGGAATGGTGGGCTATTACATGAGGTTTTTCCCCCATTTTGCCACTTTAGCGGCTCCGTTGACAGGGCTCTTAAAGAAACGGAAGTCCGTGATAGTCCGCTGGAATGACCAGGCGGAAGAGGCTGTCTCTGCTTTGAAGTCGACCCTGTGTGCGTTCCCGGTTTTGGTGACGCCCGACTTCAAGAGGGAATTTGTGGTACAAACTGATGCCTCCGAAGTAGGCCTTGGTGCGGTACTGTCTCAGGAAGTCAATGGGGAGGAGCATCCCATTTTCATCCTCAGTCGTAAGCTCACTCCAGCCGAGACCCGGTACAGTATAGTGGTCAAGTCTCTCCGCTATTATCTGTTGGGGAGGAAGTTCCGTCTGGTGATCGATCACTCCCCTCTCAAGTGGATGAGCCAGGCCAAAGAGAGGAATGCTCGGGTCACCAGGTGGTTCTTGTTGCTGAAAAACTTTAGGTTCACAGTAGAACACAAGGGCAGGCCGGTTACAGGGAAACGCGGATGCCCTGTCCCGAGTACACTGTCTGGCGTGTGTTCACCCCCTCAGGGTTGAACAAAGGGGGGAGGTATGTAGGAAGGCGCAAGGGTCCGTTATTAATGGAAGGTACGTGTCACCGAGGTTCCTGGCCTCGGTGAGATAGGAACCGGTTATTTTGTGCTCGCTGACACAGTTTTTTCTTAGCCTGGCTGAAAAGCCGATCCGGGCCGGTTCTTATTGGGAGAAGCCAAAGAGCAGGGTGGGTGGCTGTTCCCCACATCCAGGCCAGGTTTATTATAGTGTTAATTTTTTACAAAAATGAAGTTCAGAAGGGACAAAAAAATTAGACTATAAAAAAAATAGATTATGGCACTATATTAGCTAAATTGCAGTCTATATGCGTATTTTATGAATATTCGCTATATTGCAATAACTTTGTTTTTTCGAATATTCGTAATATTCTATAAATCGAAGTTATAGCAATATAGTGAATATTCGTAATATACACATATACTGCAATTTACCTAATATAGTGCTGTACATAAAGAGGAAAATTATAAATCAGTAATGAGAATTGTTACTGATTTATAATTTCCCTCTTTATGTAGGATAGTTTATGTTTGCGACATATGGGCAATTACATATGCGAGTGAATCGGGTCGCATAAGCGCTGTATGCTATTGGATTGGCTTGGTCGAATAGACGAAGATCTTACATGAAGAGGAAAATTATAAATGAGTAATGAGAATTGTGATACTAAATTACTAGCACTAATTTAGTGATATTAAAGTAAATTACTAATATGACTAATGGTTTCAGATGGAAAAAAAACAAATATTCGTTATAACGAATATATTTTAATATATTCAAAATATTCGCGAATTTACGAAGTTGTAATATTCGTCTGAATATTTCGCTATTCGAATATTCGCGCTCATCCCTATTAGGTTTACACCAGACATAGCGTCTTCTTTGATGGACGAAAAGCTCAATTTTAGTCTGATAAGACCAGAGCACCTTCCTCCATACATTTTGGGAGTCTCCCACATGCCTTTTCGTAAACTCACAACGTTTTTGTTTTTAGCTGCCATAAAGCCCAACTCTATGGAGCGTACAGCTTATTGTTGTCCTATGCACAGATACTCCAGTCACTGCTGTGAAACTCTGCAGTTCCTCCAGGGTTACCTTAGGTTTCTGTGCTGCCCTCCATGCACGATCCGTGAGTTTTGGTGGGCGGCAGTCTCTTGGCAGGTTTGCTGTTGTGCCATGTTCTTTCCATTTAGTTATGATATAGATTTGATGGTGCTCCTGGGGATCATCAAAGATTTGGATATTTTTTTATAACCTAAACCTGACTTTTACTTCTCAACAACATTGTCCCTTACTTGTTTAGAGTATACTCCTTAGTTTGGGATCAAGCCAGTCGGATGTTTATTTATAAGTTCCAGCTTTCTGCAACATAAATACTGATTGAGGGCTGCTATATACCTTCTTCCGCAAAAACTGATTGAGAGCTGCGATACACCTGCTTCCACAAAATACTGATTGAAGAGTGCTATATACCTGTTTCCGCCAAATACTGATAAAGAGGTGCCATATACCTTCTTCCACAAAATACTGATTGAGGGGTGCTATTGCTATATACCTTCTTCCACCAAATGCTAATTAAGGGCTGCGATACACCTGCTTCCACAAAATACTGATTGAGGGGTGCCATATACCTGTGTCCTCCAAATACTGATTTTGGGTTGCTATATACCAGTTTCTGCCAAATACTGATTGAGGGCTGCTATATACCTGTTTCAGACAAATATTGATTGAGGGGTGCTATATACCTGTTTCTGCCAAATACTCATTGAGGGGTGCCATATACCTTCTTCCACAAAATACTGATTGAGGGGTGCTATTGCTAATACCTTCTTTCACCAAATACTGATTGAGGGCTGTGATACACCTGCTTCCACAAAATACTGATTGAAGAGTGCTATATACCAGTCTCTGCCAAATGCTGATTGAGGGTGCCATATACCTTCTTCCACTAAATACTAATTGAGGTGTGCTATTGCTATATACTTTTTTCCACCAAATACTGATTGAGGGCTGTAATACACCTGCTTTCACAAAATAAGGATTGAGGGGTGCCATATACCTTCTTCCGCCATATACTGATTGAGGGGTGCTATATACCTGTTTCCGCCAAATACTGATTGAGGGGTGCCATATACCTTCTTCCACTAAATACTGATCGCGGTCCGGAGGCGGTCGATTCATTCCTCGTAGGAGCAGCCGAGAAGCGAGATGACGCACACAGCCGCCCCCCCCGCATGCGCATTGCGGGCCGGAAAAAGTTCAAGAAATATTTCGTCACCAGCCTGCCAGCCAATGATCATCGCTGGCAGGCTGGTGATTTAAAAAAAACAACGAATCAGAAGCCATTTAACACTTTATATTTATAAATATATGGTGTTAAATGGCTTGTGTGCTCCTCTGCTGGTCCTTTTCGTCGGTTTGTCCCAGCAGAGGAGCACACATTACTGTAAGTACACACTAAACACTACACTTAGCCCCAGATCACCCCCATCACCCCAATTAACCCCTTGATCACCCCTGTCAATCACTAGTGAAAGGGAAAAAGTGATCAGTGTAAACTATTTGTGTCACCTTAGCTCACCTCCACCCAAAACGTAGTGTTTGCCCTATCAGGCCTGATCGGTCGCCCACACGTGCGTTCACCCACGCCCTCCCCGCCGCAGTGACAAAAATAATATTTTTTTTTTGATCACTGCACAATCACTTTACAAGCGCTGCGGCGATAAAAAAATCAGTTTTGATATTTTTTATCAATCGCAGTGGCTTCCAGTACTTGGCTAGCCTCCCATTTGTAAGACAGGCTTGCTTTTTTTCTTGGGTAGTCTCAGGGAATACCCCCTAAATTTAGTTGACCAAATGGCAAATAAGGGGTATTCTTCTGAAGAGGCCTACAGGCTTCTGACCCAGTCGGATGAGGAATGGGAACCCTCATCTGATGAATCCAGTGGGTCAGAATAAGAACCTGTAGAAAGCAGTAGCAGTCTGACCCAAAGTTCGGACGATGAGGTTGAGGTCCCTGATACCACCAGGCGTACCCGGCCCCATGTTGCTAGACCACAGGTTGCGCAGGATCCGCTTCAAGGGCAGCAGAGTGGGGCTGGCGCTTTCGGATTACGTGGTGAGGCATACACCAGCAGCGCAGCCCATCCTGGACCTAGTACCAGCACTGCCGTACAACATGGTGAAGTGGCGAGCACCAGAAGGGCAGTGTCATGCTGGATGGGATAACAGACATACAGATAAACCCGCAAACCAGGCTCTAGGCGAGAAGCAGGGGAAAGGGCTACCTCCTAGCAAATCCCTGACTTCTCTCCCTGCTCTGCTCAGCCCACATTCAGACCTAGATGGTAGGAATGAAGTGTCCTCGTGCCTGGGCTAAAACACGCTAGATTCCCTGAGATGATAAAAAGGGGAATAGGAGCAGCCTGCTCGCACAGAACCTGGATGGGAGAGATGACACCAACACAACAAAGAAAGCAAACAACAAAAAACTGAAACCACACTTCTCTCTGCAGAGCTGGAACAGACAATCTTCCTTCCTTGCTTCCAAGGCCAGAATGATTTCTATCACCCGCTCAGAGCACTGGGATGGAGTGCTATTTAAACTAATGACCCCACCCAGTGCACCTGATGGGAGGCGGATCCAGCACAGCTCCAAAACAAAATACTAAACACGTGCTGCTATTCTGGCCGACCTCCGCACATAGTCAGAGCAGGGCAGGACAGTACCCCCCCTTCTATGGTTGACCTCCGAACTCCCCGGACCAACCTTATCCAGATGGGATCTATGAAAAGCCCTCACGAGTCGGCTGGTGTTGACATCCAGCGCCGGAACCCACATCCTCTCCTCAGGGCCGTATCCCCTCCAGTGCACCAGGTACTGAAGGGAACCCCGAAGCATTCTAGAGTCGAGAATCCTGGAGATCTTGAACTCCAAGTTTCCCTCGACCAGAACAGGAGGAGGAGGCAATGGCGATGGTTCCACCAGTTTCACGTATTTTTTCAGTAAAGACCTGTGGAACACATCATGGATTCTCCAAGTTTGCGGAAGATCCAGCCGAAACGCTACAGGATTGATCACCGCAGATATTTTGTACGGACCAATAAATCTTGGACCCAGTTTCCAAGATGGCACTCTCAATTTGATATTTTTAGTGGACAACCACACTAGATCACCCACACACAGGTCCGGACCAGTCACACGTCTCTTGTCAGCCATTCGTTTATACCTCTCGCCCATCTTCTCCAAATTCCCTTGGATCCTCCGCCAGATGGAGGATAAGGCAGAAGAAAATCTCTCCTCCTCTGGCATCCCAGAGGAACCAGTCCCAGAAAAGGTACCAAACTGAGGATGAAAACCGTATGCGCCAAAAAATGGCGACTTACCCGTGGACTCCTGCCTACGGTTATTCAACGCAAACTCTGCTAGGGACAAGAATGAGGACCAGTCCTCCTGATTCTCAGCCACAAAGCATCTCAAGTAGGTCTCCAGGTTTTGATTAGTATGCTCCGTCTGACCATTTGACTGCGGATGAAAAGCCGAAGAGAATGAAAGTTTAATGCCAAGCCGAGAGCAGAACGGCCTCCAAAACCCGGAGACAAACTGCGTGCCCCTATCAGAGACCACATCCGAAGAAATACCATGCAATTTCACAATATTATCCACAAAAATATGCGCAAGAGTCTTGGTGTTAGGCAGACTAGTTAATGATATAAAGTGATGGTAAACCTAATTGACTTCCTTTTTCTTCAAAATCTGGGTCTAAATACTTGCACTTTAGAAAAAGATTTGTGTTTTTGCAATTGATTCTTCCCCTCTTTCTCAAAGGAGTCTCACTCACATTGCTCATGGTATTCACTTAAGGGTGGGTGATTCACATGTTGAGATTATGTCTTGTTTTGTCATGAAGGATTTGCCAGCTCCTATAGTTTTGGGGTTACCATGGTTGACTAAACATAACCCAATTATAGATTGGCAAGCGAGACAAATCATTGGTTGGAGTGAGTTTTGTTCGGCTAATTGTCTGGGCACAGCTATAACACCACTTTAACACCAAATTTGCAGATTTGTATACCCCTGAGCAAAATATCTGCATAGACTAGTCCCTTATACATTTTACCAGGCGCCTTGGCTTCAAACAATACATCCCAAGCAAGCGCGCCCGGTATGGGGTCAAATTGTATAAGCTCTGTGAAAAGGCCACAAGCTATACACACAAATTTTGTGTCTATGAGGGTAAAGATCAGACCCTGGAGCCGGTCGGTTGCCCTGACTACCTGGGGAGCAGTGGGAAGACAGTCTGGGACTTGGTGTCATCCTTATTTGGCAAGGTGTACCATCTTTATGTGGACAATTTTTACACAAGTGTGCCCCAGGCATTTGTCTTTAGAACAGATTGGCTTGTGTGGCACCGCGCGACCTAGTTGCTCGTTACCACCCGTCTTGCAAGGGGGAGAGGGCTGCCTTGTGTAATGAAGAACTGCTCGCGGTGAAATGGAGAGACAAGCGTGACGTTTACATGCTCTCCTCCATTCACGCAGACACGGCAATACAAATTGAACGAGCAACCAGTGTCATTGAAAAGCCCCTCCCGGTCCACAACTATAATTTGCTCATGGGAGGGGTGGACTTCAATGACCAGATGTTGGCTCCTTATTTAGTGTCCCGCCGCACCAGACGCTGGTATAAGGTGTCTGTATATTTAATTCAATTGGCTATGTACAATAGTTTTGTTCTCTACAGTAAGGCTGGGAGAACAGTATCTTTCCTCAAATTTCAGGAAGAGATCATCGAGAACCTCCTGTATCCAGGAGGTTCCGTGGCCCCATCCACCAGTGTAGTGAGCCGTCTACACGAGCGACATTTCCCCAATGTCGTTTCTGGTACCTCAACCCAAGCGCCACCCCGAAAAAGATGTTGTGTCTGTAGCAGGAGTGGAATAAGGCGTGACACCTGCTATTTCTGTCCTGACTGCCCTGACCACCCTGCCCTATGCTTAGGGGAGTGTTTCCGGAAGTACCACACACAGGTGCACTATTAGCATAGGGATTGCATCTCACAGGACAGGCACACAGGGCTCTTAGGGCCCTTTCACACAGAGCTGCTGCAAACCTCTCCTTTCACCTGGGACAAAGTGCATAATGTACTTCGCCACATCTCTGGGTGATTTTTGCCCTTTGCACATTGTCCCATGGGGAAGGAAAGGTTTGTCCTATAAAAAGGTAAAAAAAAGCAAAAATAAAATAAAATAAATCACCGGTAAGCAAAAAAGTTAATGTTCTGTTCCAAAAGTTCAAAAAAGTTGATAAAATTAATGTTCTGTTCAAATGTTATTATAAAGTTCATGTTAATAAATTTATTGCGTTGCGGTCTGTTTTTTTTTACCTTCTAGGTTGACAACCGCTGAACCAGCTGCAGCAATGATGTGCATTCTGACAGAAGCATTGCGCTGCTGTCAGATTACACAAAAGTCGGTGTTTGCGGCGCTGCAAGACGAGATTTCTCCTCTGCAGTAAAAAATATGTGTTTGCCGAGGCTTATGAGCTGAGGGGCGGTGTTCATATGCTTTGTCAAACACTGTATATAACCCCCCCCCCCAAAAAAAACGGCAATTATTTATTCATCCACATCGATTGATGTGAATGGAGAAATCGGGTTTGCCAGGGCATACGAGCTGAGTGGGTATGGATGTTGGGCGGAGCTCCTATGTCCTGGCAGACGCCTTTCCCCTCTTTTTTTTTCTTGGCAGAGATTTTTTCATCCACATTGATCGATGCGAATTAAGAAATCTGTGCCATTCATTTTTCAGCCCAGAGCTGAACGGAAAAAAAAAAGTCTCATTACCCGTATGCTCAATATAAGGAGAATAGCAGAAACTCCTAATGCTGGCCATACATGTAATGATTGCGGAGACCCTCAAATGACCCCATTTTGGAAAGAAGACACCCTAAAGTATTCGCTGATGGGCATAGCGAGTTCATAGAAGTTTTTATTTTTTGTCACAAGTTAGCGGAAAATTCGTTTTTTTTTTTGTTTTTTTTTTTTTACAAAGTCTCATATTCCACTAACTTGTGACAAAAAATAAAAACTTCCATGAACTCACTATGCCCATCACGAAATACCTTGGGGTGTCTTCTTTCCAAAATGGGGTCACATGTGGGGTATTTATACTGCCCTGGCATTTTAGGGGCCCTAAAGCGTGAGAAGAAGTCTGGAATCCAAATGTCTAAAAATGCCCTCCTAAATGGAATTTGTGCCCCTTTGCGCACCTAGGCTGCAAAAAAGTGTCACACATGTGGTATCGCCGTACTCAGAAGAAGTTGGGCAATGTGTTTTGGGGTGTCTTTTTACATATACCCATGCTGGGTGAGCGAAATATCTCTCTAAAATGAAGACTTTGTATAAAAAAATGGGAAAAGTTGACTTTTAGAGAGATATTTCTCTCACCCAGCATTGGTATATGTAAAAATACACCCCAAAACACGTTGCCCTACTTCTTCTGAGTACGGTGATCCACATGTGTGACACTTTTGCAGCCTAGATGGGCAAAGGGGCACAAATTCTAAAGAGCACCTTTAGGGTGTCTACTTTCCGAAATGGGGTCATTTGTGGGGTGTTTCTACTGTCTGTGCATTGTAGAACCTCAGGAAACATGACAGGTGCTCAGAAAGTCAGAGCTGCTTCAAAATGCGGAAATTCACATTTTTGTACCATAGTTTGTAAACGCTATAACTTTTGCGCAGACCAATAAATATACACTTATTGCATTTTTTTTTATCAAAGACATGTAGAACAATAAATTTAGAGAAAAATTTATATAGAAATGTAGTTTTATTTGAAAAATTTTACAACTGAAAGGGAAAAATTTCATTTTTTTTGCAAAAAAAAATCAGTAAATTTCGATTAATAACAAAAAAAGTTAAAATGTCAGCAGCAATGAAATACCACCAAATGAAAGCTCTATTAGTGAGAAGAAAAGGAGGTAAAATTCATTTGGGTGGTAATTTGTATGACCGAGCAATAAACGGTGAAAGTAGTGTAGTGCAGAATTGTAAAAAGTGCTCCGGTCATTAAGGGGGTTTAAGCTAGGGGAGCTGAGGTGGTTAAGGGCTGCTATACAACTGCCTCCACAAAATACCGATTGAGGGGTGCCATATACCTGTTTCTGCCAAATACTGATTGAGGGCTGTGATACACCTGCTTCCACAAAATACTGATTGAATAGTGCTATATACCAGTTTCTGCTAAATGCTGATTGAGGGGTACCATATACCTTTTCCACTAAATACACATTGAGAGGTGCTATTGTTATATATTTTCTTCCACCAAATACTGATTGAGGGCTGCAATACATCTGCTTCCACAAAACACTGATTGAGGGGTGCTATATACCTGTTTCTGCCAAATACCGATTGAAGGGTGCCATATACCTTCTTCTACTAAATGCTGATTGAGGGGTGCTATTGCTATATACCTTCTTCCACCAAATACTGGTTGAAGGGTGCCATATACCTGTTTCTGCTCAATACTGATTGAGGGGTGCTATATACATGTTTCCGCCAAATACTGATTGAGGGGTGCCATATACCTTCTTCCACTAAATACTCATTAGGGGTGCTATTGCTATATATTGAGGGCTGCAATACACCTGCTTCTAAAAATACTGATTGAGGGGTGCCATATACCTGTGTCCGCCAAATACTGATTGAGGGGTGCTATATACCTTCTTCTACGAAATACTGATCGAGGGGTGCTAATTCTATATACCTTCTTCCGCCAAATACTGATTGAGGGCTGCTATATACCTTCTTCCACAAAATCCTGATTGAGGGGTGCTATATACCTGTTTCTGCCAAATACTGATTGAGGGGTGCCATATACCTTCGTACACAAAATCCTGATTGAGGGGTGCTATTGCTATATACCTTCTTCCACCAAATACTGATTGAGGGGTGCGATACAACTGCTTCCACAAAATACTGATTGATTGGTGCCATATATCTGTTTCTGCTAAATACCGATTGAGGGGTGCCATATACCTTCTTCCACCAAATACTTACTGAGGGCTGCGATACACCTGCTTCCACAAAATACGGATTGAGGTGTGCCATGTACCTCTTTCTGCAAAATACTGATTGAGGGGTGCCATATACCTTCTTTTACTAAATACTGATTGAGGGGTACTATTGCTATATACCTTCTTCCACCAAATACTGATTGAATGCTGCGATACACCTGCTTCCGCAAAATATGGATTGAGGGGTGCCATGTACGTGTTTCTGCCAAATACTAATTGAGGGGTGCTATATACCAGTTTCTTACAAATAGTTAGTGGGGGGGTGCAATACACCTTCTTCCACAAAATTCTGATTGACGAGTGCTATTGCTATATACCTTCTTCCACCAAATACTGATTGAGGGGTACTATTGCTATATACCTTCTTCCACAAAATACGGATTGAGGAGTGTCATAGACCTGTTTCCGCCAAATATTGATTGAGGGGTGCTATATACCTGTTTCCGCCAAATACTGATTAAGGGGTACCATATACCTACTTCTACTAAATACTCATTGAGGGATGCTATTGCTTTATATTTTCTTTCACCAATTACTGATTAAGGGCTGTGATACACCTGCTTCAAAAAAATACGGATTGAGGGGTGCCATATACCTGTTTCCACCAAATACTGATTGAGGGGTGCTATATACCTTCTTCCACAAAATCCTGATTGAGGGTTGCTATATACCAGTTTCCGCCAAATACTGATTGAGCGCACAGGAGGCAAAAATTAGTCTGCAAATGTATCTGGAGTGAGCCATCCACCATGCACGGTCACATCTTGCGGTCCCAGGATGCCGGCACATGGTTTGGCAGTGTGGGCTTTTTTTAACGTGTCAGCTGCTGATAATAGTGTTGCCATCTGCAGTCTGTGCTGTCAACACATAAGTCTCGGTAAGCCCAACACTCACCTAGGGACGACCGCCTAAGAAGGCACCTGGCCTCCCACCACCGAGCCCAGTGGGAGCAACGTTGTCAGAACCCACAAAGCCACACTCCCGGTGCTCCTCGTCCTGCCTTTTCTCCTTTCTCCTCCCATCTGTCCTCCACTCCACCTACCACTGCGCCATCGTCACATTCATCTGGCACAAGGCAAGCTTCCGTGGCCCAAATGTTCGAGCTTAAACAAATGATGACGCTGGATAATCCTCTTGCCCAATGGCTTACCGTTGGCTTGTCGGAACTGCTAGCCCGCCAACTATTGCCATATAAATTGATTGACTCGGATGCCTTTAGAAAATTTGTGGACATTGGCACACTGCAATGGAAGGTCCCCGGAAGGAAATATTTCCCCCAGAAGGGCATCCCTGAACGATATGGCCACGTTCAACAGCAATTGAATTTATCTCTGGCATATAGCTTCGGTGCCAAGATACATCTGACCACAGACACGTGGTTTAGCAAACACGTCAGGGAAGGTACATAACTTTTACTGGCCACTGGTTGAACCTTCTGACGGCCGTCAAGCATGTAACGTGTCACCCGTGTGGATTTTGTGTTACCGCCATGGATTGGATGCAGGCCTGCCTCTTCTTCTCCTCCTCCTACTACATCCTCCGTCTCCTCCTTGGCTGACTCCTCCGTTTCCACTGCTACCGCCTCTTACGCTGCACCCCCAAAGCTCCCCAGAACCTATTCAACGTGTCAGGTGAGACGTTGCCATGCTCTGCTGCGACTGTTGATCCTGAAAGCCAAGAGCCACATCGGTCCTGCACTCCTTTCAGCTCTGCAGTCACAGGCCGATCAGTGGCTAAGCCTACTCAATTTGACAGTTGTTAAAGTAGTGTGCGACAACTGTGCCAATCTGCCGACCGTGCTGAAACAGGGCAAAATTACACACGTGTCGTGCACGGCACACCTCCTGAACTTAGTCGTGCAGTGATTCATTGCCAAATACCCTGGAACTCCACCTTGTATATGCTTGTTAGGCTGCTCCAGCAGCAAACCCTTTAGCGACTATCTGTACGAACTCTGTGGTAGGACAGGTTCTGGGGAGCTTGTTTTTTTATTCACCGCGCCAGTGGTTTCTCATGCGCAACGTATGCAGACTTCTGCGGCCATTTAATGAGATCACCCAACTGGTCAGTCGCAGGCAGGGCACCATCAGTGGCATCCTACCTTACGCCTTCTTTCTGGAGTATGCATTGCATTGTGTCATTGATCAAGCCGAGGAGCAGGAGCTAGAAGATGAGGAAGTCGCAATGCTCAATGAATTTCCAGGGGGGCTACTCCATCTGAGACAAGTCAGCAGGAGTCTGAAGAGGAGTCAGAGGAGGATGGTGGCTGGGGGGAGGAGGAGCAAGAACAGCAGGCTTTAAACTTTTTGGGAATCCCTGGTGTTGTCCAGTGGCTGGGGGGAGGAGACCGAGGACGACATTTTCCTGGGCCATGAGCAGGAGCCAGGGCACTCCGCCGCTTCCAATTTAGTGCAAATGGGGGCCTTTGTGCTCCAGTGTTTGAAAAGGGACTCCCATATAAAATGCATAAAGGTCAAGGACCTGTACTGTGTGGCAATGTACTTAGACCCCAGTACAAACACAAAATGGCGGACATGTTACCAGCATCACAGAGGGCTGTTAAGAATGCAGCATTTCCAGGTCTTGCTGTGAGAGATGCTGCATTCTGCTGTTGCGGGCACTGGCAGAGGAATTTCTACCCACAACTAAACAGGTGCCGATACCAATCCTACAGCACTTGCAAAAAGAGGGCGGTTTGAAGATGTGTTGGTCACTTCGGGTATGAGATCATTCTTGCAGCCATCTATTCGTTGTGGTGTGTATTTGGTGATTTTACTTCCCCTTAACCTGTGAGATTATCAACCGCCCAGACGGGCTCAAATAATTTTGTACAAAATGATTTGCCAAGCATCTCTAATTTATAAGTATAGCACTAGCAATTATTATGCATTTTTGTACTTTATTTGGTTTGCAGAAAGCTGTTGCACTGCATGTTTTGTTTTACAGTGTTGTTCTCAGCCATAGCAACGTGCCCCTGTGCATTGGGATGTGCTGACTGACCCCCTTTTTCTTTGCAATGTGTTAACAGATGCCTCAGACTGATGTCGTACAGTGGCGCACGTTCACCATACAGTTTCATAGTAGAAAAAAAAAAATTATGCATTTTTTTTATGGCCTCTGCAGCATACAAAAACGTGGAGTGCTGCACATTTGTATACATCAAACTGATAGGAAATAAAAAATTTCCAGGCTCCTGCAGGGCATATTTTTAAGACCCATAAAAATGGCCCCTGATTAAAATACATATTTTTTTTGTTGGAATGTTTGCCAATGATTCTACTCTGGTATATCACTGTTCATGTTGTGGGACTATTTGTGTACTTCTAGTAAGTGTTTGCTGGCTTCAAATATGACCTGAAGGTTTTTCAGGTTCTCCTGCCATTAAAGTGAATGGGGCCCACCGCGAATGTGTGGTCCGTGAACATATGATCGCGAACGCGTGTTCGCGAATCGTCCCGGCCGATGTTTGTCCATAACTATTGGTGGGGCCCGACTTAAAAAGGGAGTTTATAGTACAGACCAATGCCTCCAAAGTAGGCCTCGGTGCTGTACTGTCTCAGAAAGTCAGTACCGTTGTCTTCCTCAGCCGTAAGCTCACCCCAGCCGAGACCAGGTATAGTATAGTGGAGACAGAGTGCCTGGCTATCAAGTGGGCACTTGAGTCTCTCCGCTATTATTTGTTGGGGAGAACATTCTGCCTGGTGACTCACAACTCTCCTCTCAAGTGGATGAGCCAGGCCATAGAGAGAAATGCCTGAGTCACCAGGTGGTTCCTGTCCTTACAAAAACTTTAAGTTCTCCGTAGAGCACAGGGCACGTCTGTTGCAGGGAAATGCGGATGCCCTGTCTCGAGTATACTGTATGGCATGTGTTTACCCCCTCAGGGCTGAACAAAGCTGAGATGTATGTAAGAAGGTACAAGGAATCATCGTGGATGATAGATACGTGTCACGAAGGTTCCTGGCCTTGGTGGACTAAGAGCCTGTTTTTATGTGTTAGCAGCAGTTGTTGTTTGACACCTTGGTACTTAGCATGGCTGTAATAGCTGATCCGGGGCATCTCTTACTGGGAGTAGTCAAAGTGCTGGGTGGGTGACTGCTCCCCACATTCCAGGCAGGGTTTTGCCAGGCATAAAACCAGCCAGCACTGCCAGGTCAGGAGGATTTCCTCCGTCTAACAGGGATCTGAGGCCTGTGCTGGGCTGGAGAGCGGAGATCCGTGTGTCAGAGGTACAGGCCATCTAAAGTCTGTATTTGAACTTTCTGAGAGGTGATTTTTGTTATATTAACTTGCCATTGGGTGTTTAGTAACACCAACGCTGCAAAAGTGATGCTTTGTTTTTAGAATTATGTATGAATAAACACTGAAGTTTGAAATATGAACTTGCATTTTGCCTCTGTACTGCGCCTGCTTATCCTAACTACCAGAGCAAATCCCCACAACGCCAAAAAGGGCTTTAGAACATATAACTGCACCGCTAAACGCCAAATAGGCCCTTATTTTTTTCCATTTATACACGCCACAAAAGGCTTTAGAAAATATAACCGCACTGCTGAACGGCAAATAATATATATTTTTTTGCCACTAATACACACCAAAACGTGCTTTAGAACATATAACTGCACCGCTGAAACGGCAAATATATATATTTTTTGCCACTCATACACACCAAAAAGGGCTGTCATTTTCTCACTTCACCACAGAACCGCTAATAAGCCCTTTTTTCCCACTAATACAAGCAAGGGCAAATAAGACACAGAAATATTTCCTTGTAATGAACCCTGTTAATGGCTGTATCAAACAGCACTTGCACCCTAATAACAAGAGCGGTTTGCTGGAGTTTCAGAGCTGTATAATGGCAATTTGGATCCCCGGTCAGTACAGCAAGGTGTAATAGGATTGTTCCTATTACCCAGTCTGTAACCTCCCCTACTGAACCCTGTTCTGCTTCAATACTGTGGAATTATTCCTCCTAATCCTTTCCCTGAACTTCTATACAGCAAAATAAAAGTTTTAAAGTCTTTCCTAGCACTGTCCCTAGCGCCTGCTGACTTCTCTCCTTGCACTAAGTACACTGGAAAATGGCTGACTCTAAAATGACTGAGGCTATTTATAGGGCTGTGACATCACGTGGCTGGCTGCTGATTGGCTGCATGCATGGCATTGTGGGTGATCCTTCATTCCCAGAGTTTCTTGATCCATGTCCTAACACGTGCAGCAGCCATTTTAGGAAAAAATTTGGTGTGAATTGAATTGTTCCTAAAATTTGGATCGAATTCTACTTCGTCAACTTTGATTTGCTCATCTCTAGGTATTTACATGGGGCTGTATGTTGATGACGGCTGTGGGAGGGAGTGATGTTATTTACATGGGACTGTATTTTGGAGGGGGCTGTAGATAGAAAGGGATGTTATTTACATTGGACTGTATATTGGAGGGGGCTGGAGAGATGGTTTGATGTTATTTACATGGGACTCTATGGCGGAGGGAGGGAAATAATGTTATTTACATAGGACTATATATTGGAGAGGCTGGAGGGTGGGGAGTGATGTTATAGGACTGTATTTTGGAGGGGGCAGGAGAGATGGTGTGACGTTATTTACATGGGACTGTATGGTGGAGGGAGAAATATAACTACAGGGCGCACTGCAGGGGGCATTATAAATACTGGGGGCACTTTAGGGTGAGCATTATAACAGTAGGGGGCAGTATAAATACTGGAGGCATTGTAGGGGTATAATAAATCCAAGGGACATTATAGGCGTTCTTATTACTACTGGGGGCTCTATAGGAAGGACTTATAGATCTGCCTTATTTCTACTAAGAGCACTATCGGGCCTTATTACTACTGAGGGGTCTGTAGAGAGCTTTATTACCACTGGAGGAACAATAGGGGACTTATTTCTACTGGGGGCTCTGTGAGGGTATTATCAATACTGGGGGGCTCTTCTACTAATGGGGGGCACTCTTGGGGAGTGTTATCGCGGTTGGGGGCACTGTCGGGGACAGTATTACTAAAGGGAGCATTCTTGGGGAGCATTATCACTGTTGGGGGCACTGTAGGGGGCAGAATTACTAATAAGGGCATTCTAGAAGGGAATTATTATTGGTGGGACTATGAGGAGCACTATTACTATGGGGGCACACATTTTTCTTCAGGACAGTATTTGGGGTATTGCGAAGCACAGTGAGCAGCAGGATAACACTATGGGGACTCCAGGTTGGGGGATGAGGATACAAATGTGAGGAAGCTAAGATGTCTGTGTGTCACACTCTGCAGAGACAAGGCAGCTGAGAGAAGTTGTCCGGACCAAATGGAGAAGATGATGACAGAGAAGATCTACATCAGAGACGTCACCTGGGAGGCCCTGGAAGTGAAAGGTATTTGCTGCTTTATAGCAAATACAGCAAAATGCGGTTTGTGGGGGAGTGAGACTTAGAGAACTAGGCCATATTCATTGGGGCTTGGGCCCTGGATGTTTTGAGACCCTAGATTTAGAAAGAGAAAGAGATATGGATTTTACTCCTGTGGCTGACTCAGAGAGAAAGTAAAGATTTGGGAAGAGTAACTTAAAGGAAATGTGTCACCAAAAATATTATCATGTCTCCTTTTTTGTTATTTTTGTTGTTGTTGTTTTTTTGTGATTGCAGATGTATTTATTCTATTTCTTGAACATGATTATGGGGGTGGCCATCTTGCCTGAGATATTCTTTACAGTATTAAGAAAATTCTTAAAATATATGTAAGCCATAAAAACATGTTTTAAACAATAGTTCATTTTCTGATGACACATTCCCTTACAACTGGGCCTGTCCACCACCTTTGCAGTCTCTAAAACTGTAGGAACTGTAGAAATTGCAATAACGTAAGATCTGCCAGTCCATGTATTATCAGACTTGTGACTATTGCTAGCACTTGAGCTTTATTCCAGTAATAGTCAGTCATTTTTTCCAAATCCAGTCTTATCATTCCTTGCACCAACACGTGCATTTCCTCAGTATTGCATTTCCTTGCAGCTTGTACCCGTGGACCCTTCCTTGCCCCCAAAGCAAAACCCACAAACATCAAGGGCACTCAGAACCACCAACAGGCAGGGGAATCTAAAACCAGGGTGTGCCCTGAAGGGAAGAGAGGGTTGCGCCCCTCCCTTCACTGTGCACCACTAATGACGTCATGCTGACAGGTTTCTTAAACTCTACTCTGGTGTCCTGTCTGCCCGTTCTTCACTACACTTCAGCTTCACTACTCCAGCCCTGCTACATCAGTTCAGTTCTACTACTCCAGCTCTGCTGCATCCACTGCTCCAGGTCTGCTGGATCCTACTTTTCCTGAATTCATTTAAAGCCTGTTGGCACAAGGAGGGGAGTCATTATAGCCTAGTGTCCCATCTAAAACAGGTCATCTTGCCATGGTTGCTAGGCACAAATGATTTTGATCAAAATATATTTACTAATACTAACTACCTCATGTTCATTTATATAGTAAATATAGCATTAGTACACTGTGTAATCCATATATTTAATGCATGCACAGTGCTGTTGCATTGTATTTAGTTTTACTTTAGTATTTTCAGCCACAGCTACGCACACCTGCATTCAGGGCCGGCCTTTGAGGTGTGCTAGCTGTGCGGCCGCACAGGGCGCCATGGCAACAGGGGTGCCAGGCGGCCGACACAGCTCGCAGTCGGTCTCTTACAGCAGGCCGGCCTGAGATTGTGTGAGGCGAGCCTGGCGAGCTGAGCCGCTGCAGCTGCCAGGTCAGGTTCCAGAGCGTGGAGGAGGAGCTTAGGGGCACAGGCGCAGCGTCCAAGTGCTGCGCCTTCACAGAGAGCCGTGGAAGGATCCGCTCAATGTGTGAGGGCGGCAGCCGGTGCTCTGCAGACAGGGAGGGAGCAGAAGACTTCAAATAGTGAGTACCTGTTCTCGTTTGTTTTTTTTAACCAAATAGCTTTCATTAAATGGGGGCAGGGTCTAATTAAGGGGGGCAGGGGACTGGATAAGGGTGACAGACACTAAGTATGATTAAGGGGGCAGGGGACTGAATAAGGGTGAAACTGGGTATGATTAAGGGGCAGGGGACTGGCTTTGGTTTACACTGGGTATGATTAAGAAGGGCAGGGGACTGGGTAAAGGTGACAGGGTATGATTAAGGGGGCAGGGGACTGGCTATGGGTGACACTGGGTATGATTAAGTGGGGCAGGGTCTAATTGAGGGGGCAGGGGACTGGATAAGGGTGACACTGGGTATGATTAAGGGAGGCAGGGGACTGGGCAAAGGTGACAGGGTATGATTAAGGGGGGCAGGAGACTGGCTATGGGTGACACTGGGTATGATTGTACTTGTTTCCACTTGCACTTAAATTATCTGTAATAAAAAAAACTGTTTGTTACAAAGTGAACCGGGGGGCTGGGGGAACAACATGATTAGCTCGCACAGGGCGCCTGAACACCTAAGGCCAGCCCTGCCTGCATTTAAATATTTTGTGAAAATGCTTTATTTTTGAACACTAGTTCCTTTTTGTGAGCGGAATGAGCATGCCAGATGTTGACCAGCCATGTTGGTTTTTTGGTTGTTGTTGGATGCTCTAGTTGAAAAGTCCTGGTCTCCCAGATCAAGCCATACTTCATGGTAGTCATCCCATAGTGATTGTCATGTTAATCTTTGGTATTTTTTTTTAAATCCAAAATGACAACCTTCTTATGCCAACTAAGAAAGACAAGTCTGATGTTCCAGTATGGAACAGTATATGGCCAACCTTACTCTATAGAAGTGTGGGAAGAAGAGAATTTAGAGCTCAGTATATTGTACAGTTTCTAAGACCACAAAAAAAATCTGGCAACCGTTAAAAATTTTGGAAAAAAAGAAATGAATGTTATTACTGTCTGCATTCTTTGCTAGTACCCTCCAATGCTATCACTAGCTTGTAGTACTACTGCGTCATGTGCCAATGCTGCCCTATGACTGTAGGATGTGGCATAGTATGCACCATAAAACTGTTAAAAAAACAACAGAGCATGGATAAATAAAAGTAAAAAATCGATTTCATAAGACCAGGTGCATACTGAACCCCACCCTTCATGATATGCAAATTACTGCAAGTGTCTGCTAGGCTTTTAACAGTAACCTTCAAAACAATAATATGGACAGTAATATAAAAAAATAAAAGCTACATAGCCTGAATTTTCCACATCATACCGAAAGTTTTCAGTTCTGCAAATTTCATTTACAGAGCAGCAATTTCCAATTAACTTGCTATCACTGCTGACCCATTTAGATTTTTGCTGTTTCATCTTATCACAGTACATCTCCAGCTTTTACTTTGTCAGTTAAAACTCCCCTCTGAAGTTTTTGCTTACATTGTTCTAACTTCCTTTCTCTGTCACTTATTTGCCTATGTTTACGCTTCCTCTCTATTGTCTGCCATTATCTTATTATAATCTCCCCAGTTATAAAAGTCATACAGTGTAGTACTAGTCACAGAATCATGCAAGGTGACCTCCACAGCCACTGCCCCTTTAACAGTGACCTCCACTGTACCCCACTCCCTTAACAGTGACCTCCACTGTACCTCGCTGCCTTAACAGTGACCTCACAGTACCCCACTGCTCCTTTAGGCTCCTTTCACACCTGCGTTCAGGTGTCCGCTCGTGAGCTCCGTTTGTAGGGGCTCACGAGCGGCCCTGAACGCAGCCGTCTGGCCCTAATGCATTCTCAGTGGAGGCGGATCCACTGAGAATGCATCCGCCTGCCAGCGCTCAGCCTCCGCTCCGCTCAGTGAGCGGACACCTGAACGCTGCAAGCAGCGTTCGGGTGTCCACCTGGCCGTGCGGAGGTGAGCGGATCCGCTTGAAGATGACACCATATGGCTCAATCTTCAAGCGGATCCGTCCCCCATTGACTTTCAATGTAAAGTCTGAACGGATCCGCTCAGGCTACTTTCACACTTCGAAAATTTTTCTAAGTTAAAATGCAGACGGATCCGTTCTGAACGGAGCCACCGTCTGCATTAATATGAGCGGATCCGTTCAGAACGGATCCGATCGAACGCAGGTGTGAAAGTAGCCTTATTAGTGGCCTCCACAGTCCCTTCCTCCCTTAACAGTGACCTCCATAGTGTCCGCTCCTTTAACAGTAACCTCCACAGAGGCCTTCCCCCTTAACAGTAACATCCACAGCACCCTCCCCTTTAACAGTGATCTCCACAGCAACCGCCCATTTATTAGTGACCTCCAAAGTACCCCATCTCCTTTACAGTGATTTCAACAATAACCTGCCCCCTTAGCAGTGACCTCCACAGAAGCTGTCCCTTTAATAGTGACCTCCACAGTCTCCCACCCCCTTAACTGTGACCTCCACAGCGGCCGATCCTGTATTTGTGACCTCCACAGTACCCCGTCTTTTTAACAGTGATTTCCACAATAACCGGCACCGTAACAGTAACCTCCACAGAGCTCTGTTCCCTTAAAATGTCACCTCTACAGCACCCTGCCCCTTAACACTGACCTTCATAGCGGACCGTCCCCTTAACTGTCAACTCCACCTTTCCCTGCTCCTTTAACAGAGACCTTTACAGTGCCTGCCCCTTTAACAGTGACCTCCACAGCGGCCGCCCCTTTAACAGTGATTTCCACAGCGGCCTCCCCTTTATTAGTGACCTCCACAGTACCCCATCTCCCTAACAATGATTTACACAACACCCCGCCCCTTTAACGGTGGCCTCTACAGCAATCTGCCCCTTAACATTAACCTCCTCACGGACCATCCCCTTAACGGTGACCTTCAAAGCAGCCTACCTCTAGGGTGGCCAGAGGTCCAGTTTTAGGCCGGACAGTCCAGCTTTCAAACTCCCTGTCCTCAGTCCGACTCAGGGTCTAGACGGACACAGGAATGTCCTTTTGTACAGCTCACTCTGACAGCAGCACTGTGCTGTCTGAGAGTGAGCTACAGGGAGAAAGTAACCCTCCCACCCACCCCTCCAGCTGACAGAAGTCGATTTTTACCGTAATTTATTCAATCCCCATTGGCTGCGGAGTGGGAGGGGGTGTGGCCTAACCGGATCAGGGGCATGGCTTGGTTGAACCTGGGGGCAGGGTTTTTAAGTCCGTCTTTTGAGGGTGGCCTGAATGGCCACCCTACCTGCCCCCTTAACTGTGGCCTCCACAGCACTCCACTCCCTTAACAATGTCATCCACAGCGCCCTGCCTCTTAAAAACTGACCTACAGCAATCAAGAAAAATGGCTAATGGAAACCTGGTGTAAAACTATGTTTCTGTGGAGACTAAGGGCTGATAAGGGTCATGTGGCTGTGTGTATGGCAGTTGGGATATGAGGCGAAAGACCTGCAGGCTTCTTTTGGCTAATGCATATTATTTTTTTTGAATATCTCAGGAACAGTACGTGCTAGAGAGCGGAGACCCGGTCTAAAACCTTTTACGGACACCTGATGTACCTGTCTGCCAAATTTCGTGATTGTAAATGCTACTATGCGAATTCCTTTGGCAGACATACATACACACATACACTCAGCTTTATATATTAGACTAGCAGAATGACTCAGCTTCGCACTGGTATATTTAATCTATTTAATTTAATGTTTGTGTGTGTCGTTAAAAGATATCGACAGTATCCCCCATAACAGTGACATCTACAGTACCCCACCACCTTAACAATGACCTCCACAGCCCCCCACCCCTTAACACTGACCCCCCCCACAGTGCCCCACTTCCTTAAAATGGGACCTCCACAGCAGCCCACCCCCTTATCTTTGACCTTCAATGCAGCCCGCCCCTTCAACAATGAGTTCCACAGTACCCCACCTTCTTGGCAGTGACCTCCACAGGGGTCCGCGCTTTAATTGTGACCTCCACAGTACCCCTTCTCATTAACAGTGACCTCTACAGCACCCGCCCCTTAAGACTGACCATAAGTTACATTCCACTTAACTGTGACTTCCACCATTCCCCGCCCCTTAACAGAGACTTCCACAGCGACTACCCCTTTAACAGTGACTGCCACAGTACCGTGCTCCCTTAGCAGTGACCTCCACTGTACCCTGCTCCCTTAACAGTGACCTCACAGTACCCTCTGCCTTAACAGTGACCTCACAGTAGACCTCTGCCTTAACAGTAGCCTCTACAGCGCCCACCCCTTTAACAGTGACCTCCACAGCGGCTGTCCCTTTATTTGTGACCTCCACAGTACTCCTTCTCATTAACAGTTATTTCCACAATAACCCGCTTCCTTAACCACTTCAACCCCCCTAGCTGAAACACCCTTAATGACCAGGCCACTTTTTACACTTCTGCACTACACTACTTTCACCGTTTATTGCTCGGTCATGCAACTTACCACAAATGAATGAATTTTACCTCCTTTTCCTCTGACTAATAGAGCTTTCATTTGGTGGTATTTCATTGCTGCTGAAATTTTTAATTTTTTTGTTATTAATCGAAATTTAACAAAATTTTGGGAAAAATATGACATTTTTCACTTTCAGTTGTAAATTTTTTCTAAAAAAAAACACATCTATAAATAAATTTTTCTCTAAATTTATTTTTCTACATGCCTTTGATAAAAAAAAATGTTTGGGTAAAAAAAAATGGTTTGGGTAAAAGTTATAGCGTTTACAAACTATGGTACAAAAATGTGAATTTCCGCTTTTTGAAGCAGCTCTGACTTTCTGAGCACCTGTCATGTTTCCTGAGGTTCTACAATGCCCAGACAGTAGAAACCCCCCCACAAATAACCCCATTTGGGAAAGTAGACACCCTAAGGTATTTGCTGATGGGCATAGTGAGTTCATAGAACTTTTTATTTTTTGTCACAAGTTAGCGGAAAATGATGAATTTATTTTTTATTTTTTCCTTACAAAGTCTCATATTCCACTAACTTGTGACAAAAAATAAAAACTTCCATGAACTCGCTATGCCCATCATGAAATACCTTGAGGTGTCTTCTTTCCAAAATGGGGTCACTTGTGGGGTAGTTATACTGCCCTGGCATTTTAGGGGCCCAAATGCGTGAGAAGTAGTTTGAAATCAAAATCTGTAAAAAATGCCCTGTGAAATCGGAGGCTGCAAAAAAGTGTCACACATCTGGTATCGCCGTACTCAGGAGAAGTAGGGGAATGTGTTTTGGGGTGTCTTTTTACATATACCCATGCTGGGTGAGAGAAATATCTCGGCAAAAGACAACTTTTCCCATTTTTTTATACAAAGTTGGCATTTGACCAAGATATTTATCTCACCCAGCATGGGTATATGTAAAATGACACCCCAAAACACATTGCCCTACTTCTTCTGAGTACGGCGATACCACATGTGTGACACTTTTTTGCAGCCTAGATGCGCAAAGGGGCCCAAATTCCTTTTAGGAGGGCATTTTTAGACATTTGGATCCCAGACTTCTCACGCTTTAGGGCCCCTAAAATGCCATGGCAGTATAAATACCCCACATGTGACCCCATTGGCGAGTTCATAGAATTATTTTTTTTTTTGGCACAAGTTAGCGGAAATTTTTTATTTATTTTTTCTCACAAAGTCTCCCTTTCCGCTAACTTGGGTCAAAAATTTCAATCTTTCATTGACTCAATATGCCCCTCACAGAATACCTTGGGGTGTCTTTTTTCCGAAATGGGGTCATATGTGGGGTATTTATACTGCCCTGGCATTTTAGGGGCCCTAAAGCGTGAGAAGTCAGGAATATAACTGTCTAAAAATTTTTACGCATTTGGATTCTGTGAGGGGTATGGTGAGTTCATGTGAGATTTTATTTTTTGACACAAGTTAGTGGAATATGAGACTTTGTAAGAAAAAACAAATCTATTTCCGCTAACTTGTGCACGCGTTCACAGGAAACCTCGCCTCTCGCGAGATGACGCACGGATGCGTCCAGGAGGAATGAATCGACCGCCTCCCGGACGCATCCGTGCGTTATGCAGTCCGGAGGAGGTTAACAGTGATCTCCACAGAGCTCCGTTCCCTTAAAATGTTACCTTCACAACACCACACCCCCTTAACAGTGACCTCTACAGCACCCCACTCCTTAACACTGCCCCCATAGCAGACTGCCCCCTTAACTGTGACCTCCACCAATCCCTGCCCCCTTAACAGAGCCCTCCACAGTATTCACCCCTTTAACAATGACTGCCACAGTACCCCGCTGCCTTAAAAGTGACCCCCACAATGGCTTCCTATTTAATAGTGATGTCCACAGTCCCCTGCCTCCTTAACAATAACTTCAACTATGCCCGCCCCTTTAACAGTGACCTCCACAGCATCTCGCCCCCTTAACAGTGACCTCCAAAGAGGTTTGCCCCTTTATTAGTGACCTCCACAGTACCCCATCTCCTTAACAATGATTTCCGCAACACCCGCCCCCTTAACAGTGGCCTTTACAGCAATCTGCCCCTTAACACTGACCTCCATAGCGAACCATCCTCTTAACTGTGACCTCCACAGCAGCTTGCCCCCTAAATGTGACCTCCACAGCACTCTGCTCCCTTAACAGTGTCATCCACAGCGCCCTGCCCCTTTAAAGCTGACCTACAGCAGTGAAGAAAAATAACTGGGTAGTTATGGAAACCTGGTGTAAAACTGTGTGTATGTGGAGACCAAGGTTCTGCAAGCTTCTATTGGCTGATAAAGGTCATGCGACCGTGTGGATGGCAGTTGGGATATGAGTAAAAGACCTGCAGGCTTCTATTGGCTAATGTAGGTCATGTGATGGTGCCATATATGCATTTTTTGGGAATATCTCAGGAACTGTACGTGCTAGAGACCCGATCTAAAACCTTCCCAGACACTTAATATATAGGTGTGCCAAATTTCATGATTGTAAATGCGACAGTGTGTGTAACGGTCACGTACACACACACACACACACACACACACACACACAGGGGGGAGGATAGTGACCACTGCGCTCCACCCTCACCCCTGGCCCTGCCTACTTGCCTCATGAGTCCTGATGACAGGGGACAACTGGACAGCAGTCCCTAACTTAGGATACGTGCTAGGAGGACAGACAAGACAAATAACGGATAGTGGACAGACCGGGTCAATTCCAAGAGAGCAGTGTAGTACAGAGGGCTAAGCAAAGAATGGTCAGGGGAAGTCAGGGTAAAATACCAGGAGAGTAGTGAAGTACAACAGGAGTCCGCAAAGAGTAGTCAAGTGGAAGCTGCGGTCAGAATACCAGGAGGGATGCGGAGTACAGGAGGAGCAGGCAGAGGATAGTCAGGGAACAGGTTTAGGTAAGCATACAGGAATCAAACAATCGCCAGGAACCTAAATTAACAGGCAACCTGTGGCCAGCAGGCTGCCTGTTAAATACTGGCTAGCTGGGGTCATGTGACGTGGCCAGCGCCACATGACCCAGCTCGGTGCTCAGACCTCCCCATGTTGCTGGGGAAGAAGAGGACGCCGGCCGCGCAGAGGAGTCATGCGGGGCCGGTCGTCCCACCCCCTATCACCAAGGAGACGAGGACGCTGAGGAAAGCGAACGCCCCAGCGTCTCGTGACAGTGTGGATTCTTTTAGCGGACATACATACACTTAGCTTTCCATATTAGACAAGCAGAATGACCCAGATTTTCACAAGTATATTTAAGTTAATGTTTGTGTGTGTGTCGTTAAAAGATATCGGCAGTATCCCCCATAACAGTGACATCTACAGTGCACCACCCCTTTAACAGTGACCTCTACAGCCCCTCACCTCTTAACACTGACCTTTATAGCAGCCTGCCCCTTTAACAATGAGTTCCACAGCATCCCACCCTCTTGACCTCCACAATTCCCAGCCCCCTTAACAAAGACCTCCACGCGACTACCCCTTTAACAGTGTCATTTGACCATGTGTATGGCAGTTGGGATATGAGTGAAAGACCTCTATGCTTCTATTGGTTAATGAAGATCATGTGATGGTGCCATATTAGCATTTTATGGGAATATCTCAGGAACGGTACGTGATAGAGAGCTGGTCTAAAACCTTCCCGGACACCGGATGTACCTGTGTGCCAAATTTCGTGATTGTGATTGCAACAGTGCTGATTCCTTTAGCGGACATACATACATACATATATACACTCAGCTTTAGGCTACATGCACATTGCTTTCCGCAATTTGCGGAACGGAACGGGTGGCCCATTGTAGAAATGCCTATTCTTGTCTGCAAAACGGACAAGAATAGGAAATGTTATATTTTTTTGCGGGGCCATGGAACGGAGCAACGGATGCTGTCCGCATCTTTTGCGGCCCCATTGAAGTGAATGGGTCCGCACCAGAGCTGCAAAAACTGCGGCTCAGATGCGGACCAGAACTGCGGTCGAGTGCATGAGGCCTAATATAGATATACTGCATGTGAGATATAATATGTGTTTGGAATGTATAGCATGAGGCTGTGGTCAAGTTGCTTCTGCCATGTTACCACTCCTGGTGGCTGCTGGTTACCTTTTCACGATTTTGAAATGATTTTTACAAACTCATTGTCATCACAATGCTACTGTATTTTCTGAAGCAGATGATGCAAAGGCAATAGCATGATTGGAATTGGTATCACACCTTGCTTTAAAAGGAGAGGATACTTTACTTTTAATTAACATATCACAGCAGTTACACTTAGCATTTTTTGTAGACATTTTAAAGGGTTTCTGTCACCACAATTATCCCTATTAAACAGGCTATTATACATGTGCAAATGTCAGCTGAATCTAACTGTGCTATTCTTTCTCTTAGGTCCGGGTTCAGAGCTCACATATCCCCAATTTCACCCAGGCACCCCCCCCCGACATGAGCAATCGTGCAGGGCAAAGGCATTTTCTGGAGTTCCGGTGACAAACCGGGCTCTCCATAGGGCTGCCAGGTGGAGGCTTCAGCCCAGCAGTGAGCCCGGTGATGTAACCGCCACTGATAGGCAGGCTTTAGCAAGGGAGAGCATCGAAACATGAAATGCCTGGGTTAAATTATGGGTATGTCCAGGTTCAGCTATGAACCCGGTCAACCCCTTTAACGTTTTATAATATGCAAATTAGCCTCTAGAAGCAAGGGGGGGGCATTGCTCCTGCTCCTAGAGGCTACGTTCTCCCACCTCATATCCTGTACTGTCATCCTTGATTGGCAGGGACAGGCAGCGTTCACCTCCCCCTGCCAACTCTGTGTGCTGGGGAAATCTCGAGCCTGCGCCTTCCCGTTCAGTATTCGGCGCAGGTGCAGTGAGGAAGCCGGCAGCCGGCAAGCGTCCTTCCCTCACCGCACCTTCTTTAAATACTGAACAGGACGGCGCAGGCGCAAGATCTCCCTAGCTCACAGAGCCGACAGAAGGAGGTGAATGCTGCCTGGCTCTGTCAATCAAGGATGGCAGGGCGGGATATGAGGTGGAAGAACAGAGCCTATAAGAATAGGAGCAACGCCCCCCTGCTCCTAAAGGCTTATTTGCTAATAATATATTAAATTGCACAAAAACAGGGGCATACCTAAGAAAAAGAATAGCACAGTTAGATTCAGCTGACATTTGCACATGTATAATGTCAGCCTGTTTAATAGGGATAATTGTGGTGACAGAAACCCTTTAATGACTTCAGTAGTAAGGGGGTATATGTTTCGTCAAACTGCAAAGTGACAGGTACCACGCCCCCTTTTATACAGATACCCGCCCCTTTTATATTGCTTAATATTACATTTATATTGTTTGATATTAAATTTATAGTGCGTGATATTAAAATTTATATTGCTTGATATTAAATTTATAGTGCATGATATTAAAATTATATTGATTCTTACTACATTTGTATTAGACCATTAATGGTTTATCACTTCTCCTGACATCTTAATACAAATGGTGACATCCACCCAGACATTTTTCTCAGATTAATGCTAATGCCCGGCAGTTTACAAATGAAGACAAAAAGCCTACTGTAAGCAGGATGTTGAGGTTTTGAGAGATTCCTGACATCTTACTACAGATGGTGACATCTAATGTCCGGCATTTTACAAATGAAAATAAATTTATGACATCTTACTACATATTTTGACATCTAATGTCTGGCAGTTTACAAATTAAAACAAAAGCACATCTGTTTAAAGCATGGCTTTATACTGCAAAGGTTATGACATCTTACTACAGATGGTGACATCTATTGTCCAGCAGTTTACAAATGAAGACAAAAGCACACGGCTGTTGATATGAAAAAGCCACCAACTTTGATATGAATTTATATCAAATTATACAGGTTGATAAGTTTCATTTTGATAACACGCCTAGTTTCATAAACTTCATTTTTTATAAAAATCCTTTTTTTATAAAATCTTATTTTGATAAAATCTTTTTGATAAGCCCATTTATAACATTTTGATAAGCTTTTATATAAAATTAAGATTCGGACATAAAAAAGGCCTGTAATAAACATATACATTCTTTTAAACATAATTAGCTATTTGAGAGACATCAACTAATGAATATGCTAATCGTTGCCACATGGTATGGTTTACAACTGGAACCACCTATATAAACAGGACACAGTCTGTGCAGGGCTAGCACAGAGATACGTATGCAAGGACAGGCATAGGTCACCAAGACATTAAACACCTCAAAAGATAAGCACTATTTGTCTGTTATGCTTTTAAATCTTTCACTATTTATTAAATATGACTTATGTTATCTGTTTCTATGTAACTGTGCTTATTTATAGGGCGTAATGCGTCACTAACTAAATGTCTTTTCTTTTACAGCATACAAATGTTGCTATATTTTAACTAACAATATACAATTTGTTTAGATGGATTCCTACCAAAATTTATGGGGAGACGACATTATCCCCTAGTTGCAGCTGCTTATCGTGGCCGACAATTTTTATGAGTCGCACATGAGCGGTGGTGGGGCACAACTGCTTTCAGACGAGGCGCACAGTATGGCGATAGCCCATACAGGCATTTCAAACGAACCTGATTACCACAGACGACTACTTGCCTGATCGGTAAGTATAACCATCTTATGCTTTTATTACATATATAGTTTTAGCGCTAGTTATATTTCATACACGTTTATTACAGACGATCAAATCTGAGACATTTTAAGAATTGTGAACGGAAACGTTGATACTGAATATACAGAACATTCAAACATGGCAGTTACTAGCAACAACTTCTGACGATCTAAAGGAGAACGATCTGGCGCGAGTTATCGATCTCACAACCCCAGGGCGACCTAAAATGAAACAGACGACCCGGCTAGCCAGAACACGTAAGGCTCGATTGACTTCTTTGATGTTGTCAGTTTTAAACATTATCTATATTTCTAATACACTGTTTAAAACGCAGCACTGAAAAGAAAAGTGTATACAATTGACGACATCGCAACACTCGCCGATGATTCCCTACAAAAGCGTCGCAAGCGGGGCAAAGAGCGTAAGGACTAAAACGCATTGTTGCTGTAATATATTTAAACATTGTCTATAAGTCTAATACATTTTTTTTAAATGCAGTGCTAGAAGGAAAAATGGCCACGACCAGTGTCTCCAAAGCGGCATCAAAGAAATCGAACACAACGGGTAAGGCTCCCTCTACATCCGATCAAACAACAATGTCTATAACTTTTAAGCGTGTATAAACAATGCTGTTTAATCAAACCTTGTAATTTAAAGTTTTTCAGATGCCTGGTAGTGACGCAAGTGTCAACAGAACTGCTTTATTCCCAGAACCACCAGAGCCGTGCACCAGCGCCCGCGACAGTGGCGGGCTGAAAATCCAGCAATGCCGATTATCCGCTGTCCTGAAGTTAATATTATGCGGCGCTCTGCTTTAATTAGCACGCTTGAAGTTCTTAATACTTACATCTTGCTGCTTGTCTTTAAATTTTTAATAAAAGCCATAATGACATATCTATCGCGGTGAGCTGTTTTAATTAGCGCGCTTGAAATTCTTAATACTTATATCTTAATGTTTGTCTTTAAATTTCAGCCAAAAGAAAAGGAAACACCAAATCCCGCGTCGTTAAAGAGAGACGACGATCAACCACAAAACATCATCAGGAACAGTTTACACCGATAGCTGGAATTCTAACAATGCTGCAGCCGGTTCTGCAGAGTGGTGATATTACAGCTTTATGCGACATAACACCAACACCCAATATGCAAGATGTAATACCTTGTAAAAAGCGCTTCACATTTAATACGCCACACCTATGCAGCAGCGTACAACAGATAAGCGAACCCCAACAGCAATACGCACCTCTTGTCCATTCCTGTTATTGCCGGGGTGGAGAGACGTACGACGCGTTGAGGGATATCATGAAATGTAACGACAAAATGGCACGCGTGGCGATGTATTTAAAATGTTACGTTAAAGACTCTACGTCTCTAGCGTTTAACAGTCCCAACAAAATTACTGCGGAGCAAATACACGCTACGCGGAACAAATACACGTGACTGATTACGCATCTTGACACTCTTGGAAAGAGCTGCTAGACAGAGACTGACTAGTGATGACTGGTGGAGGTGGACAACCTTTTAAAAGCACAAAAACAACTGTAAGTGCTAGGGTTAGAAAGTTAAAACAGTTAAACGTTCTAAAATAGCTAGAGAAAAAAAGGCGTCGCTGGCGTTACAATGCGACGCCGGCGCGTTTGAACAAAATAGCTATAAAAAAAAGACTGGGATGTCGTAACAAGACTGGTGCGTCAGCTCGTCTGAATGCTGGACAAACACATCAGCAATCGCAGACCGCACAAGCGGAGCACAGTCGTCCAAACAGCTCGCACACTAACAGACCTTCAAATACGCAATCAAAGCGTATTCAGTCAGGCGACCCACAAAATGACAACATGACCTATAACACGGATGTTACAGATGAACCCCCTGAACCACAAAACGTTAGATCCGTTTATCTAGAACGTGTATACCATAAACAGCGTCACTTAGCGAATTTTAATAGTACCATGTACACAGAACACTTCAGATTCGCTAACCTCGAATCCATTTCCTTATTTGTTGACGCTCTTGATGCAAAACACGCTTCTATACAGACATTGTTAGATAGGGTTTTACGGGACTCCGATCCGGGTGATTTCATACAATTGCATTTAGACGGCGGCGAAAAACGTTTGATTCAATCTTTTCTAATAGGTATTCTAGAGAGGGATTTAGAGCCAAAACATTTTTGGACAATATCGCTAACGCTTTACAGAGTAACGCGAAGTGCATAGCTAGTAATACACTTAAACTAGTTGTCATCATTGTCAGGTGTCGACGTGGTGGTTCCAGAAGGCGTTTGGGCGGTATCGTGTATAGTCGTATTATTGATCATAAAAAACAACATTTATACGATTTGAATAATTACGATAATAATGTCTGCCTGGCCGCTAGTGTTTACGCTATTTTGGAGGGTGGTGCTTTGAGTGACGTCGCATTGTTAGAGAAAGCTCAACAACTGCATAGAGACTTACAAATACCCGAGGGGTATTTGGTGTCTTTTACTAACGTTGCTGAATTTGAAAAAACATTAAACATCACAATTTAAATTTTGTACCACCATAGGGGTCAGTGGCGTTATTATCACACAGCCCGCACAGCTAAAGAAAAGACCGTCTATATATTGCACCATGAAAAGCATTATTATGGCATAAAAAAATCTAAAAGCTTTTATCGGTTTCGATTATTTTTGCGAGGTTTGTTGCACTGTATACAAACATAAATATCGACATGGGTGTATGCAGTTTTGTAAAGCAAGCCAGAGACCGAATTGTGTTGAGCAGTCTAATAATACACATTGCCAGATATGTAGGACGTATTGTCGTTCAGAGGATTTTTTGAAACACATAGAAACCTGGCACTTAGTGATAACGCTCTTTGTAAGAAAAAAACTTTATGCGGATTTTGTTACAGATATATAGACTGCGGCGATTATCACAAATGTAACGGTTTAAAATGCACCATCTGCGGCAGATAGGTTGACAAATTTGACGACCATGTTTGTTACATGCAGCCATACAACCCCAAAAAACGAATGACAAGTATATATTTTACGATTTTTAATGCATGCAAGAAACAGGCTTGCATATACCCAATTTCATTTACGCAACCACACTATACGGCCCAAACTGGCATTTTAGTGGAAAATCCTGTACTCGTGACTTTGTGCGATTTTTTTTTTGCCGACGGTAAGTTTTTGGGGTACACGTTCATAGCTTACAATGCAGGAAGCTACGACGCTTATTTTGTTTTACAGGAGTTGATTAATGAAATTTTTTTAATTGAAATGATAAATCAAGGCGGTCGGTTAATGTGCGTTACCCTGAATGACTTAAAAATTTGATTCATAGACTCGCTGAATTTCATGCCTATGAAGCTTAGTAAGATGCCTGAGGCTATGGGTTTTTCAGGCACCAAGGGTCATATCCCTCATTTTTTCAACACGGCAGAAAATCAAAACTACATAGGCGTCCTACCGGTCGCTAGGTATTACAGCGTCGCTTGCATGATGCCCGGTGAGAAAAGAGAATTCACGGATTGGTACGAGAAACATAAAAATGACACCTTTAATTTTCAGGCCTACTGTAAGCAGGATGTTGAGGTTTTGAGAAGTGCTTGTGAGTGTTACAGGGACACGATTATGGCCATGACTGAACAAAAAGTTCTGCAATACATTAAACGTGAAAAGAAATACAGAACGGTCACTAAATGTAGTGATCCGCTCCAACTTATCTCATTGGTGTCACAGATGTACTTATGAATAAACGTCCGACTGGCTTGATTCCAAACTAAGGAGCATATAGGTGAGCCCTATAAAACCCTAAGAGCTCTCCCTGACTGCTATGCCCATGCAAAAGTCTCAATGGTAGACGATTACATGCCCACGTACCTAAGACTGTGTGACACCTGAAAACCCTATAATAGTGAGAGGACACGACCACCGGCTCCCTGCACTTAATACGGACGGAGTCAGGGTCACCTAGGATCAAGCCAGCAAGGAAACACAATACATGAAAAGACTTATCTGAGTAAACAGCAGCAGCAGCCTCCAGCAGTGAGCACTTCATCCAGGAAGTAGTATAAACCACTTGATCCCAAACTAAGGAGCATATAGGTGAGCCCTAAAAAACCTTAAGAACTCTCCCTGACTGCTATGCCCATGCAAGGGTCTCAATGGTAGACATTTGCATGCCCACGTACCTAAAACTGTGTGACACCTGAAAACCCTATAATAGTGAGGGGAAATGACCACCGGCTCCCTGCACTTAATACAGACGGAGTCAGGGTCACCTAGAATCAAGCCAGCAAGGAAACACAATACATGAAAAGACTTATCTGAGTAAACAGCAGCAGCAGCCTCCAGCAGTGAACACTTCATCCAGGAAGTAGTATAAACCGCAAAGTGAGGCAGTATGGGAGGGAATAAAAAGGGAGACGATTAGTCAAAATAGGTGACACCTGGCAGAAGGAAAGGAGATGGCAAAGTGAAACCAAAACAAAGAACATCATGCAAGAGGTAGAGAAGGACGTCTACCAGACCTTCTCACAGAACTGGCGGTGACAATTGGCATCCGTGTGCATGGCTATGTACCGGTTTAAATTTCTACCCAAAAATACAATTGCGATTGTCCCTGCAGATAATTACCACAAGACCCAGAAACTATTTTAAACACCCGCTATACATTGGCTCATGTACATTGAACATGCTGAAGGCATTTTCTATACAACACGCGTTAAAGGGCGGTGAAAAAAGGTTGGTAAATATTTTTGGGACGGGTATGCGCTTGTTAACGGTAAACACACCGCTTTTGAATTTCAGGGCTGTTTTTATCACGGGTGTCTTGTGTGCTATAACGAGCATGACAGCAATGAGCTTACTAAATCGTCCTACGGGCAGCTGTACCAATCTTTCCTAGTCAGGAAAAGCCGACTACAGCGACAAGGATTTACGGTCCGCGTCCTGTGGGAACACGGGTGGCGGGAAATGATTGCAAACGATTCGGGGGTCAAAAACGTTCTGATTAAAATGAAATTCCCAACTCCTTTGGAACCTTGTGACGCGCTTTACGGCGGTCGCACTAACACCATTAAACTTTATCACAAGCTGCAGTCCGATTTCACCAGTCTGTACCCTTTTGTTAATAAAACTAAGACTTACCCTGTAGGACACCCAAAAATCATTTATGATCATTTTGGTTACATAAAAAAATACCTTGGCATAATCAAAGTCAAAGTGTACCCGCCCAGAGATGTATTTTTTTTCCGATTCTGCCTGTAAAGCTAAATAAAAAACTAAATGTTTCCGCTATGTTACACATGCACCTTGAGCTGTCAGAAAGACATTTGCAGCCACACAGACGACAAGCGTTCCCTGACCGGTACATAGTGCACCATAGAACTAGTTTTAGCTGTTGAAAAAGGTTACAGGATCGCCGAGATCTACGAGGTCTGGCATTTTCCGAACACAACAGACGATCTGTTCGCCCTGTACATCAAATTACACCTCAGAGATAAACAGGAGGCTTCCGGTTATCCCAGTTGGTGTAAAACAGATTCTGAAAAACGGCTACACCCACAACAAAAAACACAAACATTTTTATAGCCTGTTTTACAACCGCCTATGCCAGACTCAAATTATACAAGCTCCTAGACAGACTGCAGGAACGTTGTCTTTATCACGACACAGACTCCATCATATTCGTGAGTAAGAGGTCTGAATGGACTTTACCCTTGGGTGATTTTCTTGGTGAACTAACTAGTGAAATGCCCGACGCCGCCGACATTACCGAGTTTGTATCCGCCGGCCCGTCTTTGTGAAACCTATAAAATACATCATTTTTTAACTACAAATGCTGTTAAGGCATCGTTGGTCGAACTTTTTAATAGAACGCTGAAAACTAAAACATGGCGCTATCTTAGAGAACAAAACACGTACAGGTACATCGACAAGTTACAAGACCTGGTGTATAGTTATAACCACACATACCACAGAACTATAAGGCGTCGACCCGTCGATGCGACAAAAGAGAACTCTTTAGCCGTTTGCAAAAATATCTACGGATATTACGCTACTATTAAAAAAGTTAAACCGGCATTAAATATAGGTGATCATGGCAGAATTATGCGCTATAAGGGGGCTTTCACAAAGGGGTATGAACAAACCTATATGGACGAGATATTTAAAATTTACGCTGTAAACACTAGGGGCCTCAGACCCCTTTATAAGTTGAAAGACCTGTCCGACGAGTTCATTAAAGGCTCATTCTACCCAGAGTAAGTCCAAAAAGTAACCCTCGACAAGCTACGGGTTTACAGGATCGAAAAAATGCTGAAAAAGAAGAAAGTTTGGGGTAAAACGTGTTTTGTAAAGTGGATAGGATACCCTGATAAGTTTAACTTTTGGGTGCCTGAAAAACTGTTGAGTCTGTAAACTATGGAGGACGGATGGTTTTTTATCAGGCTACCCTGCAACGCATTTGCCAAATTTTATGCCGAAAACAGCTTCGCCGATTACACCACTAAGTTAGCAAAAGCGGTCCATCTTCGCGGTCCTTACAAAGTGGCTTTAGTGGAGATTCAGTATCTACATACGTGGGAAACCTTTGGCCCCGAAGATGGCGTGTTCTACATAGCGCATCGCGACGAGCCGATCCGTGAGCTTCCGATGAACCGGAAAATGACAGTGATTGGTGGTGTGATTACACACCACCAATCACAGTCTGAGCGTTCGGGGGCGGCGGTGCTGTCCTTGGTGCTGGTGGTGCTGATTCAAACTTCAGGTGCTCCTCTCTCCCCTCCTCTTCCTGCTGCTGCACCTGCACCGTCCTGCACTGTTCTGCACCAGCTCCTGCGAACCCCCGGTCGGCACCCATCACCCTCCTGCACCCATCACCCTCCAGGTAGGTTAGGGTCAGTGAGGGAGAGGCACGATTAGGCAGGGATAGAAGGGAGAGTTAGTTAGGGGGAAAAAAATAAAAAATTTATCTGATTTATTGTCTCTGGTGGTTGGGGTTCACACCACAGCTGTGAGACCCTAGACCCACCCAGGAGTGCTGCCACCCTGGGGCTCGTACTGGTTTCCCGGCCCACCAAATAAGCCCACCGGAGCCCCCTACCGGTGAACTTAGCTGGTGTCCCCCAGTGGATTTTGAGCCCGAGATTCCGGATTTTGTTGGCAATCCAGGAATCCAGATTCCCACAGTGGGCTTCACTGAAATGGACTTTTTTAGTTTTTTTTTCAGTGACCCATTTGTGAATCTGATGGTGGAGGAGACGAACCTGTACGCCCCAACGAACTGTACGCTCCTTTTGGCTAGACCCGGTGGCTGGATGCCGGTCAGTGCAGCCTAGATGAGGATGTTTTGGGACCTTGTGCTGCACATGGGTCTAGTGCAAAAACCCAGTGTCAGGCAATACTGGAGTGGGGACGTCCTCTACCAGACCCCACTCTACAGTATGGCCATGACAAGCCCCTGGTTTGAGGCCATCCGGAAATGCCTGCATTATTCGGATAATGCAACATGCCCCCCCCCCAAGGTGATCCTGCCTGTGACAGTCTGTATAAGATACGGCCGGTCATCGATCACTTCGGGGCCAAATTTGCGCAGGCCTACGTACCTGGAAGGGAGGTCACGGTTGATGAGTCTCTCGTTGCGTTCAAGGGGACACTCAGTTTCTGCCAAAACATTCCCACTAAGCAGGCGAGGTATGGCTTGAAAATGTACCAATTTTTTTAGAGTACCTCAGGGTACACTTACAAATTTTGTGTGTACGAGGGGCGAGATTCCCGTATTTAACCCCCAGAATGTCCCCTCACTCTGGGTGTTAGCGGGAAACTCATGTGGGACCTTATGCACCCACTGCTAGATAAGGGTTACCACTTGTACGTGGATAACTTTTATACTAGCATTCCCTTGTTCAGGTCCAGATCCACGTCTGCTTGTGGGACCATGCAGGAAAAATCAACGCAGCCTCCCTATCTACCCCCTCCAGGTACCTATCCCCAGGGGTGGGACCCGTGCCCTTACCAGTGGAAACCTGTTGCTGTCCGGTATAAGGACAAGAGGGATGTCTTTATACTGTCCACAATCCACGGTTAACAGCATCACCCCTGTCCCTAGGTACCGCGGCAACGGTCCTCAAGCCCGATTGTATCGTCGACTGCAATCGGTATATGGAAGGAGTTGATCTCTCTGATCAAGTCCTCAAGCCATATAATGCCATGCGCAAAACCCGGGCATGGTACAAAAAAGTTGCGGTCTACTTGGCACAGGTTGCATGGTACAACACTTTTGTACTATCCCGAAACGCTGGCAGCATAGGGACATTACTCCAATTCTATGAGGCAGTCCTCAAGAACCTGATGTTTTCAGACCGGGAAAGAGCAGCGCAGTACCTCGGGAATTGGAGGCGCCCGGATCGTCCCTGGCCAACATTTTCCAGGTGTGGTCCCCCATACTGGAAAGAAGGGACTGGTCCCCCAAAGAAGGGACAGTCCCCAAAAAAGTACAGAGTGTGTCACAGGAGAGGGATACAGAAGGACACCACCACTCAGTGTGACACTTGCCCCGATCATTCGGGCCTCTGCGTTATCGATTGCTTCAGGGAGTATCACACTTCCATGGAGTACAACATTTTTATAATCCCCAACAGTCCCCTAGAGAACATAAAAAAAAACTATGGCTGTCAGACTTTGGAGACACGGAAACATTTTTTTTCCCTCAAATATATTAGTTTTAGTGCAGGCATCCTTAAACTGCGGCCCTCCAGATGTTGTAAAACTATAACTCCCAGCATGGCCAGACAACCTACAGCTATCAGCAGGGCATGGTGGGAATTGTAGTTTGACAACATCTGGAGGGCCGCAGTTTGAGGATGCCTGCTTAGTGTCTCCAAAGTCTGAGAGCCATACATATTGGGAATCACCGCGTCCGTAAAAATCTTCTCTATAAAAAGAACATTTAACCCAACCCCCCCCCCCGGATGAACAGCGTTAAAAAAAAAAAAAATTTGGTCACCTAACATCACAAAAAGTGTAATAGCGAGCGATCAAAATGTCATATGCACCCCCAATTAGTGCCAATAAAACCGCCATCTCATCCCGCAAAAAATGAGCCCCTACATTAGATAGTCGCCCAACAAAAAAAAGCAAAAAAAAAAACGGTAGCTCCCAGGCTATGGAGATACAAAAAATTTTTTTTTTTTGTTCCTAAAATGATAATATAGTGTAAAATCTAAATACATTTTAAAATGTAGACATTAGGTATCGCCGCGTCCGTAAGAATCTGCCCTATAAAACATTTGACCAAACCCCTCGGATGAACAGCGTTAAAAATATAAAATAAAAACTGTGCCAAAACCCATTTGAATCCTTTTTTTCTGGTAATAAAGCAAGGGTTAACAGCCAAACAAAACTTAATATTTATTGCCCTGATTCTGTAGTTTGCAGAAACACCCCATATGTGGTCGTAAATGGCTATATAGCCACACGGCAGGGCATAGAACGAAGGGAACGCCATATGGTTTCTGTAAGGCAGATTTTGATGGACTGGTTTATTTACACCATGTCCCAGCCCCCCTGATGTAGCCTAGATTATAAACTCCAAAAAAAGTGACCCCATCTAAGAAACTACACCCCTCAAGGTATTCAAAAGTTACTTTACAAACTTTGTTAACCCTTTAGGTGTTCCACAAAACTAAATAGCGAATGTAGAAACAATTGTAGAATTTAAATTTTTTGTTACCTTGCCTCAAAAAAGTGTAATATAGAGCAACCAAAAACTTAAATTTACCCTAAAATAGTCCCAAAACAACAACCACCTTATCCTGTAGTTTCCTAGATGGGGTCACTTTTATGGAGTTTCTACTCTAGGGGTGCATCAGGGGGGCTTGAAAGGGTACATGGTGTAAATAAACCAGTACAGCAAAATCTGCCTTCCAAAAACCGTATGGTGTTCCCCTTCTTCTATGTCCTGTCGTTTAGCCAAATAGTAGTTTACAACCACATATGGGGTGTTTCTGCAAACTACAGAATCAGGGCAACCCATATTGAGTTTTGTTTGGCTGTTAACTCATATTATTTCCAGTAATAAAGTAAGGGTTAAAATTGAAAATGTTCCAAAAAATAGAAATTCCAAAATTGTTTCTCCATCTGCCATTAACTTTTGTGGAACACCTAAAGGGTTAACAATGTTTGTAAACCCAGTTTTAAATACCTTGAGGGGTATATTTTCTTAGATGGAGTCACTTTTTGAGAATTTCTATTCTAGGGGTGCAACGGGTGGCTTGAAATGGGACATGGTATAAACAAAACCAGTCCTGCAAAATCTGCCTTCCAAAACCCATACGGCGTTCCCCTCCTTCTATGTCCTCCTGTTTGGCCAAAGAGTAGTTTAGGACCACATATAGGGTGTTTTTGCAAACTACAGAATCAGGGCAACCCATATTGAGTTTTGTTTGGCAGTTAACCCTTGCTTTGTTTCTGGAAAAAATGGAATATATTGGAAAATTTAAAATAAAAAAAATCGAAATTCTTAAATTTGATGTCTTTTTGCCATGAAGTCTTGCGGAAGACCTAAAGGGTTAACAAAGTTTGTAAAATCAGTTTTAAATAGCTCGAGGGGTGTAGTTTCTAAAATGGGGTCATTTTTGGGTGGTTTCTATTATGTAAGCCTCACAAAGTGACTTCAGACCTGGACTGGTCCGTAAAAAGTGGGATTTCAAAATTTGCTTCTAAACTATGTAACATCCCCAAAACATAAAATGGCATTCCCAAAATGATACAAACATGAAGTAGACATATGGGGAATGTAAAGTCATCACAATTTTTGGGGGTATTACTATTTATTACAGAAGTAGAGAAACTGAAACTTTGAAATTTGAAAATTTTTCAGAATTTGGATACATTTTGTATTTTTATGCAAAAAAATTAACTTTTTAGAGAGTTACACCATCTATCATTCACAAATATCTCAATCTCTCCTCCTTTCCTTTTACCACTGTCTCTTGTCCTGTCTGCCAAAAACAGCTTGAAGCCATCCAAGGAGACAAATGTGTCCAGAGTAAGTCTGTTAAGCCAAGCCTCTGTAAACAGCATAATGCTGCTGTCACGGTGGGGAGTGGGGAAAACTACCCACCGTATAATGAAGGGAATAAAGGAAGTAACCAGGCCAGTGAACAGGGATAGGGAAGATGAAAACCTCCAATGCAACTCTCATCATAGCCCTGATCTCCTGACCGTATGAGCGCCCCCTACTGGTGGGAGGACTCATACACTGGGGTCAGGAATAAGAGACAACCAGGTTCATCCACGACACGGATGAACCAGAGTCTCCGACAGGCCTAGCAACAAAGGAAAAGGACACCAAGTAGAATGGCAGGTAAGTAACCAGTGGCCAGAGACAACTGAACCAAAAACAACAGTAAACCTGGTCACTTACCTGCTGCAGCTGCTGGAAGGCACCAAAGAAGAACACACCGTAGAAAACTGGAACCCATACAAACGCACTGCAATCCAACACCATAAAGATGCAGTACGTACAGACACACAGGAACCAGCACTCCAGCAACAGCACATCCTAGACTTCTGAGTCACCCTTCCGGGAAAGCAATGGGGCCCCCTTTCGGAGGAAACAATAGACAGGGGAAATGTCTAGCAGACATGCTGGACACAACATCAACAAACTAGACATGCAACAACGCACTAGACATACACCACACCCAGAACATAAACCCCCACCGGACATACAACAAGAAAGGTGAGGGTACATGGAGGATACAAGGGGAGACAATTTATGTCCAACAAGGTGGCCCTCAAGGACAGGGCAGATTCACCCAGGAGAGGAGCAGAGCTCCAACACCAAACAAGGCTGGAGTACCACTTACTGCAGCCAGGAAGCCACAGGTAATATCCACAAAGTGGCCACACCCAGTATACACCTAAATCCCCACCAGCTAGAAGATTAACCTCTCACACAACAAACAGCAGGGAGACACACCTTAAAGGGGAAGCGTGCGTGCAAACCGAAATCTACACGTTGCCCCCTGCAACCAGTCTTCACGGGAGCCGCGTCACGATCAAACAACAAGTCTTGTTATTACATGCACTGTGCCTGGTTTTCCAGCAGGTCGCAGTGTTCCTGGCAGAGATCTTTAGTTAGAATCAAACTTCTTATTCCATTCTCCCTCCTTTTGGACAGATGTAGGCTAGTCCTGCTTCCTACCAAGGGAAAGGTTGCAGGAAGCTATAGTGGAGTTGAGAGTTAGAAGGTGAGGAGATAACATGGCGCAGTGAGGGAAGTTCCCCCTCCTGCAGCTGGAGGTTTACAGGCAAAGCAGCTTGAAGACCACCCTGGCTCCAGGCAGTTCATAGGCTGAGTATTATCAGGGGGTCGATGGCCAAAGGCACACCACTCAATGGTACCAGAACTGCAAGAAAGTCCAGTAACCAGATGGAAGCCAGAGATTAGCACAAAAGAGAGAGATAAAGCAAAGTGATCAAGTACATCTGCCAGTTTACCCTTAACCTGCTGGAGCCAAGAGAAAGATCAAGTATTGTTTGGATGCAAGTTTATTCAAGTAAAACTATTGAACTTTACCACATCTGGACTAGACTTATTCCTCCAACCACAGCTCCCTTGCATGCTATGGAGCCTAACCTGGGGAGCGACAGTATCCAGGTAGGAGCACCATGACACACAAAACTATTAAGACTATATCACCACTCAGCATTCCTAATACACTGAGACTCGGTCAGCCCTGGGTGGGGGCACGTTGCACCCATAATGATGGAGGGGAGAACAGGTCTATAACATCTCCTCCTGGCCCTCCAAAAGCCCCAGTTCTGCACCCTCATCTCCTTCTCTTCCTTAGTTCATCAGTGATGTCTGGTCTAGTAGCATGCAGCCCTGCTGTATGTCTAAGCTGCTGCAGCTCCTCCCTAGTGTAAACAATGGATCCTTGGCTCCATACAGGATCTCCAGACACAATAGTTTCCAGTGAAAAAAACTATAAAAAGTGCTGCAAAGATCCATATCTCCATATCCAAGTCCTTAAATGGTTATCCATAGTGTAATCCCTCTTAAGTACAGTAATAAGACAGAAAAAAAAGAAGAAAAACCTCAAGGTGAGCAGGAGCTGCTGTAACAAGCTGCCACTCCAGCGGCACCTAGGAGCATAAAAAACGGTCATGTAAATACTTCCATAGACTGCAACGTTTATTAACATGCCCATGGTATGGGCATCACACAGCTATGTTCGCCTGTCATGTAAATATATAGCCTGACTGCAAGCAAAAAAATGTTCATTGTACATGCTGAAAAAATTCCTGATCATAACAAGATTATCTGTTTACCTTTGGTAAAATCTAGTGTTATACCATATTATGTTGATTACTTTGACTGCTGTTTTCGACTCACTTCCTTTAAGAATAATTAACTTCATTGTGTATATGTCTCTACTTTTCCTGATTAACATTCACTGTTTCCTCTTTAGTTTTCTGTGTGAGATTTCTTGCCAAAGCAGTTCGAAAAGACTAAATGATACAAGACTCAGTGCCTGCATGGCATCAAGATCTCCTCTGCATAGCAGATAATCAGAAGTAAGCTTGTTCCTTGGAGAAGGTAAGACGCAAATGACACATGTATTGCTAAAAGCTGGGAAGGTTAATCAATGCAGATACAACAAATATTTGTTTATTATTTTTGTGTGTGATAAGATTGCTTATATACATAGAACATTTTGATCAACTATAAATCTAATGCGGCTAACACCTTCTTTCCTGAAAATATAAATGATACATTAAAATAATTGCATATAGTTTCGGGATTGCATATGACTTCTATACCTGACCATACTGATGCGAATGCAGACATTAAAGGAAACACATTTCCTTTAAAATGTTTGCTTTTGAGTTCAGTGAATACTGTGGTATGCTTCATTTAATCAGTGCAGATTATTCCCTCTGCATAGAGCTGATCATGGGAGGAGGGGGTCCAAGCAGCGAGATCAGTTTATTGTGAGGGAACCTGATAAAGCAATTCATTTATTCATATTGCTTCTATAGCACTGTGCAGAGCTTGCCATCATGCATATCAATTCTTATACCAAATGGCTCACAATCTAATTTGCTTATCTGCTGTAAAACACACACAATTTCGTAGGAAACCTATTACCCTATCAATTTATTTTTGGGAGTGTGGGAGTAAATTGAAGTACTTAAAGGTAACTTACATAAATATAGATATAACTCATGGCAGATGCTCACCCTGGTCAGATTCAAATGCAGGATGCTGAAAGCAACATGGCTAATGACCATTCAGATTAATGTGGATATCCTGAGGATAGGTCATCAATATGAGAAAACTGCACAACCCCTTTTACTGATTCATTCATACTATATATTAGTTGGTCATAGGACGATCACTTTTACATGTCTTTTTTCATAATAACATAAAAAATAGAAACACAATAATATACATTACATCCCCTTCACAACCATAGTGATAGAAAACCCACTATAGACCTTCAATGTTTTTTCCCGTCAAGAAATCAGTCTACTACCTCTATTTTTAGATTATTCTCCGATCTACCATGAACTCGAGCATACTTTATTTTCTTGAATTAAATGCCAAATAAATTATTGGAATTAACCCTAAGCCAATATAATCAATCAAAACCTGTAGACTATAATTTTCTTTTGGACAATAGACCTTAGGAAGCTTTAAGGGGTTGTCTAAGATTTTACAAGTGATGGCCTATCCTCAGGATAATTCTTCAAAGTTTCATTGGCAGGGGTCGAACTCCCTCCACTCCTGCCAACCAGCTGTTAACTTATAGCTCCAGCGTCGAAAGTCAGCACCATAAACTACACAGCTCCTTCCTTTGTGTTGTGGACAAAACTGGTTACTGCAACGCTGCTCCCGCTGAAATGCGCAATGATTGGAACTGTAGTTTCAGTGCTGACCTTTGGTGCTGGGACTACTATGCAACAGCTGATTGGGAAGGGTGGGCAGATCTTGGGTCAGATATCTGCATACTATACATTTATCTAACTTTAGGTGCGAAAAGCTACCAGTGATTTATAGGTATTGTGCATTACTTGTTTTATGCATTACTGTTTTATTTTGTATAAAATAGAGGTATCACGATATGTACTAAAGCAGGCATGCTCAACCTGCGGCTCTCCAGCTGTTGCAAAGCTACAACTCCCATCATGCCCAAACAGCCTACAGCTATGAGCCTACAGCAGGGCATTGTGGGAGTTGTAGTTTTACAACAGCTGGAGGGCGGCAGGTTGAGCATGCCTGTACTAAAGCATCTCAATAAATTAGAATATTATTGAAAAGTTAAAGGGATTTTGTCACCAAGTTTTGGGCTATAGAGATGTGGACATGCACGGCTAGATCGCCGATAGTATGTCCGCATCGCGAGATTACGGCAATCTATCGTTGATGAAAGGAGGAGATTCGGAGGACATAGGCGGTGCTGGGCTCCTTCACAGGTGGGCATGGCTGGGTACCAGGAAGGTTCGTATAGCCCCTTGGGCACCTACAAGACTAATTTACATATCTCTAAAATCCTTTTAGAAAATAAAAGCACACAGCCCTAAAGTACAGGTATATTGCGGACATGCTAGTGGCGATATAGCCGTGCATGTCCGCAACTCTATAGCCCAAAACTTGGTGACAGAATTTAATTTATTTCAGTAATTCAATTCAAAACGAGAAATTCTTATATTATTTATTTAGATACATTACACACAGTGTGATCTATTTCAAGCGTGTTTTTTTTCTTTTAATGTTGATAATTATGGCTTATAGCTAATAAAAACCCAAAAGTCAGTATCTCAGAAATTTGAATATTGTGAAAAAGTTCAATATTATAGACTCATGGTGTCACACTCTAATCAGCTAATGAACACAAAGCACCTGCACAAGTTTCTGTTACTGTTGCATTCCTTGTGTCAAGCCACTCATGACCCAGACACGTCAGAAGCGTCTTAGGCTACTTTCACACTAGCGTTCGGGGCTCCGCTTGCGAGTTCCGTTTGAAGGCTCTCACAAGCGGCCCCGAACGGATCCGTACAGCCCCAATGCATTCTGAGTGGATGCGGATCCGCTCAGAATGCATCAGTTTGGCACCGTTTGGCCTCCGCTCCGCTCAGCAGGCGGACACCTGAACGCTGCTTGCAGCGTTTTCGTGTCCGCCTGGCCGTGCGGAGCCAAACGGATCCGTCCAGACTTACAATGCAAGTCAATGGGGACGGATCCGTTTGACGTTGACACAATATGGTGCAATTTCAAACGGATCCGTCCCCCATTGACTTTCAATGCAAAGTCAGGAGTCCCCATCAGATCGGAGTTTTCTCCGATCCGATGGTATATTTTAACTTGAAGCGTCCCCATCACCATGGGAACGCCTCTATGTTAGAATATACCATCGGATTTGAGTTACATCGTAAACCTCAGATCCGACAGTATATTCTAACACAGAGGCGTTCCCATGGTGATGGGGACGCTTCATGTTAGAATATACTGAGAACTGTGTACATGACTGCCCCCTGCTGCCTGGCAGATGCTGCCAGGCAGCAGGGGGCAGACCCCCCCCCCCTCCTGTAATTAACTTATTGGTGGCCAGTGCGGGCCCCCCTCCCTCCCCAGTATTAAATATTACCAGTGCGGCCTCCCCCCCCAGTATTAAATATTACCAGTGCGGCGGCCTCCCCCTCCCTCCCTCCCTCCCCAGTATTAAATATGACCAGTGCGGCCTCCCCCTCCCTCCCTCCCTCCCCAGTATTAAATATTACCAGTGCGGCCCCCTCCCTCTATATTTATTGGTGGCCGGGCCAGTGCGGATTCCAAGTATTGTGAGCAGTGCGGCCTCCCCTCTCCCCCCCTAATTAAAATCACCCCCCCCCCCATCATTGGTGGCAGCGGAGAGTACCGATCGGAGTCCCAGTTTAAATCGCTGGGGCTCCGATCGGTTACCATGGCAACCAAGACGCTATTGCAGTCTTGGCTGCCATGGTTACTTGGCAATAAATACAAGCATTATACTTACCTGAAGAGCTGCGATGTCTGACCGGCCGGGAGCTCCTCCTACTGGTAAGTGACAGGTCTGTGCTATAGGCAATGCGCCGCACAGACCTTTCACTTACCAGTAGGAGGAGCTCCCGGCCGGTCAGACATCGCAGCTCTTCAGGTAAGTATAATGCTTGTATTTATTGCCAAGTAACCATGGCAGCCAAGACTGCAATAGCGTCTTGGTTGCCATGGTAACCGATCGGAGCCCCAGCGATTTAAACTGGGACTCCGATCGGTACTCTCCGCTGCCACCAATGATGGGGGGGGGGGGGGTGATTTTAATTAGGGGGGGAGAGGGGAGGCCGCACTGCTCACAATACTTGGAATCCGCACTGGCCCGGCCACCAATAAATATAGAGGGAGGGGGCCGCACTGGTCATATTTAATACTGGGGAGGGAGGGAGGGGGAGGCCGCACTGGTCATATTTAATAATGGGGAGGGAGGGGGGGCCGCACTGGCCACCAATAAGTTAAATACAGGAGGGGGGGGGGTCTGCCCCCTGCTGCCTGGCAGCATCTGCCAGGCAGCAGGGGGCAGTCGTGTACACAGTTCTCAGTATATTCTAACATGAAGCGTCCCCATCACCATGGGAACGCTTCTGTGTTTAGAATATACTGTCGGATCTGAGTTTTCCGAAGTGAAAAATCAGATCTGAAATAAACAGTTATGCAAACGGATCCGTTCTGAACGGATGCAAGCGTTTGCATTATAGGAGCGGATCCGTCTGTGCAGACACCAGACGGATCCGCTCCTAACGCAAGTGTGAAAGTAGCCTTAGCTGGACTAAGGAGAAAAAGGACTGGACTGTTGCTCATTGGTCCAAAGTAAGAAAGTACTATAAATTTAGCATTTCATCTGGAGATGAAGGTTCCAGAGTCTGGAGGAAGAGTGGAGCACAATCCAAGTTGTTTGTGGAAACTTCACACTAGACCTCAGTCAGTGATGGTTTGGGGAGCCATGTCATCTGCTGGGGTTGGTCTACTGTGTTATATCAAGTTCAAAATCAGCACAGCTGTCTACCAAGAAATTTTAGAGCACTTCATGCTTCTCTTTGCTAACAAGCTTTATGGAGATGCTGATTACATTTTCCAGCAGTACTTGGCACCAGCCCACACTGCCAAAAGTGGTTCAACTTTTTATCTTGATACAGTAATTTATGTGAATAAATGAACGGACACGATTCTCTCAACCCTTGTCACAAGCTATAATTTATGCATTCTTTGGAAGTCTTTTATGTGACCTTCAGTCCTATATAAATTGGAAGGTGGTGGCTTCTTCCATGTTACAATTTTGGCTACTGAGGAAGAGAACAGGAGCCTCGGAACGCATATGGCCTAATAAAATTGAAACCCACTCTTGAATACTACTCACCTATATTCTATTTAATTGATTGTTTTATAACCACAACAACATCTATCAACATTTCCATTAGCCCAAGATCTGTGGAACTGCAAGAAACATGCTGCATGCTGCAGTTTTTGACCGGCCGCCTCTGGGCATGTTTGCTGTGCTGCGGCCGAATTTCTCACCCGTCCCCGTTATAATTAATGGGGCCGGAGTGGACTTCTGGTGGTGCACATAGGCTAGGGTTAGTATGGATCCGGCAGCCTGCCGGAACAGCCTGCCGGACCCTGCTCATGCTAATGTGAAAGTCAGGAAAGTCACAGATAAAAGCTATACATGAGATTCAAAGAAAACAGAAAGCGACAGTTTGCAAACAGGCAGATTTTTAACCCTAGTACTCAGAAATGGCTAAACATTTTTTTAATAAAGACCAATTGAAAAAGTTATTTGGAGCCAGAATTTTTTTTTTATGATTGTCCAAAAATGCAAGCATAAAAAAATGCCCCCAAAGGTGTACATAACCTTTAACACACTGTATAGAGGGTTATAGCTATTGTCCAGTATGTTCACATGTCTGCAAATACATATCAAATTCTTGGCAAAAGAATGTATGTTAGTTACAATATTTAACACACATGTATAGAAAATGTATTCACTGTCTAAAGATAGCATTTGATTAGTTATCCATAACCTATTGTATAAAGATTATGCCTGTTCCAAGTAATTATTAATGCAATTACATTTGTGCAATAAAATATCTGGACTAAAAGCAATAATGCAATAGATTATGGACAGTAAAAAAATAACTCGCTATAAGCCAATATACTCATTCAAAAACAAGAAAAACAAGAAACAAAACCCTGTTATAAACAACTACATCCTATAATGTGTCTGTATCACTGAATAAAACATCAAAGTCTTGAGTGTACCTAATGATCGTGTAATAAAATGAAATCCATTCCATCCTGACTTATATGGATATATATTTTGATATTTTGACCTATTTATATAAAAATATGTCAAAAGCCAGGAATAAGGTGAAAGATCCTTTGACTGATTTAATAGCAAATGATCCATCACTGCACATAGAGCATCTTAGGTGATCGAGTTATCCCACACAGTAGTGAATCCACAGTGCTCTCTGCTGTGTATAGAGAATTGGGGGCAGCTTGTATCAAGCAACTTTTTAAAGTCGATTTTGATTTGACTTAGATTGTTGAAGGTGAGAAAAATGTATCAAAACGTACCTGATGTTTGATCGATTTTCTGCATCTTTAAACTGTCTAGAAATACTACTCCACTTTTCCTATGTCATCCCCTTACTGAGCTTGTCCACCTTTTTACTGCATCATTTTTTTGAAAAGGCACAATAATAAATCTAAAATCGAATTAGCATACTTAACCACCCCAACCTATATACTACCTTTTTTTTTAAAAATTGTGTGGGTGGTGTACAATGGCAAGACGATGCAAATTTTGACCTTAGGCCTCTGGGAATAATGGATAACTCTGAATAATGAATAATTTAAAGTATTCCTCTACGCTTTTGATATTCCACCATTTTGTGTATAAATGATTTGCCTAAACCAGTCAATTTCTCTATTGCGTTATTGGTTCAATTGTGTAAACTAAGAATTGATTATTTAACACAGATTTTTAAAACACATATGGTGGACTATCAAAAGTGTAGTATTCTATGTTATCCATTATTCCCAGAGTGCTAAGGGTACAGAATTTCCTGGCATATAAAGTACGGTAGATAGTGTTTTTAAAAATACTTGGAAGAAGAGGCTCCTACAGTCATCCCAGATTATTTTGAATATGCTGATTGACCATGATCGGGCACTCCTTACTCAGATCAATGGACAAATCAAGACATCCCTATACATTACTTTAAAAAAAATAAAAAAAATGTTAATTTCCCAGTTGATGCTATTCAGGTGTCATGAAAAGGTCTGCTTCACTCAGGTGTTCACTAATTGTGATATGGTCACTGTATGTCAGGGCGCCTTTATGCTCATGCTTTGTTCATATGTTTCAATTAACATATACATTAATATAGATATTACCTAACCTCATGGCAGTACTTCCTACAAAAAAATAATCTTGCCATGGAGCCGGCCCTGCAATTGACCAGGTATGTACTTCACCTCAACTCCTTTTCATTTGGGAAAGACATACTGTATATCTGTAGTGTATGGGGAGTGCCATGGGCAGTAGAATGTCACCACAGTATGCCAACCTGTTTATGACCAAACTAGAGAAGGAGTTTAAAAAAAACATTGCTTACGAGCGTTCATAGTAGAGCTCATTAAAGATAATCTGGCAGTGTAAATGTACTGCAGATTACCTAATGAACAAGCGAAACGCTTGTTCATCGGGTATTTGAATCGTTAGTGCAGCACAAAAATCCTTGCTTCCTGACAGCAGATCGTACTGTGTAAACGCGATCTGCTGCTGGAAAAGAACCAGTCTCTATAGGGAAGAGTAATGGCATTAGTGATCGTTCCTCCCCATACTCTGGAGGAGATCGGGGCATGTAAATGTGGGGGTCTCCTCTGCTAATGATCAGCAGATTGTTGGGAAGGAATGCTTCCTCCCTGACAATCTGCTCCTACATTGTCACGTGTAAAGGGACCTTCAGTCTTCCATTTGCAATTTGACTAAAGGAGCCTTTGTGTTCTGAAAGCTTTCAATATGATTTTTGATGGTTAAGGTATCACTCCCATAATACTTTTCTTTTTATTTAATTTTTGTAGCTAACATGGTACCATTTGCACATTGCTGTATGGCTAGTAATTCCAGGTCAATTCTACTGGAAAATGTGCACTGTTATTTCATTCTATTATACGATCGATAGGTGTACCCAAGTCCTTGATGTTTTATTCAGTGAAACCAACACATTACAGTATATAACTGTTTATAACAGGGTTTTGTTTCTTATTTCTTAGTTATAATTGAATATATGGGCATATAGCTCAATATATTTTACTCTCCAGAATCTATTGTATTATTGCATTTAGTCCAGGTCTTTTATGAATTGTATAATTAATCCTTATACAGTATCTCACAAAAGTGAGTACATCCGTCACATTTTTGTAAATATTTTATTCTATCTTTTCATGGGACAACACTGAAGATATAACACATTTATACAATGTCAAGTAGTCATGTATAACAGCTTGTATAACAGTGTAAATTTGGTGTGCCCTCAAAATAACTCTACTCACAGCCATTAATGTCTAAACCACTGGCAACAAACTTTAGTACATCCCTAAGTAAAAATGGCCAAATTGTGCCCTATTAGCCATTTTTCCTCTCTGGTGTCATGTGACTCATTACTATTACAAGGTCTCAGGTGTGTCAGGTGTGAATGGGGAGCAGGTGTGTTAAATTTGGTGTTATACCTCTCACACTCTCTCATACTGGTCACTGGAAGTTCAACATGTCACCTCATGGCAAAGAACTCTCTGAGGATTTGAAAAAAAGAATTGTTGCTCTGCATAAAGATGGCCTAGGCTTTAAGAAGAAGATTTCCAACACCCTGAAACTGAGATGCAGCATGGTGGCCAAGACCATACAGCAGTTTAACAAGACAGGTTCCTCTCAGAACAGGAATCGCCATGGTTGATAGTTAAAGGGGTGGGGGGATCAGCTTGTCAGTGCTCAGACCATACACTGCATACTGCATCAAATTGGTCTTCATAGCTGTTGTCCCTGAAGGAACCCTCTTTTAAAGATGATGCACGTGAAAGTCTGCAAACAGTCTGCTGAAGTCAAGCAGACTAAGGACATGGATTACTGAAACCATGTCCTGTGGTCTGATGAGACCAAGATAAACTTATTTGGTTCAGATGGTGTCAACCATAGAAACATACATAGAAACATAGAATGTGTCGGCAGATAAGAACCATTTGGCCCATCTAGACTGCCCAATATACTGAATACTATGAATAGCCTTTTTCCCTATCTTATATGAAGGATGGCCTTATGCCTATCCCATGCATGCTTAGACTCCTTCACTGTATTTGCAGCTACCACTTTTGCAGTAAGGCTATTCCATGCATCCACTACTCTCTCAGTAAAGTAATGCTTCCTGATATTAGTTTTAAACTAGAGGGGCAAAGGTTTAAAAGTATGTACTCTTGTAGCAGTTTTTCTTATTTTAAATATTCTCTCCTCTTTTACCTTGTTGATTCCCTTTATGTATTTAAAAGTTTCTATCATATCGCCTCTGTCTCGTCTTTCTTCCAAGCTATACATGTTAAGGTCCTTTAATCTTTCCTGGTAAGTTTTATCCTGCAATCCATGTACTAATTTAGTAGCTCTTATCTGAACTCTCTCCAAAGTATCAATATCCTTCTGGAGATATGGTCTCCAGTACTGAGCACAATACTCCAAATGAGGTCTCACTAGTGCTCTGTAGAGCGGCATGAGCACCTCCCTCTTTCTACTGGTAATGCCTCTCCCTATACACCCAAGCATTCTGCTAGCATTTCCTGCTGTTCTATGACATTGTCTGCCTACCTTTAAGTCTTCTGAAATAATGATCCCTAAATCCCTTTTCTCAGACACTGAGGTTAGGACTGTTTCACTGATTTTATATTCTGCTCTTGGGTTTTTACACCCCAGGTGCATTATCTTGCACTTATCAACATTAAATTTTAGTTGCCAGATTTTTGACCATTCCTCTAGTTTTCCTAAATCCTTTTGCATTTGGTGTATCCCTCCAGGAACATCAACCCTGTTACAAATCTTTGTGTCCTCAGCAAAAAGACACACCTCATCGAGGCCTTCTGCAATTTCGCTGATAAAGATATTAAACAATATAGGTCCCAGAACAGATCCCTGAGGTACCCCACTGGTAACAAGACCATGGTCTGAATATACTTCATTGACTACAACCCTCTGTTGTCTGTCCCTCAGCCACTGCCTAATCCATTCAACAATATGGAAAGTGATGAGCGGCAGGTTCCATATTCGAATTCGCGATATTTAGCGAATATTCGCTAGAATATTCGTTTCATATTCACTAATATACGTATTCGAGATTATTTTTGCGATTGCGATTAATCTAAATTGTAAAAATCGCATAATGTGAAGTTGATTAAAAAAGAATATATAGCAGTAAATGTAGTGCTATATATTTGTTTTAAGAATATTCATCATATTCTAAAACAAGAATATATAGCAATATAGCGAATATTCGAGAAAATACAAAGAGCAATTTAGCTATAATATTTTTTTTAATAGTGTCATTTTTTCCAAATCCGAAATTTAGAAGAGAAAAAAAATTAAATAATAATATAGGCTGGCTCACAGTATTTCTGCATCAAATAAAATATTTATTAATTTTAACAATATAAAATACAACTACTTAGATATCCACATGTCAGCATAGATACATATATGTGTATGTTGTATAGATATAGACAGTGCGGAGCTCACGCACTAACCTATACAGACTGGAGTACTCCTAAATAAATAAAACCTTATGGCTATACTGGGCCTGCAAAAATTCAATTATACCACTGGAATGTCCACGGACTTAAATGCCGATTTACCAGTTAGTTGGAACCGGACAGGTTCAAAGATTGTCCTTGTAGCAATAAGCTCTGTACTTGGATACCGTTTGACGGGGGTGATTTTACCGCTTTTCAGATTATAGCGTTCGCTCTCTCTTTCTCCACTTTCGGAGCGGGCTTCCGACCCGTTCTCACAGCGTCCCACGTGACCAGCCGGATGGCAGGTCGCTAGTTGATGACGTAGGTGCTTGGAGCCGTAGGGTTGGCGGAAGCTGATGCAGCTGAGATGTTACTTGCTTAAGCCCGTCAGGTTACCAGAACTTGGTATAGCAGAGTTTGCTTTGTGCTTCGTTTGCTTTTGTTCTGCAACGTTGATGCACAAACGGACAAATGGATAATAATATAGGGTTTCTTTCAATAGCTGAAAAAGACCTTTTTCTTTTGCAGGATAAAAACCGCACCAGTAGCCTTGGTCTAATACACACTAATGCGTAGTGGAGGCTTGGTAAGCTCAGTGACCCCTGACCTACATACACAGGTAAATCCAATTATGGGAGAGAGTATTTAAGGGGGTCAATTGTAAGTTTCCCTCCTCTTTTAATTTTCTCTGAAGAGTAGCAACATGGGGGTCTCAAAACAACTCTCAAATGACCTGAAGACAAAGATTGTTCACCATCATGGTTTAGGGGAAGAATACAGAAAGCTGTCTCAGAGATTTCAGCTGTCTGTTTCCACAGTTAGCAACATATTGAGGAAATGGAAGACCACAGGCTCAGTTCAAGTTAAGGCTCGAAGTGGCAGACCAAGAAAAATCTCGGATAGACAGAAGTGACCAATGGTGAGAACAGTCAGAGTCAACCCACAGACCAGCACCAAAGACCTACAACATCATCTTGCTGCAGATGGAGTCACTGTGCATCGTTCAACCATTCGGCGCACTTTACACAAGGAGATGCTGTATGCGAGAGTGATGCAGAGGAAGCCTTTTCTCCGCCCACAGCACAAACAGCGCCGCTTGAGGAGGACTAAAGCACATTTGGACAAGCCAGCTTCATTTTGGAATAAGGTGCTGTGGACTGATGAAGCTAAAATTGAGTTATTTGGCCATAACAAGGGGCATTTTGCATAAAGGAAAAAGAACACAGCATTCCAAGAAAAACACCTGCTACCTACAGTAAAATATGGTGGTGGTTCCATCATGCTGTGGGGCTGTGTGGCCAGTGCAGGGACTGGGAATCTTGTCAAAGTTGAGGGACGCATGGATTCCACTCAGTATCACCAGATTCTGAAGACCAATGTCCAGGAATCAGTGACAAAGCTGAAGCTGCGCCGGGGCTGGATCTTTCAAGACAACGACCCTAAACACTGCTCAAAATCCACTAAGGCATTTATGCAGAGGAACAAGCACAACATTCTGGAATGGCCACCTCAGTCCCCAGACCTGAATATAATTGAAAATCTGTGGTGTGACTTAAAGAGAGCTGTCCATGCTCGGAAGCCATCAAACCTGAATGAACTAAAGACGTTTTGTAAAGAGGAATGGTCCAAAATGCCTTCAACCAGAATCCAGACTCTCATTGGAACCTACAGGAAGCGTTTAGAGGCTGTAATTTCTGCAAAAGGAGGATCTACTAAATATTGATTTCATTTCTTTTTTGTGGGGCCCAAATTTATGCACCTGCCTAATTTTATTTAAACAATTATAGCACACTTTCTGTAAATCCAATAAACTTCATTTCACTTCTCCAATATCACTGTGTGTGTCTCCTATATGATATATTTAACTGACATTTTTTATCGTAACAACCAACGATTTATACAGGAAAATCATGACGATTAACAAGGTTGCCCAAACTTTCGCATCCCACTGTATATATTATTATTTGTGGGAAAAGATTCAGTAAAACCTGTAATTTATACATTTATCAGCACAGAAAGGAGGTGTTATCAGTGATTGATAGCATTTTGTGTAGAAGAGATAGCTGTCAGTCACAGATAATACCTTCTCTCTATACTTATGGGTATTCACAGGAAGTGAAAAAACACATATGTATAAATTATATCTTTTACTGAATCTTTTTCCACAATCTGCTCGGTGTCTCCTGCTCTATAGCATGCTGCCTTCAGTTTGCATTGCGTTTTGTGGTGACAGGAGGACCTCTTTAACAATAAGAATAAAGAGGACATAAAACCAGAAAAAGTGAAACTGTGTCACATAAAAAAAACAAAAAGGGAAGTAGAGAAATATGATCTTCACAGCCAAAATCAAGAAAAGATATATGTGGAAACATGAAAGAGAAAATGGGGTAACAATGAGAGAAAAAAAGAAGTTTACTCAAAAAACATTTGTTCCAGCAAAGAAGATGCAGAGGGGAAGAAAAAACTAATAGAAACCATGATGCTACTCTTCGTATCATATATGTGTATAGTAGTTGACTTCTTAAATTGTAGGAATATACAACATAATTTTGTTACTGTGAGTGAGGCAGAACTGTAGTGCGCACAGTATTGCAGTCCTTGGTTCAGTCAGCTGATATTTCACACATGAAGTCTTTATCCACAAATACCGATATTTGTGCCTCTACAGAACTGACTCCAGTATACAGTATGGCATTTGATGGAGTATGATGGAATCTGAACATTTTAACATGAGTCATGTGGATAGGCCTATTAACTAACACTGCTTACATATTATAGGGGGAAAACTCTAAACTACTTTATACTTCTATGCTTGAGGCATAACAGCAAAAAGGTGCATTCAAAATCACCTATAAACAATTGTGTCCAGTCTAGGAAATGCTCTGTGAGCTAAACAAAGTAACTGATATCTACTGTATATACAATACACAAAACTTCACCAATTCTAAATCAGTGCTACCAAGCTGCATTAGCATCGCCCTAACCTTCCTACACCAACTCAGAGCACCACCCAAATTACCTCTTAAACATGATAGGTAAATATTACAAGTGTACACTTTAGTAATCACATGTAGTGTGTTCTTCCTACCAATAGTCTTGAATAGCGGGTTCCAACAGGTTTTATTTGGTGTTGTAGTGTTGCGCACAGGCTGATGACTTTTCCTCTAATACAGTCCACCATGCATATTCAGTCTTGTTTGCAATGAGACGTGCCCTCCTAGAGCGTGTCCCAGCCTGTAGCACAGCTCCTTGTACTCATATGCTCCCTTGAAATGAGCGCTCAGTGACATCACTTTTTGTGAGTTACAGATACTTTCCAGGACCAAAATGCCCCACCCTACGCGTTTCGGAAAGAGACAATTTTCCAATATTTCCAATATATGCTATTCACCAACCTATCTTCTAGCCGTTTATTCCACTACTTATTTTTTTCAAATACAAGCAAGTTGACTTATTCAACCCTATTGGAACCAGGGAATTCAGATTGAAAATCCATATTCTGTAGTTTCCAATTAAGACATTGCTTTAATTAGATTTCCTCCTCTCCGGTTTGGTTTTATTCTCACAATTCCACATATATATGAGCCTTTACCTGGCCTTTATGTTCTTCTTTTAAACTTTGACAGTGGGTGCCCTTCATATTTTCTTCTGATAGAATAAATATGCTTTCCACACATTGAGATACATTGAATATACAAAACTTTTAAACCCGCCCGAAACTTCTCAGCTAAGAGGTGATCTATAAACCACTGCCGCATATGACATATAGACATTCACACCGTGGCAGATTATTCACATAGCTTTTCAGAGTGTCACAGTTCTCTTCATAAGCAAGTCACTGGCCCCCGTTAAGAGAGAGTCAGGGGCTCTACAATGCCCAGAATGCAAGTACCAATCTAAGCTCCCATTTCACTGTCTCCCTGCACTGTCAGCCATAGTTCACCTACTGTGCCTCTACAAATACCAGGCTCAGGGCTTCCTAAGTGCAGGCACAGGGCTCAATACATTGACAGCACAGACATTTTACAACCTCTTCCACACTTCTTTGCTACATAGTGTGATGAGATCTGAAGTTTAGAGATGACTGACTGAATTGAAGAAATTGATAAGGGTGTGCTCACACAGTTTTTTTTTGCCATTTTGCACTGGTGTTACTCAGTGTTTTTATTCACCTTTTATATGCGGTTACATGCTTTTGCAATTTTTTGACAATGCAGTATATTGTAAGTATGTTTTTTTTTCTTGTATTTTCCCATAGACATCTCTATCAGAGTTAAAAAATTGCAAAACAGATTTGTATAAAGTGCTAAACTAAAAACAAATGCTTAACAATAGTGCAAACATTTTTAAAAATTTGAACTTTTAACATAGGAAAAAAAATTATACAAAAGCAGAACTACACATGTGTGTGACAGAAGCCTACAAGAGGTACCTCTTGGGATATACAGTATAGTTAAACATTGGTACAATACCTCCCTAATGAGTTAATATGTATTGACCATTTAATCAAATGTATATCGAGATGCATAGTGTAAATTGCGTCTATGTGCTCCACAATGTATGGTAATATGAAGTATTTTGATAAAGCTACCTTAAAGCAATAAAGTACATTTTACCAGTATGTAGCAGGTTATGCAATCAATTAATCTAACCCTGTGATATATTTGCAATGCCACCTTTCATCCCTTCAGGGCACACTCTGGTTCCGGGGGTGCTCCTGCCTGGTTACTGTTAAGGTGCCTTTTGGTTTTGAGGTACAAGGCAGGGTCCCAGTTTGTGACACCAAAACTTTGCAGTGTAGAGGTGCAATAAGCAATGATGAGGCAGTTGTGCAGTACAGTAGTTTTTACTGAAGAATTCAAATGCAAACATGTCCTGGTACCTAAAATGAACTTTCCCCAGATAATACAGGACTTACAGCTGGACCGGTAATTAATAGGCATGGTTGCCTCTTTAAAGCAATCTTCCTTACACTGCACGTCTCTAACTGACTTTAGACACAGATTGCTTTACTTATAGTACACATCCATAATTCTCCACTGTGGGATGTGAGAACTTCTCACACAGGTGATCAAGCTGCTTAATGTGTATCCAGGCACCAGAGGCAAACTCCTGAACATGTGACATAGAGCCAATATGTCATTTTAAGACAGTTTATCTCTACTGGACTTTAACTACTATTTTCTTTTCATTTGGCCTGCTTTTCTAGCTTTTCTGGTGTTTTTGGCCTTGCCCTATCTGGTACCTGCTCCAGGACAGGCTAAACTGTCAGCTGTACACTTTTGCACCTGTTTTCTTTTGTGTCTCAAACTAGACTACACACACACCAGCTCTCTCTCTAGATTGTTACTCCTCTCTATATATCAAAGATTACACACTCCCCATCCATACTGGCTGTGAATATTAGTACATTGTGCAAATACGGGCAATATACAGATCAAAGCAAAAATACATTTTAACCCTTTCTTTTGAACTTTGCAGTGTATCACTACTCTGTAGTGTGAAGCTGCTTATTTTCTATCTACCAAAGTAATTACATTACCAGGACAGTCCCTGAGGATTACAATGTAGCATTAGCATTATTCTATGGATGTAGTAGAGTTAAAACTCATGATTTATGAGACGTGTTATCTAAACTAAATGAGTTAAGCAAACACCTTCAATTGCTTTTCAATGGCTTTTGTCTCAAGATAATGTGATGAGTTAAGAAATTTAAGTTAAGAGCTTGAGTGCTAACCCTGCTAACATCTGTATGTATGTAGATGATCTGAGTCACTATAATGTGAAACTCTACTGTTCCTTTATTAATGCAGATGTACTTTTTCAAGTAACTTGGAATTACCCTTACAAAGAGCATGCATGCCTTTTTACAAATTCTGCAAATTCAGAGGAAGGATAGCTTAGAATATATTTACTCTGTAACTGTACATTCCCAAAGCTCACATTCATGGTAGTTATGACGGTTGTCCTATCAGTCACTTATAGCATGACGGCATACTTTACCTGGATTACACCTATTTACAGAGGCACTAGCAGGTCATTTGCATAGCACAATCATAAGTGCGTGTTGGGGAAAGGGGAGCTTGCACAGATTTGATTTTCTGGTGCGCAAGCTGCCAGAAGACGCATCAAATCTGTGACTCATATAAATTATGTGTACCCCTAAAATGACTTTTCACTATGGCTGGTGCACTAAAGTTTATTGTAAAAAAATAAATGCAAAACTTTGGTGCAAATGGTGAATGAAGACAGTTCATGCCAGTAATATAGAATGTGGCCTTGAACTACACATATTGATTAAATGTGTATAAACAACAGACAGATCAGCCCCCTAAATGAATTGGGCTGCCCATTCATTCTGCTGATTGCCATGCCAGCTTCCTGTTAAAGAGGGATCGAGATAACACAGCCACAGCAAACAAGGTTACGTTTTCCTCTTATCCCCAAGATAAGATATGTCTGTTCCCCTTTCTTATTTTAGGAAGACAATCCCATTTCAAATGGATTTTTCCATTATTTCATTACTGATGATGGGGGTCCGACACCCAGGACCCCCACCGATCAACTGTTTGAGAAGGCAGCTGCGCTCCCAGCATACAGATCTCAGAAAACCCTTTTATCTGGATGCTAGCATGGCAATAAACTGAATGCATGCTGCCTTCCATGTAAGGTTAGGGTACTTTCACACTAGCATTTTTCTTTTCTGGCATAGAGTTCCGTCACAGGGGCTCTATACCGGAAAAGAACTGATCAGTTTTATCCCCATGCATTCTGAATGGAGAGTAATCCGTTCAGTTTGCATCAGGATGTCTTCAGTTCAGTATTTTGACTGATCAGGCAAAAGAGAAAACCGCAGCATGCTACGGTTTTCTCTCCGGCGAAAAAAACTGAAGACTTTCCTGAACGCCGGATCCGGCATTTTTTCCCATAGGAATGTATTAGCGCCGGATCCGGCATTCAGAATACCGGAATGCCGGATCCGTCGTTCCGGCATGCGCATGCGCAGATCAGTAAAAATGAGAAAAAAATGTACAAGACGGATCCGTCGGACCGCATGACAAGCGGAGAGACGGATCAGTCCTTACAATGCATTTGTGAGACGGATCCGCATCCGGATCCGTCTCACAAATGCTTTCAGTCAGCGGCAGATCGGCGGATCCGGCGGCCAGTTCTGACGACGGAACTGCCCGCCGGATCACACTGCCGCAAGTGTGAAAGTAGCCTTACTTTCACACTGGCGTTCTGGTTTCCGTTTGCGAGATCCATTCAGGGATCTAACAAGCAGTCCAAAACGGATCAGTTTTGCCCCTAATGCCGCTCAGAATGCATTAGTTTGGCTCCGTTCCACCTCCATTCTGCTTTGGAGGCGGACACCAAAATGCTGCTTGCAGCGTTTTGGTGTCCGTCTGACGAAACTGAACCAAACGGATCAGTCCTGACACACAATGCAAGTCAACGGGGACGGATACATTTTCACTGACACAATAGAAAACTGATCCGTCCCCCATTGACTTTCAATGGCGTTCAAGACGGATCCGTTTTGGCAATGTTAAAGATCATTCAAATAGATCTGTTCTGAACGGATGCATGCAGTTGTAGTATCTGAACGGATGCGTTTGTGCCGATCCATGACGGATCAGCATCAAACGCGAGTGTGAAAGTAGCCTAAGCCTGTGAGACCCATTCCCCTGGGTCTCACAGGCAAGCAGGCTCTAAGTGTATTACACTGTGTAATACACTTACAGCCAATGCATTACAATACAGATCAGACCCCCAAAAGTAAAAAAAATAAAAAAAGTTTAAAAAAGTCTTATATAATAAAAATTTTTTTTTTTTAAATAGAGAGAAAAATAGACATATTAGGTATCATTACACCTGTATTGACTGGCTCTATAAAAATCCACCCCATCATGTGAACACTGTAAAAAAAAAAAAAAACATTTTCTGGTCACCCTGACGCACAAAGTGTAATACCAAGCGATCAAAAAGGCATATGTACCCCAAAATGGTACCAATCAAACCGTCAACTCATCCCACCAAAAAAATGACAATGACTACCTATGACAATCGCCTGAAAAATGAAAAAACACGGCAACACTAACACAATAATTTATGTGTAAGACACTCTCCTGTCTTGCAGTCCCCTGGGGTCCCCAGGAATTCTAGTGGGGCTCGGCCTGCGGGGGACCCCATTAGAGTACATAGAGACATAGTAGCCCCAGTTACAGGAGAAATGCACCCCCCAGAGAGGCTGTACAGCGCAATACAGAGCTGTACAGCCTCGTTGCAGGGCTGATCGAGGTCTCTGAAAGACCTCACACAGCTCCTGCACTCTCCGGTCCCGGCGGTGTCTCTCCGGTCCGGGCCGGAACAGAAAGCGCATAGCGCTTCCTGCTCTGCATACACAGCGCTCGAAGAGCGCTGTGTATGCAGCAATCCAGAAGGCAGGGACACCTGGGCACTGTCCCTGCCTTTTCAGCGGGCAACCCGATCAGCAGCTGCACGATTAGCGTGCAGCTGCAGTTTCTGAACAGATGTTCTGGAACGTCCATTCAGAAATAGAGAACCACCTCCCGGACGTTTATAGTCTATGGGCGGACGGGAGGTGGTTAAGATGTGTAGTTTCTAAAATGGGGTCATTTAAGGGGGTATCCATTACTTAAGCTCCTCAAATATAACTGAATTGGGTGACCACACACATTTTTTTTAAATAGAATTCCAAGAGCTATAACTTTTTTTGTTTTTTCCTCAATGTTTTTTCCTCAATGCACTTGTATGAGGTTTTATTTTTGCAGTACAAGCTATAGTTTTTAATGCACCATTTTGGGTAGATGTAATAATCGATCAAAGCCAGTTTAGCTAAAAACCCCCTTTGGTCACGTCAGTAAAAATACGTATTAGTGGTCACTAAGGGGTTAAAAACAGTTTTTGAAATTTTGTAGAATATTTGAAAAATTGCTTCTAAAGTTCTAAGCCTTCTAACGTCCTAAAAAAATTTAAATGACATTTACAAAATGATGCCAACATAAAGTAGACATATGGAAAATGTAAAGTAGTAACTATTTTGTGAGGTACCACTATCTACCATAAAAAGCAGATACATTTATATTTAGAAAATAGTGTTTTTTTTCAAAATTTTCTCAATTTTTTGATTTTTTAATAAATAAAGGTAAAACTTATTGACTCATATTGAAATTTGAGTAAGTGAGCAGTAGGGAGCACTCAATTATCCGATGCCAAATGGACAAGGTTGTATCAAATGGTAGATAAAATAGGATTTATTACTGGATAACATTGTGGTGGTGTGGCCCACTTTATACAAATGTATAATGGCGGGTCACTATTAAAAGCAGACAAAAAAATTAATAAATCAGATAAAACATATATCACACAGTTTGACAACAGTGAGATCATCAAAAATGTATATCACAGTTGGTCACCAGTGGGATCACCCAAAAAAGTTGCACGCTTATGCGATCTTATATATTACAAGTGTGCAACTTTTTGGGGTGATCCCACTGGTGACCAACTGTGTGATATACATTTTTGATGATCTCACTGGTGACAAACTGTGTGATATATGTTTTATCAGATTTCTTGTCTGCTTTTAATAGTGACCCGCCATTATACATTTGTATAAAGTGGGCCACACCACCACAATATTTTATCCAGTAATAAATCCTATTTTTTCTACCATTTGATACCACCTTGTCCATTTGGCATCGAATAGTTGAGTGCCCCCTACTGCTCACTCACTCATTTATCATTTTATTCATTTCGACCAGGGGTAGGTCGTCAAGGGTTGTGCACCGTACCATTAGCTGACACAGGAGGTTCATAGCCGCTGATACATATTTAATCCCCTTATATTGCAATTTAGCACTAACATGAAGTACAATGTGTCACAGGAAAACAATATTAGAATGGCTTGGATAAGAAAAAACGTTCAAAAGTTATTACTACATAAAGTGACACATGTCAGATTTTCAAAAATCAACCTGGGATTTAAGGTGAAAAGTGGCGCAGTACTAAAGGGGTTAATAAACTAGTATTATTTTGATTTATGGTGCTGGGCATGGTGTTTTAGTTCCCTTTGGGAACATATTTATTGTTTATAATATGTATATGAACATGCCCTCAGTATTATGTCAGTTTTAGTAACTTATCAATGCATTGCGTTCTCAGTGCAATAACGATTCTGGAGCAGCTTTCCTTTAGTGATGAGCAAACCCGAACTGTAAAGTCCGGGTCCATACGGAGATATTTTCGAGTTCGGTTACCCGGAACTGAACCCAAACTTTTTTGGTGTTCAGGCATTTAATAAAGCTTTTAAAAGGCTGCATGGCAGCCAATCAAAAAGCTTTTAAGCTGTGGGCACTTAGAAGCCATCACAGCCATGCCTAGTAATGGCATGGCTGGGATTGGCCAGTGCATCATGTGACCCAGCCTCTATGCAAGCTGGATCATGTTTAGCACCACCCATCAGCTCTAAGTAGTGCAGGGATGCAGGGACAGGAAGCAGGCAGCTGAAGCGAGGGAGAGTGTTAGGAATCTGGCTATTTGGTTTGTGAATCCAGTGACCGACTAATATGTATTTTAAATCGGGGGCCATTTTTATGCGTCTTAAAAGGGAAACTCTCAAAAATGTGCCCTGCTAGAGCCTAGAAAATTTTTATTTTAGGCCACGGGAGTACAGGCCCCAAAAATTTGGCATTCACCTGACAGAATAGAACTTGTGATGATGTTGCTAGAGGTATATTAGGCGGTCACTGGATACAAAGTTTACTGTCTGCCAGTACAGGCTCCAAAAATTAGGCATTCACCTGACAGAAAAGAACTTGTGATGCTGTGGCTGGAGGTACATTAGGCGGTCACTGGATACAATTTTTACTGTAGGCCACAGGAGTTCAGGCCCCAAAATTTAGGCATTCACCTGACAGAAAAGGTATTTTATGCCGCTGTATATACACATCAGAAAAGGACCATTCTTTGTTCTGGTGGATATGTGGTGGTGGATATGTGTGGGCTGGCATGAGGAAATTAAATTACACGTGGTCGTCACAGGTGTTGAATTCCTCAGAGATCCATGCCTCATTCATTTTTAGAAATGTGAGGTAGGCATTAGGCAAGTGAGCTTATCAGTCAAGATCCCCCTGCTGCACTGAACGTCCTTTCGGACAGGAAACTCGACGAGGGGCAAGCCAAGAGTTCCATGGCAAATTGTGCCAGCTCTGGCCACAGGTCAAGCCTGCACATCCAGTAGTCCAGGGGTTCCTTGCTTCTCAGAGCGTCCACATCGGCCGTTAACCCGATGTAGTCGGACACCTGTTGGTCTAGGCGTTTCCTGAGGCTGGATCCGGATCGGAAAGAGTCTGTCGATGTGTTGGTCACTTCGGATATATGATCATTCTTTTAGCCAACCCATCTTCAAACCGCCCTCTTCTTGCAGGCGCGGTAGGATTGGTACCCACATGGTTCGATATGGGTGGAAATTCCTCTGCCACCGCCCACCTCAGAAAAATGCAGCATCTCTCACAGAAAGGCATTCTGCCAGTCCTCTGTGATGCTGGTAACATGTCCATCATTTTGTGTTTGTACCAGGGGTCTAAGTACTTTGCCACACAGTACTGGTCCTTGCCCTTTTGCTTTCTATACAGGGGGCTATCTTCAAACACTGGAGCATGAAGGCCCCCATTTCCACTAAATTGGAAGCGGTGGAGCGCCCTGGCTCCTGGTCCTCACCCAGGAGAATGTCGTCCTCGGTCTCCTACCCCCCACCCACGGACAAGACCAGGGATTCCCGAGAAGTTTAAAGTCCTCCTCAAAGCCTGCTCTACTTGCTCCTCCTCCCAGCCACCATCCTACTCTGACTCCTCTTCAGACTCCTGCTGACTTGTCTCAGATGAAGTAGCCCACCTGGGAATTCATTCATCATTGCGACTTCCTCATCTTCCAGCTCCTGCTGCTCGACGGCTTGATCAATGACATGACGCAATGCATACTCCATAAAGAAGGCGTAAGGTACGATGTCACTGATGGTGCCCTGGCTGCGACTGACCAGTTTCGTGATCTGATCAAATGGCTGCAGAAGTCTGCATGCGTCGCATATGAGCAGCCACTGGCGTGGTGAAAATAATTCAAGCTCCCCAGAACCTGTCCTGCTGCAGAGTTCGCAAGGTAGTCGTTAACGGATCGTTGCTGCTGGAGCAGCCTATCAAGCATATAAAAGGTTGAGTTCCAGCGTGTCGGGCTTTCACAAATCAGACGTTTGACGGGCAGGTGGTGTCACCGCTGAACGTCAGCAAGGTGAGCCATGGCCATGTAAGATCTTCTAAAATGGCCAGAGATTTTCCTGGCCTGCCGCAAGAAGTCCTGGACCCCGGGGTATTTGGCCACGAATCGCTGCACAACTAAGATCAGGATGATTAATTTTGCCTTGATTTCAGCGCGCTCAGCAGATTGGCATAGTTGTCGCACACCACTTTACCTACTGTCAAATTGAGTGGGTTAGCCACTGATCGGCCTGTGACCGCAGAGCTGAAAGGAGTGCACGACCAGTGTGGCTCTTGGCTTCCAGGCACAACAGTCGCAGCACAGCATGGCAACGTCTGGCATGTCAAATAGGTTCTGGGGAGCTGGGGTGGAGTGCAACGGAAGAGGCGGTAGCAGTGAAAAAGGAAGAGTCAGCCAAGAAGGAGACGGAGGATGAAGTAGGAGGAGGAGAAGAGGCAGGCCTGCATGCAATCTGTGGCAGTAACACCTAATCCACACATGAGCTACGGGTTACATGCTTGACGGTCGTCTGAAGGTTCACCCAGTGGGCAATAAAAGTTATGTACCTTCCCTGCCCGTGTTTGCTGGACGACTTGTCTGTGGTCAGATGTATCTTGGCACAGACACTATGTGCCCGAGATATATTCACTTGCCACTGAACATGGCCATGTAGCTCTGGGATGCCCTTCTGGGAGAAAATTTTCAAAAAGCCTCCGAGTCCACAAGTTTATATGGCAGTAGTTGGCAGGCTAGCAGTTCTGACAAGCCAGCGGTCAGCCATTGGGCAAGAGGGTTATCCGGCATCATCAACTTTTTATGCTCGAACATTTGGGCCATGGAAGCCTGCCTTCTGCCAGATGAACGAGACAATAGCATGGTGGAAGGTCGAGTGGGGGAAAAATGGGAGGAGAGAGTAGAAGGAGAAGAGGCAGGACGTGGAGCGCTGGGAGTGTGGCTTTGTGGGTTCCGAAGATGTTGCTCCCACTAGGCTCGGTGATGGGAGGTCAGGTGCTTACTTAACCCCTTAAGGATATGGCCATATTTCACCTTAAGGACCAGGCAAATCTGACCAGTGTCACTTTGTGGTGATAACTTTAAAATGCTTTTACTTATCCAGGCCATTCTGAGATTGTTTTTTCGTCACATATTGTAATTTATGACACTGGTAAAATGAAGTTAAAAAAAAATCTTTTTTATTTAAAAAAAAATACTAAATTTACCCAAATTTGAGAAAAATTTGCAAATTTCGAAGTTTCAATTTCTCTACTTCTATAATACATAGTAATACCTCCAAAAATAGTTTTTACTTTACATTCCCCATATGTCTACTTCATGTTTGAATCATTTTGGGAATGCCATTTTAGTTTTTGGGGACGTTACAAGGTTTAGAAGCAAATCTTGGAAATTTTCAAAAACCCAATTTTTAGGAACCAGTTCAGGTCTGAAGTCACTTTGTAAGGCTTACATAATAGAAACCACCAACAAATTACCCCATACTAGAAACTACACCCCTCAAGGTATTCAAAACTGATTTTACAAACATCATTAACTCTTTTTTTCATTATTGGCAAATGGAGATGAAATTTCTGAATTTCAATTTTTTGCCAAATTTTCAATTTTAATCCATTTTTTCCACTAACAAAGCATGGGTTAACAGCCAAACAAAACTCTATATTTATTGCCCTGACTCTGCGGTTTACATAAACATCCCATATGTGGTCGTACACTACTGTATGGCCACATGGCAGGGCGTAGAGGGAAAGGAGCGCCGTGTGGTTTTTGGAAGTCAGATTTTGATGGACTGGTTTATTTACACCATGTCCCATTTGAAGCCCCTCTGATGCACCCCTACAGTAGAAACTCTATAAAAGTGACCCCATTTTGGAAACTACGGATAAGGTGGCAGTTTTGTTGGGACCATTTTAAGGGTACATATGATTTTTAGTTGCTCTATATTACATTTTGAGAGGTAAGGTTACCAAAAATAGAAATTCAGAAATTTCATCTCCATTTGCCATAAACGGTTGAGGAACACCTAAAGGGTTAATAAAGTTTGTAAAATCAGTTTTGCATACCTTGAGGGGTGTAGTTTCTTAGATGGGGTCACTTTTATGGATTTTGTACTCTAGGGGTGCATCATGGGTTCTTCAAATGGGACATGGTATAAAAAAAAAAAAAGTCTCTGGTGTAAAAATCTGCCTTCCAGAAACCATATGTCGTTCCTTTCCTTTTGCGCCCTTGCGTCATACAGCAGTTTATGACCATATATGGGGCGTTTTTGTAAACTGCAGAATCAGGGTAATAAATATAAAGTTTTGTTTGGCTGTTAACCCTTGCTTTGTTACCGCCTTAAAATGGAAAATGTGCCAAAAATTGCTGTTTTGGCACGGTTAAAAAAATTTTTGGGGACAGTTTTAATCTGGGGGGAGAGGAGATTCTTACAGACGCAGCGCTACCTAATATGTCTACTTGTTTATATTTATTTAGGTTTTACACTATATTATGCTTTTCCCCGGTCAGAAAAGATCAGGGCCTTGAGGACTGCCTCATAGAACTGAAGGAATTTCCCTGTATACAAAAGAATTGTACAAGGCAACCTGCACCAAGAAGACCCCAACTTTTTTGTACCATGCCTTTTGCACAAGGAGTTATATGGCTTGAGGACTTGATCAGAGAGATCAACTCCTCCATATACCGATTGTAGTCAACGATACAATCGGGCTTGAGGACAGTTGCCGCGGTACCTCAAGCAGATGTGGATATGACGGTGAGGGACTGGAACAAGGGGATACTAGTATAAATGTTATCCACGTACAGGTGGTAACCCTTATCTAGCAGTGGGTGCATAAGGTCCCACACAAGTTTCCCGCTAACACCCAGAGTGGGGGGACATTCTGGCGGTTGAATACGGGAATCTCGCCCCTCGTACACATGAAACTTGTAAGTATACTGTGAGGGGTAGCTTTCTTTCAGGGGATCATTCTCACAGATACGGCTTCAGAACACCAGGTTTCAGGTCCAAACAGTGCATTTATTGTGGCACACCAGCAAAAACAAAACAATAAACACTCGCCCGTCCAGGCTCTAATTAAGCACAATATTCCTGACTCACCTAAGTCACCGTTTACACAGCTAAAAAAAGAAAGAAAAAAAAAAGATACATTTCCATTATTTTATTTTTTTAAGTGTAAAAAAGAAAAAGTTACAAATGCGCTGTGGGGTGGGGTTGGCGATGCGCTAACAGTGGCCGGACTCAAAGAGTGCCAGCCACAGTCAGCACATGCAAAAAAAAAAAACTTGCGCCCCAAAATCCCTCAAGCCTGGCCTGGTGGTATGCGATAACAGGCAAAATCTTGTAGTGGCTCTGGAGCTAGCCGGTTTGACGAACATCCCTTGCCTGGTGCATGTGCTGAATTTGGTGGTGCAGAGGTTCCTGAAAAATTACCCCAATATGTCAGAGCTGCTGCAGAAAGTGCGGGCCGTCTGTGCACGCTTTCGACATTGTCACCCTGCTGCTGCTCACCTGTCTCGCTGCAGCTTAACTTCGGCCTTCCCGCTCACCACCTTATATGTGACGTACCCACAAGGTGGAGCTCCACCTTGTACATGCTGGAGAGACTGCGCAAGCAGCAGCAGGCAATAGTGGAGTTTCAGCTGCAGCACGCACTGGTGAGTCGCTCTGTGGAATAGCACCACTTCACCACCAATGAGTGGGCCTCCATGCGGAACGTGTGTGAGTGCTCCACCAACATGGCCAGTGCCGATGACGCAGTCCGCAGCGTTACTGTCCCACTTCTATTTCTTCTTGAAAAACACTTCGGGCTATGGTGGAAGGAGGATGTGGCACAGTTGGAAGTGGAGGAGGAAGAGGAATCATTTCCACGGTTATCAGGCCAGTCATTCACAAGTGGCTCGGAGGGTGAGTTCCTGCACCAACATGGGCCAGATATACAACTGTCCAGCCAGGGCACAGTTCTGCTGGATGAGGAGGCAGAGGAGGATTAGTAGGAAGAACAGTGTTCACAGCAGGACGGCATCCAAAGCAGCTTATGGGCATCAATGGAGCATGGCTGGGGGCATACAGAGGACACAGATGATACACCTCCCACATAGGACAGTTTGTCGTTGCCTCTGGGAAGCTTGGCACACATGAGGGAATACATGCTGCTGTGCCTGCGCAACGACCGCTGAGTTGCCCACATTCTAACCAGTGCTGATTACTGGGTGGCCACCCTGCTGGATCCCCGCTACAAGAACAACGCGCTGTCCTTAATTCCATCACTGGAGCGTGATCGTAAGATGCGCGAGTACAAGCGCACGCTGGTAGACATGCTGATGGAATTCACACCTGACAGCGGAGGTTCAGTGGAAGCACAAGGCGAAGGCAGAGGAGCAGAAGGAAAAAGTTGCCAATGCAGCTGGGGCACCACCAGCATCTCAGAAGAGAGGGTTAACATGGCCGAAATGTGGAAAAACTTTGTCAGCACGCCAAAACAACCAGCACCACCACCTAATATGGAATGTCTTAGCAGGAGGCAGCATTTTAGCATGGTGGAACAGTACGTGTGCACATGCCTACACGTACTGACTGATTGGTCTTCCCCCATTCAACTGCTGGGTCTCCAAATTGGGCACATTGCCTGAGCTTGCCCTTCATGCCTTGGAAGAGCTGGCCTTCCCTGCAGCAAGTGTATTGTCCGAATGTGTGTTTAGCACGGCGGGGGGGGGGGGGGAAGGGGGGGTAATCACAGACAAGAGCAGCCGCCTTTCCACAGTCAACGTGGAAAAGCTCATGTTTATTCAAATGAATCAGGCATGGATCCCACAGGACTTTTCCGTACCTTGTGCTGAGTAGACAAGCCATTGTTATACTCTAGCGCACTCTCTCTTTGCATTCTCTTTTCTATTTCCTAATGTTTTGGGAAAAAAATAATAATAAAAAAAACAACTAAAACAGTGTTGGCTACCACCTCCTCCTCCACCGCTGTTTTCACCTACACCGCCACGTCCACCGCCTCCTCAACCTCCTACTCCACTATAACCTCCACCTCCTAGTTCTAGATTATTATTTTTTTCTATTCTACATTATTTTAGGTCATTTCCCTATCCACATTTGTTTGCAGGGCAACTGTCCTGCTCTTACCCTCATTTTGCTTACTTTTGCAGCCCTCTAGCCCTTATTACGACTATTTTACAGCCATTTTAGTGCACCAAAGTTCAGGTCCCCATTGACTTCAATGGGGTTCAGGTTCGAGTTCGGATCTTAAACCCGAACTTTGACCCGAAGTTTGGCGAACACGAACATCTATGGGTCCGCTCATCCCTACTTTCCCCAAAAAAAATTGTAGTTAGTTTTTATAACTTTGGCTAAAAAAACAAAAAACATTTTTTTTTGCAGTGGTCAAAAATTTACACAGATAGAAGTCTCTCAAATTCTGGGTTCTCAGAGAATATGTGCTACTTGACAGGTCTCATATGAGCTCAGTATTTGAGTATTTGGGAGGAAATAAGTTCTGCCATCTTAGTTGACTTCAGAACCAGACCTCTTCAAGTCCAGTTCTGGGGCTGTGACACAACTGCTCCTCAGTGGTGAAGTGCTGCGGGGAGTGGTGTTTCTGAATCCTGAGGATGTCTGAGTGGGGGTTACACCTTTGGCCCAGCTTTTGCACCTCTGTATCACCTACATATATATTTTTTTTACTAACTAAAACCTGATACTGATACACAGGACTGTAGACTGGAGATATTTATTCTTTAAATGCTGCTAATTTTGAATACAGGGCCACTACAGTGGGCGCAGCATTGGGAGTAGCAGCAGGATAACACTGTTGGGGCACTGGCTAAAAGAGGTTGTCATGGGCAGAATGTAAAAGACGGTGAAAGGGAATTTCTATGTCAGAGGAGACATCACCTGTGAGGCACTGAATGTAAGAGGTATGTAATGCTGGATAGTCCTGTGTGTTTGGTTATGTGAGTGTGTGTAGGATATAGGGATGGGGGTGGGGCGTTGGTTTGAGAATGTGGGGTGAGATTATTGAGATATCCCTATGATTTCTGTGCTCTTTAGAGTCACATTATAATCTTTGTAGCACCTGATTTTTTAATGAACTTTTATTTGTGTTTTGTATTGCTATTTTATTAGATATCTGCCATTACACCATGATACTTTGGAGAGAGTACAGAGAAGAGCTACTAAACGGGTACATGGATTGCAGGATAAAACTTACCAGGAAAGATTAAAGGACCTTAACATGTATAGCTTGGAAGACAGACGAGACAGAGGGGATATGATAGAAACTTTTAAATACATAAAGGGAATCAACAAGGTAAGAGGAGAGAATATTTAAAAGAAGAAAAACTTCTACAAGAGGACATAGTTTTAAATTAGAGGGGAAAAGGTTTAAAAGTAATATCAGGAAGTATTACTTTACTGAGAGAGTAGTGGATGCATGGAATAGCCTTCCTGCAGAAGTGGTAGCTGCAAATACAGTGGAGGAGTTTAAGCATGCATGGGATAGGCATAAGGCCATCCTTCATATAAGATAGGGCCAAGGGCTATCCATAGTATTCAGTATATTGGGTAGACTAGATGGGCCAAATGGTTCTTATCTGCCGACACATTCTATGTTTCTATTACTAGTTAATAAAAAATCCCCCTATTTTAATGTTTTTTTGTGCCAATACATATTTATTTGGGGTCATATACATCTCAAACATACATATATACACATCTACAGTATATTGACTTTTAGTTGACTATAGTACAGTATAGTACAGTTAGGTCCATATATATTTGGACAGAGACAAACATTTTCACATTTTTGTTCTGTACATTACCACAATGGATTTTGAACAAAACAATTCAGATGCAGTTGAAGTTCAGACTTTCAGCTTTAATTCAGTTGGTTGATTGCATAAAAATGCGAGGAACTAAAGCATTTTTTAAACTCAATCCATTCATCTTAAGGGCTCAAAAGTAATTGGACATATTAAATAATTGTAAATAAAATGTTAATTTCTAATGCTTGGTTGAAACCCCTTTGTTAGCAATGATTGCCTGAAGTTTTGAACTCATTGACATCACCAGACGCTGTGTTTCCTCCTTTTTAATGCTCTGCCGGGCCTTTACTGTAGCGATTTTCAGTTGCTGTTTGTTTGTGGGCCTTTCTGTCTGAAGTTTAGTCTTTAACAAGTGAAATGCTCTATTGGGTTTAGATCAGGTGACTGGCTTGGCTATTCAAGAAGATTCCACTTCTTTGCTTTATTAAGCTCCTGAGTTGCTTTGGCTTTATGTTTTGGGCCATTGTCCATCTGTATTATGAAACGCAGACCAATCAGTGTGGCTGCATTTGGCTGGATTTGAGCACACAGTATGTCTCCGAAAACCCCAGAATTTATCCGGCTGCTTCTGTCCTGTGTCATATCATCAATAAACACTAGGGAACCAGTGCCACTGGCAACCATGCATGCCCCAGACCATCACACTGCGTCTTCCATGTTTTACAGATGATGTGGTAAGCTTTGGATCATGAGCTGTACCATACCTTCACCATACTTTTTTCTTTCCATTCAGAGGTTGATCTTGGTTTCATATGTCCAAAGAATGTTCTTCCAGAAGTGTGCTGTTTTTTTTTTTAGCAAAGTCCAATCTAGCCAATCTATTCTTGAGGCTTATGAGCGGCTTGCACCGTGCAGGGAACACTCTGTATTTACTTTCATGCAGTCTTCTCTTTATGGTAGATTTGGATTTTAATATGCCTATATCCTGGAGAGTGTTGTTCACTTGGTTCGCTGTTGTGAAGGGGTTTCCCTTCACCATGGTAATTATTCTGCGATCATCCACCACTGTTGTCTTCCGTGGGCGTCCAGGTCTTTTTGCATTGTTGAAGTCACCAATGCTCTTTCTTTCTCAGGATGTACCAAACTGTAGATTTTTTGATTTTGCCACTCCTAATAGTGTAGCAATTTCTCGGATGTTTTTTTTTCTCTTTTAGCAGATGAAGGATGGCTTGTTTCACCTGCATGGAGAGCTCCTTTGACCGCATGTTTACTTCTCAGCAAAATCTTTAAAATGCAAGCATCACACCTCAAATCAACTCCAGACCTTTTATGTGCTTAATTGAGAATGAAAGAAGGAATTGCCCACAAAACAGCCTTTGAGTCAATTGTCCAATTACTTTTGGCCCCTTTAAAGACAGGGTGCACATGTAAAGGAGCTGGAACTCCTAAACCCTTCATCCAATTTTAATGTGGATACCCTCAAAGAAAGCTAAAGGTCTGGACTTTATGTCCATGTCCATTATATAACCATAACTTGAATATGTTTTAGTAAGCAGGTAATAAAAACAAAATTTGTGTCAGTGTCTGAATATATATGGACCTAACTGGTATTTTCATGGATTCATTATGATTTTTCTGTTCACTGTTGCATGTATATATCCATCTATTTATTTGTCATTTTAAAACTTTTGTTGCTACAATTTATAATATATATATATATATATATATATATATATATAATATATTTATGATACTTATTTAATTTTTGTACTAATTATAACTATTATACATAGAATCTCGTATTATAACTCCTCAGTACTAGCTTCTTTTTTGACCTTCGGTTGATACCATTTCCCTTCTCTTTTTCCCTTTTCTTCTTCTTTCGGCATCAAACTGACTTTAGTATCAGTTTCCCTTTTACTTTCTTCTTGCTACCTCTCAGCTTCCTTCTGATCTTCTTCCGGTTCACATTAACTTCGAGGCAGTATGCCTTCTCGAAATTTGCAGGTTCTGTTCTAAATATAGGTGGGTGGGACTCGCAACTATCAGACAGGCATATCCTAATAATATGTAATATGCCGCTAATGTCGGAGATGGGAATACCCCTTTAAGGTCTTTCAAAGAGTTTCCCAAACATTTAGGAAGTAATTTCTTGTATGCGAAAGAAATCAAAGAATGGGAAGTAGAAGCCTTAATCTATATGATCTAAGCTCTCTATGGCAGAAATTTTCATAGGAGCTATATGGGCCTGACACTGAATAGCATGGTGGAGTCTTAAGGGAGTTCCTCACTGCAAAAATAGTGCAGCATGCAGCATTCTTTTTATACCTCAGCGAACCCCAGATAACAGTTGGACTCCATTTGAATTAATCATACAATAGATCTGGCTCAGCGCTGTGACTTCTTGGCAATTCTGTGGTAATGAAATTACTAATTAGAACACAATCATAGTATTGAATATTACTTTTTTACTGCACAAGAATATTCCAGTGAAATTGATATTATGTCACCAAATACAGTTTACTACTCATGAAATAAATGTGCTATTTCACTGCCAAATGCTGATGTTCCAGTACAGATATGTTCCAGTAATGGAATTAAGTTAGTTAAAGCCAGAAGTTTTGGGTAGTTACTGTACGTGGATGCCCAAAATACTGTGAAAGTAAGTATCATAAAGTTATTGTAATTTCACTGTCTTTCAGGTCTGGGTCAGGGAAATGGCTTTATCGTTACAGCCCTTACCTCTGTAGAGCAATGTTTGTTGTCATTGTAATGGAATTACACACAATGACTGAAATATGTTTAAAGGCTATGTACACCTTTGTTTTTGTTTCTTGTTTTTATTGCATTGTACTTATTTTAAGCGAAAAATCATTTTTTTCAGTTGATCTTATAAAAAAATATGGAATCCTTTTTTGTGTACATAGCTGAGATATGGTAGTAGCAGCCTGTAGATTTTCTGTCTTTTCCATCATTTGGGGAACTGCTGGGCTCCTTATCTCTGTTCTCTGACCTTATAAACACTCAGTTCTTATCTTACTGATAAGGATGTGGCTTAAATAAGTGTTTATGACCTCTTAGTAGTTTAGAGATAAAGTTTATTAGATGACCCACACAAAGTGAAAGTACCAGTCACACAGCTAGAAAAACAGTTAACCCTTTGTGACAGAATGGCTCAATATTTTTTAATAAAGGCCAATTGAAATTACGATTTTTAGCCAAAAATGAGTAACATGCAATCATAATCAAAAATTGCCTCCGAAGGTGTACCTAGCCTTTAAAGGAGTTTTCCCATCTTCCTATTTTATCCTCACCTGCAGCCAGCTCTGCTGTTCACTTCCTGGTTTCCTGCTTCTAAGGCTGGGCATGGACCCCCCTAGAACAACCAGTTAATTTTTTTAATTTATTTTTTATCCCTCAGGGCCGCACCGCCGATCACCACGGGCTGCGTGGCCCTGGTTCTAGTTGCGGGAGACAGTAGGAGATGAGCGCTTCCATTCATCTCCATATTCATTCATTTCTAGTGCAATGTTTTGTTTTTTTCCTAGTGTAATGCTTTAGTTTAAAGGGAACCTGTCACCGGGATTTTGGGTATAGAGCTGAGGACATGGGCTGCTAGATGGCCGCTAGCACATCTGCAATACCCAGTCCCCATAGCTCTGTGTGCTTTTATTGTGTAAAAAAACCGATTTGATGCATATGCGAATTAACCTGAGATGAGTCCTGTCCCTGACTCATCTCACATACAGGACTCATCTCAGGTTAATTTGCATATGTATCAAATCGTTTTTTTTCACAATAAAAGCACACAGAGCTATGGGGACTGAGTATTGCGGATGTGCTAGCGGCCATCTAGCAACCCATGTCCTCAGCTCTGTACCCCAAATCCCGGTGACAGGTTCCCTTTAAATGTCAGTTCTTGTTCCTCTGTCCATGGCATCTAAGATTGCTCCAAACAACATTTCATTGCATTGTACATTGTATTACATTGTATTGTACAGTGACAATAAAGGCATCTTATCTATCTTATTTGTATTGCCGTCCTCAGGACAGCGATACAGATGACTGTGCTGCGGAGGGGCAGGGGAGGGAGAGGTGTCTCCCTTCTCTGTTCTTATGATAGGCCGCAGGCACTAATGCAGCACATAGCAGGGACACAGACTGGAAGAGGCCTGCCTCGCATCACTGCTGATGAAGGTAAGTATTAGTGTTTTTTGGGTTTTTTTCTTTTGGGGGGGGCTGGCACTATGGGGGCATCTGGCATTTCTTACAGCCCCATTTTTTGGGGGGGTGGCACTCTAGGGGAATTTATTTCTTGACCATTTTTTTTTTGGGGGGGGGGGGGCACTTTGGGAGCATTTCTTACTGGCGCATTATAGGGGGGGCACCATGGGGGAGAGGACAGTCTTCACCCCTGCCCTCCTTCTCGGTCTGCACACTTTCGAAAGCCACAGCAGTTGGCACCTATGTTTCGTCATCATCCGAGATGTGCTGCGATGGTCCTCCCATGTAATCATCTTGAAACATAAGTGGTTGGGCATCGGTGCACTCAATCAAATCCACTTCTGGGGCAGGGCTAGGTGGATGGGTCTGGGAAACCCTGCTAGCAGAGTCATCAAAAAGCAGAAGAGACTGCTGCATGACTTGGGGCTCAGACTGCTTGGCTGATTTGCAAGGGAGTGAGGTGAAAGACGGATGGACATCGGCTGCAGGTGCCAACTCTTTCAGCGGGAGACTGGGTGGGAGAAAATTACGAATTATAAGAGCAACACCTGTTCTATCAACACTGGAAATTCTTTCTCTCCTGATGACCTAAATAATTTTTTTTGCACGATTTGACAAAGGCAATGAGCTGCCTATCATCAAATTTGACCAGCAAGAGGCTCCATCATGTTCCCTGATGCTGAGAGCAGATGAGGTAGAATTGGCCTTCAGCCACATTAATCCCCACAAAGCAGCTGGCCCTGATGAAGTTCCTGGAAAAGTCCTAAAAAACTGTGCTAAACAGCTGAAAACAGTGTTTACCAGTATATTTAACAGCTCACTAGAGCAGCCCACTTGCCTGAAGTCCTCCACAATTGTCACAATTCCAAAACAGGCCGGGGTGAAGACCTTAAGTGATTATCGCCTGTGGCTCTCACTCCTATTGCTATAAAGTGTTTTGAATAGCGGCGAATCAATGGATGTCGTGTATCTGGACTTCTCCAAAGCATTTGACACTGTACCACATAAAAGGTTAGTATATAAAATGAGAATGCCCGGACTGGGAGAAAACGTCTGTAAGTGTGTAAGTAACTGGCTCAGTGATAGAAAACAGAGGGTGGTTATTAATGGTACATACTCAGATTGGGTCACTGTCACTAGTGGAGTACCTCAGGGGTCAGTATTGGGCCCTATTCTCTTCAATATATTTATTAATGATCTTGTAGAAGGCTTGCATAGTAAAATATCAATTTTCGCAGATGACACTAAACTGTGTAAAGTAATTAACACTGAAGAGGACAGAATACTACTACAGAGCGATCTGGATAGATTGCAGTCTTGGGCAGATAAGTGGCAGATGAGGTTTAACACTGACAAATGTAAGGTTATGCACATGGGAAGGAATAATGCAAGTCACCCGTACTTATTAAATGGTAAAACACTCGGTAACACTGACATGGAAAAGGATCTAGGAATTTGTATAAACAGCAAACTAAGCTGCAAAAACAAGTGTCAGGCAGCTGCTGCCAAGGCCAACAAGATAATGGGTTGCATCAAAAGGGGCATAGATGCCCGTGATGAGAACATAGTCCTACCACTTTACAAATCATTAGTCAGACCACACATGGAGTACTGTGTACAGTTCTGGGCTCCTGTGAACAAAGCAGACATAGCAGAGCTGGAGAGGGTCCAGAGGAGGGCAACTAAAGTAATAACTGGAATGGGGCAACTACAGTACCCTGAAAGATTATCAAAATTAGGGTTATTCACTTTATAAAAAAGACGACTGAGAGGAGATCTAATTAATATGTATAAATATATCAGGGGTCAGTACAGAGATCTATCCCATCATCTATTCATTACCAGGACTGTGACGAGGGGACATCCTCTGCGTCTGGAGGAAAGAAGGTTTGTACACAAACATAGAAGAGGATTCTTTACGGTAAGAGTAGTGAGACTATGGAACTCTCTGCCTGAGGAGGTGGTGATGGTGAGTACAATAAAGGAATTCAAGAGGGGCCTGGATGTATTTCTGGAGTGTAATAATATTACAGGTTATAGCTACTAGAGAGAGATCGTTGATCCAGGGAGTTATTCTGATTGCCTGATTGGAGTCGGGAAGGAATTTTTTATTCCCCTAAAGTGAGGAAAATTGGCTTCTACCTCACAGTTTTTTTTTTTTTTTGCCTTCCTCTGGATCAACTTGCAGGATGACAGGCCGAACTGGATGGACAAATGTCTTTTTTCGGCCTTATGTACTATGTTACATGTTACACATGAAGAGCAAGAACTGCACCTCCATGGACCAATACCAGTTTGCTTACAGAGCACATAGATCAACTGAGGATGCTGTTTCACTTACCCTTCACACTGCGCTGTCACACCTGGAGCAGAGAGACAGCTATGTGCGGCCCTTTAACACCATCCCTCCCAACAAGTTGGCAACAAAACTGAACAACTTGGGTCTCAGCTCACACCTGTGCAACTGGATACTGGATTTTCTTACAAAAAGAGCACAAATCGCACGCATGGGCAAGCACTTTTCTTCATCCTTAACACTAAATACTAGGGTACCGCAAGGCTGTGTGTTGAGCCCTCTCCTTTACTCCCTCTTCACAAATGACTGTAAACCTACCTATTCACAATACCAATACCATTATAAAATTTGCAGATGACACGACCGTGATAGGCATAATCTCCAACAATGATGAAACAGCCTATAGGAAAGAGGTTGAGAACCTAAAGAGATGGAGTAAGAACAACAACCTCATACTCAATACCAAGAAAACAAAGGAGCTAATTCTGGATTTTAGGAAGAAGAAACAAAATGGACACCATACGATTAGCATTAATGGTGGAAACGTGGAGATAGTTCAAAGTTTCAGATTCTTGGGAGTTCATATTAGTCAGGACCTGTCATGGATAAAAAAAACACAACAGAAATTACCAAAAAAGGCCTTCAGAGGCTTTATTTTTTGAGGAGTCTGAAGAAAGAACAACTCCCAAAACAGCTGCTTGTCAATTTTTACAGGTGCACCATAGAATCTGTTATCATATACTGCATTACAGTGTGGTACTCCGGCTGCTCTTCTGAGGACAAGAAGACCCTCAAGCGCATCATCAGAACGGCTGGCAGAATCACTGGTACTCAGTTACCATGACTGGATGACATCTTCACTGCTCACTGCAGCAACAGGGCAAAAACTATCTGCGGGGATCCAACTCACCCCGGCCACAGCCTTTTCACTCCCCTACCCTCTGGTAGGCGTCTTAGAGCCCTACATGCCCGCACCACTAGGCTGAAGAACAGCTTTTACCCCAAAGCAATCAGTCTCCTAAATGCTCGGAGATTATTGCCCCATTCCTAGGATAGAAACTACCACAGACTGAAAGTGACTGCTGCATTCATGACCCCATGATGACCTCTTGTCTGCAGTGGTGTCTGAATCAGTGTGTATACATACTAACATGCACTTCCTACTTTGCTCTTGCTATATATATATATATATATATATATGCTGTGAACTGTGAATAGTAATGCCTTCTAGTGCAATGTTTTGTTTTTTTCTAGTGTAATGCTTTAGTTTAAATGTCAGTTCTTGTTCCTCTGTCCATGGCATCTAGGATTGCTCCAAACAACATTTCATTGTATTGTACATTGTATTATATTGTATTGTACAGTGACAATAAAGGCATCTTATCTTAAATCATCCACCCGTGGCATGGGATAAGCGTCAAACTTTGAGATCTCGTTTAATTTGCGAAAGTCGTTGCAAAACCGCACGGACCCATCCGGTTTTGGTACCAACACCACAGGGCTACTCCAATCACTATGGGATGGCTCAATAACACCTAGCTCCAACATGCTCTGGATCTCACCGGCTATTGTCTGTCTGCGGGCTTCAGGAATGCAATATGGCTTCAAGCGAACCCGAGCTTGTGGTTCTGTAACAATATCATGCTTAATTACATGAGTGCAACCTGGCCACTCTGAAAAAACATCAGCATTCCTAAGGAGGAATTCCTTTACATCTTGGGCTTGTGCCCTTGACACACCTTAGTAACTCCCCCCTAAAATGTAGGGGTGAGAGGCTCAGCCTCCATAGAAACTAACGGTTCCTTCCAGGCCTTTATTAAAATTGACATGATAGATTTGCATTTTATTCCGTTTGTCGGGTTGGTGGAATTTATAAATTACATCCCCTATTTTCTCTACAACCTCATGGGGCCCTTGCCATTTCGCTAGGAATTTACTTTCCGCGGTGGGAACCAGAACCAGGACCCGGTCACCCGGCTGAAAAACCCTGAGTCTGGCTCCCCGATTGTAAATGCGACTTTGGGCCTCTTGAGCCTGTCTCAAATGCTCTTGTACTATGGGCATTACCGCTGTGATGCGGTCCTGCATCTGTAGAACATGTTCCACCACAGAGCGGTGGGGAGAGGGCTCCTCTTCCCACGACTCCTTTGCAACATCCAAAAGCCCCCGGGGGTGTCGCCCATACAAAAGCTCAAACGGGGAAAACCCAGTGGACGACTGAGGCACCTCACGAACAGCAAACATCAAGTAGGGGAGCAGGCAATCCCAATCTCTCCCGTCTGCCTCAACTACCCTTTTTAACATTCTCTTGAGGGTTTTGTTGAAGCGCTCAACCAAGCCATCAGTTTCAGGGTGATAGACAGATGTCCTTAACTGTTTTATACCCAGCAGCTTACACAAACCTTTCATTACGTTGGACATAAAAAGTGTTCCTTGATCCGTCAGGATCTCTTTGGGAATGCCTGTTCTAGCAAACATATGAAACAGCTCCCGGGCAATTGTCTTAGCTGACGTGTTCCGCAGAGGAACCGCCTCGGGATACCTAGTGGCATAGTCTAAAACCACAAGAATGTATTGATGTCCCTTTGCAGACTTCACCAGGGGCCCCACCAAATCCATTGCAATTCGGTGAAAAGGTACCTCAATGATGGGTAACGATACCGAGGGTCCCCGGTAATGAGGCGCAGGGGACGTCAACTGACGCACAGAATTGTTTGATTTCTGCAAATATACCAGGCCAAAAAAACCTCTGGAGTACCCGTTGCCGAGTTTTCACAGACTCTTGAGGTCTCTCGGATTCCCCCACTAGCACAGAGAAGGGGACTGGTCAGGCTCAACTGGGGCCAGTCCACCAGCTGGTACTTCAGAACCGGAATTTCCAAAGTCAGGCAGGCTAGCCGGAGTTTCATCCCCCACACTTAGGGAAATTTGAGGTGGAAACTCGACCATACACAGGTCCCAAAACAAGGGAAAGTCCTGCCCTAGTATGACACTATGCATCAGGGATTTAGATACTCCAACCTCTTGGGACGTCACACCACTGAGGGACCACTGCTGTACCATAACTTTTTGCATCACCATGTATGCACACAACACCCATGCACTGTTTTTTCAGCTGCTCTGGAGCTACCAGATCTGAATGTACAAGCGTAACCAGGCTCCTAGAATCTAGCAAGGCCTGGACACTCCTTCCACCCACTTTGACCTGTGCCATGTGAGCCAGCGCAGAGGTCAGACATGCTGGATGAGCGAAGAAGGAAAGGCGCCGAGCGGCTTCACACTCCATAGGTTCTGGGACGTCAGGACATTTAGCAGCCACATGCCCCCCGGGCTTTGCACCTCCAGCACTGGACACCAGAGCCTAGTATGGTCTCTCTCAGCAGCCTAGTATCCATGTTGGTCTTCACCCACGTTTTCAAACCAGGATCAGCATTTAAGGTTGCAGCGCCTTTCCCCGCCACTGTGGGCAGACGCCGCTTCACAGGCAAGTTCTCGGGGTCAGACCCCCCTGCCAAAAATCCCTCTGCCGCGAGGTAGCGTTCCACCATCTCAACTAACTCATTGGCGGACTTTGGATCAGCGTGACTGACCCATTTTCTTAACTCATGCGGCAGCGCTGTCAGGAAGCGATCCATTGTGACCCTTTCGACAATCTGGGATGCCGTGAGTATCTCAGGTTGCAACCACTTTCGTACCAGATAAATTAAGTCATGCATTTGTGACCTGGGGGACTTATTAGGTTGGTAATTCCAGTGGTGCACTCGTTGGGCCCGCACAGTAGGAGTGACACCCAAACGGCGGAGAATTTCTAGCTTTAGCTTCTCGTAGTCTTGGGCATCCTCAGCAGACAAATCAAAATACGCTTTCTGAGAGTCACCCGTTAGAAATGGAGCAACCAACCCCGCCCACTGAGTCTTAGGCCACGCCTCACAATCTGCGGTACGTTCAAACGTATTCAGAAACGCTTCCATGTCATCGTGTGGGGTCATTTTCAGAAGAAAATGGCTTGCTTTGATCAACCCACTATTGCTAGGTCGATCCTGATGCGTATTCGCCAACTGCTGCAGAACCTCTGTAAGAGTTTCTCTGTCTTTCCGAGCAGCTTCAGCTTGCATTTGCCTGTCTCTTTCCGCGGCCTCAGCTAGTGACGTCACCTGAGTACTCAACAGACGTACAATTTCCTGCTGCGCCTCCTGCTGGGCAGCCAAAGACTTTTTATTTCTGGCATTAGTCTCTCGCTGGACTGCATTTGCATCTTGCTGGGTTGCACAGGCTTATGCCAACCTCAACACCAGGTCTTCCATCATATTGGATGAGAATATGAAATGCAATTCAAGTTGCTAGATAGATGGTATCTGGCAGGGATCCGTCTGCACGCATCCTCCACCAAATTGTGAACTGTTACACCTTTCTGCGGGGTTGTTTTGGGCAGAAACAGGTACACCGACACCTTTGTGGCTTGTGCGTCAGACTGTTGCTAGTTTATTTTGAAAGTTGCTCAAAATAACAAACAAAAACCAAAACAACAATAGCCGTCTGGCTCCTGCCTAACAGCAGCCCTAGCTAAACTCATAACACAAAACACAAAGGGCATTTTCAAGGGGAAAACAGAGCAACTTACAGTTCAGTAGTTAGGTAGAGAAGCCGACCACTCTCAGAGTTCCTAGGCTTGCAGCTTCTCAAACAGACTGCCCAGACTCCCAGAGAGAGAGAGAGCTCCTGGCTCAGGGCTGCTGACCTAATTAGTACACCTGTGTGAGCAGTCCCCCAGGCAGGTAAAACCCGGACTGGCTCCGGGTGGTCAGGGAACCCACCCGACTCTTCCCTGACCGGCTCCAGGACCCTAAACTGGCTTTCTTTTTCCCAGGAAGCTTCTGGAAACAAAGAAAACCAAACCTTCCTGGAGCCTTTTAACACATGAAGTGCTGGAAACTTGGTGCAATGTACACACCATCCAGCACTCTCTGCAAAACATTGTGACACCCTGTCACACCCTCTAATTTAAAACCTATGTCCTCTTGTAGCAGTTTATCTTCTTTTAAATATTCTCTCCTCTTACCTTGTTGATTCCCTTTATGTATTTAAAAGTTTCTATCATATCCCCTCTGTCTCGTCTGTCTTCCAAGCTATACATGTTAAGGTCCTTTAATCTTTCCTGGTAAGTTTTATCCTGCAATCCATGTACTAGTTTAGTAGCTCTTCTCTGAACTCTCTCCAAAGTATCAATATCCTTCTGAAGATATGGTCTCCAGTACTGCGCACAATACTCCAAATGAGGTCTCACTAGTGCTCTGTAGAGCGGCATGAGCATCTCCCTCTTTCTACTTTTAATGCCTCTCCCTATACACCCAAGCATTCTGCTAGCATTTCCTGCTGCTCTGTGGCATTGTCTGCCTACCTTTAAGTCTTTTGAAAAAAATGACTCCTAAATCCCTTTCTCAGACTACTGAGGTTAGGACTGTATCACTGATTTTATACTCTGCTCTTGGGTTTTTACGCCCCTAGGTGCATTATCTTGCACTTATCAACATTAAATTTTAGTTGCCAGATTTTTGACCATTCCTCTCTTTTCTAAATCCTTTTCCATTTGGTGTATCCCTCCAGGAACATCAACCCTGTTACAAATCTTTGTGTCATCAGCAAAAAGACACACCTTACCATCGAGGCCTTCTGCAATTTTGCTGATAAAGATATTAAACAATATGGGTCCCAGAACAGATGCCTGAGGTACCCCACTGACCATGGTCTGAATATACTCCATTCACTACAACCCTCTGTTGTCTGTCCCTCAGCCACTGCCTAATCCATTCAACAATATGGGAGTCCAAGCCCAAAGACTGCAATTTATTGATAAGCCTTCTATGTGGGACAGTATCAAAAGCCTTACTAAAGTCTAGATAAGCGATGTCTACTGCACCTCCGCCATCTATTATTTTAGTCATCCAATCAAAAAAATCAATAAGATTAGTTTGACATGATCTCCCTGAAGTAAACCCATGCTGTTTTTCATCTTTCAATCCATGGGATTTTAGATGTTCCACAATCCAGTTCGGAGAGGGAGACACTCAAACATGAAAAATCAATTACAGCAAAACACAAATACCGTCAAATATAGTTAATTTAAGTAAGATTCAACTTACAGACACAGATAGCTCTTTTGAATAAGGGCCTTAAATTTGCCCCTACTACTGCATTAGACAAATTCTCCACCTATATAGGAATAGAGAAATTGATCAGGAAAATATGTCCCAAAATTTTTTTTTGCCAAAATCCATTGATGAAGGAAATTAATTCTGTTCCGGATGGACATTATCAGACAGGATTGAAGGCGAGATCAAAGAAATACCCAAAACAAGAAATAAGCTACGCAATGGAAAAACTTTAAATTAAATGTAGAAAATGATTTAAGGAAAATTAAGGGATATAGAATAAAAAAACAAAACAAAAAACAACAACAACAACAACAACAACAACAACCTCTCTAGGAAAGAAATAGAGGCCATAAAACAATTACAGGTAACGAATGAAATTACAATCCGCCCCACGGAAAAAGGAGGGGCCATAGCAATCTTAAATACTGAAGACTGTGTACAGGAGTGTAGGAGACAACTTAATGACAAAACCACTTCTAGAAAACTTATATGGGACCCTACCGAGAATTACTTTAAACAACTGGAAGAATACTGTAAAAAGGGAATGGATGCAGGGTTTCTGTTAGAACAGGAAGCTAGGTTTATTACCATAGAAACATGGAAACATAGAATGTGTCGGCAAATAAGAACCATTTGGCCCATCTAGTCTGCCCAATATACTAAGTACTATGAATAGCCCCTGGCCCCTATCTTATATGAAGGATGGCCTTATGCCTATCCCATGCATGCTTAAACTCCTTCACTGTATTTGCATCTGCCACTTCTGCAGGAAGGCTATTCCATGCATCCACTACTCTCTCAGTAAAGTAATACTTCCTGATATTACTTTTAAACCTTTGCCCCTCTAATTTAAAACTATGTCCTCTTGTAGCAGTTTTTCTTCTTTTAATTATTCTTTCCTCTTTTACCTTGTTGATTCCCTTTATGTATTTAAAAGTTTCTATCATATCCCCTCTGTCTCGTCTTTCTTCCAAGCTATACATGTTAAGTTCCTTTAATCTTTCCTGGTAAGTTTTATCCTGCAATCCATGTACCAGTTTAGTAGCTCTTCTCTGAACTCTCTCCAAAGTATCAATATCCTTCTGGAGATATGGTCTCCAGTACTGAGCACAATACTCCAAATGAGGTCTCACTAGTGCTCTGTAGAGCGGCATGAGCACCTCCCTTTTTCTACTGGTAATTCACTTTTGTACCGATGTACAAAAGCGAGTTCCGGTATTTTACTGCATCCCTAAAATACATAAAGACCTGAACACGCCACTTGGAAGGCCTATCGTATCGGGCATAGAGTCCATCTCGTCCAATTTGTCGCAATATATTGACAAACTACTACAACCGGTAGTTAGGACCATATCGTCATATATTAAAGACACTACCGATACAGTGAAACACTGGAACAACTAAATTGGAAGGCTGATTGGATTCTGGGCACTCTAGATGTAGGCTCTCTGTATACAATAATAGACCATTCATTAGGCCTGCAAGCCCTCATAAACAGCTTACCGCAAATAGCCTTACTAAAAGAGGGGCAGATATCCTTCCTGATTGAAGGGGTGAGATATATATTGAACCATAACTACTTTGTTTTTAATAGGGAGTATTATGTACAACAGAAAAGGACAGCTATGGGCACCAGATTCGCCCCCAGCTATGCCAATCTTTATATGGCACAGTGGGAGGTGGATACCATCTTATCTAGACTGGGGCGGATCTGGTGCTATGGCGTCGTTATATCGATGTTATTATATTTGACAGGATACGATAGAATATCTGAATGTGTTCCTACAGGACATTAATGTTAACGATAGGAACCTCAGATTCACTTTGGACATAAGTAAAACTAATATACAGTTCCTAGATTTGAATATCAGGGTAGAAAACCAGAGACTTATGAGTAGCACCCACCTTAATCCTGTAATAAAAAACAGCTTTATTCGCTTCTCTAGGTGCCATCTTCCAAGATGGCTGACAAATATCCCTACGAGTCAGTTCAGAAGGCTCAAACGCAATTGTACCGATGAACAGCAATTTGAGAAGGAAGCCAAGGACCTGAAACACCAATTCTTACATAAGGACAACCCCCGCCATCTACTTGAACACTCACTAAACAAAGTTAGAGTCATGAATAGAAAGGATTTCTTTGTCCCTAATCAGGAAGACAAAAAAGATGAGACCCTTAGGATCATTTTGCCACTCTCAATATAGAACAATAGCGAGGATTATCAAAAACATTGGCATCACTTAATGATAAGATTATAGGATCTGAACTGACAAAGATTCCATACATTACATATACTAATCATTCAAAAATAAATGTAATTTGAGCAGCTCTCACCTACCTGGAATACCCACTGGGAGGCACGGAACCGCTCCCTCACCCGGACTGGGAGCAAATAGAGATAAGTGCAAAATTGGAGTTGTCCAGCCTTTCTTCCAAAAAGCACTTTATTAAGTAACACTTGCTAAAAACATCCAGATACAGGTTGCATAGGTCTACGCGTTTCGGGCAGAAAACAATTTAGCCCTCATGTCTGTGAATTTAGCCCTTACTCATGACTGCTCAACATACACTAAGATCTTCACCTTTATAGGGGGAAGAGAAAGCCGCACCTGGGGCAATCAAAGCGTCAAGCGGCTCCTCCCTCGTATAGAGGTGCATAATGGTAAAAACAAACTAAAAAGATCTATATATATATATATATATATATATTATTTATATATATTATATAGATCATCCTGAATAACTTAAAGAAATGGGAAATTAGATGTTAGTATTGTAGGATTAGATCTAATCTTTTGTTTAACCCTTGAGGCTGGCGACTTTCTAGCTGGAAAATCCAGTAAGATTCTCTATTTAAAAGTTTCCTTTTTCGGTCGCCTCCTCTTACTGGTCTATTAACCCTTTCAATACCTTGCACAGACATGTCAGAGGTATCGCCACCATGAACTATCGCAAAACGAAGGCTAGCCACTGAAATGTTGCGGCTTTCATGGTGTGGCACATCTGAGATGTGTTTTCTTATCCGTGTTTTTATAGCGTTGGTGGTACATCCTACATATTGTAACATACATTTGGTGCAAGTAATCAGATATATGGCATAAGTGGTGTTACAATTCAAGAATGATTTCATCACAAAGCTCTGACCATTAACACTGGACTCAAAAGATCTGGAGATTTTCATATATTTGCAGCAAGTACATGGAGTGCCCACATTTGTAATTTCCTTTGGGTGATAGCCAAGTGCTTTGTGATGTCAAAGACTTCTTATTTTGAAAAAGACTCAGACTCACTGTATGGGCTATAGTGGGGGTTTTTTGTGCTGCACATTTACCACCATTTTGTGCTACTGCCGTCCAATTTTTATCACATGCTAACACTGGGAAATGTTTTTTTAATGATGTAACAAATTTGTGTATATTCGCTACTGTATTGTGTAACAAAATCATTCTTTTTTTTATGTACTTTGCATCACACTTCATCTCTGTTTGTTACTCTAAACTTCTTGGGGTCAGCTGAAATCAATTTATCCCTATTCATATCCCAGACTTCTTTAATATGTTTTGTCATTATTTGTTTGGAGTATGCTCTAAATGTCAATCTATTGATAATATCCTGCGCCTCAATTTCATAGGTTGCTATCGGACTACAGTTTCTCCTAGCCCTAATGAATTCCCCCTTGGGTATATTCCTGATTGTATGGGCAGGATGACATGACATGGCATGTAATAATGTATTACCCGCTGTGGGTTTCCTGTATGTACTAGTGTATATGGAGGCTGTGGAGGAGTCCCCCCTGAGGCGGAGGTCCAAGAGCACAGCGTTCGAGGTATCGTGCTGAACAGTAAATTGGATACTGTTCACACATGAATTCAGATAGTGGGCAAAAGACGGCATGGCCGCCACATCACCCGACCAGACAAAAATCAAGTCGCCGATGTAACGGCCATACTACCTTATACTACCTGCATAGGGGTTGATGTCGATGAGGAGGAAGTTTCTCTCCCACCATGCCATAACTATATTTGCTATGGAGGGAGAGAACTTAGCCCCCATTGACACCCCCGATGTTTGTAGAAAAAACATCTCAAACATAAAAATGTTCCGCCCCTGGAGAAAGTCCACCACAGCCACCACATACTCAGTTAGCACAACAGAAAAATTCCCCAAATTTTCCAGAAACTATGTTAAAGAAATGGTAACTAGACTGTGTGGAATGCTGGGATATTGCGCAATAACATCCACCATTACCCATGAGTATTGTTTGGACCATTCCAATTCCAGTGCCGCTTGTAGAACTGATTTAGTATCTCTCAAGAAACCTGGAATAAGGGGGATTAAAGGTTGTAATAATGAATCCACCCATTGGCATAGGCGTTCAGAATACAACCCTATGCCCGATACTATGGGTCAAAGGGGTGGGGGAAAGGTCTGTTTATGCACTTTCGGAAGGGCGTGTAGGATAGGGATAATAGGGTGTTCAACAACAAAGATGTAATCATATTCTTTTTGGTTGAGAACGCCAATATTAAGCCCATGGAATAGCAAATCCCTGAGTTCTGTTTGAAAAGAGGGGAGCGGGTTACCAGGTAAAGTCCTATAGGTCTTATCATCTTGTAACATCTGATGAATCAGAAGCCTATAGAATTCGCTATCTAAGATAACCACTGCTCCCCCCTTGTCAGCCTGTTTGACCACAATATCTGCTCTGTCGCCCAATCAACGAAGTGCTGCAGATTCTTTTTTGGACAGATTCTTCAGTTTAGGGTCTTTATTCTGTGAAATGATTTTATTGTTCAACAGGACTAAATCGGTCTCAATCAATTCTTGAAACCTATCCTGGACAGGATAGAAATTACGGTTGGAGGGGTTAAAGTTCTGTGAGCAGCGGACAGAGTTTAAAGGCGAACTCATATTTCCTAATTCCTGCAAATCATATGCATATATCATCTCCATAAATGACATATTGACTGTATCATGTTTATGATCAGGAGCTGAAGTCATATTGAAATCATCAACAGTCATATCTATATTAGAGGCAAACGGGCTGGCTTCCGCATCACTTGTGTTATCTACATGTGGATCAAGTAGTTGAAAGTGTTGCTGTAGAGTTAAATTACGAGCCAGCCTGTTTACGTCCAATATAGTTCTATAAAGGTCGAAGTGACATGATGGTGAAAATGTCAAAATAAGAAGTCTTTGACATCACAAAGCACTTGTCTATCAACCAAAGGAAATTACAAATGTGGGCACTCCATATGTACTTGCTGCAAATACATGAAAATCTCCAGATCTTTTGAGTCCAGTGTTAATGGTCAGAGCTTTGTGATGAAATCATTCTTGAATTGTAACACAACTTATGCCATATATCTGATTACTTGCACCGAATGTATGTTGCAATATGTAGGATGTACCACCAACGCTATAAAAACACGGATAAGAAAACACATCTCAGATGTGCCACACCATGAAAGCCGCAACATTTCAGCGGCTAGCCTTCATTTTGCTATAGTTCATGGTGGTGATACCTCTGACATGTCTGTGCAAGGTATTCAAAGGGTTAATAGACCAGTAAGAGGAGGCGACCGAAAAAGGAAAATTTTAAATAGAGAATCTTACTGGATTTTTCAGCTAGAACAGGCATCCTCAAACTGTGGCCCTCCAGCTGTTGCAAAACTACAACTCCCAGCATGCCCAAACAGCCTACAGGTATCAGCCTACAGCAGGGCATTGTGGGAGTTGTAGTTTTCCAACAGCTGGAGGGCCGCAGTTTGAGGATGCCTGAGCTAGAAAGTCGCCAGCCTCAAGGGTTAAACAAAAGATTAGATCTAATCCTACAATACTAATAACTAGTTCCCATTTCTTTAAGTTATTCAGGATGATCTATATATATATATATATATATATATATATATATATATATCTTAGTTTGTTTTTACCATTATGCACCTCTATACGAGGGAGGAGCCGCTTGATGCTTCGATTGCCCCAGGTGCGGCTTTCTCTTCCCCCTATAAAGGTGAAGATCTTAGTGTATGTTAAGCAGTCATGAGTAAGGGCAAAATTGTTTTCTGCCCGAAACGCGTAGACCTATGCAACCTGTATCTGGATGTTTTTAGCAAGTGTTACTTAATAAAGTGCTTTTTGGATTGCCACAAAGAAAGGCTGGACAACTCCTCTTTTGCAATTACATATACTAAGGTTCCCAATTTGGGCTTCAAAGTAGCTCCGTCAGTTAAGACAGAGAGAACTACCATTTAACAAAACTGGTTAACATTTAAAGGGTTCCATATCTGTGGACGATGTTCAAATTGTAAGATCACTTCTTGCCCAAAAAAACACAAAGTGCATTCCACACAAAACACTTTCAGTTGGGTCATTAAAGAAGGGTTAATGTGTGATTCTACAGATGTTATATACCTTCTACTGTGTCCTTGTCACAAACAATATGTAGGGAGAACTAAAAGGACCCTCAAAAAGAGGGTATTAATTACAATCTTAATCTAAACATTTCAAAGAACACTCATATATACAATGCTTGAGAAAGTGAAAAGACCATGGCGGGGAGGGAATCACATTGCTCATATGTCCAGAGTTGAGTCTAAAAGTATATTCGACTTTGACACTTTAATGCCTAGAGGTCTAAATGCTGAAATGGAACTATTCGGATTCCTATAAGACAAGGGGTGGAGGGCCTACCTGGGATGGGACATCGGCATCTGGCTGTTTATCAGCACTCCGATCTCCCCTCCTCGGTAGGCCATCGCCCCTTATACTACAGTGATGTTCTCAGACACTCCACTGCAATTTTTCCCATTGATATCCTGCAGGTCATACCCAAAAAGAGGATCTACAAGGGATCCGTATTGGAAAGCAAATATTTATTGAAAGACAAACATATATTGGTTCAATTATGTTGATGGCACTAGAGACATTTTAATTTAGGCCCCTTGAAACATAGAGACCTTGGGAGGTTGGATTTTATATCTATATTCTACAAATGCATGGAAACCGCACATGAGTTTTCTTTTAAGGATAATGCGTTTTTAGTAGTTGATATATGTTGAAGTGGGAGTAATATATTGTTATTTTTTGTTGAAGTATGTCCTTTTGAATTATTGTCTAGGAAGCAAATTATGCGTTCCTTTTAGGTTTGACCAATTGCCGCCGAGTGAGATTATACATGCACCGATAGTTTAGATCCCTATTGGACTTTAATAATCCTGGTATTAACAAATGCCCTGTTATCTTGGAATTATGTACTAGATGGGATTTTAGGTCCACATATTAAATGTCTATCACTGTCCCAGCAACCAATGCGTTGGAATGCACTATATAGAAGAAAACTCTGTGACTCTTACTGTTCAACCACTGAGGAAGGAGCAGTTGTAGCCCAGAAATGCATCTGGTACAGAACAGTGAGCAACAGTATTGAGCCGACGTGGCTCTATTATATTCTACAGGTTGTGGACCTTCCATTTTTCATACTAACTAATTCCTGTGGGTACAGGTGATTAATTGGCTATCCCGGACCTAAGGGACGAATCACCTTGCATTGCCTCTGTCACGTGAGACACCACGTGTAGGCTTGCGGACCATGTGGGACGCGGCGAAGGTCCCCGCAGCTCAACGAGCAATTGCGCTTCTCTGGTCGGCTCCAAAGAAGGAACTTCGACCTAGAACGACACAACATCCACAGCACAGCAATTGGTAATGTACAGCACATAACATCATATTGTGCTTTAATCCATTGATCTGTGGTAGAAGTATGTGATCTCTTACACCATACAGGTGAAGAGATACACTAGAGGATTGTATCCTATTGATATAGACTGCCAGCACAGGACGAATTGGGACTGGAGGACTATATCCAAAAATAGGGGACTATCTAGACAACAAAATATATGGTGCAATTAGAGGAGGATATACCACCATCACTATATATCACCATAACAGAAGATACTTTGGTATTTCTTATATATTTTTTATATCTGTATGCATATATGTTTAATATCTGTTTTTTATAGTGTTTTTATAGGTTGATATTATTAGTGTAATCAATATTTTATGCAAAGTAAGCAATTGCGGCAGTCCATGTATTACCAGATAGGGAGTACCTCCCGTCTTTTTATTATTTACATGCCACTATCACCCTTTCCACATCCACACTGTAATGCTGCTTCTCCCAGTTCAAAGGGAGAATTTTTTCAGACTTGTTTAGAACAAGCCACCCTTTTGTCTGACAATTAACACTTGCATGCATATAAACATGGGCAACCATTCTCCCTCATTAAGGCATAATTATTGGATGCTTGTACAGAACAAGCCAGTCTTTTGTCTGACAAGTAACACTTGTGGGTTTCATATGGGCAGGCATTCTTCACCATTAAGGCATCATTTTTGGACTCTTGTCCAGAACAAACTGCTTTTTCTTTTCCTTTCTTTTTTTTCCATTAATGTGTGTATAAACAGGGTTTTTACCCCATAACACTGTGTGTTTAAATGCAATCTACTTCTGATAAGGCAGGATTTTTGAAAGCTTTCTAATATGGAAAAGCAAAACACTAGCTATAGTGTGGTATGTTTTTTAACTCACTGGTTAAGCCCATCAAACATACGTTAACCCATAGCTATATATGCCAGTGTCACTCATCTCTACTTTGAAACATACACAAAAGGCACAGGAATCTGAAATTAAAATTACTAGTTGTTCAGTGCAATTCTGTTATCAGAGTAAGGCTACTTTCATACTAGCGTTTTCAATTCCACTATTTAAATCCATCAGAGGATCTCAATAGCGGATTAAAAAGCTTCAGTTTTGTCCCCATTCATTGTCAATGGTGATAAAACTGAACTGAACAAAACGGAATGCACTAGACTGCATTCCGTTTGGTTGCGCTCCCATCGTGGACAGAATAACGCTGCAAGCAGCGTTTTTCTGTCCGCGATGTGGTGTGGAGGAAGATGGAACCGTCCTGACACAATGTAACTCAATGGGGACGGATCCGTTTTCTCTGACACAATAGAAAACTGATCTGTCCCCCATTGACTTTTAATGGTGTTCATGACGGATCTGTCATGGCTATATGAGATATAATACAACTGGATCCGTTCATGACGGATGCATGTGGTTGTATTATTGTAACAGAAGCGTTTTTGCAGATCCATGACGGAGCCGCAAAAAACGCAAGTGTGAAATTAGCCTAAGTAATTGCGTTGCCAAGTTTTGAAGCTTTCAATTAATTATCCAGCAACTTTTTGGTATAAATGAACCCCTTAACAAATCATTACAAAATACTAATTATTAAGTAATACGATTCTACCTGTGCTGAATGAAACAAAATGTTATGGTAACGGAATTATTAATTCTTAAAACAAACCAACTGTGTTTAGCTAAGTATACAATATTATTTTGTAAGATGAGCATTACATTGTTTGTATGTTGTTAAAGTACTGGAAAGGGTGTATATCTCGCCCAGAATGCTCAGATGGGTGAAGTAAAAAGAATCCTGGAAAACTGGATGGCTTTAGCAAAGTGAAGTTTGCCAAGGCACTTTTCTTTAAAGAATTAAAGTGGGGCACTCACTAAAAGTATAGGGATCTTGAATTTATTTGAGACAATAAAAGTACAATAAATGTCATAAAATATCAATAGTACAATAAAATAACAAGGTTATACTAAAATTGAATAAAGGAGATACGGTACTATCGATGATGAGCAATGATAATAACAACAATAAGGTGAATAAAAGAGAATTAAATACAATAGATAGATGAATAAATTGATAAAGATCCCGATGGATATGATTAGAATGTAAAGTTCATGCAGCAACTGTGAAAGCGTTCACTAGTTGGATCCTGAAGTAAAAGTTCTGTGTGTGATAATCCGTTCCGGCAAACAGTCTTTAAGTGATTGTCTCAAGCAAAAGGGATCAGGGTCCCAAGCGTATGCAGCTAACTGCCTATGTTATGTGACAGTTTGGCTGCTAGTACGCACAGCGGCGTCCCGCTGTAGTGGTGCGATCGCTTGCAAGTGGGATGTACAAGTGCTTACCCGAGGCTTCTGGATGGTGATTCCTCGACACGGTGTGTTGGTATACTATACCGGTCTCAAGGGTTGGTAGCTTATTTCAAATTTGGCGCCAGTTAGAAAATTTGTTGCACGCGGTTTGGGTTACCTGCGTGGTGCAATACCGATGGTTCCGGTAATTGCTCTGGCCCGCAGATGATAGCTTCCAGGCTTCTCGGACTTGTAGACCCACTTTGTCCTGGTGGGGGGAAGGATACCAGACGCGTTTCGGGGATTTACAAAGCAGACCCCTTCCTCAGTGGTTAACGGCCCCCTGTTCGTATTCCGTCTTTATAGGGCATAGGAGACAAGGAAAAACTGGTTCGGAATTCGGATTATAAGAATTAGGATCAAATAGGACTGTCTGTTGTATTATATCCGGCATATTGTCAGTCATATCGTTCATATAGTTAGATACGTACATCATATAGGTAAAGAGCATCAAAATGAAAATAAAATGTTAGTATAAAACCGTATATACATATAAGCAATTACGGGCTCTCCATTTATAAAATCCTCCATATCCTGTTAAGGTGCACACCATAGCGGTTTCTCTGGAATCACATCAAGTGCAATATATATCAATCTAACAGATGAGTCCATGCGGTTCTACCGCGTCTTTTTATACAACTATTGGGAAGAAAAAGACGCAGTCTTTTCAATATGTATTCATAATTTAGATACACATATTATTGATATGGTTACGGAGGAAGATAATAACCAAACATGATAATTTTAGATCCCAAACATTACATTATGGTTACATATAATTTTTGTGATATATGGAATGTCTATATAGGGACAGAAAAAATGGTTATAAATAATCCCCATATATACAAAGCTATCAAATAAAATTCCAATGCTCATTTGGCAATCTCATCATACAAAAAAGCGCATCAATAATCGCACGTGTTTTTATGCGTTCATGGTGCGTCTTTTAGTGATGTAGTGCTATTTTTTATTTTCATTTTTTATTTTCCACCTAATTTTTTTAAAAGCAAATAAAATAATTTTTGTGAGATTCCTCAGAATAAGTCCCTTGTTTTTAACCAGTATGTCTTTACTGTATATTCACAACTTCTTTCAAAACGGTTTGTGAAGATATAATGGATGGGGACCAACTGTAGAGGTGTAATGCACCGAGCTGTTTTGCGAGGATCTCAACTGCGGAATCGTGTTGCATTAACCAGTGCCCAAGACCCAGAAGGAAAGTGAGGTTATAGATCAGGTTCAGTAGTGGATTCCCAGGCGGCTCTCTCAAACAACTGAGCGGAGAGTTAGGGATCCTGACATCATACACCTGTTCCCTGCTCTGAATGTATTATTAGCGGCGAGATGCCATACGCCCTACAGGTGGATGTAGTAATTCATTTTGATGTAGGCAACAGTTATAGTCCATGAATCTTGTTTTCCATAACACACACCTCACTTGCATAAGTTATACAGAGAACAGAGTGCCTTGAATATTATTGTTTAGTTGGAAGGTACTCATAGTCCAGGTTATATTCAGCCACTGAATTCATTATACTTGCGGTTTGGTAGAGTCCTCAGTAGCGTCCCGGATTGCCAGGGAGGTTAGCGGAGTGAGGAATAAGGTTCCCAGGGGTTCCGGGGTCCGGATCCAATGCCTATGGGGGAGGCTTCTGTAGCAGTATGCACGGTGCACACTCCAAATTAGTGGAACACTGTGCATAGCTGCCACGGGGCTTATATGGGGTAGCTCCGCCCAGTGGGAGGAGTCGCTGTGCTGCAGATGGAACCACCCTGCCGATCGTTACAGTACCCCCCTCCCAAGGGAACCCCTCCGGGGTACCCTAGAAGGGGAGGGCCGGTCGGGGAACCTGCGGTGAAACTCCCTTTGCAATTTTGGAGCGTGGACATCATCGGCCTCCTCCCAGGAATCATCTTGGGGACCATAACCCTTCCATCGTATGAGGTACTGGAGTCTCCCTCTCCTCCTTCTGGAATCCAAGAGCTCCTCAACCTCGAACTCTTCATCACCTTGGACAATGACCGGAGGTGACGGGGCAGGGTTCCTGCCCGGGAAAGGGTTAGGACGAAAAGGCTTCAGCAAAGATACGTGAAAGGTGGGGTGTACCTGAAAACGAGGAGGTAGAATGAGTTTCATCGTGTTGGGGTTGACGACCTTCTCGATACGGAATGGTCCCAGGAACTGTTTCCCCAATTTTTTAGAAGGAGTACCCAAGCGGAGGTTTTTGGTGGAGAGCCAGACGGAGTCCCCTGCTTGATATGGGGGACTCGGCCTCCTGCGTCGATCATAATAACATTTTTGTCGATCTCTAGCTCGGATAAGGTTTTCTTTAAGCTCCTTGAGGGTCTTCTGTAATGTGTAGATGTAATCTTCAGTAGCTGGCACGTTAGTAGGGATACTCATCGGAGTGACAGGAGAAGGGTGAAAACCGTAGTTCGAGAAGAATGGAGAGTGAAGAGTGGAGGCACTTTTGGAATTATTATAAGAGAATTCCGCGAGAGGAAGCAGGCGCTCCCAGTCGTCCTGGAGGTATGAGCAGTGACAGCGAAGGTACTGCTCGAGGCATTGGTTTACTCTCTGTTTGTCCGTTTGTCTGCGGGTGGTATGCACTGGACATCCGATGGTCTATCTGGAGTTTCCCACAAAGAGCCTTCCAGAACTTGGAGATGAATTGTGAGACTCTGTCCGATATCAGTTTAGTAGGCACTCCATGTAGACGGACGATGTTAGTCACAAAAACCTCAGCAGTCTCCTTTGAAGATGGTAATTTTTTCAGGGCCACAAAATGTGCCATTTTTGTTAGTAGATCAACAACAACAAGTACGGTATTATGACCTTGTGAGGGAGGAAGATCAACTATAAAATCCAGTGATACCCACTCCCAGGGTCTGGAGGGTATCGGGAGATTCATTAGTAGGCCGTAAGGTTGCTTACGATCATGTTTGCAGGTGGCACAAATCTCACATGAGGCGACGTAGTCCTCAATTTCCTGTATCATGTTGGGCCACCAGTAATATCTGCGGACTAAATCCACGGTTTTGGAGATGCCCGGATGACCCGACATGGGAGTATCATGGCATAGTTGAATTACTTGTGTTGTAACGTTTGGTGGTATGTATAGATGATTTCTCTTATAATAGAAGCCTTCATCATCCTTACGGAGTCCTGGAGGTAGATCGTATTCATTTAGGGTTAAGCAGTCCTTGAGTCTTTGTCGTAGAACTACAGTGGCGCTAATTTTTTTGGGTGGAATTACCCACGAAGGGAATTCTGCCCCTGGATGGGGATCATTCAAACGAGAAAGCGCGTCTGCCTTTCCGTTTTTTGAGCCGGGTCTGTATGTGATTTGGAAATCGAAGCGGTCGAAGAAGAAACTCCACCTCACTTGCCGAGAGGATAATGTCTTACCGGTCTTTAGGTATTGGAGGTTGCGGTGGTCTGAGTATATGGTGATTGGGTGTGTCGAGCCTTCCAATATATGTCTCCAATTTTCCAACGCGTTTTTTATTGCCAGAAGTTCCTTTTCCCCTATGGGTAGTTAACCTCGGCCGGATTGAGTGTCCGGGAGAAAAACCCTACCGGATGTAGGGGCGTCATTAATGATGAACGTTGAGATAAGACAGCTCCTACAGCATGTTGGGAAGCATCCACTTCGAGGACGTACAAGTTGTTAGGGTCAGGTATGGTGAGAATGGGAGCGGATGTAAACCTGTCCTTCAGTAGTTGGAATGCTTCCTGAGCTTCTCCTTTCCATATGAACCTCGTGTGGATGCTTGTAAGTGTGGTGAGCGGTTTTGTAGTTGCAGCGTAATTCTTGATGAATTTCCTGTAGAAATTAGCGAACCCCAAAAACCTTTGAAGTGCCTTTCTGGATCCTGGAGTGGGCCAATTTTGTATACATTCAATCTTTGACTGGTCCATCTGAATCCCCTGGGGGGAGATGATGTAACCCAGGAACGGTAGTGTATTCGTATCAAATACGCATTTCTCGAATTTTGCGTACAGGCAATGGGCTCTCAAACGTGCTAATACCCAACGCACGTGTCTTCTATGGTCTTGGATGTTGTCTGAATAAACCAATATGTCATCGAGGTAGACAATGACACAAACATCCAGTAAATCTCGAAAAATATCATTTATAAAATTTTGGAATGTTGCAGGTGCATTGCACAGTCCGAACGGCATCACATGGTATTCAAAGAGTCCGTAACGGGTGCGAAAAGCGGTTTTCCACTCGTCTCCTTTTCTGATCCTTATCAAGTTATAAGCTCCTCTAAGGTCCAGTTTGGTATAGACAGTGGCAGTGCTGAGACGTTCAATCAGTTCGTTAATGAGAGGCAGTGGGTACCTGTTCTTTACCGTCACTTTATTTAGGGCTCTATAGTCGATGATAGGACGGAGGCTGGAATCCTTGTTCCGAACAAAGAACATTCCCGATCCTGCGGGTGAAGTAGAGGCCCTAATGAATCCCTTTTTCAGGTTTTCCTCTAGATACTGTTTGAGGTGGTCTAGCTCAGGTTTCGCCAATGGGTAGATTCTCCCCTTAGGTATTTCACTTCCTGGAAGTAGATCTATGGGACAGTCGTATGTCCTGTGAGGCGGAAGCATCTCTGCATTCTTTGAACTGAACACGTCGGCGAAATCCTGGTAGTGGTCTGGTACCTGGGTGCCGCCAACCAGTAGTATGGAATTTGTAGGATAACAGGTCTCCTGGCAATACCCCGAATCTAACCGTACCCTTCCTTGGTCCCATAGTAGTGTTGGTCTATGTAGTTTTAACCAAGGTAGTCCTAGTATGATAGGGAATAGATGGGAGGGTATAATGTCAAAGGACATAAATTCAGTGTGGTTGTTTTCACAGGTCACCATTATAGGTAAGGTTTGGTTTTGAACTGGGCCTGAGGCCGAAGTAGTACCGTCAATAAAACTCACGGACAACGGGGAATTCTTTTTGATCAATGGAATTTTATTTCGCTTAATCAACAGCGTATCGATAAAATTTCCGCAGGATCCTGTATCCACCATTGCGTCAACGGTAAGACGATTTTGGTCCCACTGTAGAGTAAGAGAGGTGTATAAGTAACCCGGGGTTCTGATCTGGGGATCTACGATTTTACATAGAGAGTATCGCTTACCTTCGGACTTCTTCCGTATTACCGGGCAATCTTCTACCCCATGGCCTTCGGAAGAGCAATATAGGCAGAGATTCAGGTTGCGTCTTCTGGTTTTCTCTCTTTCTGTTAGAGGGCCCCTGAGGGCAGCTATCTCCATCTTTTCTTCAGGAGGATGCATCTCGGTTTGTCTACTGGGAGGTAGATATCCATAGAACCGCTCTGCTCTGCGTTCACGGAGCCGCCTGTCGAGGATGGTGACACGTTGCATAAGATCTTCTAGGGTGAGGGGCATGTCACCTCTTGCCAACTCATCCTTCAGTGCTTCGGAAAGGCCGAGACTGGAACTGGTTCCTAAGACTGAGATCGTTCCACTCAGTCTCCCGAGCCCACCGCGTATATTCCGCGATAAAATCCTCAACAGGTCGTCTGCCTTGTTTAATGCTCCTGATGGCGGATTCCGCCGTCAGCTGCTTGCTATGGTCTTCATACAAGAGGGCCATGATTGTAAGAAATTGGTGGTAGTTGTCTAGGACGGGGTCCTCCCTCTCCAAGTAGGTATTTGCCCAGGCTCTGGGCTCCCCCCTAAGAAAGGAGATCATAGTGAGGACTTTTATCCGGTCAGTAGGGTAGGTCCTAGGACGAAGCTCAAACATTAATTTGGAAGCATTAATGAAATCTCGGAACTGCTTGCGATCGCCTGAGAATAGTTCCGGAGGACTGACCATTGGCTCAGGTCCCTCCCTTGGGGGGTTTGTGTTCTGTGCGACAAGGTCTCGCAATGTCTGGTTCTCTAGTTGCAGGTTCTGAACATCCTCTGAGAGGTTCTCAACCTTTTGTGAGAGGATGACGATGTGTCGTGCTAGTTCCGCTGGATCCATTGAGGTTCCACTAATATGTAATGCACCGAGCTGTTTTGCGAGGATCTCAACTGCGGAATCGTGTTGCATTAACCAGTGCCCAAGACCCAGAAGGAAAGTGAGGTTATAGATCAGGTTCAGTAGTGGATTCCCAGGCGGCTCTCTCAAACAACTGAGCGGAGAGTTAGGGATCCTGACATCATACACCTGTTCCCTGCTCTGAATGTATTATTAGCGGCGAGATGCCATACGCCCTACAGGTGGATGTAGTAATTCATTTTGATGTAGGCAACAGTTATAGTCCATGAATCTTGTTTTCCATAACACACACCTCACTTGCATAAGTTATACAGAGAACAGAGTGCCTTGAATATTATTGTTTAGTTGGAAGGTACTGATAGTCCAGGTTATATTCAGCCACTGAATTCATTATACTTGCGGTAGCGTCCCGGATTGCCAGGGAGGTTAGCGGAGTGAGGAATAAGGTTCCCAGGGGTTCCGGGGTCCGGATCCAATGCCTATGGGGGAGGCTTCTGTAGCAGTATGCACGGTGCACACTCCAAATTAGTGGAACACTGTGCATAGCTGCCACGGGGCTTATATGGGGTAGCTCCGCCCAGTGGGAGGAGTCACTGTGCTGCAGATGGAACCACCCTGCCGATCGTTACAAGAGGAAGAACAGCACGACTTTAAATATCGTGCTGTTGATCATCGACAGATGGCGCCCATCCTATAAGAAACCAAATAATTCGAAGTCAGCATTTAGGCCTGACGGTTGTAGTGTATTTAGCTCGAAAATACGTTTGGCTTCTAAACGTGACATTTTTTCCACGTGGTTACCTCCTCTCCAGTCTTTATGTACCTTATCAATTGCTGAGAATGTCATGCAAGAGGGATCTTGGTTGTGAGTTGTTTTAAAATGGTATGACAGGGAATGAGTTTCGAAGCCTTTCTTTATGTTGCCTATATGTTCCGCAATGTGCTTTTTTAAAGTTCTTTTAGTCCTTCCTACATATTGAAGCTTGCAAGGACATTCTATTACGTAAATCACATCCTCTGTGCTGCATGTAAGAAATTCATTTATTCGGTGGCAATGTTTATTTGTCGTTGATCTAATTTCCGTTGTTTTTTTAGGGAACGAAGTTAATTTGCAGTTGCCACATTTACCGCAGCGATAGAAGCCTTGAATATGTGCCCAGGATTGGATATTTAAGGTACAGCTTTTCTTCTTCTGAACCGTCGGTGCAATTTTTATGCTCAAATTGTGGTGAACACAATTTTAGGTTTTACTGGTATCACAGTATTTAATGTCTTATCATTTTTCAGTAAATGCCAATGTTTTTTGACAATATTCTGGATTTTCCTAAAATCTCTGTTAAATGGTAAAATCAAGCGTAAATTGGAATCCACAGGTTCAACCTTTTTACTTTTGACTTTTTTGTCTATAAAAAACTCTTCCCTGTTCATCTCTTTAACTTTAATAAGTGCCACATTTAAGATCTCTATCGGGTAATCCTTAACTAAAAATTGGTCTGTCATGGCTTTAGCTTCCTTTTCGAATTCAGTGTTCAATGTACAATTCCGTTTGGCTCTTCGTAGCTGTCCCTGCGGGATGTTGATTAGCCAATTAGGGAGATGACAGCTATTGAAGAGGATGTAGCTGTTACATGCTGTAGGCTTCGCGAAAGTTGTACATTGTAATTTTCCCTCCTGATTTAAAATTCGTAGGTCTAAAAATTCCAATGAGGTCTGACTGGTATTTCCCGTAAAAGTTAAGTTCCACTCGTTAACGTTAATATCAACTAAAAATTGTTGCAGGGATTCCCTACCTCCCTGCCAAATAAAAGATATATCATCGATATATCTTTGCCAGAGCACCTGACTCGTCCCCAGCTTGGGTTGAATGTTTTCATATTCCCACTGTGCCATAAAAAGATTGGCATAGCTGGGGGCGAATCTGGTGCCCATGGCCGTACCTTGTGTTTGAATATAAAAATCTCCTGCAAAGTTAAAATAGTTATGTGTTAAGATAAAATTTATTTGATAGCTTTGTATATATGGGGATTATTTATAACCATTTTTTCTGTCCCTATATAGACATTCCATATATCACAAAAATTATATGTAACCATAATGTAATGTTTGGGATCTAAAATTATCATGTTTGGTTATTATCTTCCTCCATAACCATATCAATAATATGTGTATCTAAATTATGAATACATATTGAAAAGACTGCGTCTTTTTCTTCCCAATAGTTGTATAAAAAGACGCGGTAGAACCGCATGGACTCATCTGTTAGATTGATATATATTGCACTTGATGTGATTCCAGAGAAACCGCTATGGTGTGCACCTTAACAGGATATGGAGGATTTTATAAATGGAGAGCCCGTAATTGCTTATATGTATATACGGTTTTATACTAACATTTTATTTTCATTTTGATGCTCTTTACCTATATGATGTACGTATCTAACTATATGAACGATATGACTGACAATATGCCGGATATAATACAACAGACAGTCCTATTTGATCCTAATTCTTATAATCCGAATTCCGAACCAGTTTTTCCTTGTCTCCTATGCCCTATAAAGACGGAATACGAACAGGGGGCCGTTAACCACTGAGGAAGGGGTCTGCTTTGTAAATCCCCGAAACGCGTCTGGTATCCTTCCCCCCACCAGGACAAAGTGGGTCTACAAGTCCGAGAAGCCTGGAAGCTATCATCTGCGGGCCAGAGCAATTACCGTAACCATCGGTATTGCACCACGCAGGTAACCCAAACCGCGTGCAACAAACTTTCTAACTGGCGCCAAATTTGAAATAAGCTACCAACCCTTGAGACCGGTATAGTATACCAACACACCGTGTCGAGGAATCACCATCCAGAAGCCTCGGGTAAGCACTTGTACATCCCACTTGCAAGCGATCGCACCACTACAGCGGGACGCCGCTGTGCGTACTAGCAGCCAAACTGTCACATAACATAGGCAGTTAGCTGCATACGCTTGGGACCCTGATCCCTTTTGCTTGAGACAATCACTTAAAGACTGTTTGCCGGAACGGATTATCACACACAGAACTTTTACTTCAGGAGATCCAACTAGTGAACGCTTTCACAGTTGCTGCATGAACTTTACATTCTAATCATATCCATCGGGATCTTTATCAATTTATTCATCTATCTATTGTATTTAATTCTCTTTTATTCACCTTATTGTTGTTATTATCATTGCCCATCATCGATAGTACCGTATCTCCTTTATTCAATTTTAGTATAACCTTGTTATTTTATTGTACTATTGATATTTTATGACATTTATTGTACTTTTATTGTCTCAAATAAATTCAAGATCCCTATACTTTTAGTGAGTGCCCCACTTTAATTCCTTATATTTATCCTCCTTTTCAGACTGGGTGCTGTCTGTTAGTGGGTGCACCCGTTTTGGATCCCCTTCTCATTTTAGTGTGACATTTCCTTGCATTCAACTTTTCTTTAAAGTGTTTTATGGGCCTGGATTTTTATGGCATGATGTGTACTTGGTTGATGGATCTGTCATTCCCTCCCTTATCCAATACAACATTTCCCCCTACCCGAGACAAACTCAGGTATAATGGCTGAGCTTGTTAGTAGTGAATAAAAACAAGCCTGAGAGGCTCATTCAGTGTCAGAGCTTGGAAGCTGCATGACCTGTGGTGGCTGTGCAAAGCTTGAACCCCCTGTGTTGGATTTGAAGTACTTAGGTAAGAAAAACGGATATATAGTTAGCACCCAGACGGGCAAAGGGATTTTTTTTTCCTTACATGAGGATGCTCGAAAGTGTCTAATGAACTTTAATGACCTGTGTTGTTTGGACGAAAATAAAAGTTGTTTGGACCCGAGATCTGTGAGTCATTGTCAGCCACACCACAAGCACATGAACCAGCAACAATGTTAATACTTTCCGACTCGACACTAGGGATGAGCGAACTCGAACTGTATAGTTCGGGTTCGTACCGAATTTTGGGGTGTCCGTGACACGGACCCGAACCCGGACATTTTCGTAAAAGTCTGGGTTCGGGTTCGGTGTTCGTCGCTTTCTTGGCGCTTTTGTGACGCTTTCTTGGCGCTTTTTGAAAGGCTGCAAAGCAGCCAATCAACAAGCGTCATACTACTTGCCCCAAGAGGCCGTCACAGCCATGCCTACTATTGGCATGGCTGTGATTGGCCAGAGCACCATGTGACCCAGCCTCTATTTAAGCTGGAGTCACATAGCGCCACCCGTCACTCTGCTCTGATCAGCATAGGGAGAGGTTGCGGCTGCGACAGTAGGGCGAGATTAGGCAGATTAACTCCTCCAAAGGACTTGATTAATTGATCGATCTGCAGCTGTGGATCATTGAGCTGCTGATACTCAATTGCTCACTGTTTTTAGGCTGCCCAGACCGTTTGTCAGTCACTTTTTTCTGGGGTGATCGGCGGCCATTTTGTGTCTTGTGGTGCGCCAGCACAAGCTGCGACCAAGTGCATTTAACCCTCAATGGTGTGGTTGTTTTTTGGCTAAAGCCTACATCAGGGTGAAGCTGTCACACCAAGTGCATTTAACCAGCAATAGTCTGTTTATTTTTTGGCCATATACTACATCAGGAGCAAGCTGCGCCTGTCACCAAGTGCATTTAACCCTCAATGGTGTGGTTGTTTTTTGGCTAAAGCCTACATCAGGGTGAAGCTGTCACACCAAGTGCATTTAACCAGCAATAGTCTGTTTATTTTTTGGCCATATACTACATCAGGGGCAAGCTGCGCCCGTCACCAAGTGCATTTAACTCTCAGTAGTGTGGTTGGTCAAGCTGTCATACCAAGTGCATTTAACCAGCAATAGTCTGTTCATTTTTTGGCCATATACTATATCAGGGGCAAGCTGCGCCTGTCACCAAGTGCATTTAACCCTCAGTAGTGTGGTTGGTCAAGCTGTCACACCAAGTGCATTTAACCAGCAATAGTGTGGTTATTTTTTGGCCATATCCCAGTCTAATTCTGTCAGTAAATCCATACCGGTCACCCAGCGCCTAAATACTAGGCCTCAAATTTATATCCCGCTAAATCTGTCGTTACCGCTGTACTGTTCTGGCTGGGCAAGTTATTTAGTGTCCGTCAAAGCACATTTTTTGTTCTGGGTTGAAATACAATTCCCAATTTAGCAATTTCATAATTTAGTGGTTTCTGCTATATCAGAGCTATTTGAAATCTATCCCTAAAAGGGTATATAATATTCAAGGTGCACATAGGGTCATTCAGAATAACTTCACACACACGCTACTGTGCATTTCCAAGTCTAATTCTGTCAGTAAATCCATACCGGTCACCCAGCGCCTAAATACTAGGCCTCAAATTTATATTCAGCTGAATTTGAATACAATACATTGGGCCAAATAATATTTTTGTTGTTGTGGTGAACGATAACAATGAGGAAAACATCTAGTAAGGGACGCGGACATGGTCGTGGTGGTGTTAGTGGACCCTCTGGTGCTGGGAGAGGACGTGGCCGTTCTGCCACATCCACACGTCCTAGTGTACCAACTACCTCAGGTCCCAGTAGCCGCCAGAATTTACAGCGATATATGGTGGGGCCCAATGCCGTTCTAAGGATGGTAAGGCCTGAGCAGGTACAGGCATTAGTCAATTGGGTGGCCGACAGTGGATCCAGCACGTTCACATTATCTCCCACCCAGTCTTCTGCAGAAAGCGCACAGATGGCGCCTGAAAACCAACCCCATCAGTCTGTCACATCACCCCCATGCATACCAGGGAAACTGTCTGAGCCTCAAGTTATGCAGCAGTCTCTTATGCTGTTTGAAGACTCCGCTGGCAGGGTTTCCCAAGGGCATCCACCTAGCCCTTCCCCAGCGGTGAAAGACATAGAATGCACTGACGCACAACCACTTATGTTTCCTGATGATAAGGACATGGGAATACCACCTCAGCATGTCTCTGATGATGACGAAACACAGGTGCCAACTGCTGCGTCTTTCTGCAGTGTGCAGACTGAACAGGAGGTCAGGGATCAAGACTGGGTGGAAGACGATGCAGGGGACGATGAGGTCCTAGACCCCACATGGAATGAAGGTCATGCCACTGACTTTCACAGTTCGGAGGAAGAGGCAGTGGTGAGACCGAGCCAACAGCGTAGCAAAAGAGGGAGCAGTGGGCAAAAGCAGAACACCCGCCGCCAAGAGACTCCGCCTGCTACTGACCGCCGCCATCTGGGACCGAGCACCCCAAAGGCAGCTTCAAGGAGTTCCCTGGCATGGCACTTCTTCAAACAATGTGCTGACGACAAGACCCGAGTGGCTTGCACGCTGTGCCATCAGAGCCTGAAGCGAGGCATTAACGTTCTGAACCTGAGCACAACCTGCATGACCAGGCACCTGCATGCAAAGCATGAACTGCAGTGGAGTAAACACCTTAAAACCAAGGAAGTCACTCAGGCTCCCCCTGCTACCTCTTCTGCTGCTGCCGCCTCGGCCTCTTCTGCTGCTGCCGCCTCGGCCTCTTCTGCTGCTGCCGCCTCGGCCTCTTCCTCCGCCTCTGGAGGAACGTTGGCACCTGCCGCCCAGCAAACAGGGGATGTACCACCAACACCACCACCACCTCCGTCACCAAGCGTCTCAACCATGTCACACGGCAGCGTTCAGCTCTCCATCTCACAAACATTTGAGAGAAAGCGTAAATTCCCACCTAGCCACCCTCGATTCCTGGCCCTGAATGCCAGCATTTCTAAACTACTGGCCTATGAAATGCTGTCATTTAGGCTGGTGGACACAGACAGCTTCAAACAGTTCATGTCGCTTGCTGTCCCACAGTATGTTGTTCCCAGCCGGCACTACTTCTCCAAGAGAGCCGTGCCTTCCCTGCACAACCAAGTATCCGATAAAATCAAGTGTGCACTGCGCAACGCCATCTGTGGCAAGGTCCACCTAACCACAGATACGTGGACCAGTAAGCACGGCCAGGGACGCTATATCTCCCTAACTGCACACTGGGTAAATGTAGTGGCAGCTGGGCCCCAGGCGGAGAGCTGTTTGGCGCACGTCCTTCCGCCGCCAAGGATCGCAGGGCAACATTCTTTGCCTCCTGTTTCCACCTCCTCCTACTCGACTTCCTCCTCCTCTTCTTCCACCTGCTCATCTAGTCAGCCACACACCTTCACCACCAACTTCAGCACAGCCCGGGGTAAACGTCAGCAGGCCATTCTGAAACTCATATGTTTGGGGGACAGGCCCCACACCGCACAGGAGTTGTGGCAGGGTATAGAACAACAGACCGACGAGTGGTTGCTGCCGGTGAGCCTCAAGCCTGGCCTGGTGGTGTGTGATAATGGGCGAAATCTCGTTGCAGCTCTGGGACTAGCCAGTTTGACGCACATCCCTTGCTTGGCGCATGTGCTGAATTTGGTGGTGCAGAAGTTCATTCACAACTACCCCGACATGTCAGAGCTGCTGCATAAAGTGTGGGCCGTCTGTTCGCGCTTCCGGCGTTCACACCCTGCTGCTGCTAGCCTGTCTGCGCTACAGCGTAACTTCGGCCTTCCCGCTCACCGCCTCATATGCGACGTGCCCACCAGGTGGAACTCCACCTTGCACATGCTAGACAGACTGTGCGAGCAGCAGCAGGCCATAGTGGAGTTTCAGCTGCAGCACGCACGGGTCAGTCGCACTACAGAACAGCACCACTTCACCACCAATGACTGGGCCTCCATGCGAGACCTGTGTGCCCTGTTGCGCTGTTTCGAGTACTCCACCAACATGGCCAGTGGCGATGACGCCGTTATCAGCATTACAATACCACTTCTATGTCTCCTTGAGAAAACACTTAGGGCGATGATGGAAGAGGAGGTGGCCCAGGAGGAGGAGGAGGAGGAGGAGGAAGAGGGGTCATTTTTAGCACTTTCAGGCCAGTCTCTTCGAAGTGACTCAGAGGGAGGTTTTTGGCAACAGCAGAGGCCAGGTACAAATGTGGCCAGCCAGGGCCCACTACTGGAGGACGAGGAGGACGAGGATGAGGAGGAGGTGGAGGAGGATGAGGATGAAGCATGGTCACAGCGGGGTGGCACCCAACGCAGCTCGGGTCCATCACTGGTGCGTGGCTGGCGGGAAAGGCAGGACGATGACGATACGCCTCCCACAGAGGACAGCTTGTCCTTACCCCTGGGCAGCCTGGCACACATGAGCGACTACATGCTGCAGTGCCTGCGCAACGACAGCAGAGTTGCCCACATTTTAACGTGTGCGGACTACTGGGTTGCCACCCTGCTGGATCCACGCTACAAAGACAATGTGCCCACCTTACTTCCTAAACTGGAGCGTGATAGGAAGATGCGCGAGTACAAGCGCACGTTGGTAGACGCGCTACTGAGAGAATTCCCAAATGTCACAGGGGAACAAGTGGAAGCCCAAGGCCAAGGCAGAGGAGGAGCAAGAGGTCGCCAAGGCAGCTGTGTCACGGCCAGCTCATCTGAGGGCAGGGTTAGCATGGCAGAGATGTGGAAAAATTTTGTCAACACGCCACAGCTAACTGCACCACCACCTGATACGCAACGTGTTAGCAGGAGGCAACATTTCACTAACATGGTGGAACAGTACGTGTGCACACCCCTCCACGTACTGACTGATGGTTCGGCCCCATTCAACTACTGGGTCTCTAAATTGTCCACGTGGCCAGAGCTAGCCTTTTATGCCTTGGAGGTACTGGCCTGCCCGGCGGCCAGCGTTTTGTCTGAATGTGTATTCAGCACGGCAGGGGGTGTCATTACAGACAAACGCAGCCGCCTGTCTACAGCCAATGTGGACAAGCTGACGTTCATAAAAATGAACCAGGCATGGATCCCACAGGACCTGTCCGTCCCTTGTCCAGATTAGACATTAACTACCTCCCCTTAACCATATATTATTGTACTCCAGGGCACTTCCTCATTCAATCCTATTTTTATTTTCATTTTACCATTATATTGCGAGGCTACCCAAATTTGAATGAACCTCTCCTCTGTCTGGGTGCCGGGGCCTAAATATATGCCAATGGACTGTTCCAATGTTGGGTGACGTGAAGCCTGATTCTCTGCTATGATATGAAGACTGATTCTCTGCTGACATGAAGCCAGATTGTCTGTTACGGGACCTCTCTCCTCTGCCTGGGTGCTGGGCCTAAATATATGACAATGGACTGTTACAGTGGTGGGTGACGTGAAGCCTGATTCTCTGCTATGACATGAAGACTGATTCTCTGCTGATATGAAGCCAGATTGTCTGTTACGGGACCTCTCTCCTCTGCCTGGGTGCTGGGCCTAAATTTATGACAATGGACTGTTGCAGTGGTGGCTGACGTGAAGCCTGATTCTCTGCTATGACATGCAGACTGATTCTCTGCTGACATGAAGACAGATTCTCTGTTACGGGACCTCTCTCCTCTGCCTGGGTGCCGGGGCCTAAATATCTGAGAATGGACTGTTCCAGTGGTGGGTGACGTGAAGCCAGATTCTCTGCTATGGGACTTCTCTCCAATTGATTTTGGTTAATTTTTATTTATTTAATTTTTATTTTAATTCATTTCCCTATCCACATTTGTTTGCAGGGGATTTACCTACATGTTGCTGCCTTTTGCAGCCCTCTAGCCCTTTCCTGGGCTGTTTTACAGCCTTTTTAGTACCGAAAAGTTTGGGTCCCCATTGACTTCAATGGGGTTCGGGTTCGGGACGAAGTTCGGATCGGGTTCGGATCCCGAACCCGAACATTTCCGGGAAGTTCGGCCGAACTTCTCGAACCCGAACATCCAGGTGTTCGCTCAACTCTACTCGACACCAATTCTTAAAAAACATAAAATTTGGTTAATCCTTGAGTAAGTTGCTTTAATATTTTTTGTATTGATTTTTAAAATTAAACTATCATTGCTTTGTTCTCATGAAACTGTCCTTCTGTTTTCAACATTATAAAGCAAAGCTCTAAAGTAGATGTGAACAGAACCTATGCCAATCTTAAGCACAGGGTAATATTATTAAGCCATCTCATACCACCAGCTATGAGCTGTCTCTCTCATATCTATCTCTGTATACAAAGTCATACAGGGAAGGCTGTTTTTTAGTCACAAAGTCAAACTGCCCACTGGCGGTTTAAACATAGAAAGAGCAATGACTAAAATAAATAAAATACTAATTATATTAAATCTTTTGTTTGCTGATAGCAGATTAGTCTAATGGCAGTCGGTAGGGAAGACATGAACAGTGAGACTAGCATGATTTGTTTTGCAAACAAATTATGGTCCCTCAATTTTTGAAGGACTTCCCAAACATGTAAAACATGAGACAACCAATCCGAAGTAAATACCAAAAACATCATCTAGATATACCCCTAGAAACTAGGAAAATAGATACTGAAATACGGCTGGGGCATTACAAAACCCAAAGGGCATCAAAAGGTATTCGAAATGCCCTTTGGGGGTGTTGAATACAGTTTTCCATTCATCCCCCTCCTTTAACCGCCTCCGGACCGCCTAACGCAGATGTGCGGTCCGGAGGCGGCAGCCCTGAGCAGAGTGACGCATATACGCGTCATCTCGCGAGGGCCGAGATTTCCTGTGAACGCGCGCACACAGGCGCGCGCGCTCACAGGAACTGAAGGTAAGCGAGTGGATCTCCAGCATGCCAGCGGCGATCGCTCGCTGGCAGGCTGGAGATGTGATTTTTTTTAACCCCTAACAGGTATATTAGACGCTGTTTTGATAACAGCGTCTAATATACCCGCTACCTGGTCCTCTGGTGGTCCCTTTTGTGTGGATCGACCACCAGAGGACACAGGTAGCTGTGTAAAGTACCACAAAACACTACACTACACTACACCCCCCCTGTCACTTATTAACCCCTTATGAACCCCTGATCACCCATGATCACCCCATATAGACTCCCTGATCACCCCCCTGTCATTGATCACCCCCCTGTAAGGCTCCATTCAGACGTCCGTATGATTTTTACGGACCCACGAATCGGATCCGCAAAACGCATACGGACGTCTGAATGCAGCCTAACAGGGGGGTGATCAATGACAGGGGGGTGATCACCCCATATAGACTCCCTGATCACCCCCCTGTCATTGATCACCCCCCTGTAAGGCTCCATTCAGACATTTTTTTTGGCCCAAGTTAGCGGAAATTTTTTCTTTTTTTTTCTTACTAAGTCTCATATTCCACTAACTTGTGTCAAAAAATAAAATCTCACATGAACTCACCATACCCCTCACTGCATCCAAATGCGTAACATTTTTTAGACATTTATATTCCAGACTTCTTCTCACGCTTTAGGGCTCCTAAAATGCCAGGGCAGTATAAATACCCCACATGTGACCCCATTTCGGAAAGAAGACACCCCAAGGTATTCCGTGAGGGGCATATTGAGTCCATGAAAGATTGAAATTTTTGTCCCAAGTTAGCGGAAAGGGAGACATTGTGAGAAAATACCCCAAAAAAAAATTTCCTCTAACTTGTGCCAAAAAAAAAAATTCTATGAAAATGGGAAAAGTTGTCTTTTGCCAAGATATTTCTCTCACCCAGCATGGGTATATGTAAAATGACACCCCAAAACACATTCCCCAACTTCTCCTGAGTACGGCGATACCAGATGTGTGACACTTTTCTGCCACCTAGGTGAGCAAAGGAGCACACATTCCAAAGAGCACCTTTCGGATTTCACAGGGCATTTTTTACACATTTTGATTTCCAACTACTTCTCACACATTAGGGCCCCTAGAATGCCAGGGCAGTATAACTACCCCACAAGTGACCCCATTTTGGAAAGAAGACACCCCAAGGTATTCCATGAGGGGCATGGCGAGTTCCTAGACTTTTTTAATTTCTGTCACAAGTTAGCGGAATATGATGATTTTTTTTTTTTTCTTACAAAGTCTCATATTCCACTAACTTGTGACAAAAAATAAAAAATTCTAGGAACTCCCCATGCCCCTCACGGAATACCTTGGGGTGTCTTCTTTCCAAAATGGGGTCACTTGTGGCGTAGTTATACTGCCCTGGCAATTTAGGGGCCCAAATGTGTGAGAAGTACTTTGCAATCAAAATGTGTAAAAAATGGCCTGCGAAATCCGAAAGGTGCACTTTGGAATATGTGCCCCTTTGCCCACCTTGGCTGCAAAAAAGTGTCACACATCTGGTATCACCGTACTCAGGAGAAATTGGGGAATGTGTTTTGGGGTGTCATTTTACATATACCCATGCTGGGTGACATAAATATCTTAGTCAAATGCCAACTTTGTATAGAAAAATTGGAAAAGTTGTTTTTTGCCAAGATATTTCTCTCACCCAGCATGGGTATATGTAAAATGACACCCCAAAACACATTCCCCAAGTTAGTGGAATATGAGATTTTGTAAGGAATAAAAATAAAAAAATCATCATTTTCCGCTAACTTGTGACAAAAAATAAAAAGTTCTATGAACTCACTATGCCCATCAGCGAATACCTTAGGGTGTCTACTTTCCGAAATGGGGTCATTTGTGGGGGTTTTCTACTGTCTGGGCATTGTAGAACCTCAGGAAACATGACAGGTGCTCAGAAAGTCAGAGCTGCTTCAAAAAGCGGAAATTCACATTTTTGTACCATAGTTTGTAAACGCTATAACTTTTACCCAAACCATTTTTTTTCCCAAACATTTTTTTTTTTATCAAAGACACGTAGAACAATAAATTTAGCGAAAAATTTATATATGGATGTCGTTTTTTTTGCAAAATTTTACAGCTGAAAGTGAAAAATTTCATTTTTTTGCAAAAAAATCGTTAAATTTCGATTAATAACAAAAAAATTAAAAATGTCAGCAGCAATGAAATACCACCAAATGAAAGCTCTATTAGTGAGAAGAAAAGGAGGTGAAATTCATTTGGGTGGTAAGTTGCATGACCGAGCAATAAACGGTGAAAGTAGTGTAGTGCAGAAGTGTAAAAAGTGGCCTGGTCATTAAGGGGGTTTCAGCTAGCGGGGTTGAAGTGGTTAATCTGAACAAATTGTAGGCTCATCTAAGGTCAGTTTTGGAGAACTATTGAGCCCCAACAATTTGATTAAATAAATCAGGAATGAGAGGAAGTGGGTGCTGGTTCCGTATAGTGATTTACTGAGATCCCTGTAATGAATACAAGGACGCAGACCACTGTCTTTTTCCCAACAAAAAAGAAGCCAGCTGCTACAGGAGACACCGGCAGTCAAACGTGTCCTTTTCTTAGACTATCCTGAATATAGTCTTTCATAGCCTGTCTTTCAGACCCATCTCAATGGGGCAACTGTATTCCCGATGAGGATTTAAGGCTTCAGAAGCCTCCTTAGAGAATACATTCTTGAAGTTCTTGATGAACCCATGGATAGGACCTTCTTCCAGATTGAGACCAGAGAGCTGAAAAGAAAAGCAATGAATAGAGCACTGAGGACCACATTTTGTTAATTCCACATAACTCCAATCAAAGACTGGAAAATGTGTTTTTCAACCAGGGTAAACCCAAAATAACATCAGCAGATAGGTTATTCATGACATACAATGAACATTTTTCAGAATGAATAGACCCAACCGTCATAAGCAAATCAATAGTTTGATATTTAATAAACCCCAGGCACCAGAATGGGTTCAGGTAATTTACAGACCACGAGTCCCAAAGCAGAAACTTTGCAGCAGCCCCCGAATCAACAAAAGTCAGGCCCATAAATAGACCTTCCTAGGCAAGATAAATTAACTGGCAAGAGAATTTTATCATATATTTCAGGAAATACCTGTGCTTCTGAGTGACCTCCCTGATCATCACTCAGACACTGACGTTTTCTGCCTTTGGTCTAGCAAGACAGGACCGCAGTTGATGAGCAGGGCTGCTGCAGTAGATACACAGTCCATTATTAAGGCAATGTTCCTTCCGCTGCTGAGAGGACATGGCTGTCGGGATTCGAACCCGTGACCAGCCACATCCCAGGCAGTAGCCCTGCTTACTAGGCTACCATCCTCTCTGGACATTCCTCCCTGAAACCTATTAGTTAACCTCAGTCTTGCCAAGCCTTGCTCATCACCCTTGATTCCCCACACCTGGTACTTCCCTATATAAGTCCAGCCCCTTGCACTCTAGCTTGCTGATTATTGAGCTCATGAGCCTTGATCAAGCTTCTCCTCATCTGCTGCTCTTGCTACTTGCTACTACCGCTACTACCACTGCTGACCAGGAATTGCCTACCGACTACTCTTCTGCTTTGCCCCTACCTGCTGAACTGCTACCACCGTTGCCATCCGGATTGTCTGACCACGCTTACTGCCGCCTGCCCTGACCTACCGCCTGCCTACCGACTACTCTTCTGCTTTGCCCCTACCTACTGAACTGCTACCACCGTTGCCATCCGGATTGTCTGACCACGCTTACTACCTGCCTGCGGTCCTTGCCACTGGGCTCCACTCCTACCTCCAGCCAGCTGTCCTCTGACTCAGGTGAGCCTGTAGGACTGTTACAGAATAATCAGCCACACTATGGAGTCCGCAATGGCCACTCTGCGTAAGCAGGTCTCTGAACTTCAAGAATTTGGTACTACATATCAGGAGAAATTTGCCCAGCTCCAAGTCGTAGTCCAAAGCCAACAGAGCGAGATTATTGAACTACAGAGGCAACTCCTGGACGTCCGCGGCACGGCTGCAGACACCCGCATGCCACTCCCATCAAGATTCGGCGGTGACAGACGCCAGTATCGGGGGTTTCTAAACCAATGCCGCATCTATTTTCAGATGTACCCGGCCCCCTTCACCACCGAGAAAAAGAAGGTGCTATTCATGGTCAATCTCCTGACGGATGAAGCATTAGCATGGGCATCACCATACGTGGAGACTAACAGTCAGCTCCTGAACAACCTAAACAACTTCATCACCGCAATGAGCCAAGTCTTCGACGACCCCAACCGCAGTGCGACAGCCGAGGCGCGACTACATAGTCTGCGGCAAGGGAGACGCTCCGTCGCCGAATACACCGCTGAGTTTCGCCGTTGGGTCACGGACACCACCTGGAACCCAACGGCACAGAGGAGCCAATTCCGGCGAGGCCTGTCCGAATTAATAAAGGACGAACTCGCCAGAGTTGAGGCCCCGGACGATCTGGACGACTTCATTCAGTTATGCATCCGGATAGATCAAAGACTCTCCGAGAGGAAGAAAGAAAGACTCTGGTCCTTGGACCACAGACCCACTTATTCCTTCTCTTCCACCGCCCAGCGCGACCCCCGGTCAGCAACTGAACCTATGCAGGTCGACGCTCTACGTAGGTCTCTATCCACAGCTGAGAAGGAGAGACGGCTGGCTGAAAACCTCTGCCTCTACTGTGGGGAGCCGGGTCATTTTGCCATCAAATGTCCTCATAAGATCCGAAAGACTATTGCCATCACGGAACTAAAGGAGCAACCACAGACTCCAACCCCACCAGCAGCCCCTGAAAATAACAACACGGCGGCTCATGGATCCCACTTCATCGTCCCCATCCTCATCGAGATTGAGGGGCGACAACTCCCCTGTTCAGCGATGTTAGACTCCGGGGCAGGAGGCAACTTCATGGACCTAACCTTCGCCCGCGAAAAGAATATTCCACTGACAATCAAGGCAGCCCCCGTTGACCTGGAAACCGTCGACGGATCCCCACTCTCCTCGGGGCCGGCCACTCACGAGACCACCGAACTACAACTCCTCATAGAACCAGATCACCGTGAAAAGATCCACTTCTCTCTGATCGCCTCCCCGAAGTTCCCAGTGATCTTGGGCATCCCATGGTTGGCCACCCACAACCCCTCGGTGGACTGGGAAACCTGCTGCATACGATTCCCGCCCGAGTTCTGCACGCTAAATTGCTCCCACAAACCCGTCCTTCCACCCGAAGACACCACCATCTCAAAACTATCTGTCAAGGATCTGCTACCCCCTCAATACAGCGAGTTCCAGGATGTCTGCGACAAGAAAAACGCAGACAAGCTGCCACCACACCGACCCTACGACTGCCCTATAGAACTGTTGCCCGGGGCCGAAATACCCTTTGGCAGTATCTACTCCCTCTCAGAGCCTGAACTCAAGGCTCTGAAAGAGTACCTGGACGAGGACCTGAGGAAGGGGTTCATCCGGCCCTCCACCTCTCCCGCGGGAGCCCCCTTTTTCTTCGTAGAGAAAAAAGACTCCTCCCTGCGTCCCTGCATAGACTACAGAAAGCTTAATGACATAACCGTAAAAAACCGGTACCCGCTCCCACTGATTTCCGAACTCCTTGAGAGACTCCGGGAAGCGAAGATCTTCACCAAACTCGACCTTCGAGGGGCCTACAACCTCGTCCGAATCCGCCCTGGGGACTAATGGAAGACCGCCTTCCGGACACGTTATGGTCATTTCGAGTACCTGGTCATGCCTTTCGGACTCTGCAATGCTCCCGCCACCTTCCAGCACTTCATTAACGACGTCCTCAGGGACATGCTGGATCTGTTTGTAGTCGTTTACCTGGACGACATCTTGATCTTCTCTGAAGACCTCGAGCAGCACCGCGAACACGTCCGCAGGGTACTGCAGATGCTCAGACAGAACTCTCTCTATATCAAGCTAGAGAAATGCGAGTTTGAGCGAACCACCACTCAGTTCCTCGGATACATCATCTCCCCAGAGGGCCTAAGTATGGACCCGGGGAAGGTCCAAGCTGTGATGAACTGGCCCGTTCCGAAAAACGAGAAGGAGATACAAAGATTCATTGGCTTCGCCAACTTCTATCGGAAGTTTGTCCGGAACTTTTCCAAGGTCATAGCACCAATCACCCAACTCACCAAGAAGGCAGTCCCCTTCTCCTGGACACCCGAGGCCCAGGAGGCCTTCACCAAGTTGAAACTCCTCTTCACTTCTGCCCCAATCCTAATCCACCCGAACCCCGAGCTCCCATTTACAGTCGAAGTGGATGCATCAGACTCTGCGGTGGGGGCAGTTTTGTCACAACGGACAGGGGAGAGGATGCTATTACACCCGTGCGCATATTTCTCCCGCCAGATGTCCCCCTCTGAGAAGAACTATGACATCGGGAACAAAGAACTACTGGCGATCAAGGATGCCTTCTCAGAGTGGAGACACCTGCTGGAGGGAGCCACCAACCCCATAATCGTACTAACTGACCACAAGAACCTCGAGTTCATCCGCAGCGCTAAGAGACTCTCAGCCAGACAGGCCAGATGGAGCCTATTCTTTTCCCGCTTCAACTATCTCATCACCTATCGCCCTGGATCAAAAAACGGCAAGGCTGACGCCCTTTTCAGAATGTTTTCCGAGCCCTCACAGAGTAACAAGGGCCAAAATAACATCTTGCCCGAGAGAAGGGTCGTAGGGGCCACCTACTCTAAAGAACTCCTGGGCACAATCAAAGAAGGATATGAAAATGACCCCTTCCTCTCCCACCCCACAGGCAATGTCAGCCTTACGTTTAAGAACGGTCATTGGTTTCATCAGGACCTACAACTATATGTAACAGAAATCGCACGGCTCGAAGTGCTCAAACTCAACCATGACTCGTAGGTGGCCGGCCATTTTGGCACAAGAAAGACCCAGGAGCTTCTCTCCCGCTCCTTCTGGTGGCCAACATACAAGGAGGACATCAAGAGGTACATCTCCTCGTGCACGGTCTGTGCCCGCAATAAGACTCCTCGTTCCTCTCCCGTGGGTCTGTTACAACCTCTCCCGATTCCCTCCCGCCCCTGGGGCTCGATCTCCATGGACTTTGTGGTAGACCTTCCTCCTTCAAAAGGGATGAACACCATCCTGGTCGTGGTCGACCGTCTCACCAAGATGGCCCATTTCATCCCCTACAAAGGCCTACCCACAGCCAAACAGACGGCCGATCTTATTCTCAGAGAGGTCTTCAGGCTGCATGGGATCCCGGACGACGTGGTCTCCGACCGAGGTGTACAATTTGCCTCTGGAAGAACTTCTGCCTGGCGCTCGGGGTTAAAGTGAACCTGTCCTCTGCTTTCCACCCTCAGTCAAACGGGCAGACGGAGAGAACTAATCAGACCCTAGAGCAATACCTACGCTGTTTCAGCTCCCACCTGCAGGATGACTGGCTTGATCATCTCCCCACGGCCGAGTTCGCCTACAACAATGCTGAGCACAGCTCAACCAAGCACAGCCCCTTCTTTGCTAACACAGGCTCGCACCCGGTGTTCATTCCCCACCTACCCATTGCCTCCACCCTCCCAGCAGTGGCCGAACGCCTAACAACCCTACAGGAGGCACAAGAGAACATTATAGACAACCTCCAGCTTGCCCAGAGGCGCTTTAAACAGGGAGCAGACAGACGTTGCAAACCCACCCCGGGCTTCCATGTGGGAGACAAGGTATGGCTGTCCACCAGGAACCTCAGATTGAAGGTCCCCTCCAAAAAATTTGCTCAAAGATACATGGGTCCGTTCCGGATCACCGCACAAATCAACGAGGTCACGTTCCGGCTCGACCTTCCGGACTCCATTAGGGTGCACCCTGTCTTTCATTGCTCTCTCCTCAAGCCTTACGTGGAGAACACCTTCACAGGCCGCCACTCGCCCCCACCACCACCCGTGAGGGTACAGGGTGAAGAAGAATACGTTGTCGCAAAGATCCTCGACTCCAGGATCCACCGGGGAAGACTACAGTACCTAATTGGGTGGGAGGGTTACCCTCCCGAGGATAACTCCTGGGAGCCAGAAGAGAATGTCCACGCCCCCAGACTGGTAAAAGAGTTCCACCAACGGCACCCCGGTAAGCCTGCCCCTGCGGTGCCCGGAGGTCACCTTGGAAGGGGGGGAGTACTGTCGGGATTCGAACCCGTGACCAGCCACATCCCAGGCAGTAGCCCTGCTTACTAGGCTACCATCCTCTCTGGACATTCCTCCCTGAAACCTATTAGTTAACCTCAGTCTTGCCAAGCCTTGCTCATCACCCTTGATTCCCCACACCTGGTACTTCCCTATATAAGTCCAGCCCCTTGCACTCTAGCTTGCTGATTATTGAGCTCCTGAGCCTTGATCAAGCTTCTCCTCATCTGCTGCTCTTGCTACTTGCTACTACCGCTACTACCACTGCTGACCAGGAATTGCCTACCGACTACTCTTCTGCTTTGCCCCTACCTGCTGAACTGCTACCACCGTTGCCATCCGGATTGTCTGACCACGCTTACTGCCGCCTGCCCTGACCTACCGCCTGCCTACCGACTACTCTTCTGCTTTGCTCTACCTACTGAACTGCTACCACCGTTGCCATCCGGATTGTCTGACCACGCTTACTACCTGCCTGCGGTCCTTGCCACTGGGCTCCACTCCTACCTCCAGCCAGCTGTCCTCTGACTCAGGTGAGCCTGTAGGACTGTTACAATGGCACTGACTTGCATTGGTTCCTCGGACTCCGCAAGGGTCTTTGACACAGAGTAAATAGAAGGCCGGACATAAACAGATCTTTCCCGCTTACGTTCCTTAAGATGTCTGTCAAGTCGAATAGCTAAAGACTAGCTTCGTCAAGGAAACCTGGGTTAAGATGGCTAACCAGAAGATCTTTCAGTATGTCAGAAAGACCTAATCTAAATTGTAACTTAAGAACTGGGTCGTTCCATCCCGAGGCAGTACACCACTTGTGGAATTCTGAACAGTACTCCTCCACAGGTCATCTGCCCTGGCGCAAAGATAAAACCAGTCTCTTCACATAAGCCGCCCTGTCTGGCTCATCATACAGTAGACCAAATGAGGAAAAGAAATCGCTCCACAGAAAATAATTCAGGGGAACTGGGTGACAGGAAACAGGCCCACTCCTGTGGGTCCACCTTCTGAGCTTCCAACCTTGATGAGTGAGGCCTAAGGCAGAAATACAGTTTGCAGCTCTCCCGAAATGCAACAAAATTTTTATGATCACCAGTGAACTGGTCAGGGATCTTCACTTTCGGTTTTGATGGAGCTGCAATGACCAGGGTGCGGGACTCTTGCTGCTGTACCGTCTGTGCCAGCTCTTGAACTAATTGGCCAATACCCTCCGTCCGAGAGGCCAATGCTGCCATTGCATCCATAATAATGCAGGTCACCCAGACAAGTATTTTAGGGCCAGTAATGTAACAGCAGTCGGTAGGGAAGACACAGACAGTGAGCCCTCACTGGAACCCTGCACGCTTTCCCTGCCCGATTCCAATGCAATCCCTAGGCGGAAAGTCCACAACTGGTTGACGTTCCCTACTCGACTAAGGTTTAAGACAGATGAAAGAGACAAAAACAACACAAAAAAAAGTCAAAACAGAACAGAAATTGGTTGGAACCAGGCATGCAGTACCAAAACAAAAAGACGGAGGGAAGTCAAATAACCAAGCCGAGATCCGAAATAGACAGGAAACACAGTACCAAATCACGAGATAAAGGGTAGTCAAATAACCAAGCCGTGATAAGAACCAGTTGGAAAACACAGACCCAAATCACAAGAGTAGTCAAAAGCAAGCCAAGGTCAAATATACAAATAATCCAAAAAGGGACTGGGTGCACAGTTAGGAATCAAATGTGAATTGCCAGGAGGAGATTTATATAGAGCGCAGAGTCCATGGATCAGAACCTGATAGGTCCATGGACTCAGCGCTCCATAGGACAGTTTACAATCCACAGAGTAACTGGGCAGCTAGGCTGTCACTCAGCCCGCCACCAATCTCCCCCAGCATAGCCACACTGCAGGGAGAAACTAATGCTAGGGATGTGGCCGCAGCTTTGAGGCTATTCTCACACAACGTGGCCATGCCGAAGCCTGAGACCGCATCGCTGGAGGCCAGACAGGTGAGTTTGTGACAATCGTGCATTTAATTTTGACAGGTTTCCTTTAAGTTGTATAACAATTATGAAAACTGTGTGTGCTCTTCTCACATCTACTTCCCCTCTATTATGAATACTATAGTCATTGAATACCTCTGTTGTCAGATTCACAGCAATTTTCTAATACCTAAATATAAATATCTGACAGGGTCAATGCCAATCCATGCTGCTCTGGTTCTATAAACAGCAGTGATATTTAGTCACTTGTACTGATCCCTGCATAGAAGATGAAGGCTCATGCAGTTTCACTAGGTAAGCTTCATGAACTACTGGCAGCAGAACAAAGCAAAGTGCTTGTCTAAATTATCTAATAAAAAAAACTGTACATAGTTTCTTCTTTGAGGCTGATTCTGTGCCTAATGTTCTAATGACCATTTAGCAAATAAGGGTGATTTTTGTTTTGTATTTGCATGTGGTGTAGAGTGTTTTTTCTTTGATTTCTTGTAAGCCAAAATATATATAAAGCTCGCAAGCCTGAAGTGACCGCTTTCTCTACTGACTTTGCGGTTTGTGAATAGTGAGGTTTCTGTACCGAAACTAGTAAGACCATTCCTTGTTTTGAAAAAACTTCCTGCTAGACCCAGTATTAGTTTACGGGATTCGGACGTAGGGACCTAACCTAGTGTGCGACCCTGCTTTAACCACTGCAGAACACATGTCTGGAGTATTGCATCTTGTCAGACCCAGCACTAGTTTTTGAGTCTCTTATGTTGGAACCTTAGCTAATGAGTCGCTGCTTGTCTGTCGCGGAGCACAATTTTTAGGTCCTGCACTTGTTCGTCTGTCTATGTTTGTAAGGGGTTCCTTTCTCCCGGTTTATAGCATTTCTTACCTAGTATAATTAAAAGTTGCGTTTTATTATGTTACTGCCCCCCTTTTTTTATCTTTTGTAATTTACATATCTATAAAATCGTTTTTTTGACACAATAGAGAGAGCTATGGGGACTGGGTATTGCGGATGTGCTAGTGGCGATCTAGCAGCCCATGTCCTCAGCTCTATACCCAAAATCCAGGTGACAGGTTCCCGTTAAATATGGCAATAATTGCCACCTGTTTTTCAAAGAATTAATGACCTCACTAAGTGAACTCTACTATTATTTTAAACATGTCCCTTTCAATTAGTGATTCAATTACACAGAATCAGCAGCATGCATATCATGACTGTTGTGTCTGTTGAATTTCTATTACTCTACTACACCTGCTAGTAAATTATTTGCCATGTAGAAATATCATTTCTACCAAAAACAATGATTGATCAGGTTAGTGAGGTTAGTGTTGTCTGACTGCTATTATTTTGAACACAACTGTACATAAAGACCTCCAGGACGTCATATGAGCAGGTCACAGGCAAACAGAACAGACATGACAGAAAAGCATATAAACAGAAGTGGCAACGATACCACTGGACCAAGAGTACCGGAGGACCAAACAAACACCTGAAGGGAGGAGCCAGTGATCCCTGTACTTCACAGAGCCCCAGATGGTGGGGATGACTGGGCCGAGGGCTCACTGGTCGCACCTCCAGGACGATCCCGGAATGCTTGGCCCCTACCTACCAGGGATAGACAAACAGAACCAGAGGTACACACAGGTTAGCGATTCCCCCTCTGGGGAAGCCAGGAACCCACTTCCGGAGGAGACATGAAACAAGCATACAGGGCAGGAACAGATAATGGACATAAACATAATACATAAGATAGGCAAGTACAGAGCAGAACATGGCAAAGCACATAAGACAGGAACCGAAGCACAGACACTAGAGAACAGACACTTGATGCAAAACCAGGCGACACCACACCGAAGGGTAAATGGAAAACCCCCAGGAACAGAAGCAAGGTGCTACACCTAGCCAGGCACAGACAGGCCAAAGGACAGACTGACTAAGACTGACAGACTGAACAGAATAAACTGACAGACAAAACTGACCTGACCCCTAGAACCACAGCTACAGGTCTATATAGCTGGGTAAGGAGGCACCTAGGAAGACACACCCAGGCACAGCAGACAGGTAAAGTTAACCCCAACAGAACCGGAGCTCAGACAGCCAAGACACACAGGAACAGAACTGGACATTGCCCCTGGCAACCAGCATACACCGATACAGAACTGGGCGTTGCTCTTGGCAACCAGGATTCACGGATACAGAACTACAGATACAGTCAAAGGGGTACACACGTACATGGGCAGGTTCACACTAGATACCGAAGCCAGCATGCAGCGAAAAGCAACCAGCCTGCACGGAATCACGCGCAGCCAGTACACAAAAGGCATGTAGCCAGCCTGCACGGCAACACACGTCACGGTGAACCTCACCGTGACTAAATGTAACTATTTAGAAGACTAGTGGGGTAGATATTTGGAAGTTCTGAAGAGAGGATATATTTGCCAGAAAAAAAAAAATAAGTGAACCCTTTGGAATTGCCTGGATTTCTGCATTGATTACTAGAAAAATGTTTACATATGACAAAAGAAAAAATAAAGTGCAGGTGCTAAATAATGTAGTACAGTTGAGAAGCAGAACGTGAAGAATGATGCACCATGGACTCTGGGGGACCGGGTGCAATTAACTCAGTGTAGATTAATGCACAAACAAACTATCTACAGATGAAGAAAATTCTGTACCATTACCACTCTCTAGGAGTTGAAGTCCTGTTACTGTCACTCTAAGAATACCATGGACAATACTAAAGGGGATAAGTAAGAATCCAATGGCCTAGAGCGGTGATGGCTAACCTCTGGCAATCCAGCTGTGGTGAAACTCCCAGCAGGCTCCATTCATTTTTATGGATTTCTTAGAACAGCAGAGCAAGTGTACATTTTGGGAGTCGTAGTTTTACCTTACCATAGCTGGAGTGCTGGAGGTTAGCCATCACAGGCCTAGAGTGTTTTGATATGAGAAGAACTCTTATAAGGCTTACGGCATGTAGACATTGGCATGAGTTCAAGACCGCTATAGCTGGCACATACGCATAACCCAGCAGCAGAGCAGCATGAGGTTGGAGCAGAGTGGCACGCAAAGGCTAATAAGAAAATGGCGAGCATATGAAATGGTGAGCTGGTACATTGTGACCTGGATGATTTAACATGGCTTTTTTAACTGACCAATGATTAAGGACAAAGAGGAGTCAGAGACACGTTGGATTAATGTGTTCTTTCAACTAGTTTGATTATGTTTTATTGTCATATATTATGCCTGTATGCTGTTCTTCATCTCCTGTCATATTCTCTCATGTCACTATGTGATTTTATGTGTAAGATCCTTTACACAGGCCTAGTTAGGGTGCACTACACTAGTTTCTCCACTACAGTGTTACAGTGTATATATAGCTTAGCTCAGGCCTAGTTAGGGGGGGTCTTCCCTGAAGTCTAGTCAGTGTGCAGCCATGATGTAGCTGCCTGCTGGAGGGAGGCCTTCTGCCTCTCTGCTCTCTTGCTGTTGGCTCCACAGTCCAGGGTTAAAGCCTACAAGATTCAGCCTAGAGGTGAGAAATCCACTTCTATAGCTCACTCCTCCGGGGTGACCAGTGACAAGCTCCAAACAGCAAGTATTCAAAGGGATTAGTGTATGTTATTCAAGTCAAAGGATAGCAAACGGCCATACTCAAAGGCTTCCCAGGCACCTTTGCAATTAGGTATAGGACACAGTTTCCGGCATCCACACCTGCAGTTTAAATCCTGAGGGCAGTTAGGTCAACTGTCGGAAAAGCACTGGAAATAGAAGTTTAAGGATTCTCAAAACCACCTTTTAATTCAGGTTAGAACAAGGCGAGAGTTGATACCAGCTTAAGACTTTTTATACTTCAAAAGCCTAGTCTGAAGCAGTAGCTTTCATATATATAAAAGACAAAGAGCCTGTTTTACCTGAGGACTTACAATATCCTACCCCCGTATGCATGAGACAGTATTTCATATCTGGATGTACAAGAGACTGTTTTATACTTGGATGTAACCATTATTAGGAGCAACGTTCAGTAAAAGTTATAAGCTGGATTGCACCATCCTTGTCTCAGTCTTCAGTTCCTCAATTAACACTACAGTAAATGGTTGTACCACCATAAAAAGTACTGGCGTCACGACTACAAGGGACCTTGCCATAGGCACATTAATACAGACCATCAAGGGCACCTCGAACCACCATCTGGCCTGTGTCCCTTACACCAGAGTGTGCCCCAGAGAATTCCTGTGCCGTTCTCCTTATCACTTGTGCAGGCCTGCCCAGGGACGACATAACTGTGAGTAACCAGAACTGTATTCACCTCGGCCCACCTAATGCTCACACCGTGGCCTCACATATAATTCCCCTGTTGGTCGGGCTCGCTACATTTCTGCTTACGGACACAATGTGACTATATTTTAACCTTGATGGAATAAAGGCTACATTTTTATCCTGCTGGAAGGCTGGATTTACTTCCTATTGTGTACCTTTGGATGGCTAGAACAGCCAGAGTCATATCCACCCATTAGGGGTGAGCTGATAATAGACTTCCTGTGTTTTCTCAGCTATGGCTAATTTAAAGTAACACTCTCACAAAAAATGTATTCTCATATTCTCTGACCTGTTAAAAAGGTACATGATGTAATCTGTGGTGAGGTTATCTTCTCATCAGTGACTGTATTTGTGAGCTATCCTCTCTATTCTATATTTCAGCTGTGTCATGTGACCAACTCTCTGATCTCCAACTGACACAGGACAGGAAGTCAGTTTCTTCTTTATTCATTCCTATGAGACTGATATTGAGGCTCCCATAGGAATACATAGAGAAACGGACTTCCTGTCCACACATAAGCGGCTGTGTTTTTTGGAAAGTATTATTGCTGGTCACATGACACAGCTGAGAAGCATAAGGGAGGGGATAACTCACAAATACAGACACTGGTAAGAAGATTACATCCATCACAGATTACATCATCGTGTACCTTTCTAACAGGTGACATAGTACATAAGTAACATAGTACATAAGGCCGAAAAAAGACATTTGTCCATCCAGTTCGGCCTGTTATCCTGCAAGTTGATCCAGAGGAAGGCAAAAAAAACCTGTGAGGTAGAAGCCAATTTTCCTCACTTTAGGGGAATAAAAAATTCCTTCCCGACTCCAATCAGGCAATCAGAATAACTCCCTGGATTAACGACCCCTCTCTAGTAGCTATAGCCTGTAATATTATTACACTCCAGAAATACATCCAGGCCCCTCTTGAATTCCTTTATTGTACTCACCATCACCACCTCCCCAGGCAGAGAGTTCCATAGTCTCACTGCTCTTACCGTAAAGAATCCTCTTCTATGTTTGTGTACAAACCTTCTTTCCTCCAGACGCAGAGTGTGTCCCCTCGTCACAGTTCTGGGGATAAATAGATGATGGGATAGATTTCTGTACTGACCCCTGATATATTTATACATAGTAATTAGATCTCCCCTCAGTCGTCTTTTTTTCTAAAGTGAATAACCCTAATTTTGATAATCTTTCAGGGTACTGTAGTTGCCCTATTCCAGTTATTACTTTAGTTGCCCTCCTCTGGACCCTTTCCAGCTCTGCTATGTCTGCTTTGTTCACTGGAGCCCAGAACTGTACACAGTACTCCATGTGTGGTCTGACTAGTGATTTGTAAAGTGATAGGACTATGTTCTCTATGCCCCTTTTGCTGCAACCCATTATCTTATTGGCCTTGGCAGCAGCTGCCTGACACTGGTTTTTGCAGCTTAGTTTGCTGTTTATTAAAATTCCTAGATCCTTTTCCATGTGAGTGTTACCGAGTGTTTTACCATTTAGTATGTGCGGGTGACTTGCATTATTCCTTCCCATGTGCTTAACTTTACATTTGTCAGTGTTAAACCTCATCTGCCACTTATCTGCCCAAGCCTCCAATCTATCCAGATCAATCTGCAATCTATCCAGATCAATCTGTAGTAGTATACTGTCATAGAATATTTTTTTTGCGAGAGCTCTTCTTTAACAGTGTTGGGTATTTAATAATGTTATAGTTCTCCAAATTATGGAAGACAGGTCAGCATTACTAAATAAGATTGTTGCAAAAGCAAATTTGGTTTGAGTGACACATGTATGAACATTTTCAATATAGACTCTTACAAATAAATATTATAAAACTTATTTCTTCCTCTAATCAATGACTGGTCATCCCATTGGACTATACACACACACTCAGTTCACACCATTTGTGTCAGTGACATTTCAGTTTACCCCATATGGAAACTTCCGTCCTACATCAACTTATACGGTGCGCCAGTGAGATCACTCAAAACTCACAGGAGATGATGCTAAAGATTTGTCACACTTGACACCCTAGATGAATTCCTGCAGCAGTGTGACATTGGTTTGTGGGTTATACTTCTGTGTTTACACAGTTCTCTGCAGTTACCTCCCTTTAGCATTATTCAGGAAGACCAACTCCCTTTTATTTTCAGGTTACGATTTGTAGAAAATGGAGAATATTTCAGTTTACCATGGAAAACTTAGCCGTGAAGATGGAGAGAAACTTTTATGCGAAGCTGGAAAAGATGGAAGTTATTTACTACGTGATAGTGAGACGAAACCTGGCATGTATTGTCTTTGTGTCTTGTAAGTACTTTTGATAACTCATGTTGTTTTCATCTATTGTAGACCTTTTAGTCCAGTAATTGCTAGCGATGAATGCATAGCCAGTCTGCTCTTCATCTTTAACCATATAATGCTGAAATAATCTGTAACCTTGAGATATACTTAGGTAATACTCTGATTAATTTCAATGTGAGTCTTAACCAAGTCAATATATGATCTGTCTTCAAGACTAGACTATAGTTTATACTAGAGTTTACCTAGTAAGATTGAATTAGTTATTGTTGTACTACCTTAATTCAATCAAGTCCTTGCAGCGCACAATGTTACAGGAATGGAAGCGTTCCTTCCTGACAATCGGTTGCTCGTTCAGTGAGGGAGACCACTGCATTTACATGCACCTATCTCCTTCATAGTATAAGGCCTTATGCACATGGCCGTTGTTTGGGTCCGCAGTTTTGGCTGCACGGATGCGGACCCATTCACTTCAATGGGGCCGCAAAAGATGCGGACAGCACTCCGTGTGCTGTCCGCATCCGTTGCTCCGTTCCGTGGCCCCGCAAAAAATAAAATAAAAAATAGAACATGTCCTATTCTTGTCCGTTTTGCTGACAAGAATAGGCATTTCTACAATGGGCCGCCCGTTCCGTTCTGCAAATTGCGGAAGACACACGGGCGGCTTCCGTTTTTTGCAGATCTGCGGACCACAAAAAACGGAATGGTTGTGTGCATGAGGCCTAAGAATGAGGGATCGCGATCCCTCGTCCCTATACAGAATCATTGTTTCTGGCCAACAGATCACTGTTTAGACAGCACAATCTGCTGCCTAGGAACAATGACTGGCGTGCCTGCACAAATGACAAGATCACCCGATGATTGAGCGTTCCCCTCGTTCATTGGGTGATCGGCGGCACATTTAGATGGGCAGATTGTCTGGATAGAGTATTCACAGGAACAGCCGTTCCCGATAATGTGCTAGAAAATCGGGTATTCTAAATCCACCTTTAACCGATCACTTGACAGAATTTACCAACATATAACGTAAGTTGCAAAAATGTAGTTTCCCATCACAAACATTAAAACAGTATTAAATGTCCTAGTAAATGTCATAACAGAATACAGACATTCACCCGGCGGTCATTTTGCGGCGAACTTTACTCATTCATGGTTCGCCAAACAGGCAAACATATGGCACTATATTCTTTTACACTGTGAAAAACTTTGACCCATGACACATCCATCAGGTGGCACAGGACAGCCAATTGAGATGTTTCAGCACATGGACATACCCTCTACCTTATAAATAAACCTGATCTGGGCGCCATTTTACATTCAGTCTTTTGCCAATGTAGAGAGAGGTTGCTGTGTGAAGCAGTGGCAGACAGTTAGGGACACCAAACGCTAGCTAATAAGGCCGCAAAAGTCCTTTTAAGGACTGGTATAGGTGTGCTATCGATAGGTGTGATATACTGAGGGGGGTAATATACTTATAATATACTTTCTAATATAGAAAGTATATTATAGTGCATTTGTATTGTGCAGCAGTTGGGTCCGGTTCTGCTGCAATACTGCAGCTACAGATAGTGACAAATGCCATTGGAACAAATCATTTCTACTTTTGTTGGAATTTTTGTCATTGATCCCCCTCTAGTATGTCACTGTCCATATTGTGGGACTATTTGTACACTTCTACTAAGTATTTGGGGGCTGCAAATATAAAGCTGAAGGTTTTTCAGGTTCGCCTGCCATTAAAGTGAATGGGTCCTGCCGCAAACTTGCGGTTCGCAAACATTTGATTGCGCGATCGCATTCGAGAACCGTCCCGGTCGATGTTTGTCCATCACTAGTGCTCAAGTAATTAAAGAAGATTGAAGAATTGAAGAGATATGTATGCATAATATAAAAATTGGCATATAAGTTGCTTTGGTGAATTATGAGGATTTTGGATTTTTTGGAGATATTCCAATAGTGTGTTGTCCTTCCCATATTACCAATTAAAAGCTTAACTGAAGCCAAAGTTTTACATTTATACCACTTACCATCAGCTACCAAAGTTTACAAGTGTACACAAGTCCAATCACCTAGTAATACAACCTATATGCACTGCCAACATGTTAAGGCCCCTATACACAATGTATTGCATTGTATTCGCAACAACTGGAGGGCTACAAGCTTGACATAACTGGTCTTGTATGAATGGTGAGATCCAGACTTGCCTCCCAACATCATCTGAACATTTTCGTTAAAATCCTTTTGTTCTCCCAGGAGATAAGCTGCCACCATAAGCATCTGGCAGTAGCTTTCGTCTCTCCCCATAGACAACACATACACTCTCAGCCAAACTGAATGCATGTCGGTATGGAAGAATCCAGCGAGATAGCTGTTGGCCAACAGCTATTGAATGTGTAGGTCCAGTTCTAAAACCATGTTCTTTTCACTGCCATAAAGGTATAGGTATAGCATGCGTCTACTTCCTCTACCTTCTTTGAAGACAGCTAGCAAGGAAAATGAGATCAAAGATCACACACAAATAACAAGGGTGCTGTCTTACTGTGAGAAGCAAAAACAAGGTGTTAAATTAAGAATGTGAACTAGATGGTAAAACAGATGTAGGCTCAATGGGCCTTGCATGACCTAGATCCAACAAGCGTTACATGGTTGAATAGACACTTTCTGAAATTGTATTTGGTTTAGCTTTGCTTTGCTGCAGAATGATTTTGATAAGTGATATTGATTAACTAATAATGAAATAGAAGAAATTGGTACTTAGTAACTGTATCTTCTTTTTTATGCCACCTTTATGCCCTAAGTGACCTCAAGAACATGGCAGATCATTTTAGAGTTGATAAGTGTAAAGTAATGCGCCTATGTTAAAGCAATTATATTGCTGCATATATATTAAATGAATTCAAACCTAAGGACAACAGAGCAGAAGAAAAACTTCTAGTTACAAGAAAGAGTAAGCAGCAGTACTTAATCCCAAGCAGCAGCTGCAAAAGCAAGTAAAAACCTGTGAATGCAATGTAACATCAACCCTCTGTATATATAGGCAACATGCTAAATATGGAATTAATTTTTAGGGTTCACATTTTAAAACGAAAAATTGTCCCTTATATTTTGTCCTTAAAATCAAATTAACAGAACAACACATCCGCAAATGGTCTCTATTTTCGTACATAGCAGTAACCATTGCAGATGGCTTTCATTTTATAAAGTGCACCTCCAATTATACTGAAAATAGTAATCGTACAGAAATGTGAGCAGTAACGGCACTTTCACACAGGCATTCTCTATGTGTTATGGATTTCAGATTCAGAGTTTAGTGACCGAACATACCGGAGGACATAGCAGGAGAACGGAGCGTTGCCCAGGGATAATAGTAAGTACAGTGAGATCCCTGGGCGCCGCTGTACATATCATGATACTTAGTTCACAATTCTTTGCCAGATGAAAGGTCCTCTTTAAGTACAAACTTAGAAATACTCTAGAAATACTCTAGGAGAACAATACGTCTCTTAACGTGGATGTGCAGCTCTTTGAAGTGGTATCATGAAGTGACTTTGACAACATAGAGGACGGTGGAGATAAGATCATTCTGTTAGCAGAGACGACTTAAAGCACCCTACCGGGTTATGGGTTATAAGTGCCATCTCCTTCACTGCCAAAATGAGGACAACTCAATAAAAAAACAAATGTGATATTCTTTCAAATATACTGTGTGATACATCAAAAAGACTAATAGAGATCTGCATTATAAAGATGTGGCTGTTTAAAAACATTCAAATAATAATATAATAATCTTTATTTATATAGCACAAACATATTCCGCAGCGCCTTACAATTCAGGGGTTCATGTACAAACAGTCATAAATAACATAGTAACAGACAAGTCGATTATTACAACAAGAGGAATGAGGGCCCTGCTCGCAAGAGCTTACAATCTATGAGGGGATAGGGGTGACACAAAAGGTAGAAGTGCTTGTTTTGTACGATAGTCCAGCCATCTTGGGAGAATAGGGGGGCAGATATAAAGCCACATGAGCCGGTCAGCAGCCAATATACAAAGTGCTTCTGGGTGCAGTGAAGGCTCAGCTTCAGGGAATGATAAATGGGCTATGGGGAGGTTAGATCAAGGGAGGTGATAGGCCACCCTGAAAAGATGTGTTTTTAGCAGACGCTTAAAACTGGGCATGTTGTGATTGAGCCTGATTTCTTATGGGTAGGGAATTCCAGAGAACCGGTGCAGCTCGGGAGAAATCTTGGAGCCGGGAGAGAGAGGTTTGGATTTTTGTGAAAGTCAGTCGTAAGTCATTGGCTGAACGGAGAGCATGGGTAGGGTGGTAGACAGAGATGAGGGAAGAGATGTAGGGTGGTGCAGTACTATGGAGGGCTTTGTGGGTGAGGACGAGCAGTTTGAATTGGACTCTATAGTATATTGGTAGCCAGTGTAATGACTGACACAGGGCGGAGGCATCAGAGTAGCGGTTGGACGGATAGGTGACCCTGGCTGCTGCATTAAGAATAGATTGGAGAGGGGAGAATCTGGTGAGGGGGAGGCCAATTAATAGTGAGTTGCAGTAATCAAGGCGGGAGTGGATCAGGGCAACAATGAGAGTTTTTGTTGTTTCCATAGTGAGAAAGGGGCGGATACTAGAGATGTTTTTGAGGTGCAGGTGGCATGAGCGGGAGAGAGATTGAATATAGGGGGTGAAAAAATATCACTGGCAAAAGTCACCCCGAGACAGCGGGTGTGCTGCCTAGGAGTGATGATGGTGTTGCACACCGAGAGGCAGATATCAGGTTTCGGTAGGTTAGTAGATCGACAGAACACAAGTAGTTCAAAAGAATATTCTAGTATTTCTTCTAATAATAATTAGAGATTAGTGAATTTCTCAAAAATTTGATTCGGCTGGTTCACCGAATTTTCAGAAAAAATTAGGTTCGACCCGAATTTATTTGCGAATCGCGTTACAAAAAGGCTATTTTCTTGCTGCAGAGAGCATTTATAGTGGTGTAGAACACTGTGCCTTGCAGTAACACGCATAGGTAGTCTGCTGTGGTAGTGAAACAATACTGAGTCAGTATGACATGTAGATGACAGGCGTCACTCTTAGAATCACTGCACACTTCACTTATTTGGGCAGTTATGCGGCCAAAACTGACCAAATAACTCAATAGTAAACTCAGCCTTACAGATCAATGTTAGCGGCAGGTATAAAGAACCGTGCAGAGGCCCAAGATCCTACTATAGCATGAAATACCACACTCCTTTTACACCAATTCACTGATTCCACATAGAGTTCTACAGAACCTGTTCTATTAAGCGATTGTACAAGTAGAGCCCCCCCGGCAGAGTGGAGAGGGTGTCAGCAGTAAGTTTGTGTTGACGTCACTGATTATTTTGCCCTTCCTCAGATCCGTCAGAAAAATAACCCCCCAAAAAAGGATCCTGTCTGTGGAGCATTCGCCTTCACTTGGTAAGCATTTGGTCAGTAATCCATCAGTATTGCTAAAGCCCAAAAAAACAGGAGTGGATCCAAAACAGACATGACACGTGAATAGAATATTTGCATGTCTTCTGTGTTTTGTACCCACTCCTGCTTTTGGGTAGCAAATCATAAGCAAATTCTGATGAAAAATAGGGACCATGCCATACAGGCCTTATAGCTGTTACATAAACAGGATCAGTTGTGCGTCTCATTTTTCCTTCCTTCTGACAGATCAGAAGACGGGTAAAATAAATGATGTCAGCCAGGCCGAAAGTCAAAATAGTGGCCCAGTTATGAAGTGGGGAGGATGGGAACAGCATGAGAAGTTCAGAGTGGCCCTATGACATAGTGGTGAGGTGGAAGTAGCATAAGGAGACCACAGAGTGGCCCAATGACAGTGTGGAGGTGTCAGCAGCATCAGGAGGTCAAAGAGTGGCACAATGACAGAGTGTGGAGGTGGCGGTAGCATCAGGAGGAGGCCACAGGGTGGCACAATGATAGTGTGGAGGTGGCAGCATCAGCAGGCCCCAGAGTGACACAATGACAGAGTGTGGAGGTGGTGGCAGCAGCAGCATGAGGAGGCCACAGAGTGGCACAATAAAAGAGTCTGGAGGTGGCACCAGCATCATGTGGAGGCCACAGAATGGCAAAATGACAGTGTGGAGGTAGCGGCAGCAGCAGTGGGGTGGCATCAGCATCAAGAGGCTACAAAGTGGCACAATGACAGTGTGGAGGTGGCGGCAGCAGCATCAGGAGGAGACCACAGAGTGGCCCGATGACAGTGTGAAGGTGGCCACAGCAGCATCATAAGGCCGCAGAGTGGTACAATTACAGAGTCTGGAAATGGCAGAAGCATCAGGAGGAGGCCCCAGAGTGGCACAATGACAGTGTGGAGGTGGCAGCAGCATCAGGAGGAGGCCACAAGGTGGCACAATGACAGTGTGGAGATGGCAGCATCAGGATACCTGAGTGGTGGAGGTGGGTGGCAATACCAGTACCAGCTGAAGAAGGTGGGTGAAAGAAGGAGCACTTGACATCAGATGTGTGGCATCAGGTGGGTGGCAGAATCAGAATAGTAGCTGAGGCATGTAGCCAGAAGAAACTGGTCTCTTTTGTCAAATTGTTGGTGTGGCACCTTGGAGGATCTAGTCTATTGCTTTAGGGATTAGTGGGTGAAAATCCTGGCTGATCCATCTTGACAAAAGGTCAGTCTCTCCACATTTTGGGTGGAAAGAGGAGTTCTTCTTAGGGTAACTATGGCCTCTGCCGCACGAAACACCCACTCTGATGCCACACTACTGGCCGGGCAGGACAGCTTTTCCAGGACAAACTCTGCCAGTTGTGGCATCAAATCCAGCTTGTCTGCCCAGTTGTCCAGCGGATCTTCAATGTGGGGTGGCAGGGTGCTGTCCAAGTATTCCACCACCTGCTGGTTCAGGTCCTGCTCCAGGTCTAGCTGCTGCTGCTGGTGAGTAGTTTCTTCACTAGGCGAGTGAACAAAGATGCTCATCAACGACTCTAGATTCAAGCTGCTGCACCATGTCTCCAGTACCCTTACCACCTAGATTTACCAGCATCTGTTCCAGGACATGATGCAGTGAAATTACATTGTTCATCCTGTAGTCCTGGCGACTGACAAATAACGTGGCCTTCTCAAAGGGCCTGAGCAAATGGCAGGTGTCACACATGAGCTGACGATGGCTGACATCAAAGTTACACAGGGAAGTACTACTGTCCGCTTGGATCATCAAGAAATTGTTTATGGCTAGGGTTGAGCGAAGCCGAACTTTAGGATTTTTGAATCCCAGACCCGAACTTTTCAGTAAAAGTTTGGGTTCTAGTTCGGTGATTTAATGGCGCTTTTTGAAAGGCTGCAGGGCAGCCAATCAACAAGCGTTTAACTCGTGTGCCCTTAGAAGCCATCACAGCCATGCCTACTAATAACATGGCTGTGAATGGCCAGTGCAGCATGTGACCCAGCCTCTATACAGGGAGTGCAGAATTATTAGGCAAGTTGTATTTTTGAGGATTAATTTTATTATTGAACAACAACCATGTTCTCAATGAACCCAAAAAACTCATTAATATCAAAGCTGAATATTTTGGGAAGTAGTTTTTAGTTTGTTTTTAGTTTTAGCTATTTTAGGGGGATATCTGTGTGTGCAGGTGACTATTACTGTGCATAATTATTAGGCAACTTAACAAAAAACAAATATATACCCATTTCAATTATTTATTTTTACCAGTGAAACCAATATAACATCTCAACATTCACAAATATACATTTCTGACATTCAAAAACAAAACAAAAACAAATCAGTGACCAATATAGCCACCTTTCTTTGCAAGGACACTCAAAAGCCTGCCATCCATGGATTCTGTCAGTGTTTTGATCTGTTCACCATCAACATTGCGTGCAGCAGCAACCACAGCCTCCCAGACACTGTTCAGAGAGGTGTTCCCTCCTTGTAAATCTCACATTTGATGATGGACCACAGGTTCTCAATGGGGTTCAGATCAGGTGAACAAGGAGGCCATGTCATTAGATTTTCTTCTTTTATACCCTTTCTTGCCAGCCACGCTGTGGAGTACTTGGACGCGTGTGATGGAGCATTGTCCTGCATGAAAATCATGTTTTTCTTGAAGGATGCAGACTTCTTCCTGTACCACTGCTTGAAGAAGGTGTCTTCCAGAAACTGGCAGTAGGACTGGGAGTTGAGCTTGACTCCATCCTCAACCCGAAAAGGCCACACAAGCTCATCTTTGATGATACCAGCCCAAACCAGTACGCCACCTCCACCTTGCTGGCGTCTGAGTCGGACTGGAGGTCTCTGCCCTTTACCAATCCAGCCACGGGCCCATCCATCTGGCCCATCAAGACTCACTCTCATTTCATCAGTCCATAAAACCTTAGAAAAATCAGTCTTGAGATATTTCTTGGCCCAGTCTTGACGTTTCAGCTTGTGTGTCTTGTTCAGTGGTGGTCGTCTTTCAGCCTTTCTTACCTTGGCCATGTCTCTGAGTATTGCACACCTTGTGCTTTTGGGCACTCCAGTGATGTTGCAGCTCTGAAATATGGCCAAACTGGTGGCAAGTGGCATCTTGGCAGCTGCACGCTTTACTTTTCTCAGTTCATGGGCAGTTATTTTGCGCCTTGGTTTTTCCACAAGCTTCTTGCGACCCTGTTGACTATTTTGAATGAAACGCTTGATTGTTCGATGATCACGCTTCAGAAGCTTTGCAATTTTAAGAGTGCTGCATCCCTCTGCAAGATATCTCACTATTTTTGACTTTTCTGAGCCTGTCAAGTCCTTCTTTTGACCCATTTTGCCAAAGGAAAGGAAGTTGCCTAATAATTATGCACACCTGATATAGGGTGTTGATGTCATTAGACCACACCCCTTCTCATTACAGAGATGCACATGACCTAATATGCTTAATTGGTAGTAGGCTTTCGAGCCTATACAGCTTGGAGTAAGACAACATGCATAAAGAGGATGATGTGGTCAAAATACTCATTTGCCTAATAATTGTGCACTCCCTGTATAAGCTGGAGTCACATAGCGCTCTTACTAGTGTAGGGTAGGATGCTGCTGCTGTGAGGGAGAGAATAGGAAATAATCTGTTATCAGAACTTGTTAACTCTGCGATCTACAGCGATTTTTTTGTGTGGGTGCAATGCAACATTTTTGTACCCTGCCCTGAGCCCAGTGACACCAAAAAATATGTTTTATCCATCTGTTAGTTAGGTACAGTAAAGTACAATCCAAGTAAATCCATGTTAGATTCTGTGGGGACAAATATATTATATATATATATATTTTTTTTTTTTTTCCATAAAGTACCTTTGCTGCATTTCTGACAGTCCAATACAACCAGTCAATACTGCTGTTACATTGTTGGTTGACAAATTAAAAAAAATTGTGACCGTGAAGTAATTGTATAAAATTCGCCTGTCATACTGTTGTGTGACCTCAAGAAACTTTTCCTCCTTATGACACCGGCACTGCCTTACTGTCAGTGAACTTAATTGTGGACTATTGGCGGTTACATTGTCGCCTGACATAAACTATCTGTTAGTTTGGTTGGTGAACGCAAAGGATGAGGAGAGCGTCAAATATGGGATGTGGCCGGTTGTGGTGCTGCTGTTGTTGGTGGAGCTCCTGTTGCAGGGAGAGGACGTGGTCGATCTGTGCCAGCTACACGCACAAGTGAAACACCTTCCTCAGGTGCGAGTAGGCGAATGCGGCTCTACGAATGGTGAGGTCAGAACAAGTACAGGCGATAGATTGGGTGGCTGACAGTGCCTCCAGTTCCTTCACGTTGTCTCCCACCCAGTCTCCTGCTAAAAGATCAGAATTGGCACCTGCAACCCATGGTTATCAGTCCTTCACCCCACCCCCTTGTAAATCAGCCAAGCAGTCTGAGCCCCAAGTCATGCAGCAGCACTTCTGCTTTTTGATGACTCTGCTCGCAGGGTTTCCGAGGCCCATCCACATAGCCCTGCCCCAGAAGTGGAAGAGATTGAGTGCACAGATGTCCAACCACTTATGTTTCAGGATGAGTACATGGGAGGACCACCGCAGCACATCTCTGTGATGATGAAACACAGGTGCCAACTGCTGTGGCTTTCAAAAGTGTGCAGACCGACAAGGAGGGCAGGGATGAAGACTGGGTGGAAGATAATGTGGAGAACCATGAGGTCCTCGACCCTACATGGAATCAAGGTCATGTGAGTGACCTGTGTAGTTCGGAGGAAGAGGCGGTGGTCGCATAGAGCCACCAGTACAGCAAAAGAAGGAGCAGGGTGCAAAAGCGGAGCGGCCATCCACTAAACAGTACGCCTGCTACTGCCAACCGCAGCAAGGGACCGAGCACACCAAAGCCAGCTCCAAGGAGTTCCCTGGCGTGGCAGTTCTTCAGACAATGTGCTGACGACAAGACACGAGTGGTTTGCACGCTGTGCAATCAGAGCCTGAAGCGAGACATAAATGTTCTAAACTTGAGCACAACCTGCATGACCAGGCATCTAAGTGCAAAGCACGAGCTGCAGTGGAGTAGACACCTCAAAAACCAAGAAAAGTCTCTGGCTCCTCCTGCTTCCTCTTCTGCTGCAGTCTCGGGCCTCTTTATCCCCCTCTGGAGAGACAGTGGCACGGCAAACAGAGGATGTGTCAGCAACGCCACCACCTGGGTCACCAAGCATCTCCACAATGTCCCATGGAAGCGTTCAGCTGTCTATTTCCCAAACACTGGAGCAAAAGAGGAAGTACCCCCCAACCCACCCACGATCCCTGGCCCTGAATGCCAGCATTTTAAAATTTGTGGCCTTTGAAATGCTGTCATTCCGTCTGGTGGAGACAGAGTTTTAAAAGCCTTATGGCGGTGGCTGTCCCACAGTACGTCGTTCCCAGCCGCCACTACTTTTCCAGGAGAGCCATCCCTTCACTGCACAACCAAGTGGGGGACAAAATCAGGTGTGCACTGCGCAACTCCATCTGTGGCAAGGTCCATCTAACTACGGATACGTGGACCAGTAAGCACAGTCATGGCTGTTATATCTCCCTAACAGCACACAGTGGCGGCTGGGCCTGAGGCGGATAGCAGTTTGGCGCATGGCCCACCACCGAAAATTGCAGGGCGTTTCTCTTTGCCTCCTGTTGCTTCCTCCTCCTACTCCGCTTCCTCATCCTCTACCACCTCCTCATCCTGTCAGCATAACACCTTCACCACCAACTTCAGCACAGCCAGGTGTAAACGACAGCAGGCAGTTTTAAAACTTGTTCACAGCAGGGTGGCACCCAAACCAGCTCATGGCCATCACTGGTGCGTGGCTGGGGGGATACAGAGGACACAGACGATGCACCTCCCACAGAGGACAGCTTTTCGTTGCCTCTGGGCAGCCTGGCACACATGAGCGATTACATGCTGCAGTGTCTCCGCAATGACTGCTGAGTTGGCCACATTCTAACTTGTGCTGATTACTGGGTGGCCACGCTGCTGGATCCCAGTTACAAGGACAACGTACCGTCCTTAATTTCATCACTGGAGATGATCGGAAGATGCGCGAGTACAAGCGCACGCTGGTAGACGTGCTGCTGATGGCATTCCCGCCTGACAGCAGAGGCACAGTGGAAGCACAAGGCGAAGACAGAGGAGGAGGAAGAGGTCGCCAATGCAGCTGGGGCACTGCCAGCAGCTTAGAAGGCAGGGTTAGCATGGTCGGAAATGTGGAAAAGCTTTGTCAACACGCCACAACAACCAGCACCAGGGTTGGCTACCTCCTCCTCCAGAACCGCTTCCACCTACACTGCTACGTCCACCTCCTCCTCAACCTCTTATTCCATATGGATCTTCACCTCCTAGATTATTATTTTTACATATTTTTTGTAATTTCACTAATTTCTCTAACACATTGTTGGGTGACATATCCCAAATATTTGGTTGTGATATACCCCTGCTCTACATAAATTGAAAAACAGAAACAACCATGGGTGTCAATTGCCGATTAAATATACACTAAAATAGTGCGGCTATATAAGCAGACTTCCCAATATTCTGTGTAACCGATGGGGTTCAATGGGGTTCGGATTTGGGATCAAGTTCGGGTCCCGAACTCAAACTTTTTTGTGAAGTTCGGCCGAACCCGTACATCCAGTTGTTTGCTCGACTCTATTTATGACCTTTCTCTGTTCGTACAGTCGGTCTAACATATGGAGGGTGGAATTCCAATGGGTGGAATATCAGCCTATGTTGGGGGATGCCATTCTGCCGCTGCAGCTCAAGGAGTGTATGCTTTGCGATGTACGAGTGGCTAATGTGCATGCAAAGTTTCCTGGCCATTTTTAGGATGTCTTGCAGATGGGTGACTTCAGGAACTGATTGACAATCAGATTGAACACGCGTGCTATGCAGGATGCATGGCTTAGCCGTCCTTGACGCAGCGCCGACAACATGTTCTTCCCTTTGTCGGCCACATGGTTCCGATTTTGAGTTGTTTACCACACAATGGCAAATAAAAAAAAAAGTATTAACTAATAGAAAAAAGGTGTCAGAACATATAACTGCACCGCACAAGGGCTAATAAAATGTAGAAATATTTCCTAGTAATACACCCTGTTAATGGCTGTATCACACAGCACTTGCACCCCAATAAAAAGAACGGTTTGCTGGAATTACAGAGGTAGCATCTATTGCAAACCTGAAAGCAGCAGTATAATGGCAATTTGGATCCCCAGACAGTGCAGAAAGGTGTAATAGTATTGTTTCTATTACCCAGGCTGTACACTCCCCTTTTGAACCCTGTTCTTCTTCAATACTGTGGAATAATTCCTCCCTATCTTTTCCCTACCCTTCTAATGATCTTTCCTTGAACTTCTATTCAGGAAAATTGTGTTCAAGTTTTTTCTACCACTTCCCTAGCGCCTGCTGACATCTCTCCCTGCACTAAGCACACTGGAAAATGGCTGAATCCAAGATGGTTGAGGCTATTTATAGGGCTGTGACATCACAGGGCTGGCTGGCTGCTGATTGGCTGCATGCATGGCATTGTGGGTGTTCTTATCTTCCCAGAGTTCTTTGCTCCATCTCCTAACATGTGTAGCAGCCATTTTAGAAAAAATTTTGATTCGTTACCACAAAGCGTGAGGAAATTCGGAATAGGAGCAAATACATTTTTTCCTGAAATTCGGATCGAATTCCACTTCATCAACTTCGATTTGCTCATATCTAGTCATATATATATATATATATTTTTTTTTTTTAAATATATTTTATTAGTTTATAATACAAAAATTCATATCCATATTACAATTATAATATTATAAAATCCTACAGTCCGTGAAATTTGTAATTTGCAACATGATTAAGAACAATTTCATACAAGTATCCATGCTTATGGAGACATCAAGAATACAAATGGAGATCTCACTTGCTGGGGGAAATGCGGGATACGTCCGTCATCCACAGCCTAATACGGCAAAACAAACACACAAAACATCCCACTTGACATGTTGTTGTCTATACAGGGGAAAAAAAAGGTAAGGGGCCCGCAGCCCGGGCGGCCTCCGGGGAGCGAGCATGTGCCCCGCGCTCTCTCCCCCGATCATGGGCAAGAAATTGACAGGATTGACAGCCATATCACCATTCATCCGATACTCACATTAACCGTACGTAGCGGGCCTACTGCAATCTTTGATCGCAAGCATTTCATGAAACAAGTTTGGGGGTCCAGCAGTCTTCTTTCGCAGTGGAAAAGAAAACTCTTACATATTTTGCTGCCTCATCCCCATATAGTTAGTTTAGGAGTTTAATGCCCGCCTTAACCGTACCACACATATATCCACCTTAGTGTCTCACATATAAAGGGACTCAACTTGAGTATCACTCGGTGATCACCGGCATTTAGGGAATATGTAAACATGAGCACTACCTAAAACCGGCTCTGTCCCGCTGAGAAAACACCTCTTGGTGCCCATACAACGTGTGTCATATCCCTGCCTGAAGTCGAGCCGCATGTCTGACAGAGAGAGCCGCGTCCCAGGGCACACCCAGTCGCCGGGCTGCCCAATATCCCGGGCTCCGGGTCCCCACCCATAACCGGCACGGTAGTGTGGTTCGATTAAAAATCATAGTTTAATGCCGGAAGGTACCGCCATCCCCCAGCATTCCTAGAGATACTCCAGTACCCAAATGCAGCTTCACCTCCTTAACTATTTATGATTCATATAGATGGGGCCGGACTAATAGGATCATCCCCAGCCCACCCCGCCAAACCCCCCCCCCCCCCCACCTTGCAGGAAAAAAAAAAAAAAAAAAAAAAAATTATTATTTAGGCTTGTCCCAGTCTGCCCACAGTTTGCCCCACTTTAGATAGGATCCTCTTTGTTTATACAAAATCCTCTCGTAACTTTTCACTTTCTCGACCAAGCTTAACCAGTGGTTGCAGTCTGAAGCAGAAGAGCAAAACCATAATCTGGAAATGAGAAGCCTGGCCAAAAACATTACCTTGATCAATAGTTGGCGTTTTATAGGCTGGTAATTAACCTCTGATAAATCTCCCAGGACCCATATCCTGGGGGACAAAGGGACATCAATATTGAGTTTACGAGCCAAATTAATTTGGACCGATCTCCAATAGCTGCTCACCATTGGGCAATCCCAAAACAAATGTAAATGATCTGCCTCGGAATTGCCACAGCGTGGGCAGTCAGAGGAGGCTCTAAGTCCTCTCCTATATAACCACCTAGGTGTCACATATATTTTGTGCAAAATATTAAATTGTACAACAGTGTGATTAAAGTTGTGTGAAACGGATTTTAAACTTTCCCCTATATTCTCCCAATCTGGGGGACCCATATCTAAAAGTACAGAAGACCAGGATCTTTGTCCTGGAGAAAGAACACCCAAAAAAAATTCTTTCATTAAGTGTCTATAACAATGTGATATTTTAATTCTCGTGACAGTTTTTTTACAGAATAAATCATGTAAGAATTGCGGAGTATCTATAGAAAGAAGGTGGCTATTCAAAGTAGTAGAAAGTGCTGACCTCAATTGAAAGTATGCATACCAAGCCACCTCGCCCAGGTTTGATCTTTGCCTTAGCTCCGTCAGAGACAGGATTTGTCCGCCGCTGACCACCTGATATAAGTGCTGAACATTCTTAGTCCTCCAATACTGGCAACAACGCAAGTCCCCTAACTCCAAGAGCTTTGAGTTATGCCACAGTGGAGTACAAATAAGTGATGCCTTGACTCCACACCAGCTCCTTATAACTAACCACGTCTTTATAGCCATTCTGCAAAAAAGTGTATACCCAGTCTGTGGGTTTGCTAAATAATCGGACTCCAATACAGTAAAAAAATCCGAAAAACCTGAGTCTTTCACCACTCTGTTGCAGAAATGGCTACTTTCCCAATCATTAAAAAAACAAAGTTGAGAGGCCACAAAATAGCCCTTAAAATAAGGGAGGTTAAGACCTCCCTGATTATAGGGCATAGAAAAATAGAGTGCCTTCAGTCTCACGCGCTTCCTCCCCCATAATAGATCATTAATCATCCGCTCTATCAATCTAAAATACTTGTCCATGATCCATACAGGCGAGTTGCGCAGGACATAAAGAACCTGGGGCAGCACTACCATTTTTATTAGAGAGATTCTATCCGCTCTTGCGGGCAGAATTTTTTGCCATATCTTAATTTTTAGCCTCAGCTTTTTCAAAAGGGGAATCAAATTGAGTTGTAAGAATTCCTGAGGTTCGGCAGAGACTGAAATCCCCAGGTATTTTATTGAATCGGAAATTGTTAGCTGGTTGTCCCAGTCGCCTCGCAGCTCATCTATAGGGAGGAGAACAGTCTTCTCCCAATTAATCTGCAAACCAGACGGAGCAGAAAAAGAACCCACCAAATCCATTATTCGAGGGAGAGTGGTTTCTGTTTGATGGACAAAAACCAAGATGTCATCTGCGTAGAGGGATACACGATCATGCTTTCCCATTACACCAAAGCCGGACACCTGCAAGTCTTGCCTAATGCTAACTGCTAAGGGTTCAATATAAATGTTAAACAAGAGGGGGGAAAGAGGACATCCTTGACGGGTACCTCTTCCTAGGGAAAAACTCTCAGAGATCGTATCATTGATCCTAATCCTGGCAACTGGAGAGCCATATAGTAACTGCACCATTGACATAAATCTCGGACCAAATCCCATTTTTTTCATCACCTCCCAGAGAAAAATCCACTCCACCCTGTCGAAGGCTTTAGTAGCATCCAGCGACAGGATGGAGCGGGAACCGCACCCCGGTGATTGAATATTCATAAATAACCTATGCAAATTATGATGGGTGCCTCTCTTTGGCATAAAGCCGTTTTGATCTGGGTGGATAATAGTGGACATAACCCGCGAAAGCCTCCTAGCCAAAACTTTTGATAGTAGCTTAGCGTCAGTATTTAGTAAAGAAATTGGTCTATAGGAACTCATTTCTATAGGGTCTTTATCCTTTTTGGGAATTAGAACAATAAGAGCTTCCATCATAGAGCAGGGTAAACCCCCTCCCTGTATTGCTTGGGAAAAAACCTCTAGTAGCTGAGGGAGAATCACATCGCTGTATTTGCGGTAAACCTCGTATGGAAGGCCATCCATCCCTGGCGACGAGTTCCCCGAGATAGACCCCAAGGCCTCCTGGAGCTCCGAAAGAGACAACTCCTCTTCCAGATACTCTATTTGGGCTTCACTTAAAGTAGGAAGTGGAATCTTCCTCAAGAACTGCGTCGCCAGATCAGATGACAAGCCAGGAGAGGAGCTATATATATGAGAGAAATATTTTAAAAAGGCATCTCTAATTCCTTCTGGGTCTGTTATAATTTCCCCCACTGTGTTACGAATCGAGACAATAGATTGATTTTTCTTATCTTGTTGTGTAATTATCCTGGCTAGAAGCTTACCAGGGCGTCCGGACTCCGAAAAATATTTTAAACCCTTAAAGAATACTCTATGGTTTGCTTTCTCTATTATATATTTCTCCAAAGAACAACTGGCCTTCTGCATCTCTTCCCTGTTATACTCGGAAGGTTGGCTGGTAAATCGTTCACTTGTGTCTGCAGCAACCTTGACCAGTTCCTCCTCTTTTTTCTTAAATGTTCTCTTTGCTGCAGCAATCTCACTTATAAACACCCCCCTCAGATATGCTTTCAGGGCGTCCCATACTATATTGATGTCAGCAGAGGGGAAGTTCACCTCCCAAAAGGAGGATATCAATAGTTTAATAGGCTGAGGGTTATCCATAATAGTAAGCCAGTATGGATTCAGCTTAAATCCTAGCCCCCTATTATCCTTATTCTCCCCAATGCAGACCTCAACCAGTACGGGCGAGTGGTCCGAGACTGTTCTTACCCCATATCGTATCTTCCGGATATTACACAAGTTGCTCTCATTAGTAAATGCTAAATCAATCCTAGACATTGCTCTACCACCCCGGCTAACACAAGAGTATACTCTCTTTCCTCCGCCAAGATGTTCCCATATATCCACCACTCCAACCTCCGAGCAAAACTGTGGCAACGGTGAATTACATAAATTCCTCCCTCGATCTACGTCTAATGTGAATCTGTCTCTGTTCGGGTCCATAACCGCATTGAAGTCCCCCATCAGGACTAGCCGGCATTCTGGCCTCCTTTCAGAAAAAAGCATCAACTGGGTCAGTGGGTACATTGAAAAAGGCGGAGGTATATAGAAAAAGGCAAGAATATAACTATGCCCATGCAGCTTACCATACAGAAAGATAAATCTGCCCTGATCATCTATGTAAGATTCTATAAGGATAAAGTCCACAGAATTATGAATCAGCACTGAAACGCCCCTAGAGGAGCTGCTAAAAGTGGAATGGTAAGATTGAGAATACCATCCCGTTGTCAAGCGGGACACAGTTTCTTTAGTGAGATGAGTTTCTACTAAACAAATAACTGCTGGAAGGTATCTTTTTAATGCATCCATAATAGCTTGCCTTTTGACCCTTTCCCCAAGCCCTCTAACATTCCAAGTTACAATTCTAGTGGCCATCCTTCAGTACTACGGAAACAGACACGGGACAAACCAAAGAAAAAAGAAAAAAAAACAAACGCCCCTACCTGCAAGGTGGGTTCCCTTTCCCCCCTCCCCTTTCCCCCCCATCCCCCCTCTCTATTGATCCGCCCAATCAGCAAACCTCTAACCTCTAGCCAATCTCCCCCCCCCCCCCCGCTCCATCCCCCCTCCAACATTTCAATCATAATAATGCACGATTTCAAATATCCCTTTGCTCCATCCAGTCCAGCGCTTGCTGTGGTGTTTCAAAAAAAAGAGAAGTCCCATTATGGATCACTCTTAATTTCGCTGGATACTGTAGGGAATATTTAATCCCCTTTGATGCCAGGCGTTTCTTTATCTCCATGAAATTTCTTCTTTTATCCTGAGTCTGCCGGGCAAAATCAGGAAAAAAGAGCAACCTAGTGCCCTGGTACTCAACAGGGGTGCATTCTCTTGCTCTTTTCAATATCATATCTCTATCCATGGATGATAATAATTTCATTAAGATTGCTCGCGGCGGCCTCCCTGGAATAGGTTTCCCTCCTGGGATACGATGGACTCTTTCTATCTGAAACATGGAAGAAAAATAGTCACTGCCTAAGTTATGCAAGACCACATCTTTAAGTTGTTCCTCTAAGTGTCGGCCTTCCGCTCCCTCTGGGAAACCAATTATACGGACGTTGTTTCGCCTTGACCTATTTTCAAAGTCCTCTAGCTTATTATGTAGTGCTTGGTTTTCTGAAGCAAGGGACAGAGTTTTGGATTTTAGCATGTTAATATCGGTTTGCAAAGAGTCCACTGTTTTTTCCACATTAAGGACTCGCTCGCGGATCTTTACCAGGTTCTCTCTTATTACAGAAATGTCACTCTGTACAGACCCTAATTGGATAGACATCTCCTGCACTAGAGTGCCATTGTGCTCTACGGCCAAGAGAATTTTATCCAGAACAGAAGGGTCATGTTCAGTTCGCATCTGAGCGGATAGGTCCTCCCCCCCTGCTTCCTGATCTACCTCCGCTAAACCATCCTCAGAAAATTCGTCAGTTTGGGGAATTTTTGCAGATTTTTTCAGATTAGCAGAGGACTTTGTTTTGGCTAAGTTCTTTTCATTTAGGAAGGGCGACTTCAAGAACTTATCAATTTTATTCTCTGGGGTCTTGGAGCCCAGCTTTGTTACAGTAGAGTCAATCGACCGTCGTTTTGGGGCCATTCTTTTTTCCTTCTCTTTTTTTTTTTTTTTTTTTTCCTTTCCCTTCCCGACTCTCCTTTCTAGCCTCTTTTTACTCTTTTTTTCCCCCTTTGCTTTAATTTACACTCTTCTTTATGTCCCCTTTACTTCTTTCCCCTCTGCTCCTATTCCTCCCTTTTTACTTCTCTTTATTGGCCCTTTCCTTTATACTCTTGTCCCTCTATTCACCCCTTTAACCCTCCCTCTCCACCCCCACACAGGGAAGGGGAACACCAGATTTCGGCTCTGTGCAGCCGGAAAACTTAATCAAGTAGCAGTAAAGCCACGATAGTTAGTTTCTCACGTGGCCCGACGAGGGAGACGAGGATCCTCAGGATGAAAAAAGATCCAGATGACAAATGGCCACTTCAGGGAGGAGGAAACTGCAGGCAAACGGTTTTCAGGTGAAAAAATGAAAAAATCCCACCGATCACCAGCAGGGGGAGCCAGCAGCAAGCGAACCAGGGGGCTGGTGAACAGCTGAGCAGAGAACGCCGATCCGAACACACCCACACCGCAGGAGGAGAGAAGGCAGCAGAGAAGGGAGACGGACGATCCGGACAAGGGAAGACCCAGCAGCAGGAACACAGAAGAGGAGACCAGCGTCAGGAACCGGAACCAGAGGCCAGAGAGGAGCAACAGGAGCCAGCAACCAGCAGCCGAATCGGTAAGTAGATCGCAGGGCCCCCTGCACTCAGAACCGCTAACGGCACTGGAGCATGGCAGCACGCTGGGGGCAGTCGGCGCTCAGTCAGCGCCCTGGATCAGACGGAGCCAGGAGCTTGGAGGGGAGGAGGCATGCAGGGGGAGAGCGAAACGTGACGTGTTCACGTCATCACGCTACGCCCCCGTGTTAATTGGTTCTTAGTCGGCGGCCCGACTGGTTCTTGATCTGTAACACCATATATATATATATATATATAATAAAGAAAGTCCGCAGCACTCCTTAAAGTAAAAAATGTGCAGTTTATTCACACATGTCAAAAAAATAGACAACGTTTCGGTTCTCTCACAGAACCTTTCTCAAGTCAGGTGAAACATAAAGTGCAATAGTGCCAATATAAATACATAGTAAGATTGTTCCCAATCACTTCATCAACCAATACAAACATGGTACACTCCCCTCTTGTGGACGAATAACGCTTCACTCATCTGTCTCAATTATCCGTGTCGACAGACTCACAGACTGATGTTACATGTGCCATAAGATTGTAGCCGTGTTACATCCCCATAATCCATATCACAGTGTGACCAATACAAAAGTGCTTAGTGCATTAAAAAAATTCCTAATTTCTATACCTTGCTGGGGGTGTAGCTGAATATATGACTGGCGTCTTATCAGGTGTAGGTCCGCGGTACCTCTGCGCGTCTCGTCCCCGCTACTGCGCATGTGCCAATCACTCACCAGCTGTTCGGCCGCACACACGCTATATGCGTCACCGATAGGCGGAGTTCAAGCGCCGTCTCCTCTGGCATGCTGCGTCACTCACGCGCCAACACAAGAAGTGCCGGACCTTCGTGAACACATCAGCCAGTGTCACTGCACTTCTCCTTACCGCCATCTTACAGCAGGGCAATATTTATGGCAACACATACTCTAACCGCAATTACCACCCCAGCAAGGATAGATAACAATGCTACTATACAATTCAATTAGTAACAAAATCAATAACATAATAATATAGATCAACACAATATATTATGTATAAAAATAAAATAAAAAATGGACAACCCCTAAAAGGACCGCATGACTATGCAAATTATCGGGAACAAACGTTCATAGGAATGCTTGTTCATGACAATTGACGTTCATTCATTGGCTGATGGATATTTTTCATCAGGATGATAAAGGCCCAACTGTTGGCAGCCCATCTCCCTGTGTAGATTTGCTGCTGAACAGAATGAGGGAGGAATAAATCATTCCTCCCGATAACGAATGTTTGCATTTGCCTGTGTGATCATCCATCAGCGTTCACATTGCTCGTACATTGAGCAGTGTAATACCAACCTAACTTTACATAACAAGCAATCTTCTAGCCACGTGAAAGCAGGAAGATATCTCGGGTGGATAGTTTTATATGCATAAGAAAGGAGTAGACTTCTAGTATAGGACAATAGCAATCTGGATGTGACAATAGCAAGGGAGGAAAAAGACCTTCATATTCCAAGGACACACAACAGTCTAAGGGCTCATTCACATGACCGTATGAATGGGTCCGCACCCATTCCGCAATTTTGCAGAAAGTGAGCAGACCCATTCATTTCAATGGGGCCGCAAAAGATGGAGGACAGCACACGGTGTACTGTCCACATCCGTAGTTTCATTCCACGGTCCAACAAAAAAGATAGAGCATGTCCTATTATCCGCAATCTCGGACAAGAATAGGCATTTCTATAATGGGCCGCCCATTCCATTCCCCAATTTGCGGTCCGCAAAACATGGTACAGTCATCTGAATGCATCCTAAAGGGAATATATCACCAGTTTCACAGGTACAAATGCCTATGACAGATGCCCTTTAAACAAGATAGGAACGTATATCCTTTTTTTTGTAGATTTTTTGTTCTATTTTCTGAACATGATTATCAGTTGTTACCAGCATATAGAGATATGCTTTACAGAAAGAAGATCTTTCCTTGAACTTCTATTCAGAAAAATAAAAGTGTTCAAGTTTTTTCTACCACTTTCCCTAGCGCCTGCTGACATCTCTCCCTGCACTAAGCACACTGGGCCATAGACACAATAGACATAGACGCATAATGGGCCATAGACACAATGGACATGTTTTTGGCATGTTCTGTAACCTGTGCAGATAGACTGTGCTATAACCTATTATGAATGATAGCTCTTGTGTTATATACAGTCAGGTACATAAATATTGTGGCATCAACACAATTTTAACATTTTTGGCTCTATACACCACCACAATGGATTTGAAATGAAACAAATAAGATGTGCTTTAACTGCAGACTGTCAGCTTTAATTTGAGGGTATTTACATCCAAATCAGGTGAACGGTGTAGGAATTACAACAGTTTGCATATGTGCCCCCCCCCACTTGTTAAGGAACCAAAAGTAATGGGACAGAATAATAATCATAAATCAAACTTTCACTTTTTAATACTTGGTTGCAAATCCTTTGCAGTCAATTACAGCCTGAAGTCTGGAACGCATAGACATCACCAGACGTTGGGTTTCATCCCTGGTGATGCTCTGCCAGGCCTCCACTGCAACTGTCTTCAGTACCTGCTTGTTCTTGGGGCATTTTTCCCTTCATTATTGTCTTTACCAAGTGAAATGCATGCTCAATCGGATTCAGGTCAGGTGATTGACTTGGCCATTGCATAACATTCCACTTCTTTCCCTTAAAAAACTCTTTGGTTGCTTTTGCAGTATACTTTGGGTCATTGTCTATCTGCACTGTGAAGCGCCGTCCAATGAGTTCTGAAGCATTTGGCTGAATATGAGCAGATAATATTGCCCGAAACACTTCAGAATTCATCCTGCTGCTTTTGTCAGCACTCACATCATCAATAAATACAAGAGAACCAGTTCCATTGGCAGCCATACATGCCTACGCCATGACACTACCACTACCATGCTTTACTGATGAGGTGGTATACTTTGTGAAGGCTTTTTTAGATGTCGTTTGGCAAACTCTAATCTGGCCTTCCTGTTTTTGAGGCTCAACAATGGTTTACATCTTGTGGTGAACCCTCTGTATTCACTCTGGTGAAGTCTTCTCTTGATTGTTGACTTTGACACACATACACCTACCTCCTGGAAAGTGTTCTTGATCTGGCCAACTGTTGTGAAGGGTGTTTTCTTCACCAGGGAAAGAATTCTTCGGTCATCCACCACAGTTTTCTGTGGTCTTCCGGGTCTTTTGGTGTTGCTGAGCTCACCGGTGCATTCCTTCTTTTTAAGTATGTTCCAAACAGTTGTTTTGGCCACGCCTAATGTTTTTGCTATCTCTCTGATGGGTTTGTTTTGTTTTTTCAGCCTAATGATGGCTTGCTTCACTGATAGTGACAGCTCTTTGGATCTCATCTTGAGAGTTGACAGCAACAGATTCCAAATGCAAATAGCACACTTGAAATGAACTCTGAACCTTTATCTGCTCATTGTAATTGGGATAATGAGGGAATAACACACACCTGGCCATGGAAAAGCTGAGAAGCCACTTGTCCCATTACTTTTGGTTCCTTAACAAGTCGGAGGCACATATGCAAACTGTTGTAATTCCTACACCGTTCACCTGATTTGGATGTAAATACCCTCAAATTAAAGCTGACAGTCTGTTTGTTTTATTTCAAATCCATTGTGGTGGTGTATAGAGTCAAAAAAATAAATACAAATTGTGTAGATGTCCCAATATTTATGGACCTGACTGTATATATTTTAATATGGGGGGGGAGGGGGGGGGGGGAGAGATCGCTACAATAAACCAGGTGCATGAGCCAGCCCAGGGTTAAAGAAAACAGATGCTTATTTTCCAAAACGAAAATAGGTACAGCTTCCAGCAGCCAAGGTCCAAACAAACTCAACTTACAGGGGTTGTCCGAGTTATGAAAAAAAAATAATATAGCACTGAAAATCTGATATATAACTGAGCTAAGCAAGTTTTATGCAATTTTTTTTAATTTTTTTCCTAATTTCCCTGGTTCTTTTCTGGCTCTTTGTTTACATGCAATAACAACAATCTCTGCCCCTCCCCCTGCTCTGCTAAGGAAGTGAATACAAGTGCTGCCCTGAGTGACATGTCTGCCTGCTGGGAGACTCTGCAGCATGTTGTATGTGTAGGACTACAAGTCCCAGCTGTATAATGACACTGCTAAGGGAGTGGATACAAGAGCTACCCTGAGTGCCGGGAGACTCTGCAGCATGTTGCATGTGTAGGACTACATGTCCCAGCTGTATAATGGCACTGCTAATACACACAGGATCTTCCCCCTACCTTATTGTGCAATGCTCTCTCTAGTAGATCAGCTCCAGTGCCCAGAATTGTCCCTGCTGCAGAGCTGTGCAGCTGTAGGGGTTAAGAATCCTAGCAAAGAGCAGACGGCAGTGAAGGGGGTGTGGCCAGCACAGTGACGTTTCGTTTACAGGCTTGTAAACGAACATTATCAGCACAGGGAGAGAAGCTAACATCACAGGTCATGTGACCCTCTGTGAAATCTGAGAAACCAAGCACTGGAGATAAAGTGAGTGAATTAGAAAGCTGTTACATTTGCTTAGTTAGGAACATAGAAAGAATAAAAAAATAACTCGGATAACCCCTTTAAAGTCCGCTTAGTTCAGCACAACATAATCAATAGAACAGTCCGTTCAAAAATAAAAGTATTTTTACCCTGGGTTCTTTTTAGTCTGTGGTAGATTCCAGTTGGCTTTCCTACCAAACTTTCCACATGTCCTCAGTTTCCAGCTCTGTTCACAGCCAGCCACAGCAGTATGTCCACCACACATACACTCCACACCACCCTCTCACTCACTTCCTTTTCCTCTTATCAGGAGAGGGAGTTAACCCTGTGGGTACCGGATCCCAGGTAGTGCTTTCTTAAAGGCACCACAACCCAAATAATGGTGATACATATCTGTCACTGAGGACCCAACCTTGGAGTCCTCTACATATCCCCCCCCCTCTGCCCCGACGCGGGGGCGGTGGAGGCACTTGTGGATAAAATGCAATGCACCCGGGAGAGAGCATCAGCATTCTGATGTTGAATCCCTGATCTATGTTCGACCACAAAGTTGAAATCCTAGAGAGAGAGGAACCATCTCGTGACCCTGGCATTGGTCTGTTTGTGCTGTCTCATCCAGGTCAATGGGGCATGGTCGGACACCAGGCAGAATTTCCTACCCAGCAGGAAATATCACAGAGAGTCTAGAGCCCACTTGATGGCCAGACACTCTCGCTCTACCACAGCATAGTTCCTCTCTGCTGCTGTCAGCTTCCTGCTGAGAAAGACCACAGGGTGTTCCTCCCCATTTACCACCTGAGACAGGACGGCACCTAGACCTGCACTTGAAGCATCTGTCTAGACCACAAAATATTTTGAGAAGTCCGGTGCGACAAGCACTGGAGACTCACATAAGGCCCTTTTAAGTTTCTGTAAAGCCTCCTTAGCCTCCCTACTCCATTTGATCATGACAGATTTCTTTCCTTTTGTTAAGTCTGTCAAAGGGGCCGCAATAGTGGCAAAGTTAGGGACAAATCTCCTGTAGTAGCCCACTATCCCCAAGAACGCCCGAACCTGCTTCTGGGTAAGAGGGCGAGGCCAGTTCTGTATGGCTTTTTACCTTGCTCATCTGTGGCTTTACTAGCCCTCTGCCTATGGTATATCCCAGGTACTTTGTTTCTTCCATTCTAATGGTGGACTTTTCCGGGTTCACTGTAAACCCTGCCCCTTTTAAAGAGTCTAGAACTGCCTGGACCCGAGGGAGAAGGGATTCCCAATCGGTACTGAAAATTACAATGTCATCCAGGTGTACTGATGTGTACCGTCCATGGGGACGCAATATCTTGTCCATAGCTCTTTGAAACGTAGCAGGAACAGAGTGTGAGCCGAAGGGCATCCTTTTGTATTGCCAGTAGCCCTCCGGAGTGGAGAATGCCGTCTTTTCTCTGGCTTCCCGGGTGAGAGGAATTTGCCAGTACCCCTTTGTGAGATCCAGCGCAGTGATATATCGGGCAGGCCCTAATCTCTCAATTAATTTGTCTACCCGGGGCATCGGGTAGGCATCAAACTTTGAAACCTCATTTAGTTTTCTGAAGTCATTGCAGAATCGCAGTGTGCTGTTGGGCTTTGGTACCAACACAATCGGACTTGACCATTCACTCAGTGATTCTTCAATGACATCCAGCTCAAGCATTCTTTTTACTTCTTCAAATGCCGCTTTCCTCTGGGCCTCTGGAACTCGGTATGGCTTAAGCCGGATTATCACATTGGGCTCTGTGACAATGTTATGTTTAACGACATTAGTGAGCCCTGGCAAACCTGAGAATTTATCTCTGTTTCTCTGAAGAAACTCCATTGTTTGTTGCCTTTGGGACTTGGACAGCGTGTCAGCCACAAATACCTGGTCAGCTCCTACAGGGTCCTCTACCATGACCCTTGCCATAGCGGTCACTTGATCCCGATCTTTCCAGGATTTCAACAGGTTTACATGGTAGATCTGGTAGGGTTTCCTCTTCCCAGGCTGGTGTACCTTATGATTCACCTCACCTACCCTTTCTACCACCTCAAATGGACCCTGCCACCTGGCTAAGAACTTGCTTTCCACAGTGGGAATCAGAACCACTACTCGGTCTCCTATTGAAAACTACCTTAATTAAGCTGACCAGTTATATACCCGCCTCTGGGCATCCTGGGCCTTCTGGAGATGTTCCTTAACCAGCAGCATCACTTTAGCCACTCTCTCTCTCATTTGGGAGATGTGTTCTACCAGGGTCTGGTGCGGTGAGGACTCACCTTCCCAGGTTTCCTTCACCAAATCCAGAAGTCCACGGGGTCTCCACCCATACAGGAGTTCAAATGGCGAGAATCCCGCTGAGGCCTGCGGAACCTCCCATATGGCGAACAACAAGGCTGGTAGCAACATGTCCCAATCTTTTCCGTCCTTCTGGACTACTCTTTTTAACATGAGCTTTAATGTTTTGTTGAATCGCTCTACAAGGCCATCTGTCTGTGGGTGATAGACGGACGTCCGCAACTGTCGGATCTGAAACAGCTTGCAGAGGTCCGCCATGACTTTCGACATAAACGAGGTGCCCTGGTCTGTCAAGATCTCCTTGGGCAGCCCCGTGCGGGAGAACATCTGAAACAATTCCCAACTAGGGCCTTAGAGGAGGTGTTCCTTAATGGGACCGCCTCTGGGTACCTAGTTGCGTAATCTACCAAAACTAGTATGTGCTGATGTCCCCATGCTGATTTTACCAACTGCCCCACCAGGTCCATGGCAGTCCGCTTAAACGGTACCTCGATTATGGGCAAAGGTACCAGGGGGATCCGATAGTCTGACACTGGGGCTGTTAGCTGGCACGTGGGGCAGGACGCACAATACCTCTTCACCTCTGCCTTTACCCCAGGCCAGTAGAACCTGTCTGTTATCCTGGCCTCTGTCTTCTCTGCTCCCAGGTGTCCGCATAATGCATCATTATGCACCAAATGAGGAGCTGTCTCAGATACGAGTGGGGCACCAGTAGCTGTTTGATTTCTGCCACTCGGTACAGCAAGTTCCCGTTTAGCGCAAAATGAGGGAACCTGAGTTCTGCCTCGGGTACCTGTGAGACTCCGTTTATAACCACTTGCTCTCTAGCATGTGTTAAGGAGAGATCCTGTAACTGAGTTCGACTGGCAGGTCGAAATAGGCCTGTTGAGGGTCACCCGTAAGAAAGGGCGGGCGCGATGATGCTGGCCCATTGGTCCTGAGGCCACCCTTCTCTCTCTGCTACTCTCTCGAAAGGCAACAGGAAGGCCTCAACGTCATCACCAGATGTCAGTTTTTGTAATAGGCGGCTGGCTCTTACAGCAACTTGGGGCCCAGGGCCCTGGGGCATTGTTCGCTTGCACTTGTCCTTGAGCCAACTGTTGTACAGCCTCCTTTAATGCAGCTACCTGAGCTTGTGTAGCTTCCTGATGTGCAGTAAGCTGAGCCATCAGCACACGGTTTGTCTCTTGCTGCGCCACCATTGCTTCCTCAGAGATTTCACCCAAGACATGCAAAACAGGGTACTGTCTCTTTAAATGTCACTTTTTATGATTTAAACGGCTTTTGTGGCTCTCATGCCCTGCCCGCATTCAACACCAATTGTAATATGGGGGGGGGGGGGGGAGATCACTCCAATAAACCAGGTGCATGAGCCAAACTTTCCACATGTCCTCAGTTTCCTGCTCTGTTCACAGCCAGCCACAGCAGTATGTCCACCACACACTCCACACCCCCGCCTCACTCACTTCCTTTTCCTCTTATCAGGAGAGTGAGTTAACCCTGTGGGTACCGGATCCCAGGTAGTGCTTTCTTAAAGGCACCACAACCCAAATAATGGTGATACATATCTGTCACTGAGGACCTAACCATGGCGTTCTCTACAATATATATATAAATTACCAGAGTATATCTTTTATTTTTATTTTTAACAATAGATATTGACATGGAAAATTAAAAAATAACCACCAAAAGTTCTCAAGGGCATGTTTAACATAAAAACATGATTTAAACAGTAGGTCATTTTTAGTGTTGAGCAAACCCAAACTGTAAAGTTCAGGTCCGTATTGAACTTTAAGATTTTTGGTACCAAGACCCAAACCCGAACTTTGCCGGAAAAGTTTGGGTTCGAGTTCGGTGCTCGGGCATTTAATAAAGCTTGTTGAAAGGCTGCAGGGCAGCCAATCAACAAGCCTTTAAGCTGTGCGCCATTAGAAGCCATCACAGCCATGCCTTCTTATGGCCGGTGATTGGCCGGCCGGTGCATCATGTGACCCAGTCTCTATATAAGCTGGATCACGTGTAGCACCGCCCATCAGCTCTCAGTAGTGAAGGGACAGAAAGCAGGCAGCTAAAGTGAGGGGCAGTGTTAGTGCAATTTTTTGTGGGTGCAATACACCATCTTTGCACCCTTGACACAGAAAGATAACGTGACAAGGAAATTGATATAGTTAATCCATCTGTTAGTTAGGTGCACGTAATATACCCATTTATTGCGTGAAGTACACCTGCACTGCATACGTGACAGGGAAATTGATATAGTTAATCTGTTAGTTCAGTGGGTGACCTCAAAGAATGAGGAGAGCATCAAATAAAGGAACGTGGCCCTGGTCGTGGTGCTGCTGGCGGTTGGTGGAGCTCCTGTTGCAGGGAGAGGACGTGGTCGATCTGTGCCAGCTACACACCCAAATAAAGCACCTTCCTCAGGTGCACGTAGGCCACAGAATGTTATTTTGTAGTCCCGAATACCGGTGTACGAATGGTGAGGCCAGAACCATTAGAGGTGGTAGTAGATTGGGTGGCTGACAGTGCCTCCAGTTCCTTCACATTGTCTCCCACCCAGTCCCCTGCTGAAAGCGCAAAATTGGCACCTGCAGCCCATGGGCATCTGTCTTTCACCTCACCCCCTTGCAAATCAGCCAAGCAGTCTGAGCCCCAAGTCATGCAGCAGGCTCTTATGTTTTTTGAAGACTCTGCTGGCAGGGTGTCCGAGGGCCGTCCACATAGCCCTGCCCCAGAAGTGGAACTTCTGATGCCCAACCACTTATGTTTCAGGTTGTGGACATGGGAGGACCACCGCAGCACATCTCGGATTATGACGAAACACAAATGCCAGGCATCTAAATGCTAAGCACGAGCTACAGTGGAGTAAACACCTCAAATACCACGGAAAATCTCAGGCTCCCCCTGGTCCCTCTTCTGCTGCAGTCTCGACCTTTTCCTTCCCCTCTGGAGTGACAGTGGAACCTGCCACGCCGCAAACAGAGGATGTGGCAACAACACCAGTTGCGGCGAAGTTCGGCCTAACCCAGCGAACCTGAACTTTCAGGTGTTCGCTCAACCCTAGTCATTTTCTTATGACATATTCCCTTTACAAATGTATTTTCTGTGTTCATGAATAGTTATCCCAGTCCAGCCAGTATGTACAATAGGGCCCTTTGAGAAGAATAAGCATGAATGATAAACCACAACCTATTGACATGGTAAAGTTTAGATTAGTATTATAATGTATAATTGTCCCCATGAAATGTATTAATACATATATTTACAAATGTTTACAGGCATAAAGACGTAATTTACACGTACAGAGTATCCAAAACAACTACTGGCTCCTGGTGTGCAGAGGTAAGCTTCCTATCACAGAATAAAGTATGATGGCACTGTGGGGCATATGGATGTCATAGAGGGGAATTCCCCACTTAGGACCTCCTTTGCTAGAAGTCCATGTGTAATAGTGTACACATCGGCTGCTAACAATCATGTTGGATGGGAGCTCCTGCACATAGCCCACAACCAAAAAGTTATATAGTTTATATTGTTTTTTTAGGGTCCTTTTTAATCATGTGTATTTTTTTCCAACACAATGATATTTTTAATCCATTTTTATCTTTCAGAAAAATATTGCTCTATTTATTATATACTGTATTAATTGGTCTCTTCATGTATCTTTAAAGGGGTGTTCCGGTAAAGTAGCTTAATTTTTGAAGAACTGCATTAAAGCTGCAAGTTGTGACCCATCCAGAACCCATACCTAGAGATGTCCCGAATAGTTCCCGGCGAACATAGCTTGATGTTCGGTCCGCCCCCTATACGTCATCATTGAGAAAACTTTGACCCTGTAGCTCACAGTCAGCAGACACATTCCAGCCAATCAGCAGCAGACCCTCCCTCCCAGACCCTCCCACCTCCTATCAAATAGCAAGGACAACATCCATCTTAGGGACAGCATCCATCTTAGATTCATTCTGAAGATGCAGTGTCACAAATTATAGGTTATATTAATCGCATTGCGAATTCAACTTAGAGCTGGGTTCCTAATGGTTACAGTGGCTTTGCTATGGCTGTTGTAACCCAGTGCGGTAGAAAATTATGTCATCCCTGTCCCCCCCCCCCATCCTTAGGGATGAAAATTATGTCATCCCTGCCCCCCCCCCCCCCCGAAGCCATAATAAAGAGATAAAGAGAAAAACAAAAAAGAAGTCACTAAGTCAGCTCCAATCAGATATCTGCATAGGCCCAGAGTCTTGGTCTATGTGCAGATATCTGATTGGAGCTGACTTCTTATTTTCTCTTTTGCACATAAACGTTTAAACTATATTCCTTAGTAAAAATGACCAGTCCACACCATGTGGGTCTATATTTATGAGGGCCCCCCCGAGCAAAGATTATTACATGTGGCCGGGTGGCCCCAGCCCACAGTTCAACCCAACCCCTTATGTCTCCTGGCCTGGGCCGTCTCTATAATAATCCACAGTAATTTATGAATGGGGTTAGGTTATTAACTTATTATTATTAAATTATTAAAATAATTTGGTCTGTAAAGTCAGAGCCGCTCTACCTACCTCCTCCTCCCGACACCAGAGACTCCTGCAGGGCAGCTGCCGCGGCGCCCCACCGCTCACCAGGCTGCAGTGAGTCACACCCCCACCCCCCTTTACCACGTGACGGTGCGACCAATACAACCATTATGAACTCAGACCTAAGTTGTAATCGCAATGTGATTAATACAGGTTATAATAATCGCATTGCGAATTCAGCTTAGAGCTGCTGGGTTCCTAATGGTTGTATTGCTAGAATATAACATAGATTGAGAATTTAGTGCTATATTCGTTATATTCGTCAATTCTAGCAATACAACCATTAGGAACTCAGATCTAAGTTGTAATCGCAAGGCGATTACTGCAGGTTATATTAATCGCTTTGCGAATTTAACTTACCACACTCTGCGTCAACTACGTAATTTTCCATGTGAGTTTTGCCATGGATCCCCCTCCGGCATGCCACAGTCCAGGTGTTAGTCAGGACGGGCAGGACGTTTTGCGAACGCGCGTTCGCGATCAAATGTTCGTGAACTGCGCTTTCGCGGCAGGCCCCAATTGCTTTAAAAGCAGGCGAACCTGAAAAACCTTTAGGTCATATTTGCAACCACCAAATACTTACTAGAAGTGCACAAATAGTCCCACAACATGGACAGTGACATAACAGAGGGGGGGGGGGGGGGTCAATGGCAAAAATTCCCCCCAAAAATATGTATTTTAATCAGGGGCAATTTTTATGCGTCTTAAAGGGAAACTCTCAAAAATGTGCCCTGCTGAAGCCTAGAGAGTTTTTATTTTAGGCCACAGGAGTAGAGTTGAGCGGACACCTGGATGTTCATGTTCGGCAGGTTCGGCCGAACTTGAAAAAAAAGTTCGGGTTCGGGACCCAAACTTGACCCGAACTTGACCCCCATTGAAGTCAATGGGGACCCGAACCTTTGGGCACTAAAATGGCTCTAAAATAGTCCTGGAAAGGGCTAGAGGGCTGCAAAAGGCATCAAAATGTGCCTAAGAGCATGGCAACTGTTCTGCAAACAAATGTGGATAGGGAAATGACTTAAAGGGATTCTGTCACCTCTTCATCGTCGTCACTGGGCATGCGCCGAGCCCAGTGACGCCCGATGCTCGCTCTTCCCTCAGTCTCCAGCAAATCGCACTGGCGCAGCCCTCAGTGGGTACTGCGTCTGCGCGAGACTTCGCTCGGCCGTCAGGGAGGGGGGGGGGGAGGGATGAGACGCTGGTGGCGGTTAGGGATTCAGGAGGAAGGCATTTTGGGCACTGCAGGGGTGCGTTACTGGGCACACAAAGTGGAACATAACGCCCCTCTGGGCACCTTCAGGTTCAATTAGCATAATTATAAAAGTCGTTTTTCAGCAAAACTACTGGACGGATTACAGTATAGAACAGCAAAGCCGATTCAAGGTAATCTGTGGAGCATGACTGGTTTAAAATCTGAATTTGTGTTATGAGAGGTGACAGAATCCCTTTAAAATAACATAAAATACAGAAAAATTTAAAATAACAATCTGGATCTAGGACTAGGAGGTTGAGGAGGCGGTGGATGGGTGGATGTGGCGGTGTAGGTTGACGTAGCGGTGTAGGTGGAAGCGGCAGTGAAGGAGGAATAGGTAGCCAACACTGATTTGTGTTATTTTTTATTTTTAAATTGGGACATATAACAAAATAAAACAAAGAATAAGTGCACTTGAGTACAAGAATGGATGGTTGAGGCTGGTATAAATGTCTATTCTGCACAAGGTACGGACAAGTCCTGTGGGATCCATGCCTGGTTCATTTTAATAAACGTAAGCTTGTCCACATTGGCTGTGGCCTGTGATAATGCTCTCTGCCGTGCTAAACACACGTTCACACTATACACTGGCTGCAGGGCAGGTCAGCACCCCCAAGGCTCACAAAGCTTTTCCACATTTGGGCCATGCTAACCCTGCCTTCTCAGGTGCTGGCGGTGCCCCAGCTGCGTTGGCGACCTCTTCCTCCACCCCTGCCTTCGCCTTGTGCTTCCACTGTGCCCCCGCTGTCAGGTGGGAATGCAATCAGCAGCGTGCGCTTGTAGTCGCGCATCTTCCGATCAGTAACAGATGTTTTCACAGCAATGCAGAGCAGGGGTTCATTCACGGCAAAAGGGGGTTCATGTCACCCAGCAATACAACAGATGATTTTGAGAGATTTAGGCCCTTGTCACCCAGGCACAGCAGGGGTTTGTATTCGCCAAAATTGTAAAATGTCAATTGAAAATAAGATTTTAGTGCCACTAAAATTGGCACTTTTTTGTATTAAAATGGCTCTAAAATAGTCCTTGAAAAGGCTAGAGGGGTGTAAAAGGCAGTAAAAGGTGCTTAAGAGCATGGCAACTGCTCTGCAAACAAATGTGGATAGGGAAATAATTTTAAATGAAATAAAATAACTAAAAATTACAAATTATTAACCTGCAACTCAGAGAAGGAGGTGGATATGGAGTCGGAGGTTGAGGAGTCGGTGAATGTGGTGTTGTAGGTGGAGGCAGCAATGGAGGAGGAGAAGGTAGCCAACAATGTTTTTTTTTTTTTTTATTGGGGTAGGGAGCCCCCAAAATATTAAGACAAATAAAAAAAAGAAAACAAAGAATCATTGCACTTGAGTACAAGAATGTATGGTTGATGGCTGGTATAAATGTCTATTCTGCACAAGGTACAGACAAGTCTTGTGGGATCCAAGCCTTGTTCATTTTAATGAACGTGAGCTTGTCCACGTTGGCTGTGGACAGGCGGCTGCGTCTGTCTGTAATGACGCCTCCTGCTGTGCTAAATACATGTTCAGAGAGTACACTGGCTGCAGGGAAGGTCAGCACCTCCAAGGCATACAGGGCAAGCTCTGGCCATGTGGACAATTTGGAGACCCAGAAGTTGAATGGGGCAGAACCATCAGTCAGTACGTGTAGTCGTGTGCACACGTACTGTTCCACCATGTTGTACAAATTCTGCCTTCTGCTAACAAGCTCCATATCAGCAGTTGGGGCCGATTGTTGCGGCGAGGTGACAAAGCTTTTCCACATGTCGGCCATGCTAACCCTGCCTTCTGAGGTGCTGGCGCTGACACAGCTGCGTTGGCGACCTCTTCCTCCTCCCCTGCCTTCGCCTTGTGCTTCCACTTGTCCACTGGCGTCAGTTGGTAATGCTCTCAGGAGCGCGTCTACCAGCGTGCGCCTGTAGTCGCGCATCTTCCGATCACACTCCAGTGAGGGAATTAAGGACGGCACATTGTCTTTGTAACAGGGATCCAGCAGGGTGGCCACCCAATAGTCAGGACACGTTAAAATGTGGGCAACTCTGCAGTCGTTGCGCAGGCACTGCAGCATGTAGTCGCTCATGTGTGCCAGGCTGCCCAGAGGTAAGGACAAGCTGTCCTCTGTGGGAGGTGTATCTTCTGCGTCCTCCGTATCCCCCCAGCCACGCACCAGTGATGGGCCCGAGCTGCGTTGGATGCCACCCCGCTGTGAACATGCTTCATCCCCATCCTCCTCCTCATCCTCCTCGTCCTCCAGTAGTGGGCCCTGGCTGTCCAAATTTGTACCTGGCCTCTGCTGTTGCAAAAATCCTCTTTCTGAGCCACTTCTAAAAGACTGGCCTGAAAGTATTAGAGATGACCCCTCTTCCTCCTCCTCATCCTGGGTCACATCCTCTTCCATCATCGCCCTAAGTGTTTTCTCAAAGAGACATAGAAGTGATATTGTAACGCTGATAACAGCGTCATCGCCACTGGCAATGTTGGTGGAGTACTCGAAACAGCGCAACAGGGCACAGAGGTCTAGCATGGAAGCCCAGTCATTGGTGGTGAAGTGGCCATGCTAACCCTGCCTTCTCAGGTGCTGGCGGTGCCCCAGCTGCGTTGGCGACCTCTTCCTCCACCCCTGCCTTCGCCTTGTGCTTCCACTGTGCCCCCGCTGTCAGGTGGGAATGCAATCAGCAGCGTGCGCTTGTAGTTGCGCATCTTCCGATCAGTAACAGATGTTTTCACTAAATTTAGTTCCCTGTCAGCAATGCAGAGCAGGGGTTCATTCTCGGCAAAAGGGTCTTCATGTCACCCAGCAATACAACAGAGGATTTTGAGAGATTTAGGCCCCTGTCACCCAGGCACAGCAGGGGTTCATTCACGGCAAAAGGGGGTTCTTGTAACCCAGCAATACAACAGAGGATTTTGAGACATTTAGGCCCCTGTCACCCAGGCACAGCAGGGGTTCATTCACGGCAAAAGGGGGTTCATGTCACCCAGCAATAGAACAGAGGATTTTGAGAGATTTAGGCCCCTGTCACCCAGGCAAAGCAGGGGTTTATTCACGGCAAAAGGGGGTTCTTGTCACCCAGCAATAGAACAGAGGATTTTGAGAGATTTAGGCCCCTGTCACCGAGGCACAGCAGGGGTTCATTCACGGCAAAAGGGGGTTCATGTCACCTAGCAATAGAACAGAGGATTTTGAGAGATTTATGCCCCTGTCACCGAGGCACAGCAGAGGGTTCATTCATGGCAAAAGGGGGTTTATGTCACCCAGCAATAGAACAGAGGATTTTGAGAGATTTAGGCCCCTGTCACCCAGGCACAGCAGGGGTTTGTATACGCCAAAAATTTTAAAATGTCACCCGACAATTGAAAATAAGATTTTTTTTCAATTCAGGGCACTAAAATTGGCACTTTTTTGTATTAAAATGGCTCTAAAATAGTCCTTGAAAAGGCTAGAGGGATGTAAAAGGCAGTAAAAGGTGCTTAAGAGCATGGCAACTACACTGCAAACAAATGTGGATAGGGAAATAATTTTAAATGAAATAAAATAACTAAAAATTAAAAATTATTAACCTGCAACTTAGAGAAGGAGGTGGATATGGAGTCGGAGGTTGAGGAGGCGGTGAATGTGGTGTTGTAGGTGGAGGCAGCAATGGAGGAGGAGAAGGTAGCCAACAATGTTTTTTTTTTTTTTTTTTATTGAGGTAGGGAGCCCCCAAAATATTAAGACAAATAAAAAGAAGAAAACAAAGAATCATTGCACTTGACTTGAGTACAAGAATGGATGTTTGATGGTGGTATAAATGTCTATTCTGCACAAGGTACAGACAAGTCTTGTGGGATCCAAGCCTGGTTCATTTTAATGAACGTGAGCTTGTCCACGTTGGCTGTGGACAGGCGGCTGCGTCTGTCTGTAATGACGCCTCCTGCCGTGCTAAATACATGTTCTGAGAGTACACTGGCTGCAGGGCAGGCCAGCACCTCCAAGGCATACAGGGCAAGCTCTGGCCATGTGGACAATTTGGAGACCCAGAAGTTGAATGGGGCAGAACCATCAGTCAGTACGTGTAGTTGTGTGCACACGTACTGTTCCACCATGTTGTACAAATTCTGCCTTCTGCTAACAAGCTCCATATCAGCAGTTGGGGCCGATTGTTGCGGCGAGGTGACAAAGCTTTTCCACATGTCGGCCATGCTAACCCTGCCTTCTGAGGTGCTGGCGCTGACACAGCTGCGTTGGCGACCTCTTCCTCCTCCCCTGCCTTCGCCTTGTGCTTCCACTAGTCCACTGGCGTCAGTTGGGAATGCTCTCAGGAGCGCGTCTACCAGCGTGCGCCTGTAGTCGCGCATCTTCCGATCACGCTCCAGTGAGGGAATTAAGGACGGCACATTGTCTTTGTAACAGGGATCCAGCAGGGTGGCCACCCAGTAGTCAGCACACGTTAAAATGTGGGCAACTCTGCAGTCGTTGCGCAGGCACTGCAGCATGTAGTCGCTCATGTGTGCCAGGCTGCCCAGAGGTAAGGACAAGCTGTCCTCTGTGGGAGGTGTATCGTCTGTGTCCTCCATATCCCCCCAGCCACGCACCAGTGATGGGCCCATGCTGCGTTGGATGCCACCCCGCTGTGAACATGCTTCATCCCCATCCTCCTCCTCATCCTCCTCATCCTCCAGTAGTGGGCCCTGGCTGTCCAAATTTGTACCTGGCCTCTGCTGTTGCAAAAATCCTCTTTCTGAGCCACTTCTAAAAGACTGGCCTGAAAGTATTAGAGATGACCCCTCTTCCTCCTCCTCATCCTGGGCCACATCCTCTTCCATCATCGCCCTAAGTGTTTTCTCAAAGAGACATAGAAGTGATATTGTAACGCTGATAACAGCGTCATCGCCACTGGCAATGTTGGTGGAGTACTCAAAACAGCGCAACAGGGCACACAGGTCTAGCATGGAGGCCCAGTCATTGGTGGTGAAGTGGTGCTGTTCCGCAGTGCGACTCACTCGTGCGTGCTGCAGCTGAAACTCCACTATGGCCTGCTGCTGCTCGCACAGTCTCTCCAGCATGTGCAAGGTGGAGTTCCACCTGGTGGGCACATCGCATATGAGGCAATGAGCGGGAAGGCCGAAGTTACGCTGTAGAGCAGACAGCCGAGCGGCAGCAGGATGAGAACGCCGGAAGCGCTCACAGACGGCCCGCACTTTATGCAGCAGCTCTGACATGTCAGGGTAGTTATGAATGAATTTCTGCACCACCAAATTCAGCACATGCGCCAGGCAAGGGATGTGCGTCAAACCGGCTAGTCCCAGAGCTGCAATGAGATTTTGCCCATTATCGCACACCAGAGAGCTGAACGCTTCCGTGTGACATAGTGGAGATGCTTGGTGACGGAGCTGGTGTTGTTGGTGGCACATCCTCTGTTTGCTGGGAGGCAGGTGCCAACGTTCCTCCAGAGGCGGAGGAAGAGGCGGAGGCAGCAGCAGAAGAGGGAGCAGGAGGGGCCCTTTCTTGGTTTTGAAGGTGCTTACTCCACTGCAGCTCATGTCTCGCATGTAGATGCCTGGTCATGCAGGTTGTGCTGAGGTTCACAGCGTTAATGCCTCACTTCAGGCTCTGATGGCACAGCGTGCCAACCACTCGGGTCTTGTCGTCAGCACATTGTGTGAAGAAGTGCCATGCCAGGGAACTCCTTGAAGCTGCCTTAGGTGTGCTCGGTACCTGGTGACGGTGGCCAGTAGCAGGCAAAGAGTTGCGGGCTGCTCTGCTTTTGCACCCTGCTCCCGCTTTTGCTACGCTGTTGGCTCGGTCTCACCACTGCCTCTTCCTCCGAACTCTGAAAGTCAATGGCACGACCTTCATTCCATGTGGGGTCTAGGACCTCATTGTCCCCTGCATCGTCTTCCACCCAGTCTTCCTCCCTGACCTCCTTTTCGGTCTGCACACTGCAGAAAGACGCAGCAGTTGGCACCTGTGTTTCGTCATCATAAGAGACGTGCTGAGGTGGTATTCCCATGTCCTCATCAGGAAACATAAGTGGTTGTGCGTCAGTGCAGTCTATGTCTTCCACCCCTGGGGTAGGGCTAGGTGGATGCCCTTGGGAAACCGTGCAAGCAGAGTCTTTAAACAGCATAAGAGACTGCTACATGACTTGAGGCTCAGACAGGTTCCCCGATATGCACGGGGGTGATGTGACAGACTGATGGGCATGGGTTTCAGGCGCCACCTGTGCGCTTTCTGCAGAAGACTGGGTGGGAGATAATGTGAACGTGCTGGATCCACTGTCGGCCACCCAATTGACTAGCGCCTGTACTTGCTCAGGCCTTACCATCCTTAGAACGGCATTAGGCCCGACTAAATATCGCTGTAGATTCTGGCGGCTACTGGGACCTGAGGTAGTAGGTTCAGTAGGACGTGTAGCTGTGTCAGAACGGCCACGTCCTCTCCCTGCACCAGAGGCTCCACCAACACCACGACCATGACCGCGTCCCTTTTTAGATGTTTGCCTCATAGTTAGCATTTACAGAGCAAAGTAAAAAGTGGTTAAGTCTGTTAAAAATAATTAACTGCCAATAAAAACCCTGATGTAGGGTATTGCACACAATTATTTTATTTTTTTTACTCTATATGACAGCGTTATTTGTGGCCTAAATGTGACAGTCACTTATGCATGTGTAATCCCAGATGTGCAGTATATTAGAGGCTTTTTTCACCCCAGTAACCAAAAAGCCATATTTCTGGCCTAAATGTGACAGTCACTTATGCTTAGACAGAAAAGACCGGCGGCACTCACTTTTTCTTCTGCTGATTAAATCTCTTTATTCGTCACATACAAGCCTTTTTCAAACAGATATATCATACATAATGACACAGTATACACAATTTAAATAGACCGCCTAAGCGGAAATGACATCAGGTAACCATAGTAATCAATCAAACAAAAATAAAGCAACAACAGAAACACGTGAGAAGCGGCCCAACTGCAGCAGCATCAATCAAAATAGTAGTATTTGAAGATCATATGGAATTCTTTCAATGATCATGGTGACTTCTAACTCAGATGATGTGGTTGGGGGTTCCTCACGTTTTCTGAAAAAATACATAAAAAAACAAATAAATAATTTTTTTGGGGTATTTACACACACTATATAAAATGGAGCTTGGAGAATTACAGGAAGCTATTCAAATCATACTCCCGGTTTAACCCCATGGGTTCCAATGTCTGTAATGTATGAATCCAATAGGATATGCGTTTTTTCAACATTTTTATCCGATTACCCCCTCTGCGGGTCACTTATGCTTGTCTAATCCCAGATGTGCAGTATATTAGAGGGTTTTTTCACCCCAGTAACCAAAAAGCTGTATTTCTGGCCTAAATGTGACAGTCACTTATGCATGTGTAATCCCAGATGTGCAGTATATCAGAGGCTTTTTTCACCCCAGTATGCCAAAGCCGTATTTCTGGCCTAAATGTGACAGTCACTTATGTTTGTCTAATCCCAGATGTGCAGTATATTAGATGTTTTTTTCACCCCAGTAACCAAAAAGCTGTATTTCTGTCCTAAATGTGACAATCACTTAAGCACGTGTAATCCCAGATGTGCAGTATATTAGAGGGTTTTTTCACCCCAGTAACCAAAAAGCTGTATTTCTGGCCAAAATGTGACAATCACTTATGCACGTGTAATCCCAGATGTGCACTATATTTAACAGATGTATTTTTTTCACCCCAGTAAGCAAAAAGCTGTATTTCTGGACTTGCAGACATGCAGATAGCCTGTGCTGGCACACTATTGTTGCATAAAATGGCTTATGTATTGATATTGACTAACTGAAGAAAAAAAAGCTCGTTTTCAGCAGTAGTTGGCTAAGGGCAGGCTTAAAAAAATTGTGCACTGCACCCACAAAACACATTGTGCAGCCTTTTAAAAAGCGCCAAGAAAGCGCCGAACCCCGAACCTGAACTTTTATGTAAATGTGGTGATTATGTGGGTGGAGGTATATTAGACGGTCATTGGATAACAATTTTACTGTAGGCCAATACAGGCCCCAAAAATTAGGCTTTCACTTTACAGAAAAGAACAAGTGATTATGTGGCTGGAGGTACATTAGACGGTCAGTGGATAAGAACTTTACTTTAGGCCAGTATAAGGCCCAAAAATGAAGCATTCACCTGACAGAAAAGAACTTGTGATTATGTGGCTGGAGGTACATTACGCGGGCCACTGGCTAAAAATGTTACTGTAGTACAGGCCCCAAAAATTAGTCATTCACCTGACAGAAAAGAACTTGTGATGATGTGGCTGATGGTACATTAGGTGGTCACTGGCTAAAATTTTTAATGTAGGCCAGTACAGGCCCCAAAAATTAGGCATTCACATGACAGAAAAGAACTAGTGAATTGTGTCTGGAGGTACATTAGGTGGTCAATGGATAAAAAGTTTACTGTAGGCAACTGGACTATAGACCCCAAAAATTAGGCATTCACCTGACAGAAAATGCCTTTTATTCCGCTGTATATACATAAGACAAGGACCATGCTTTGTTCTGGGTGGTGGCGGATATGTGTCGCCTGGCATGAGGAAATTCAATTACATGTGGTCGTCACAGGTGTTGAATTCCTCAAAGATCCATGCCTCATTCATTTTTAGAAATGTGAGGTAGTCCACACTGTTGTGAGCTAGGCAACTGCGTGTCACCGCCAGTTCTATGAGAAGGTCTGGCAGACGTTCTTCTTTACCTCTTGCATGACGTTCTTTGTTTTGTTTCACTTTGTCATCTCCTTTCCTTCTCCCAGGTGTCACCTATTTACACTAATTGTCTCCATTTATATTCCCTCCCATACTGCCTAACTTTCCGGTTTATACTACTTCCTGGGTGAGGTGTTCACTGCTAGAGGCTGCAGCTGCTGATTCCTCAGATAAGCCTTTTTCCTTTATTTGTGTTTCTTTGCTGGCTTGATTATAGGTGACCCTGACTCTGTCCATATTAAGTGCAGTGACCCGGTGGTCGTGTCCCCTCACTATTATAGGGTTTTCAGGTGTCACACAGTATTAGGTACGTGGGCATGCAATCGTCTACCATAAAGATCTTTGCATGGGCATAGCAGTCAGGGAGCGCTCTAGGGATTTTATAGGGCTCACCCATATGCTCCTTAGTTTGGGATCAAGCCAGTCGGATGTTTATTTATAAGTTCCAGCTTTCTGCAACACCATCCGTGACATTATAAACCGCCGTAACCGTCTTAAGCAAGGATCCGGTTTCAGCCTTTATTGACCGCATGCAAGGTCTTTCGCTGGAGGTAGCAGATCTCCGTAAAACTGTGTCTCAGTTTCAGGTGACCGGTTCTGCTGGCATTCATGGAGTTTGTTCCGAGCCTAAGATCTTTCTTCCGAATACGTTCTCCGGGGGTAGTGAGAATTTTGTTCGCTTCAGAGAGGCTTGCAAACTCCATTTTCGCCTACTTCCCCATTCCTCTGGTGATGAGGAGCAGAGGGTGGGGATCATCATCTCGCTGCTCCGGGATAACTCTCAGTCTTGGGCCTTTTCGCTGCCGGTGGGGGCACGGCAATTTTTTGTAGCCCTGGGGCAGATATATGATGACCCGGATTGTAATGCTCTGGCTGAATCTAAACTGTGTCTTTTATGCCAGGGTAAACAGTCCGCAGAGATATATTGTTCTGAATTTCGGAGATGGGTAGCTGATACTGGTTGGAATGATGCTGCACTCCGACGTCAATTTTGCCATGGTCTTTCGGAAAGATTGAAAGATGCATTTGCTTTTCATGAGAGACCAGCCTCGTTAGAATCTGCCATGTCTCTAGCTGTTCGTATTGACAGGCGTCTTAGAGAGAGAGAGGAGACTACTCCTTCCTGTCATATTCAGTCCAAGGACAGTGGGGCTGTCTCATTCAGTGCGCAGGGGTCTCATTCTCTCTCAATCCCCTCTGAGGAGGAGGCCATGCAGCTGGGTTTGCTTGCCTCTGATAGTAGAGGATTCAGCTCTCAGAGGAGGGTTTGTTTCTGTTGTAAGGGTATAGATCATTTTGCTAATGTTTGCCCCTCCAGGAGATTCATGGAGTTTTCTGATGGTAATAAAAGAAAAACAAAAAGAAAAAACCCTCTAAAAACTTTCCATTTGCTACTATTGGCAAGGTTAATGCGGAAATTGAAGGTTTACTTGTAGTTCCCGTTTTCTCCTACCTGCCAGGGTGGCGCTAGACAGCAAGAACATTGTTTGCGAGATTTTTGTAGATAGTGGAGCAGCTGTCAATCTCATTGATAATCAATTTGCAACGACGCATGGTTTCCAGGTGTGCACTTTGGAAAAGGATATACCTGTTTTTGCTATCGATTCCGCTCCACTTTCTCAATGATCGTTAAAAGGCATAGTTCACAATATCCGTTTGACTGTGGGTGACACTCATGTTGAGGATATGTCATGTTTCGTAAGCGGATTACCTACTCCTCTAGTGTTGGGGCTACCTGGCTCACTAAACATAACCCCACCATTGATTGGAAAGCAAGGCAAATAAATGGTTGGAGTGACTTTTACAGAGAGAAGTGTCTCACGGCATCTCTTTCAGAGGTTTCTACCAAGACTGTGCCATCTTTTCTCTCTGAAATTTCGGATGTGTTTTTCGAGAGTGGTGTCCAGGAGTTGCCCCCTCACCGGGAGTACGACTGCCCTATTAATCTCATCCCAGGCGCCAAGCTGACAAAATAACATTTATACAATCTCTCCCAACCTGAAAGAGTCGCTATGCATACTTATATCTCTGAGAGCCTGAGAAAGGGACACATCCGACCCTCGAAGTCCTTGTTGCTGATGTTTTTTTTTCTTTTGTTAAGAAAAAAGATGGTTCTTTAAGACCTTGTCTGGATTTCAGGGAGCTGAACCGTATCACGATTCGTGACCTATATCCGCTTTATCTGATCCTGGACCTGTTTAACCAGATTGTTGGGGCTAAGGTTTTTTCGAAGTTGGATTCAAGAGGGGCCTACAACCTAGTCAGGGTCAGGGAAGGGGACGAATGGAATACGGCCTTCAATACCCCTGAGGGTCATTTCGAGAATTTGGTTATGCCCTTTGGTTTGATGAATGCTCTGGCCGTCTTCCAACATTTTGTGAACAGCATTTTTTATCATTTAATGGAGAAATTTGTACTGGTGTATCTAGATGACATTTTGATTTTTTCTCCTGATTTCAAGACTCATCAAGACCACCTACGTCAGGTCTCGGTGATTCTGCGGGATAATAAATTGTACGCTAAACTGGAAAAATGTGTGTTTGCGGTTCCGGAGATTCAATTTCTTGGTTTTCTTCTTTCCGCTTCTGGTTTTCGCATGGACCCTGAGAAGTCAGCGCTGTGCTTGATTGGGAGCTTCCTTAGAATCAGAAGGCGCTGATGTGGTTTTTGGGTTTTGCCAATTATTACAGAAAGTTCATTTTGAATTATTCCTCTGTTGTTAAGCCACTCACTGTTATGACTAAAAAGGGGGTAGATTTTTCTTTTCTTCGTGGTCGGTAGATGATCTTAAAGCCTTTTCTAGTATCAAAGAGAGTTTTGCTTCCGCTCCCATTTTGGTACAACCTGATGTCTCTCTACCTTTTTATTGTTGAGGTGGACGCTTCTGAGGTGGGTGTGGGTGCGGTCTTATCTCAGGGTCCCTCTCCTGCCAAATGGCGACCGTGTGCCCTTTTCTCAAGGAAACTCTCCTCTGCAGAGAGAAATTACGATGTGGGAGATAGGGAGTTGGCCATCAAATTAGCTTTTGAGGAATGGCGCCATTGGTTAGAGGGAGCCAGACACCCTATTACCGTGTTTACAGACCATAAAAATCTGGCCTGCTTGGAATCGGCCAAGCGTCTGAACCCGAGACAGGCCAGATGGTCTTTGTTCTTTTCTAGGTTTAATTTTGTTGTTATGTTCCGCCCTGGGGTTAAAAATGTGAAGGCGGATGCCCTGTCACGTTGTTTTCTGGGAGGGGGGAACTTTGAAGACCCGGGTCCCATTTTGGCTGAAGGGGTGGTCGTCTCTGCTCTTTATCCTGATTTGGAGGCAGAGCTTCAGGCAGCCCAGGCAGAGGCTCCTGATCTTTGTCCTCCTAGGAGGTTGGTTGTTCCTCTCGCTTTACGACACAAGGTTTTTAAGGAACACCACGATACTGTCCTTGCTGGGCATCCGGGGAGTACAGCCACAGTGGATCTCATTGCTCGGAGATTCTGGTGGCCGGCTCTTCGTAAGATGGTTGATGGTTTTGTGGCAGCCTGCGAGACCTGCGCTCATGCCAAGGTCCCTCATTCACGGCCATCGGGTTCTCTTCTCCTCCCGTTACCCATTCCTTCCCGTCCTTGGACGCATCTGTCCATGGACTTCATTACGGACCTGCCTCGTTCCTCGGGGAAGACTGTGATTCTGGTAGTAGCAAAATGGCGCATTTCATTCCCTTTCCTGGGTTACCCAATGCTAAGACGCTGGCGCAAGCGTTTGTTGATCACATTGTTAAATTGCATGGCATTCCTTCAGACATCGTTTCTGATAGGGGCACGCAATTTGTTTCCAGATTCTGGAAGGCCTTCTGGTCTCGCTTGGGGGTTCGGTTGTCGTTCTCTTCTGCTTTTCACCCGCAGTCGAATGGTCAGACCGAACGCGTCAATCAGAATCTGGAGACATATCTGCGCTGTTTTGTGGCGGAGAATCAGGAGGATTGGTGTTCTTTTTTGTCCCTTGCTGAGTTTGCTTTAAAAAACCGTCGCCTGGAGTCCTCTGATAAGTCACCATTTTTTGGTGCATATAGGTCTCATCCTGAGAAGGTGGGCTCTGAGTGTCTGGAGTCCACCCGTAGAGGGAGAGGTACTGTCACCGCCAGTCCGTATTAAGTGCAGGGAGCCGGTGGTCGTGTCCCCTCACTAATTTAGGGTTTTCAGGTGTCACACAGTATTAGGTACGTGGGCATGCCATCGTCTACAATACAGCTCTAGGGGTTTTAAAAGGCTCACCCATGTGCTCCTTACTTTGGGATCAAGCCAGTCGGATGTTTATTTATAAGTTCCAGCTTTCTGCAACACCATCCGTGACAGTGCGAATATCGGTCACAATCCCCCCTGCTGTGCTGAACATCCTTTTGGACAGGACACTCGACGAGGGGGAAGCCAAGAGTTCCATGGCATATTGTGCTGGCTCTGGCTACATGTCAAGCCTGCACACCCAGTAGTCCAGGTGTTCCTTGCTTCTCAGTGTGTCCACATTGGCCTTTAACCCGATGTAGTTGGACACCTGTCGCTCTAGGCATTCCCTGAGGCTGTATCCGGAGGGCAGCCCTCGATGGGTTGGCTGCAAGAATGATCTCATATCCCAAGTGACCAACGCATCTTCAAACCGTCGTCTTCTTGCAGGCGCAGTAGGATTGGTACCCGCACCTGTTTCGCTGTGGGTGGAAATTCCTCTGCCAGCGCCCGCAACAGCAGAATGCAGCATCTCTCGCAGCAAGGCCTGGAAATGCTGCATTCTGCCAGCCCTCTGTGATGCTGGTAACATGTCTGCCATTTTGTGTTTGTACTGGGGGTCTAAGTAGGTTGCCACCCAGTACTGGTCCTTGCCCTTTATGCTTTTTATACGGGGCTCCCTCTTCAAATACTGGAGCATGAAGGCCCCCATTTTCAGTAAATTGGAAATGGTGGAGCACCCTGGCTCCTGCTCATCGCCCAGGAGAATGGCATCCTCGGTATCCTCCCCCAAGCCACGGACAACACCAGGGATCCCCGAAAGGTTTAAAGTCCCCCTCAAAGCCTGCTCTTCTTGCTCCTGCTCCTCCTCCCCCCAGCCACCATCCTCCTCAGACTTCCTCCTGGGAATTCATTCAGCATTGTGACTTCCTCATCTTCCAGCTCCTGCTCCTCAACGGCTTGATCAATGACACAACACAATGCACACTCCAGAAAGAAGGCGTAAGGTACGATGTCACTGATGGTGCCCTGGCTGCGACTAACCAGTTTGGTGATCTCCTCAAATGGCTGTAGAAGTCTGCATGCGTCGCGCATGAGCAGCCACTGACACTGTGAAAAGAAACCAAGCTCCCCAGAACCTATTTTGCTGCAGAGATCTTACAGGTAGTTGTTAATAGCACGTTGCTGCTGGAGCAGCCTATCAAGCATATATAAGGTGGAGTTCCAGCACGTCGGGCTGTCACAAATCAGAAGTCTGATGTGCAGGTGTTGTCGCCGCTGAATGTCAGCAAGGCGAGCCATGGCCGTGTAAGATCTTCTAAAATGGCCAGACATTTTCCTGGCCTGCCGCAATAAGTCCTGGACCCCGGGGTATTTGGCAACGAATATGTGCACGACTAAGTCCAGGACGTATGCCATACTTGGCACAAGTATCATTTTGCCCTGTTTCAGCAAGCTCAGCAGATTGCACAGTTGTCGCACACCACTTTACCAACTGTCAAATTGACCGCGGTTAGCCACTGATCGGCCTGTGACTGCAGAGCTAAAAGCAGTGCAGAACCAGTGTGGCTCTTGGCTTCCAGGCACAACAGCCGCAGCACAGCATGGCAACGTCTCACCTGGCACGTCGAATAGGTTCTGGGGATCACGGGGGTGCAGCAGAAGTGGCGGTAGCAGTGGAACAGGAGGAGTCAGCCGAAGAGGAGACAGAGGATGGAGTAGGAGGAGAAGAAGAGGCAATCCTGCATGCAATCCGTAGCGGTAACATCAAATCCAAATGGGTGCCACGGGTTACATGCTTGATGGCCGTCAGAAGGTTCACCCAGTGGTCAGTAAAAGTTATGTACCTTCCCTGCTCGTGTTTGCTAGACCACGGTTCTGTGGTCAGATGTATCTTGGCACTGACACTGTGTACCAGAGATATATTCACTTGCCGCTGAATGTGGCCATATAGCTCTGGGATGCCCTTCTGGGAGAAATATTTCCTTCTGGAGACTTTCCATTGCAGTGTGCCAATGGCCACAAATTTTCCAAAGGCCTCAGAGTCCACCAGTTTATATGGCAATAGTTGGAGGGTTATTCCGACGTCATAAATTTTTTACGCTCGAACATTTGGGCCATGAAAGCCTGCCTTCTGCCAGATGAATTGGAGGAGAGAGGAGAAGGAGAAGAGGCAGGACATGGAGCGCCGGGAGTATGGCTTTGTGGGTTCTGACGGCGTTGCTCCCACTGGGCTCAGTGATGGGAGGCCAGGTGACTTCTTAAGGTGGTGGTCCCTAGGTGAGTGTTGGGCTTACCGCCACTTATGAGTTGACAGCACAGGCTGCAGATGGCAAAACTATTGTCAGCAGCTGACAAGTTAAAAAAAGCCCCACACTGCAGAGCCATGTGTCGGCATCCTGGGAGCGCAAGATGTGACCGTGCATGGTGGATGGCTCGCTCCAGAAACATTTGCAGTCTGCTTTTTGCCTTTTGTGCACTGCTTCTCCTCCTTCTCCTCCCTATCTGCTGCTCCGTCTCTTCCTATGAACTCCCCTCCTCTTCATCTCTTGTGGGATCCCACGTGATGTCTATCGACACGTCATGATCATCCTCTTCACCACTACTGACATTAGAGATCACGGAGTAGGCAGCAAGAGCGGGGACCACCCTCCTTGGGCTGATCTGGGTACTGTCGTCAGACCGCTGGGTGGCAGCCATTGCTACCTCCTCTTCCTCATCCGATGCCAAGAATGGCTGCGCATCGGTAAGGTCCGGGAATGGATGGGAAAATAATTCCTCTGACTCAAGTGGAGGGACTATAGGGGTGGTGGTGGTGTCTTTGGGGGTGCACACAGCAGAGAGTGAGGAGGGTGCAGATGTAGAGGATGAGGAGAGTGCAGAAGCAGAAGCCTTTTTGAGCCACTCAACCAACTCTGGTGCACCCTTTGAAGTTATCGCACGCACCTTCTCCAACTTCCCACTTAGGCAACGGCCTGGTGCAGATGCCCGACCCTGACCATCCCTGCGGAACGTCAGGTATATAAATCCCCTTAATTAATTTTTTGCGGAAGCATGTATATAGCACCCCTCAATCAGTATTTTGTGGAAGCAGGTTTATCAAACCCCTTAATCAGTGTTTTTGGGGGCAACAGGTATATCACACCAGTTGCAATTAGTTATTCCAATAGCTTTTGTCCCTCTATATAGCTGCGGTATCGTAGCAGAACCGCACACAACTGCTGCACAATACAAATGCACTATAATATACTTTCTATGTTAGAAAGTATATTATAATTATATCACACCTATCGATAGCACACATATACCAGTCCTTAAAAGGACTTTTGTGGCCCTATTAGCTAACTTTTTGTGTCCCTAATAGCCTGCTCTTGCTCCACAAAGCAACCTCTCCCTACACTGGCAAAACACAGAATGTAAAATGGCTGCCAGATCAGGTTCTGTTATAGGCTGGGGGTGTGTCCATGTGCTCAAACGTCTCAATTGGCTGTCCTGTCCCACCTGATGGATGTGTCATGGGTTAAAGTTCGGTGCAGAAGAATATTGCGCATGTGAAAATCGCCATATAGTCGCATGTTTGGCGAATCGCGAACGAGCAAAGTTCCCTGCATATCGACAGCCTGACGAATCGCAAGGCCATCTCTACACACTAAGACTCCCTTAGTTTTACAAGACCTTTACCTAGAGAATTGATAGCAACACACTGAGCATGCTCGACCTAACAAAGGCTCAGAACTACAGATAATTTATGAGGAAACAAAGTGGGCAGCAGAGTAAGGAAACTTCTTTAATAACAACGGAATGGTAAATATGTGAAATTTACATTATATTAGGTAGTTATTGATGATGAATTAGTCTAAAACATAAGTTATATTTATGGTAACCCGGAATACCCCTTTAAGGCACATGTTGTGCTTCTTCATATAAAAAGTATATTTTTTGCACTTACATGATCACACATTTTCTAACTATTATTATTTTATTTTATTTATTTTATTTATGTCCAGGCAGCACCCGGGGTCCCAAAAAGGATGTTTAGAAAGATCCAGAATCTGATCTCTGCTTACACAAAACCAGATCAGGGAATTGTAACCCACCTGCAGTACCCAGTTGAGAGGAATATGTCCAAGAATGCAAAAGGTTGTGATGTATGAAATGCTGGGATATGCTAAACTGTGATACTTTCTGTATTTGAGAGTGTCCTAATCAGTTAACATTTATAGTAAAGATTGAATTGCTTTCATAGGATTACAAATCATATTTTAATATCTAAAAGGTGGTCTGTCAGCTTCAATGTGAAGTGTTCTCTGCTCTCTGCCTGTTGGGATGCTATAGCTGTTCCTCAGAGCAGAAGGGAGTGCTTGTATAAAAGCCCAATGCAAAGAAATTCAGTGAATCCCCACCCTGTGCTTTTGCAGGAGCAAAACCTGGCAGAATAAAACTTCATATTCATACTACTCCTGATAATAAAAGTTCCACAAAAGGTATGTTTGTATTGCTCCCAGCAGGCCCTACCTACTGCTGGCTGCTTAACATAACCAGAACTGCTGACAGCTTCCCTTTGAACTAAAATAAATACTATTAAATTGCATGATTTTTGGGCCAATTATCGGGGACAAAGGAATGTTCCTTAATGATAATTGGCCCGTATAATCAAATGGCCAATCAGCAGGAGGAAATATGCATGATTATTGGCAGTACATGTGAGATGTGCTGCCAGTGATCAATATAACAGAATGGGGGAGGCACAAGTGCGGTAGCAAATGTGCCTCCCACATTCAGTTTGCATCGGCCTGTGTGATCAGACCAGTGCAAACAAGCTCTGATGAATGTGTTATCACCCACTGGGGCTTCTACTGCCCGTACATCAGGCAGCGTAATTGGGCCCATAGATGGACATAGCTAGATAGTGGGTATAATTGGGGAATTCTTTGAATTTAGCAAATGATTCAATCGTTTCACTTAAGTGCAATGACCATAAAATGGTGTTAAGGCTCCATTCACACGACCGCATCTGTTTTTGTGGACCACAAATGGCAGATCCACAAAACACAGATATCAGCGTTTTGAGGATCTGACTGTCCGGGCCTTGATAAAAATGCCTATTCTTGTCTGCAAAATTAACAAGAATAGGACAGGTTCTATTTTTTTTGCAGGTGCCGCGGAACAGAAATACGGATACGGACTGCACACAGTGTGCTGTCTACATCTTTTGCGGCCCTATTGAAATGAATAGGTCCGCATCCGATCCACAAAAAATGCTGATCGGATGCGGACTGAAAATCCAGTTGTGTGAATGGGATCTTATGCTAAGCACTGTACATACCAACACCATGGTCACCGTAAGAGAGAGAGAGACGGACAGACAAAAGACACTGTGTATCAAAGAATACAAGTTTGTGGGGGTGTTGACCACTCTGATCGGGCTCTTCAACCTTATTTGATGAAAAGTAAAACTAGAGCCTGGTACAAGAAGGTGGCATTATATCTGATACAGTTTTTTACTTTTCAAACCCATTAGTGTGTACATTTAGGTGTGTAGTAATGCAAATAGTTTGCTTTAGGGAGGTTTCTTCTTCTTTTATACTTTGGTCAATAAAGTAATATCAGCCCATATTCTGTTTTTATATTCATATTTCCCTTTTTAAATTTAAAATACAATATATAAAAGTCTGAAAAAATTAACATACATCAGCATATTTTTTATTTAATAAGAGCAAACACAGAAATAAATCTGGAGGCATACAGAAGTAAAAACTCAATTAAGTTTAAAAATGGTGCACGTGAAATTGGGGAAAAGTGCATTTTTCCACAGTTTTTTGCCTTAAAAAAAAAGATAAGAATACTCATGTGTAGAGAAAGGTTGCGGAGGAGGGGAGGTTTATAGTTTAGGAGGATCAGGCATAGTGTAGTGCAGTGTTATTACGTACTTTAGGTTCACACTGCCATCTACTGGCCTTGTTGTGTATTGCAGGTACAGTTGTTTTTTCATTCATAGTGAAAGATGAGAAGTTGCGATTAGTTAGCAACGCTATGCGAAAACAATGAGCGCTAGCGCGGCTACAGCTGTACATATGCCACACTAGTGTTAAGATTTTCAATACTGGAATTAAACGCCTCAGTTTTGTCCCATTTATTGTCAATGGGGACAAAACGTAAGTGAACAGAACAGAATGCACCAAATGCATTCCGTTCCATTTGGTTGCATTCTGATACCGGAGAGCAAACTGCAGCATGCTGCGGTTTGATTTCAGTCATGGTATGCGGAGCAAAATGGATCCGTCATGACCCACAATGCAAGTCAATGGGGATGGATCCGTTTTCTCTGACACAAACTGACACAATAGAAAACGGATCCTTCTCCCATTGACTTTCAATGGAGTTCATGACGGATCCGTCTTGGCTATGTTACAGATAATACAACCAGATCCATTCATAACGGATGCAGATGGTTGTATTTTCAGTAACGGAAGCGTTTTTGCTGAACCCTGCCGGATCCAGCAAAAATGCTAGTGTTAAAGTAGCCTTAGTCTTATAAATTGCCCGTATGGTACAGCTTTTTTTACATGAGGAGGATGGGAGCTCCTGAAGTACAAGACGGAACTTGTGGCAGTAGATTTTCTGTATACTATATTGACTAATGTCTCTCCTTGTAAGCTAACCTTCACATCTAAAAATTCCAATTCCCTTGGATCTATTTTACTAGTGAATCTCATTTTCATATTATTCTGGATGTTCAAGTACTTCACAAATTCCTCAAAATGCACTTCAGTTCCTCTCCACACGATAAAAACATCATCAATAAATCTCAGAAAAAGCTTGATATTTTTCATAAACATATTCCTGGTGGTGAACACATACTCGTTTTCAAAGGTTGCCAAAAACAGGTTTGCAAAGGTACAGGAGACTGTTGTCCCCATTGCTGTTCCCGTTTTTTGGTAGTACCAACTACCATCAAACATGAAGGCTTTGTGTGTCAACAGAAATTCTAGAGCTTCTCTCGCAAACTCAATATATTCTTCACTTTTATTCTGGCATTCCAATATCTTACTCACTGCCTGAACCCCCAATTCTTGTGGTATCCTTGTATATACTGTAACCTCTCCACATCTATTGACACTAAAAGGTCCTCTTCTTGCCACTCTATATCTCTAATGGCTTCCATAAAATCATTAGTACCCCTTAAATATGAAGGTATCCCCTTCACAGTAGCCAATCTACATACATATCAGTTTTATAAGTAAGACCATTAAAGACAAGATAGTGAGGAGTAAGTTTGAGAATAAAAAAGATAATTGGTTTAGAAAATGGTATTCCACAAGGGAATTATAGATGTGGACAATGTTCAGCTTGTAGATTTATGATTAGACTGAAATATTTGAACATAGGAGGAATGAAACATATAGTGAGGCCGTTCATTTCATGCAAGGCACAGTATGTGGTTTATGTTATATTTTGCCCATGTGGGAGATTTTGCATAGGGAAAACCATAAGGTGCCTTTATGCAAGATTCAGAGAACATAAAAAATAAATTTAGACAGGGGTAGGGTTAACTAAGTTAGTATAATATGTTAGAGAAGCACATTGGTAGGACTGTGACATACTTACATGTGTAGGTATAGAAGTAGTAGGAGTATTGAGAAATGGAGGAGATAGACATTGTGTATTACTCCAAAAAGAATCCTCCTGGATAATACAAACAAATGCAATGAGACCTTTGGGTTAATTAGAGATGAGCAAGACGAAGCTGACGAAGTGGAATTTGTTTCGAATTTCAGGAAAAATTCGATTCGCACAAAATGCGAATTTCCTCGCGCTTCGTGGTAACGAATCACATTTTTTCCTAAAATGGCTGCTGCACGTGTGAGGACATGGAGAAAGGAACTCTGCGAAGGCGAGATCACCCATAATGCCATGCTTGCAGCCATCTTAGATTCTGCCATTTACCAGTGTACTTAGTGCAGGGAGAGACGTCTGCAGGCGCTAGGGACAGTGATAGAAAAAACATTATTGTGCTAAAGAAAAAACTATTTACAAGTCCATCGAAAGATTATTCACGATGTAGGGAAAGGATGGAAAAGAATCATTTCACACCTTTTCTGTTGAACAGGGATCAGTCGGGGAGGTGACAGCCTGGGTAATAGGAACAATCCTATTACACCTTGCAGCAATGACTAGGCACCCAAATTTCCATTATACAGCTCTGTAATTCCATCAAACTGTTCTTATTAGGGTGCAAATGTTTTATTTGCTCTATTGCGGCATAGTTATATGTTCTACAGCATTTTTTGGCTTGTATTAGTCGGAAAAAAGAGCTTATTAGCCATTGTGTGGGGAAATTTAAAAATTACAGCCCTTTTTGTTGTGTATTATTGGCAAAAGTAAAATATATTTGCCGCTCAGCGGTGCAGTTATCTGTTCTAAAGCCCTTTTTTTATGTATTAGTGGAAAAGAAAAAAATATATTTGCCGCTCAGCGGTGCAGTTATCTGTTTTAAAGCCCTTTTTTGCATGTATTAGTGGAAAAAGCGGTGCAGTGATATATTCTATAGCCTAGTTTGCTGTGTATTAGTGGCGGAAAAAAAAATATATTCGCTGTTCAGCATTGCACTTATCTGCTGAAAAGCCTCTTGTGTAAAAGTCGAAAAAAAAATTAGGGCCTAATCGCCCTTGTGCGGTGCAGTGATATACTCTAAAGTATAAATGAATTAAAATTGGGGCAACCAGCTTTAGCTTCCTCTAATGAGTATGCCTACGGAATCCTTTTGTTATGACTTTGCACAGGGAGCAAGAATGTTACGCACAATTCTGATGGAACTCCTGATCTTAAGAAACTGGACTTGGACTTCAAAGCAGAGTCTCTCCTGTCGTGTCTTGTGTGCTGTGGAGATCGAATGCAGACGGAGCAGATAAAAGCACATGAATATTGTGAAGCTGCTTGACTTAACCCTTTAAGGACCAGCACCGTACATGTATGGCGGGCTGATCGGATGGGTGCAGGAGCTGCGCCCGCCCGATCAGCACAGGCGTCCAGCAGTCACTGATAACATGAATATTTTCAACTTACTGAAGCTGCTTGATTTAATTGTAAATAGATAGTAAAGGCAAAGTCTGCTGGTGTGTTGTCAACAGCGTCTTCATTATGTTTGCTGCTGGACCCAGGACGACGTAATTCGGTCCATACAGCAAAAGGAGGTCTACAATCACCCATCAATTTTCCAGAAAAAAAGCATGTCTCACATAAAAAATTTCAACAATGAAAGGATAATGGAATTCGGTTCATTCGGTTATTGTTCTGGCGGATCAGAGGAAGAGCAAAATAATTAGTGACATCAACACAAACTTACTGCTGACACCCTCTCCACTCTGTCTGAGGGCTCTACTTGTATAAGCATTTAAAAGAACAGGTTCTGTAGATATCTATGTGGAATCTGCTGACGACGGTGTAAAAGGGGTGCGCATCTTCTTGGCGCTAACATCGACCTGTAAGGCTGAGTTCATACTTGAGTTATTTGGTCAGTTTTGGCCCCATGACTGACCAAATAAGGGAAGTGTGCAGTGATTCTAAGAGCGATGTTTGTCATATGGACTCACAGTATTATTTCACTCCTAAAGCAGACTCCATATGCGTGTTACTGCAAGGCACAGTGTTCTACACCACTATAAAGGCTCTCTGCAGCTAGGAAATAGACGTATTTTAATGTAATTCATCGCAAATTTATTCGTATCGAACCAAATTTCGTGTTCACCTGAGGGATTAGTTCATATCATATTTCTATAGTGCAGGTTCTTACGGACGCAGGTATACCTAATATGTATACTTTTTTTTTTAAGTTTTACATAATAAAAGCATTTTTTAAACAAAAAAAAATCATGTTTTAGTGTCTCCATAGTTTTTTTTATTTTTTTAGGTGATTGTCTTAGGTAGGGTTTCATTTTTTGCGAGATGAGATGATGGTTTGATTGGCACTATTTTAGGGTGCGTATGACTTTTTGATCGCTTGGTATTACACTTTATGTGATATGGTGACAAAAAAAAAAGTTTTTTTTTTCACAACATTTATTTATTTTTTGTATGGTGTTAACCTGAGGTTTTCAGTTATGCAATGTTTTTTGTAGAGCAGATCGTTATGGATGGGGCAATACCTAATATGTATACTTTTTTATTTATTTAAGTTTAACACAATAATATAATTTTAGAAAAAATAAAAATCATATTTTAGTGTCTCCATATTCTGAGAGCCATAATTTTGTTTTATTTTTTGGGTGATTGCCTTAGGTAGGATATAATTTTTTGCGGGATGAGATGACGGTTTGATTGGCACTATTTTGGGGTGTATATGACTTTTTGATTGCTTGCTATTACACGTTTTGTGATGTAAGGTGACAAAAAATGGCTTTTGACACCGTTTTTTTTTTTACGGTGTTCATCTGAGGGGTTAGGTCATGTGGTAGTTTTATAGAGCAGGTTGTTACGGATGCGGCAATATCTAATATGTCTACTTAACTTTTTTTTTACATTTCACACAATAAAAGCATTTTTGAAAGAAAACAAACATGTTTTAGTGTCTTTATAGTCTGAGAGCAGTAGTTATTTCTTTTTTGGGTGATTATCTTAGGCAGGGGCTTATTTTTTGCGGGATGAGGTTATGGTTAGATTGGTACTATTTTCAGGGGCATATGCCCTTTTGATTGCTTGGTGTTGCACTTTTAGTGATGTAAGGTGCATTTTTTATTTTATTTTTTTGACGTTGTTCACCTGAGGGGTTAGGTAATGTGATATTTTTATAGAGCTGGTCGATACGCGGTGATACCTTATGCTTTTTTTAAACTTATGAGGGGTTAATCCACCGGCATCAGTGTTATCACCGATGCTGGTGGATGCAGCAGGAATCCGACTGTCAGTAACCGCCGGATCTCTGCCACTGATCATGGTACCGTAAGTGGGGGAAGAGAAGGACCGCAGGATGCGAATGCTCATCCTGGGGCGCAAAGTACTGGCCCTTTAGGATGAACATTCTCGTCCTGGGTCCATAAGGAGTTAAAGAGAAATAAAGAGACTGCAAAAGAATCCGGTGAGTGCTGCAATTTTTATTTTCTCCTCACATCATAAGTGAATATTGTCTGTAATGCAGAGCACCACCAGGGATCCACATGAGAGCGCATTTAATCCATGGGAAACCCTATAAATAGGCTACAGTGCCGACCGCAGATTGTTTCTCAACATACTAAGTGAACACACCAGTTATTTATACAGACAGGAACAGGAAGCCAGCAGAGCCTGGCGATACGCGTTGGGCTTTTTTCCTGACCACCACGCATACCCCCAATATGCCACCTAAATGATAAGTATTTCAGTCCTCCATTTTTGTTGATGGATTTCAGGCATTTTAACTTGTAATATATTCATTTATATGGGGGCATGTTTATGGCTTTGTGGTGAGCCAGTGTGGCATGTGTACATGGTTGATTCACATCTCCCTGATTTATTGTATACAATGATTTTAAACCATTTTTTGTCGTGTCTGTTGCTTTAAATAAATTTGATATATTTTTAGATGTGCGGCTCTTATCTCGGTATTCTTTTTCTTTGAATTATACTGTGTATTATATACCGTGTGCCGGCACTCTTACTTCAATTCTGATGTGCCCCCGTTCTTTGAATTACAGGAACAGGAAGTGTCATCAAATAGGCGGGAATACAAGTGGAAAGGTCACAGAATTAAAACTGGTGTTATACTCAAATGAACAAAATATGGAAAAAATGTAAATCAGTAGCAGCAAAAAAATACAAATATAACGAAGCAGAAAATGTACAGCAATTGGATATATAAATGTACAAATTACAATAAATCTGGACAAATACTAGAAGAAACATCAAGATATAGCATACACAAGCAGTCATGGAGCCAAAACTAAGCGAAACACAAGGAGAGATAGGACCGAAGTTGTGTTAAGTTTTACTGGAATAAATATCTTGAAAAAGAAAAAGCTTCAGTATAGAGTATTATTATGGGAAATGGACAGAACAGAACCGTTCATGTAAATTTCAATACATAATTAGTACTAATGTTAAATACTTATTGTTAAAAGACAATTTAGCACTAAAAAGTAAAATAGTGAAGACACAAAGATTAAAGGGAACCGGTCACCGGGATTTTGTGTATAGAGCTGAGGACATGGGTTGCTAGATCGCCGCTAGCACAACTGCAATACTCAGTCCCCATAGCTCTGTGTGCTTTTATTGTGTATAAAAACTGATTTGATCCTTATGCAAATTAACCCGAGATGAGTCAGAGCTTGAAAATATGACTCTTCTCTGGTCACACAAGTGAGATATGATTCTTTTATGTTAATTTGCATATGTATCAAATTGTTTTTTTTACACAATAAAAGCACACAGAGCTATGGGGACTGGTTATTGCGGATGTGCTAGTGGTCATCTAGCAACCCATGTCCTCAGCTCTATACCCAAAATCCCAGTGACAGGTTCCATTTAAAGATATTAAAATTGCTAAAAAAAAACATTTCATTTAATCCAAAAAGCCTCTCTGTTGTTTAAAAGGATCAATTTTTTTTAAACGTCAGGGGACCTGTTCTAACACAAAAGCTTGAAGGAAATAAGGATTATTATTATTAATCAAAGAAAAATAATGTGAAACACTATGATCCATTTTGCTGCGGTAAATGTTGGATCTTTGGGTGTTTAGCCATGCTTGCAAAGTTTGTGTTGTGTGATCAACATATTGGAGCCCACAAGGGCATTGCAATAGATAAATTATATAGCTAGATGTACATGTGTAATAATTGCTGATCTGAAAAAATTCCTTGGTAGAGGAGGAGCAAAAAGAGGTTGCCCCATGTGAAATGATAGGGCAACATAGGCAATGAGAGCATCTGCATTTCTACACTCCAGGAACGGTGGATATATCAGCACTGTACTACCTCACGGTCTTTCAAAGCACTAGGGGCTAGCAGGTTTTCTAGAGTTTCATCTCTCCTGAAAGTAGTATTGGGTTTGGATGGAATAAGCTGTGATAAAACTGGGTCATTTTGTAAAATGTAACAGTATTTCTTCAAGATTGTACAGATAAAATTAGTTATTAGCTTATTTAGCCAAGGATTTCAACCAGTGGAAAATGACAGTATGTCTACAGTCCACTGAGGATTTTTACACTACATGTGAATGTGATTTTACTAACAACCCCTTTCACTTGCATTATAATATACTCTCCTGTGGAATTATAGTGTAGCAAAAACACTGCAACGAATATACAATATGGAAACCTAATCTACAGATGATTATTGTTGTATCAGTTGTTTCAGGCATTTACGTATGCAGTGTTGGACGTTTTGTCCGGTTGTATCTCAAGCATTGACTATTAATAAAAACAAATATGCTGCATTTAATGACCAGTCCCTAAGGTGAAGATCCAATGTAATATAACAGAGAATTGCATTTGCAGTGATTCCATAATACAACATATAATATATAATTGGCTTCTTTTCACTAGAAGTAGGCTCACCATAACAATACAGGGAAACTGGTCTATGGGAATACAATGGAGGTCATTTATTAAGACTAGCATTTTAGACAGTTTTATTATCTGTGGCAGTGGATCCTCCAGAATTATGAAGAGGCGCCGGCTTTTTCACAACTTCGGTGGATCCACCTCCGCTTCTAAATATAAGATAGCTTCCGAGCTGTCTTACATTTAGACCTTTTTCTATGCCTAAAACAGGCATAGAAAATGGTAACTGAGACGGGCCTTCCCCATCCATGCCATGCCCAAAATTCTATACCTGGCATGAGCGGATGTCGCAGATAGCGACATAACTAACCGTTGCACCGCTATCTGCACCTGAAATATGCCTAATATAGGCGTATTTCAGTATAATAAATAACCCTCAATGCTTCGATCATTATATATTATTGAGCAAACATATCCAATGTAATATAACTCCTATGTCTGACCATTTGTTCTTTCCTCACTGCAGGTTAACAAGGGACATCGACAGCTTTGTCTTCTTTATGGGAACATTTGTCTGAGAAAATATTATTATGTAGATTTTGAAGATGCACATGCAGTTACATGATCAAGCTCCTGGTGTTTATCTCCTGCTGGTGTAATATCCTGTACACTGAACATGGGGTTATCTATCCTCTTTGTAGCACAGGATGCCAAGCATCACATGCTTCTTGTCTTCACTGCTCCTTGGTTCTGCCTTTCTCTATCTCTGGAGAAATTGTGTTTAACATGCTGAGCAGCAGCTCTAGTGAGGAATAGAATAGCAGATAATTGTTTGTTAGCAGAACTGTGCTGTGTGTTAGTACAGTGAGCAAGAACTGCCCTACCTTACACCTTCCAATAGAGGGACATGCGTGAGATGTAAATAACTGCAATGTCTGTGAAAACGAGAAGAATCATGGAAACCACAGTCCTCAATACTGGAATACCATCTACAGCAAGCCCTTTTGGCATCAAAGCAAAGTTGCTATACAGAAATGGGCAAGAATGGTGAGCATTCACACACATATTGGGTCATTTATCAAACTGGTGTAAAGTAGAACTGGTTTAGATGCTCATAGCAACCAATCAGATTCCACCTTTCATTTTCCAAAGGAGCTGTCAAAAATGAAAGGTGGAATCAGATTGGTTGCTATGGACAACTAAGCTAGTTCTACGTTACACCAGTCTGATAAATGACCCCAATACTGTCTTGGTAGATTTTATTAGATTGGAAAACCACTTTAGCATGCTGATACTTCATAGAACTACTGTAAGCAAATTATGTCCTCTATACTCATTAATAAAAGTGATCCTCAGGAAAGGTCATCAATATGAGATCAGCAGGGGTCCAACTCCCAGGACTGTCATGATCAGCTGCGAGAAAAGACCATGGCGCTTAGTGAGCAATTAGGCCTCTTCCTAGACCATTTTATATTACATTCATTGGTCAAGTGAATGGACTGAGTGATACCAAGCACAGCAGCTATCAAATGGACTGCACTGTGCTTGGTATGAGCTCTTACTGCAACACCACGGTCTCCTCACACAGCTGATTGGTGGGGGTCGCAGGAATTGATGGATGAAGATAGATAATCAATAGGATAATTAGTGATGAACGAAGCGAGCTTCAAATGCTACATCTGAAGTCGCTTCACTCAAAACTTTGGAATAAAACTGTACAGAGATCCGTCTCTATACAGTAATAAAATGTATGGGTTCATATGAGCCGAAGTTATTTCTTCGCGAAATCACGTGAATGTTCGCAGAATAATTTCAGTAGTTGAATTTTAAAGTGAAAACTACCGTAAAACTTGAAACTGAACTTGGCTTCGGTTCAGAGTTACCAGTCAGAAACGAAGCCTAGTTTGGTTTCAAGTTTTAATGTTGTTTTCCACTTTAAAAATCAACTACTGAAGTTATTCAGTGAAGTCTCACGCGACTTCGTGAATAGCTAACTTCGGCTCATAGGAGCCCATACATTTTAATACCGTACAGAGATGGATCTCCGTACAGTATTATTCCGAAGTTTTGAGCGAAGCGACTTCGGATGTAATAACTGAAGTTCACTTCGCTCATCACTAATGATAATCCCAAAAAATCTCTTTACATTTCATCAGACCAGAAAATCTCATTGCTCACAGTCTGAGAGTACTTTAGGTCCTTTTACCGAGGAGAGGCTTCTATCTGGTAACTCTGTCATAAAGCCAAGATTAGTGGAATGTTGCAGTGATAGTTGACCTCTGCACACAGGATCTTTGGTGGGGTGGGAAGCACTAGGAAGAGTTCTGGTTGTTCCAAACTTCTTCCATTTAAGAAATATACCCTTCTCCAGATCTGTGCCTCAATGCAATCCTGTCTCTGGGCTCTACAGGCAGTTCTTCCTCCTCTTAGTTAGATTTTTGCTCTGGTATGAATTGTCAGCTGTGAGACAAATATAGACAGCAGTGTGTCTTTCCAAATCATGTCTAATCAACTGAATTTACCATTAATAATGATGTAGAAACATCTCAGAGATGATCTATAGAAATGTGAAGCTCCCAGGGCTAAATTTTAAGTACCATAGCAAAGGGTACTTTGTCCATGTGAAATTCTAGTTTTCCTATTAATAAATTTGCAAACATTTCTAAACTTCTCTTTTTGTTTTTTTTATTAAGATGTGTTGTGTTCAGATTGATGGGGGAAAAACTTGAATTTTTCTTTATTTGAGCACAGGGCAGCAATGTAACGAAAGGTGACTGTATATATGTAACTGAGAACCTTCTATTAACCAAAAAAAAACTGCTGCAAAAATTGACCATATCTCAAGAGTACATGGATCATTAGTACATTCAAATAGAGAGTCCATCTTTACCCGTGAAGCTGGACACTTTCACAATTTGGATTATTTTTTACGAGGTTGCAGGCGTATTGAGGTCCTACTGGCTAGATAGTTTATCCTGGACCTTGATATCACATCTTTGGGCCATTTCCAAATTAAGTACTTGCTGGCCACTTCCTCTAGATCCCAGTATGGTAAGTACTTGTCTGAATTAGCTCTCTGTCTGTGTGAAGAGAAGCAGAAAAATATAACTCTGATTTGTACAAAATAAAAAACTCTGGAACTACACAGCTCAGACGGTTCTCTGACCACTGTTCTATTAGTTTTGACAGTTAACATTATCTGATTAATTTAATTATGCAATCTTAAAGAGCTCCATGATTTATGTTTTCATAGTTATAACAGACTGTTAAACCACCAAAAGATAATCCCCCTTGATATTTTGTGCCATATTGGTAGTGATTTTTAATGTACAGTTCAAACCAATGTTGTCGGCAGCTGCCAACACTTGTAAAGATTGGTAGGTCCTATGTAACTTCTCAGCCACAGGAAGTTATGGTCTGTGAACATAGCATTGGGGCCTTTCATTGGAGGTATATCTCAGAAGAAAGCCTTTAATATATGTCACTGTATAGACATATAGTGGCATATGTCATCCACTGATGATTGTGTCCAAGGAGAACAGATTGGGGTGTCTTAGAGTGCTGAAATCCATTGTGCCTATGGTAGTCTGAGAATATGGATGCAATCTCACATACTTAAAGAGGGAACTGATAATCAAACCATGGTAGCAACATTGAAAATTAGGGGTCAGTATTGGGCACTATTCTCTTCAATATACAAACCGGATTCCCAAAAAGTTGGGACACTAAACAAATTGTGAATAAAAACTGAATGCAATGATGGGGAGATGGCAAATGTCAATATTTTATTTGTAATAGAACGTAGATGACAGATCAAACGTTTAATCCGAGTAAATGTATCATTTTAAGGGAAAAATACGTTGATTCAAATTTTCACGGTGTCAACAAATCCCAAAAAAGTTGGGACAAGTAGCAATAAGAGGCTGCAAAAAGTTAATTTGAGCATAACGAAGAGCTGGAAGACCAATTAACACTAATTAGGTCAATTGGCAACATTGGGTATAAAAAGAGCTTCTCAGAGTGGCAGTGTCTCTCAGAAGCCAAGATGGGTAGAGGATCACCAATTCCCACAATGTTGCAAAGAAAGATAGTGGAGCAATATCAGAAAGGTGTTACCCAGCGAAAAATTGCAAAAACTTTGCATCTATCATCATCAACTGTGCATAACATCATCCGAATATTCAGAGAATCTGGAACAATCTCTGTCCGTAAGGGTCAAGGCCGTAAAACCATACTGGATGCCCGTGATCTCCGGGCCCTTAAACGACACTGCACCACAAACAGGAATGCTACTGTAAAGGAAATCACAGAATGGGCTCAGGAATACTTCCAGAAACCATTGTCAGTGAACACAATCCACCGTGCCATCCGCCGTTGCCAGCTGAAACTCTACAGTGCAAAGAAGAAGCCATTTCTAAGCAAGATCCACAAGCTCAGGCGTTTTCACTGGGCCAGGGATCATTTAAAATGGAGTGTGGCAAAATGGAAGACTGTTCTGTGTTTAGACGAGTCACGATTCAAAGTTCTTTTTAGAAATCTGGGACGCCATGTCATCCGGACCAAAGAGGACAAGGACAACCAAAGTTGTTATCAACGCTCAGTTCAGAAGCCTGCATCTTTGATGGTATGGGTTTGCATGAGTGCGTGTGGCATGGGCAGCTTGCATGTCTGGAAAGGCACCATCAATGCAGAAAAATATATTCAGGTTCTAGAACAACATATGCTCCCATCCAGACATCATCTCTTTCAGGGAAGACCCTGCAACAAGATAATGCCAGACCACATTCTGCATCAATCACAACATCATGGCTGCGTAGGAGAAGGATCCGGGTACTGAAATGGCCAGTCTGCAGTCCAGATCTTTCACCTATAGAGAACATTTGGCGCATCATAAAGAGGAAGGTGCAACAAAGAAGGCCCAAGACGATTGAACAGTTAGAGGCCTGTATTAGATAAGAATGGGTGAGCATTCCTATTTCTAAACTTGAGAAACTGGTCTCCTCGGTCCCCAGACGTCTGTTAAATGTTGTAAGAAAAAGGGGAGATGCCACACAGTGGTTAAAATGGCCTTGTCCCAACTTTTTGGGGATTTGTTGACACCATGAAATTCTGATTCAACATATTTTTCCCTTAAAATGGTAAATTTTCTCAGTTTAAACTTTTGTTCCGTGATTTATGTTCTATTCTGAATAAAATATTAGAAGTTGGCACCTCCACATCATTGCATTCAGTTTTTATTCACGATTTGTATAGTGTCCCAACTTTTTTGGAATCCGATTTGTATTTATTAAAGATCTTGTAGAAGGCTTGCATAGTAAAATATCAATTTTCACAGATAACACTAAACTGTGTAAAGTAATTAACACTGATGAGGACAGTATACTACTACAGAGCGATCTGGATAGATTGGAGGCTTGGGCAGATAAGTGGCAGATGAGGTTTAACACTGACAAATGTAAGGTTATGCACATGGGAAGGAATAATGTAAATAACCCGCACATACTAAATGATAAAACACTGGGTAACATGACATGGAAAAGGACCTAGGAATTTTAACAAACAGCAAACTAAGCAGTAAAAACCAGTGTCAGGCAGCTGCTGCCAAGGTCAGTAAGATAATGGGTTGCATCAAAAGGGGCATAGATGCCCGTGATGAGAACATAGTCCTACCACTTTACAAATCATTAGTCAGACCACACATGGAGTACTGTGTACAGTTCTGGGCTCCTGTGAACAAGGCAAACATAGCAGAGCTGGAGAGGGTTCAGAGGAAGGCAACTAAAGTAATAACTGGAATGGGGCAACTACAGTACCCTGAAAGATTATCAAAATTAGGGTTATTCACTTTAGAAAAAAGACGACTGAGGGGAGATCTAATTAATATTTTTAAATATATCAGGGGTAGTACAGAGATCTATCCTATCATCTATTTATCTCCAGGACTGTGACTGTGACGAGGGGACACCCTCTGCGTCTGGAGGACAGAAGGTTTGTACACAAACATAGAAGAGGATTCTCTACGGTAAGAGCAGTGAGACTATGGAACTCTCTGCCTGAGGAGGTGGTGATGGTGAGTACAATAAAGGAATTCAAGAGGGGCCTGGATGTATTTCTGGAGCGTAAAAATATTACAGGCTATAGCTACTAGAGAGGGATCGTTGATCCAGGGAGTTATTCTGATTGCCTTATTGGAGTCGGGAAGGAATTTTTCCCCCTTAAGTGAGGAAAATTGGCTTGTACCTCACATATATTTTTTTGCCTTCCTCTGGATCAACTTGCAGGATAACAGGCCGAACTGGATGGACAAATGTCTTTTTTCGGCCTTATATACTATGTTACTATGTTACTATGACACCAGGTATGTGGTTTTCCAGTACTTTGATATATATGGTCTATCTTCAGGATAAATTATAAATACTAAATTGGTGGTGGTCTGAGGTCCATGCACCCTTACCCACAATTTCAGGCAGCCGCCAGCATCAGAAACTCCATCCACAGCAGGCTTTAGGGTGCCTGACTCCCAGCAGGCAGCTCTCATGTGGCTCTCAGCCTTGCAGCATGGCGGATCTCCTCACCTCCCAAAAACTAAGAGCTTTCACAGCTCCACTATCACTTGGAGGATCATACCACACCCAGCTGAGCTGCTGCCTTGGTTTTTAAACCCAGCCCAAAACCTGGCCTGGAAGTGGGCAACAGCCACCCACCCTGCTCTTTGGCTGCTCCCAATAAGAACCGGCCCGGGATGACTTTACAGCCACACTAAGTAAAACAGTGTCAGCGAACACTAGCTGCTGATGACGCACAAAATTACTGGTTCCTATCTCACCGAGGCCAGGAACCTCTGTGACACTACACTTAACAGTTAACAGTGAAACACATTTTTTTTAGACCTGGAGTGATCGGGGAAAAGTCGCAGATTGCAGTGCAGTTCAGCTGGATACTGTATATAAGGAGAGTATCCATGGCGCCTAGTTGTCTGCAACTAGGAACCAGTGTTTAGTAGCAGAGACTCTGCCAGACTGCATGAGTGACCAGAAGAAGACATTGAGATGGGAATGCTAAGCCACAGACCCCAGGTTACTAGCGTGCTCAGCAACAAAGCCAGAGACTCTGGCCATAGTAACAGCCTTCTGAGAGAGAGGGACAACTAACTCAAGCCTTTCCTCAGCATGAAACCCTGGCTGGAGAAGTCAGCTCAGTGCCTTGCTTGTATTGTTTTGCATTTGAGTTCCTACAGAAAATAAGCACAGTAGTTAACTACAGACCCTTACTCTCTGGTCTTATATTCTATTGGGGTGCACCAGGCCTTACCATCCATTCCAAAGAGCAGCAACACGTAGTGACTAGAGTTGAGCGAACACCTGGATGTTCGGGTTCGAGAAGTTCGGCCGAACATCCCGGAAATGTTCGGGTTCGGGATCCGAACCCGATCCGAACTTCGTCCCGAACCCGAACCCCATTGAAGTCAATGGGGACCCGAACTTTTCGGCACTAAAAAGGCTGTAAAACAGCCCAGGAAAGAGCTAGAGGGCTGCAAAAGGCAGCAACATGTAGGTAAATCCCCTGCAAACAAATGTGGATAGGGAAATGAATTAAAATAAAAATTAAATAAATAAAAATTAACCAAAATCAATTGGAGAGAGGTTCCATAGCAGAGAATCTGGCTTCCCGTCACCCACCACTGGAACAGTCCATTCTCAGATATTTAGGCCCCGGCACCCAGGCAGAGGAGAGAGGTCCCGTAACAGAGAATCTGTCTTCATGTCAGCAGAGAATTAGTCTGCATGTCATAGCAGAGAATGAGGCTTCACGTCAGCCACCACTGCAACAGTCCATTGGCATATATTTAGGCCCAGCACCCAGGCAGAGGAGGGAGGTCCCGTAACAGAGAATCTGTCTTCATGTCAGCAGAGAATTAGTCTGCATGTCATAGCAGAGAATGAGGCTTCACGTCAGCCACCACTGCAACAGTCCATTGGCATATATTTAGGCCCAGCACACACACAGGCAGAGGAGAGAGGTCCCGTAACAGACAATCTGGCTTCATGTCAGCAGAGAATTAGTCTGCATGTCATAGCAGAGAATGAGGCTTCACGTCAGCCACCACTGCAACAGTCCATTGGCATATATTTAGGCCCAGCACACACACAGGCAGAGGAGAGAGGTCCCGTAACAGAGAATCTGTCTTCATGTCAGCAGAGAATTAGTCTGCATGTCATAGCAGAGAATGAGGCTTCACGTCAGCCACCACTGCAACAGTCCATTGGCATATATTTAGGCCCAGCACACACACAGGCAGAGGAGAGAGGTCCCGTAACAGACAATCTGGCTTCATGTCAGCAGAGAATTAGTCTGCATGTCATAGCAGAGAATGAGGCTTCACGTCAGCCACCACTGCAACAGTCCATTGGCATATATTTAGGCCCAGCACACACACAGGCAGAGGAGAGAGGTCCCGTAACAGAGAATCTGTCTTCATGTCAGCAGAGAATTAGTCTGCATGTCATAGCAGAGAATCAGGCTTCACGTCACCCACCACTGCAACAGTCCATTGGCATATATTTAGGCCCAGCACCCAGGCAGAGGAGGGAGGTCCCGTAACAGAGAATCTGTCTTCATGTCAGCAGAGAATTAGTCTGCATGTCATAGCAGAGAATGAGGCTTCACGTCACCCACCACTGCAACAGTCCATTGGCATATATTTAGGCCTAGCACACAGGCAGAGGAGAGGTTCATTCAACTTTGGGTAGCCTCGCAATATAATGGTAAAATGAAAATAAAAATAGGATTGAATGAGGAAGTGCCCTGGAGTCCAATAATATATGGTTATGGGGAGGTAGTTAATGTCTAATCTGGACAAGGGACGGACAGGTCCTGTGGGATCCATGCCTGGTTCATTTTTATGAACGTCAGCTTGTCCACATTGGCTGTAGACAGGCGGCTGCGTTTGTCTGTAATGACGCCCCCTGCCGTGCTGAATACACGTTCAGACAAAACGCTGGCTGCCGGGCAGGCCAGCACCTCCAAGGCATAAAAGGCTAGCTCTGGCCACGTGGACAATTTAGAGACCCAGAAGTTGAATGGGGCCGAACCATCAGTCAGTACGTGGAGGGGTGTGCACACGTACTGTTCCACCATGTTAGTGAAATGTTGCCTCCTGCTAACACGTTGCGTATCAGGTGGTGGTGCAGTTAGCTGTGGCGTGTTGACAAAAGTTTTCCACATCTCTGCCATGCTAACCCTGCCCTCAGAGGAGCTGGCCGTGACACAGCTGCCTTGGCGACCTCTTGCTCCTCCTCTGCCTTGGCCTTGGGCTTCCACTTGTTCCCCTGTGACATTTGGGAATGCTCTCAGTAGCGCGTCTACCAACGTGCGCTTGTACTCGCGCATCTTCCTATCACGCTCCAGTGCAGGAAGTAAGGTGGGCACATTGTCTTTGTAGCGTGGATCCAGCAGGGTGGCAACCCAGTAGTCCGCACAGGTTAAAATGTGGGCAACTCTGCTGTCGTTGCGCAGGCACTGCAGCATGTAGTCGCTCATGTGTGCCAGGCTGCCCAGGGGTAAGGACAAGCTGTCCTCTGTGGGAGGCGTATCGTCATCGTCCTGCCTTTCCCCCCAGCCACGCACCAGTGATGGACCCGAGCTGCGTTGGGTGCCACCCCGCTGTGACCATGCTTCATCCTCATCCTCCTCCACCTCCTCCTCATCCTCGTCCTCCTCGTCCTCCAGTAGTGGGCCCTGGCTGGCCACATTTGTACCTGGCCTCTGCTGTTGCCAAAAACCTCCCTCTGAGTCACTTCGAAGAGACTGGCCTGAAAGTGCTAAAAATGACCCCTCTTCCTCCTCCTCCTCCTCCTCCTGGGCCACCTCCTCTTCCATCATCGCCCTAAGTGTTTTCTCAAGGAGACATAGAAGTGGTATTGTAACGCTGATAACGGTGTCATCGCCACTGGCCATGTTGGTGGAGTACTCGAAACAGCGCAACAGGGCACACAGGTCTCGCATGGAGGCCCAGTCATTGGTGGTGAAGTGGTGCTGTTCTGTAGTGCGACTGACCCGTGCGTGCTGCAGCTGAAACTCCACTATGGCCTGCTGCTGCTCGCACAGTCTGTCCAGCATGTGCAAGGTGGAGTTCCACCTGGTGGGCACGTCGCATATGAGGCGGTGAGCGGGAAGGCCGAAGTTACGCTGTAGCGCAGACAGGCGAGCAGCAGCAGGATGTGAACGCCGGAAGCGCGAACAGACGGCCCGCACTTTATGCAGCAGCTCTGACATGTCGGGGTAGTTGTGAATGAACTTCTGCACCACCAAATTCAGCACATGCGCCAAGCAAGGGATGTGCGTCAAATTGGCTAGTCCCAGAGCTGCAACGAGATTTCGCCCATTATCACACACCACCAGGCCGGGCTTGAGGCTCACCGGCAGCAACCACTCGTCGGTCTGTTGTTCTATACCCCGCCACAACTCCTGTGCGGTGTGGGGCCTGTCCCCCAAACATATGAGTTTCAGAATGGCCTGCTGACGTTTACCCCGGGCTGTGCTGAAGTTGGTGGTGAAGGTGTGTGGCTGACTGGATGAGCAGGTGGAAGAAGAGGAGGAGGAAGCCGAGAAGGAGGAGGTGGCAACAGGAGGCAAAGAATGTTGCCCTGCGATCCTTGGCGGCGGAAGGACGTGCGCCAAACAGCTCTCCGCCTGGGGCCCAGCTGCCACTACATTTACCCAGTGTGCAGTTAGGGAGATATAGCGTCCCTGGCCGTGCTTACTGGTCCACGTATCTGTGGTTAGGTGGACCTTGCCACAGATGGCGTTGCGCAGTGCACACTTGATTTTATCGGATACTTGGTTGTGCAGGGAAGGCACGGCTCTCTTGGAGAAGTAGTGCCGGCTGGGAACAACATACTGTGGGACAGCAAGCGACATGAGCTGTTTGAAGCTGTCTGTGTCCACCAGCCTAAATGACAGCATTTCATAGGCCAGTAGTTTAGAAATGCTGGCATTCAGGGCCAGGGATCGAGGGTGGCTAGGTGGGAATTTACGCTTTCTATCAAATGTTTGTGAGATGGAGAGCTGAACGCTGGCGTGTGACATGGTTGAGACGCTTGGTGACGGAGGTGGTGGTGGTGGTGTTGGTGGTACATCCCCTGTTTGCTGGGCGGCAGGTGCCAACGTTCCTCCAGAGGCGGAGGAAGAGGCCGAGGCGGCAGCAGCAGAATAGGCCGAGGCGGCAGCAGCAGAAGAGGTAGCAGGGGGAGCCTGAGTGACTTCCTTGGTTTTAAGGTGTTTACTCCACTGCAGTTCATGCTTTGCATGCAGGTGCCTGGTCATGCAGGTTGTGCTCAGGTTCAGAACGTTAATGCCTCGCTTCAGGCTCTGATGGCACAGCGTGCAAACCACTCGGGTCTTGTCGTCAGCACATTGTTTGAAGAAGTGCCATGCCAGGGAACTCCTTGAAGCTGCCTTTGGGGTGCTCGGTCCCAGATGGCGGCGGTCAGTAGCAGGCGGAGTCTCTTGGCGGCGGGTGTTCTGCTTTTGCCCACTGCTCCCTCTTTTGCTACGCTGTTGGCTCGGTCTCACCACTGCCTCTTCCTCCGAACTGTGAAAGTCAGTGGCACGACCTTCATTCCATGTGGGGTCTAGGACCTCATCGTCCCCTGCATCGTCTTCCACCCAGTCTTGATCCCTGACCTCCTGTTCAGTCTGCACACTGCAGAAAGACGCAGCAGTTGGCACCTGTGTTTCGTCATCATCAGAGACATGCTGAGGTGGTATTCCCATGTCCTCATCATCAGGAAACATAAGTGGTTGTGCGTCAGTGCATTCTATGTCTTTCACCGCTGGGGAAGGGCTAGGTGGATGCCCTTGGGAAACCCTGCCAGCGGAGTCTTCAAACAGCATAAGAGACTGCTGCATAACTTGAGGCTGAGACAGTTTCCCTGGTATGCATGGGGGTGATGTGACAGACTGATGGGGTTGGTTTTCAGGCGCCATCTGTGCGCTTTCTGCAGAAGACTGGGTGGGAGATAATGTGAACGTGCTGGATCCACTGTCGGCCACCCAATTGACTAATGCCTGTACCTGCTCAGGCCTTACCATCCTTAGAACGGCATTGGGCCCCACCATATATCGCTGTAAATTCTGGCGGCTACTGGGACCTGAGGTAGTTGGTACACTAGGACGTGTGGATGTGGCAGAACGGCCACGTCCTCTCCCAGCACCAGAGGGTCCACTAACACCACCACGACCATGTCCACGTCCGCGTCCCTTACTAGATGTTTTTCTCATTGTTATGGTTCACCACAACAACAAATATATTATTTGGCCCAATGTATTGTATTCAAATTCAGCGGGATATAAATTTGAGGCCTAGTATTTAGGCGCTGGGTGACCGGTATGGATTTAGTGACAGAATTAGACTTGGAAATGCACAGAAGCGTGTGTGTGAAGTTATTCTGAATGACCCTATGTGCACCTTCAATATTATATACCCTTTTAGGGATAGATTTCAAATAGCTCTGATATAGCAGAAACCACTAAATTATGAAATTGCTAAATTGGGAATTGTACTTCAACCCAGAACAAAAATGTGCTTTGACGGACACTAAATATCTTGCCCAGCAACAACAGTACAGCGGTGGGTAACGAGAGATTTAGAGGGATTTAAATTTGAGGCCTAGTATTTAGGCGCTGGGTCACCGGTATGGATTTAGTGACAGAATTAGACTTGGAAATGCACAGAAGCGTGTGTGTGAAGTTATTCTGAATGACCCTATGTGCACCTTCAATATTATATACCCTTTTAGGGATAGATTTCAAATAGCTCTGATATAGCAGAAACCACTAAATTATGAAATTGCTAAATTGGGAATTGTACTTCAACCCAGAACAAAAAATGTGCTTTGACGGACACTAAATATCTTGCCCAGCAACAACAGTACAGCGGTGGGTAACGAGAGATTTAGAGGGATTTAAATTTGAGGCCTAGTATTTAGGCGCTGGGTCACCGGTATGGATTTAGTGACAGAATTAGACTTGGAAATGCACAGAAGCGTGTGTGTGAAGTTATTCTGAATGACCCTATGTGCACCTTCAATATTATATACCCTTTTAGGGATAGATTTCAAATAGCTCTGATATAGCAGAAACCACTAAATTATGAAATTGCTAAATTGGGAATTGTACTTCAACCCAGAACAAAAAATGTGCTTTGACGGACACTAAATATCTTGCCCAGCAACAACAGTACAGTGGTGGGTAACGAGAGATTTAGAGGGATTTAAATTTGAGGCCTAGTATTTAGGCGCTGGGTCACCGGTATGGATTTAGTGACAGAATTAGACTTGGAAATGCACAGAAGCGTGTGTGTGAAGTTATTCTGAATGACCCTATGTGCACCTTCAATATTATATACCCTTTTAGGGATAGATTTCAAATAGCTCTGATATAGCAGAAACCACTAAATTATGAAATTGCTAAATTGGGAATTGTACTTCAACCCAGAACAAAAAATGTGCTTTGACGGACACTAAATATCTTGCCCAGCAACAACAGTACACCGGTGGGTAACGAGAGATTTAGAGGGAATTAAATTTGAGGCCTAGTATTTAGGCGCTGGGTCACCGGTATGGATTTAGTGACAGAATTAGACTTGGAAATACACAGTAGCGGGTGTGTGTGAAGTTATTCTGAATGACCCTATGTGCACCTTCAATATTATATACCCTTTTAGGGATAGATTTCAAATAGCTCTGATATAGCAGAAACCACTAAATTATGAAATTGCTAAATTGGGAATTGTACTTCAACCCAGAACAAAAAATGTGCTTTGACGGACACTAAATATCTTGCCCAGCAACAACAGTACAGCGGTGGGTAACGAGAGATTTAGAGGGAATTAAATTTGAGGCCTAGTATTTAGGCGCTGGGTCACCGGTATGGATTTAGTGACAGAATTAGACTTGGAAATGCACAGAAGCGTGTGTGTGAAGTTATTCTGAATGACCCTATGTGCACCTTCAATATTATATACCCTTTTAGGGATAGATTTCAAATAGCTCTGATATAGCAGAAACCACTAAATTATGAAATTGCTAAATTGGGAATTGTACTTCAACCCAGAACAAAAAATGTGCTTTGACGGACACTAAATATCTTGCCCAGCAACAACAGTACAGCGGTGGGTAACGAGAGATTTAGAGGGATTTAAATTTGAGGCCTAGTATTTAGGCGCTGGGTCACCGGTATGGATTTAGTGACAGAATTAGACTTGGAAATGCACAGAAGCGTGTGTGTGAAGTTATTCTGAATGACCCTATGTGCACCTTCAATATTATATACCCTTTTAGGGATAGATTTCAAATAGCTCTGATATAGCAGAAACCACTAAATTATGAAATTGCTAAATTGGGAATTGTACTTCAACCCAGAACAAAAAATGTGCTTTGACGGACACTAAATATCTTGCCCAGCAACAACAGTACAGTGGTGGGTAACGAGAGATTTAGAGGGATTTAAATTTGAGGCCTAGTATTTAGGCGCTGGGTGACAGGTATGGGTTTAGTGACAGAATTAGACTTGGAAATACACAGTAGCGGGTGTGTGTGAAGTTATTCTGAATGACCCTATGTGCACCTTCAATATTATATACCCTTTTAGGGATAGATTTCAAATAGCTCTGATATAGCAGAAACCACTAAATTATGAAATTGCTAAATTGGGAATTGTACTTCAACCCAGAACAAAAAATGTGCTTTGACGGACACTAAATATCTTGCCCAGCAACAACAGTACACCGGTGGGTAACGAGAGATTTAGAGGGAATTAAATTTGAGGCCTAGTATTTAGGCGCTGGGTCACCGGTATGGATTTAGTGACAGAATTAGACTTGGAAATACACAGTAGCGGGTGTGTGTGAAGTTATTCTGAATGACCCTATGTGCACCTTCAATATTATATACCCTTTTAGGGATAGATTTCAAATAGCTCTGATATAGCAGAAACCACTAAATTATGAAATTGCTAAATTGGGAATTGTACTTCAACCCAGAACAAAAATGTGCTTTGACGGACACTAAATAACTTCCCAGCTACAACAGGACACGGTAACGAGAGATTTAGAGGGATTTAAATTTGAGGCCTAGTATTTAGGCGCTGGGTGACAGGTATGGGTTTAGTGACAGAATTAGACTTGGAAATACACAGTAGCGGGTGTGTGTGAAGTTATTCTGAATGACCCTATGTGCACCTTCAATATTATATACCCTTTTTGGGATAGATTTCAAATAGCTCTGATATAGCAGAAACCACTAAATTATGAAATTGCTAAATTGGGAATTGTACTTCAACCCAGAACAAAAATGTGCTTTGACGGACACTAAATAACTTTCCCAGCTACAACAGGACAACGGTAACGAGAGATTTAGAGGGATTTAAATTTGAGGCCTAGTATTTAGGCGCTGGGTGACAGGTATGGGTTTAGTGACAGAATTAGACTTGGAAATACACAGTAGCGGGTGTGTGTGAAGTTATTCTGAATGACCCTATGTGCACCTTCAATATTATATACCCTTTTTGGGATAGATTTCAAATAGCTCTGATATAGCAGAAACCACTAAATTATGAAATTGCTAAATTGGGAATTGTACTTCAACCCAGAACAAAAAATGTGCTTTGACGGACACTAAATATCTTGCCCAGCAACAACAGTACAGCGGTGGGTAACGAGAGATTTAGAGGGAATTAAATTTGAGGCCTAGTATTTAGGCGCTGGGTCACCGGTATGGATTTAGTGACAGAATTAGACTTGGAAATACACAGTAGCGGGTGTGTGTGAAGTTACTCTGAATGACCCTATGTGCACCTTCAATATTATATACCCTTTTTGGGATAGATTTCAAAGAGCTCTGATATAGCAGGAACCACTAAATTATGAAATTGCTAAATTGAGAATTGTATTTCAACCCAGAACAAGAAATGTGCTTGAACGGACACTAAATAACTCGCCCAGCTACAGCACTAGGGACAGATTTAGCTGGATATAAATTTGAGGCCTAGTATTTAGGCGCTGGGTGACCGGTATGGATTTAGTGACAGAATTAGACTGGGATATGGCCAAAAAATGAACAGACTATTGCTGGTTAAATGCACTTGGTGTGACAGCTTCACCCTGATGTAGGCTTTAGCCAAAAAACAACCACACCATTGAGGGTTAAATGCACTTGGTGACAGGCGCAGCTTGCCCCTGATTTTGTATATGGCCAAAAAATGAACAGACTATTGCTGGTTAAATGCACTTGGTGTGACAGCTTCACCCTGATGTAGGCTTTAGCCAAAAAACAACCACACCATTGAGGGTTAAATGCACTTGGTGACAGGCGCAGCTTGCCCCTGATTTTGTATATGGCCAAAAAATGAACAGACTATTGCTGGTTAAATGCACTTGGTGTGACAGCTTCACCCTGATGTAGGCTTTAGCCAAAAAACAACCACACCATTGAGGGTTAAATGCACTTGGTGACAGGCGCAGCTTGCCCCTGATTTTGTATATGGCCAAAAAATGAACAGACTATTGCTGGTTAAATGCACTTGGTGTGACAGCTTCACCCTGATGTAGGCTTTAGCCAAAAAACAACCACACCATTGAGGGTTAAATGCACTTGGTCGCAGCTTGTGCTGGCGCACCACAAGACACAAAATGGCCGCCGATCACCCCAGAAAAATGAGACTGACAAACGGTCTGTGCAGCCTAAAAACAGTGAGCAATTGAGGATCAGCAGCTCAATGATCCACAGCTGCAGATCGATCAGTTAATCAAGTCCTTTGGAGGAGTTAATCTGCCTAATCTCGCCCTACTGTCGCAGCCGCAACCTCTCCCTACGCTAATCAGAGCAGAGTGACGGGCGGCGCTATGTGACTCCAGCTTAAATAGAGGCTGGGTCACATGGTGCTCTGGCCAATCACAGCCATGCCAATAGTAGGCATGGCTGTGATGGCCTCTTGGGGCAAGTAGTATGACGCTTGTTGATTGGCTGCTTTGCAGCCTTTCAAAAAGCGCCAAGAAAGCGTCACAAAAGCGCGAAGAAAGCGACGAACACCGAACCCGAACCCGGACTTTTACGAAAATGTCCGGGTTCGGGTCCGTGTCACGGACACCCCAAAATTCGGTACGAACCCGAACTATACAGTTCGAGTTCGCTCATCCCTAGTGAAGACCCCAAACTTTAATCCAAGCGACGTTTCGGCCTGCTCAATGAGGCCTTTATCAAGCTAGCTATATAAGGTTCTATATAACTTTTGGCCACTATAATGGCTCTAAAATAGCCCTGGAAAGAGCTAGAGGGCTGCAAAAGGCAGCAAAATGTGCTTAGGAACATGGCAAATGCTATGCAAACAAATGTGGATAGGGAAATGAATGAAAAACATAAAAGACCTTAAAAAAATTAAAATTAGGAATGATGTAGGAGGAAGAGGTTGAGGAGGTGGTGAATGGGTGGATGTGGCCGTGTAGGCTCACGTGGTGGTCGAGGTGGAAGCGGCAGCGAAGGAGGAATAGGTAGCCAACACAGATGTGTGTTATTTTGCATTTTTACATAGGGGTATCCCCCATAATATTGGGACATATAAAAAAAAAAAGGAATAAGTGCACTTGAGTACAAGAATGGATGGTTGAGGCTGTTCGAACTGTCTATTCTGCACAAGGTACAGACAAGTCTTGTGGGATCAAGTCCTAGTTCAATTTAATGAACGTGAGCTTGTCCACGTTGGCTGTGGACAGGCAGCTGCGTCTGTCTGTAATGACGCCTCCTGCCGTGCAAAATACACGTTCAGAGAGTACACTGGCTGCAGGGCAGGCCAGCACCTCCGAGGCATACAGGGCAAGCTCAGGCCATGTGGACAATTTGGAGACCCAGAAGTTGA